>NC_139344.1:235409519-236009519 GCF_055883805.1 Amblyomma maculatum
AAAAGAGCCTAATGTGAGGGAAGAAGCCTGTTCTCTTTTCGGCAGTGTACGAACTTAATTGACATACAAGAAAATATATATAAATAAATACCATGTTTACGAAAGTAATAACAAATATCGCACACTAAAAACAGAAGAAAACTGCGCTTCGCAGAGCTTATAGAAGGTTTGAGACATCGACTTAATACGGCATTCCTCAGTGCTAGCATGTAATTGGCTTCACATCACGTACATTGAAATTGATTTTTAAAGAAAAAAAAAAACAAATATCTGAAAAAACTATTCCGACATCTGGCCACAAAAATTTTCATCCGATTGATTTGTCCGTCTCGAGCAGACGGGAGCACAAAACAGACACGTCCAGTTCGCCACACCAATTCGTCTGTCTAGACACCAAAATGTCCAGCCGGAAACCATCTCAATACTTTCTAGCTCATAAAAACATGTAGGAGAACGCTGTTCTCTTTTTTTTTTTTCCTGCGCCTGAATAAGAGGTTTCAAGAAAAACCTGATATTATGAAGTTAGAAATCCCTTACTCTCCTCCTTCCTCCTTCAATAGAATTCAATTGATTTCAATGATTTCAATAGAATTTGAGATAGAAATAAAGAGCCTCAGTGGAGCGAAATCATTTTTTATTTCATTGCGCTTGACTGCATACAAGCCCCATATATTTTTTGTCTGTTCTATCTCGGCAAATGGTTAACATGCGCATGCGCTTTCCTGTATACCAGTTGCGTCTTATAAGATGTGCCGTCGATTTCATCCCATTGCAGTTGTTCGGGGCCACCTGTGAATCTGTATAAGAAACAAGCAGCACAAGACCAAGAGAGGTTGTTCTGCAAAATACAAGAATATAAATTTACGGGACCGAAATATAGAACGATGACGTACAATTCGAAAGGGAGGACTTCGATAAAATGCCCAGATGGTATTGTGCCGGTTTTTCTGGTTTGTCCATGTTTTTTTTTTATCTGTCAGTATCACGTCCCCTAACAATTTCGCTGCACCATTTTCTGTTAAGTTTCCGTGTAATGTACAGCAGGGTCCTTTATCGAATGTAAGGCAGCAGCCGTTATAGCACCTGGAAACGGGCATGCTCAAAACACAGTTCTGCTCCGCGCCGTCTGCGCAAAGACAATTTGCTTCGCTTTTTAGTTTGCTGCTTTCTTTGCGGCCTCCGACAAAAGCACCGCAGGTCAACGTGAGTTATGTGCTTTGCGCGCTCCTGGGTGTTTGAGCCTGCCGCAAGCATCGGCACAAACAAGTCAGAGGAAACGGGGGTGGCTGGCGGGGGGCATGAGGAGTTCGTGAAGTAAAAAAAAAAAAATATCTCCTTCCAAGTAGACCAGAGGGAAGCGGTCTCGGGCTGCGGACATTACGGTGGAATGCCGAAAACTGGGCAGGGGCTGCCGCATCCTGTCGTCCGATTGGGGGGTAACCAAACACCGAGAGTCGGCGGGCACACCGCGGCAGTATGCTCGAGCTCCGCGTCAAAAGGGGCGCTCTTCGAAGAAAGCCGCGGCAACAGCAAAAAGCCTGGACCTCACAATTTCGACCTCACACAATGACGACCTCACTCAACCTCAAACTCACGCGTGAGGTTGAGGTCCGATTTCGTGACCTCACTCAAAAAATTTCGAGCTGTCACCGACCTCACCTCAACCTCACCTCACTCCGTGAGGTTGAGGTCATTTTGAGGTTGAGGTCGACCTCATGAGGTCGAAACCTCATGAGGTTGCCCACCTGTGGCGCCCACTGCGCCTCTCTTTTCGGCGCCTAGAGCGAGTTAATGCTTGGCGCGGGTTTGCGCTAGGGTTACTAGCACAAGGGTTACTTGAGTTCCGCGTTTCTTTTCTTTTGCCGCCAAGCAACCATGTACCACCGTAAAGCCAACCCGACGGGCACTCCGATTGCATTGCATCATCCCTCGTGGGGACGGCGTGCCCCGCTGTGTACGAGGCGTAGCGACGGTGACTTATTTCGATTAGGACCGTCAAAGTAATCACTTCACGACTGCCTTTCCGGTCTCGCTGCTCGACACCAGCAAAGGCGACGTATGGCTTCGCAGCACAACTTGGCTGCTTACGCGGCACGCGCGCGGCACCCTCGCGAAACTCTGGCCAAGCCTGTGCTATAGTAACTCTAGGGTGCGCTAGAGTCACCGCTCGCCGCATCCATGGCGAGTGGTGGGCCATAGATGTGTGGGCTCCAAGTATGCCGGCCGGCAGCACGTCGCTGCAGGAAACGCGCCGCTAGAATGGGCACATAGTGTTCATGCTTCTGTGTTACAGCGGAGCTCATCCGTTGACATGATTTATATATCGAATTGTTTGGCGATTCCCTTCGAGTTCTGCGGGATCGACTGTATACAGTAGAATACTTTTTGCATGCTAATACTTCTAGCTGCCTGCCGTAATCACTTTAAGTAAATAAATGTTTGTTTTTCTGCAGACAGGCAATATAAAGGGAACGCGGCGGTGGCATATACCTATCGCGGGGACGGACATGTCCATTTTAGCATTTGTCTGGCTAGGAGAAGTTCGTGCAACGCTTTCACTGCACTGCCATGCAATCGATTGATATACGATTTATTGTGCGTGAACTCACGCGAAACAGAAGATGCGGAAAAAACGGAAATAAAACCCTGTTAATTCAACTGCCTTGAATTCGAAAATCCGAAAAATTCGAAATTCCAACGTGATCGCGCCAAAAAAACCCATGGCGCCTTATGCTGGTTAATTGGCGCGCAATTCTGAGCTCGCGCCGGTTAATTCGGACGGATTCTAGAAGAGCGGCAGTGTCGGGGCATTGTCGGCGCGGCAAGCGATAGTCCAAAAGAAAAAAAATTCGTCCTGGCATGGTACAATATTGCTCGCTTATCTCCGATGTTTGCAGAACGGCAGGCGTGGCAACGTACAGACCCCGTCTGCTAAGTCTAGGGATAGTCTGGCTTCTTTGTAATCCTCACCTCCAACCCGCGCCGACGCGACGGCTGCGTCTTTTTGGGGCTCGTAGCGTACCGGCGAAATAGCTGAGCTGAGCTTCATGATGTCGACACCATCTCGGACGTGCTATTGGCCTCGATAGATGGATGGATGGATGGATGGATGGATGGATGGATGGATGGATGGATGGATGGATGGATGGATGGATGGATGGATGGATGGATGGATGGATGGATGGATGGATGGATGGATGGATGGATGGATGGATGGATGGATGGACGGACGGACGGACGGACGGACGGACGGACGGGTGGGTGGGTGGGTGGGTGGATGGATGGATGGATGGATGGATGGATGGATGGATGGATGGATGGACGGACGGACGGACGGACGGACGGACGGACGGACGGACGGATGGATGGATGGATGGATGGATGGATGGATGGATGGATGGATGGATGGATGGATGGATGGATGGATGGATGGATGGATGGATGGATGGATGGATGGATGGATGGATGGATGGATGGATGGATGGATGGATGGATGGATGGATGTGGATGGAATATAGGAGCGTCCCCTTTGAAACGGGGTGGTAGCAGTAGCTATCATGCTGATTTTTCTCCATATATCTTAATTATTGATTTAGAATGGTTAATTAAACCATCATTCTATTTATTAAATTTTGTTCCTACATTACTAACATTATGTCCCTTTTCTGTTTTTAAGCCACCAATCGTCCAGTCGT
This sequence comes from Amblyomma maculatum, assembly GCF_055883805.1. Lineage (NCBI taxonomy): Eukaryota > Metazoa > Arthropoda > Arachnida > Ixodida > Ixodidae > Amblyomma > Amblyomma maculatum. Next base: position 235,413,215 of record NC_139344.1, read on the forward strand.
TTTTTGCTAATTTCCACCGCCGGTTTATTCACCCGGCCACTGGTATCTCTAAACCCCAGAGCTTCAGGAACAGTGATTGCGTCTGCATCAACTTCCGGATGGATACCATTACATTCGAGTATAATATGGTCAATTGTTTCACTGGAGTTTCCACATATAGAACATGCGTCATCTCCATTGTTAAATTTCTTTTTGTAACTGCGTGTTCTAAGGCACCCTGATCTAGCTTCAAAAAGTAGGGCACTGCCTCTTGAGTTATGAAAGAAATCTTCCTTCCTGATCTGCATTTTCCACTTACGGTATAATTCCACACTCTGTTTCTTTTCCATCGAATTTATCCAATTTTCACCTTCTGTGTTTTTCACCTGTTGCTTAATGCTCTTTATTTCTGTGTCCTTGTGACTAGCATACTTACTAGTTAGTTTCCTAGTTCTTTTTCTCCATTGTGAGTCCACGCTTTTTAAGTACAGGTATTTTAGCTGTACTTAAATACTTTAGCTGCCCATCTGTTACTGTCCAATTTCCTCAGGCGTTCCTCATATAATATTTTACTCTGAGCTTCCCGTACTTCGAAGGATGCCCAGCCCATATCTCCCTGTACCGCCTCATTCGTAGTTTTGCCGTGGGCACCTAGTGCTAATCGTCCAACGGATCTCTGATTTATTGCTAATGTCGACTGTACCTCTGATGTTAGGCACAAAACCGCATTTCCGAAAGTAAGTCCGGGCACCATAATTCCTTTCCAAATACCCCTCAAAACCTCATACCTATTGTATCCCCACAATGCCTTATGCATCATTATCCCGGCATTCCTTCTCCCTTTGGCCTTAAGTGATTGCTCATGCTTTCCAATGTATGCCAATCCTTCGTTTACCCATACCCCCAGATATTTATATTCTGCTACTCTAGGTATTTCAAGGCCTTGAATTTTAAGACCCTGATCAGTTGAGCCGTTGAAAATCATCAGACCCGACTTAACTGCGCTGAAACTGAAGCCTAGAGCGTCCCCTTCGTCTCCGCAATACTTAACTAGAGTTTGCAATTCTTCCAGACTCTCAGCTAGCAGCACAATATCGCCTGCATAATATCAAACCGGGGAGGCGCTGCTTTACCGCCTTTCCACCTAATCTATATGACAGGTTAAAACCTAGGTTACTGTCTTGTAACCTCCGTTCCAGGTTTATCATATAAAGCATGAACAGCACCGGTGATAGAGGACAGCCTTGTCTTAATCCTTTGCATACTTTGACATCCTCCGTACTTCTTATCCCTTCCCACGTAATTTCTACTTTGTTATCCCGGTATATTTCCTGTAGGAACTCTATTATCTCATAACCGATACCTTCTTTTAATATGTTCCACAGGAGTTCCCTGCTTACGTTGTCGTACGCCCCGTTTATGTCCAGGAAGGCCAAATACAAAGGTCTATTTTCCACTCTAGATATTTCGATGCATTGGGTAAGCACGAACAGGCTATCATCTAAGCGCCTACCATTTCTAAAGCCGTTCTGAAGTTCTCCGAGTATCTTGTTACTTTCTACCCATGCTTGTACCTTTAATTTCGCCGCCTGCATGGCTAACCTGGGCCCGCTTGCACAAAACAATCTTAAGACTGTCTTAGCTAAGTCCAGACTTAACTGGAGTCTAAATAATAGGCCACTAGCATGGCCGCTTAAGACTGGAGTCAAGACTGGGCTTCAGTCCTGACTTGAATAAGTCGCTTGTATGATTACGACTCTAGTGCTGTCTTGGTTAAGACACAAGGACGCCAGGTGTCTAAGTAGAGAAATTAGGGAAATACAGGGATGCGCTGGCACTATCCTTGCTGTAAGATGTACACATTCCGTCAATTTTGCGTTGTGTAAAATTCGTGCCATTGCTTTTTGCGGCTTAAGATTGTGTTACGAGGAAAAATGCCCCAAGTGGTTGCTGAGGCCGTTCTGGGAAGCCACTCTGGTGAACATGAACCCGAAGCGTTCAACGTTCGGAACACGAGCCGTCTTAAATAAGCTTGGTCTTTCTAAAGACACCATTTAAGTCTGGACTTAGCTCGGACTTTATCGTGCAAGCCGGCCCTGTACATTCAGATGTTATGGTAATCGGCCTGTAGGATTTTATGTGCATCCTGTCTCCTTTCTCTTTATAAATCAAATTCATTTTACTCTGCCGCCAGCTGTCCGGAATTTGCTTATTCGTTATGAGTGTTTCCAGAGCTTTTAACAACGTTTCCTTACTTTTTGGACCGAGTTCATTAATCAGCTTGATCGGAATTCCATCTATTCCTGTAGATGTGTTTTTAGGAATATTTTTTTCTGCCTTTTTCCACTTTAGATTGGTCAGTTCTAAGCTGCTTTGTATTCTGCTACCTTGTGTTGCTTCCTGATTTGCGGAGATTGCCCTATCGTCGCTCTTAAATGACTCGGCTCTAACTGATGTAATGTAGTTCACTGCGTTGTCTCCCTTTAAACAATTTCCCTCGTTATCTTGAATCCGATCCTGCTTTCTTTGATTCTTCTTCCCTAGCCAGCTTATATGGTTCCAGAATTTTCTTGCTCCGCCTCTAGAGGCATCGTGTATGTCAGCCATCCAGCGATCGGTGCACTGCTTTATTTTACTGTGGACGAGGGCCTGTACCTCAAGTTTCTTTTGTCGGTATGATTCCCATTTTTGGTCGATTTCCTCCTGAGGTACCTGTGCTTTCTTTGCCACTCGGTGTTCCCTTGAAGCAGCCCGTCGTTGTTCAATAGCTTCCCTGATTTCCTTATTCCACCAGCTCCGTGGCTTCCTTCTTCCATTCCAGCGGTTTGCCTCTTTAACCTCCTGAATTTTCCTCCTTATGAGTAGTTATACCTGTTCATAATCCCAGTCTTCCATGGGGCTTTTCTCTATTGCTTCCTCTGTATCTGCTGCTATCTGCGCTATTTGATCGTCGTTTAATTTTGCGTTTATGTTTTGTCTAAGTTCCATTTCTCTTTTCATCAAGGGCCCCATCTGCCTCGAGATCGAGCAGAGTCGCCACCTTGCGGCTCAGCGGCGAAACTTACTCAGTGTGGATGCGTTTTCGCGTCGCATGCCAGCCCGCAGTGATTTACGCGCGCGTGCGGCGTGTACAGGAGTGTTTTTGTTTGTTTCGCGGTTCCTGTGAGCTTTTGCTTACCTATATGCCTCTTGCAAAATAAATATGAACAGTCTATAACCCCACGCTTCATTAAAAAATATATATACTTGTCCGTATCGAGCATGTCATGCTTGGATAAGGACATCATCCATCGCGGTCTTCGGCGCTTGAGATCCTTTGGCATGCAATGTCTCAAACGAAGTGGTACTGTCGTTACCGCCGTGTCAAAACAAAACAGGTCGCTGCCGTCAATAAACGTTAATGCAAACGCTCAGAAATCGCATATTCCCGTTTCTGTTTGGAATACCGCAGCTACTGAAACATATGCCACCGCAGACTGCTTCATATAGCAGAATGCAGTTTGAACAGACCACTCTATGCCTACTATGCCTTCTGTATTCACGATAGAGTTGTGTGAGTATGTATATATATATATATATATATATATATATATATATATATATATATATATATATATATATATATATATATATATATATATATATATATATATATATATATATATATATATATATATATATATATATATATATATATATATTTGTTTTGCTTTTAAACCTCTGTCGCGGTGTCTCAATGGTAAGGGCGCTCGACTGCTGGTTTCGAGAACGGGGGATTCAATCACAACCGTTTCGAAAGGCGCTCCTCTGCTGTGGGATTTGACTGCACAATAAACAATCCCACGTGGTAAATGTGGTGTTAATAATAAAAAAAAAAACTACACCAAAACCAGCCTCTGCAATCATCCGTCATAGCCAATGCCGTTTTCAAGCGTTAAACCCGGGCCAATGTGCATTTCTTTTCTTTTTCTTTTTTTTTTTTTTGTTGTTGAAGGCTTCTGTGCATCCGTAAAAGTTTTAGTGAGCACATTTGGCTTTATAGAAATGCTCGAATGTTTGAGAAACATATTCCCTGCACCTAATTGTTACCCTAAATATTACATAATACACCTAGATTATTGTACTTTACTGGTAGCCTATTATAATCATTATAATCCCTTTTCATCCAAGTGCTGTCTTCCGAGCAAACTCGTCGTTTCGGACAAGGGGAGTAAAACAGCTTTATGCGGGCTTAAATATCAGTGTTTAGTTCGGGAATAAATACATTTTTATTGTCGCATGATAAGATGACCTCCATTTCTTTCGAAATAGTTTTATATCCGGCATCTGTTTTGGAAGCAACCCTAATATTTTACTTCGCATAATATTTAGTCACTGCTAAATAATTAGTGATAAAGAAATTTTCAGCCTGTAAAATTGCTTCCCAGAACATGACAGTGCCCATGCGCAGTTTATAACGATGTCTTCGCAGCGAGTGAATCGTTCAGTTCAGTTCAGGCGTTCAGTCGTGTCCGACTCTTCGTGACCCTATGGACCATGTCACGCCATGCTTTCCGGTCTCTCACTATCTTCTTAACATCACATAGCTTCATCTGCAATGCCTCGAGAATGCCATCTAACCATCGCGTTCGCTGCCTACCCCTTCTCCGGCGACCCTCAACCTTTCCCAACATCAAATCTTTCTCCAGCGACTCCTCTCTTCTCATCAGATGACCAAAGTAGCTGAGCTTTAACTTTAGAATTTGACCCTCCAATGAGCAGTCAGGGTTTATGGTCGACAATATCGACTGATTTGATCTTCTGGCAGTCCAAAAAACTCTTAAGAGTCTTCGCCAGCACCACAATTCAAACGCGTCAATTCTTCGGCGGTCAGCCTTTTTCACAGTCCAACTCTCGCATCCATACATCACAACTGGAAAGACCATAGCACGGGTTATACGGATCTTGGTTGGCAGACTAATGTCTCTGCTCTTTACTAGGCGGTCAAGGCTAACCATTGCTCTCTTTCCCAGAAGCAGGCGTCTCCTAATTTCATGGCTGCAGTCTCCTTCCGAGGTAATCTTGGCGCCCAAGAACAGAAAATCTGTCACAGCTTCCACTTCTTGTCCATTGATGCTCCAGGACTTGATAGGGCAAGACGCCATGATCTTCGTCTTTTTAATATTCAGTTTAAGCCCAAACTTCTCACTCTCTTCTTGTACGCGCATCAGAAGTCTCTTGAGTTCCACTTCACTTTCTGCCATTAAAGTGGTATCATCCGCATATCTAAGGTTGTTGATACGTTTTCCAGCAATCTTCACTCCAGCTGAAGACTCGTCCAGACCGGCCTTCCTCATGATGCACTCTGCATATAGGTTAAATAGGCAGGGCGACAGTATGCAGCCTTGCCTCACCCCTTTCTCAGTCGGAAACCAGTCAGTAAGACCATGCCCAGTTCTGACTGTGGCCTCTTGCCCTTCATAAAGGTTCCTGAGGAGACAGATGAGGTGAATTGGAACTCCCATCTCTTGGAGAGCTTGCCACAATCTGCTGTGATCTACGCAGTCAAACGCTTTCGCATAATCAATAAAGCAGAAGTAAATGGGTTTCTGGAACTCTTTTGCTTTTTCCATGATCCAGCGAAGGTTGGCAATCTGGTCTCTAGTTCCTCTGCCCTTGCGAAACCCAGCTTGCACATCCGGAAGCTCCCGATCCACATACTGCTGCAGCCTACCTTGCAGGATTTTTAACATCACCTTGCTAGCATGCGAAATAAGCGCGATCGTGCGGTAGTTGGAACAATCTTTGGCAATCGTAGCTTGCACTTTAACGTTACTGAAAATTAATCGCTGATTATCGTAAATTCTGTCAAGTGTGTAAAAGTTCTCTCACACGGTGAAATTTATTGGCATTGCAAAACAAAATAATTACACTACTAATTTACCGTTATACATTAACATCACACACATCAGAAATCCCTTATACTTTCCTCGGTTTCAAGAAATCATTTACAGTTAGTGGCGCATGCATTAATACACTATCACATTCTATGACAGTGGCCGCAAAAAGCATCTCGGCAAATTCAATCCACTCAGCACTGTACACGCGAACAATCAGCTTTCCTGTGCGGCGAGGTTTCCTGTATAGTGTCGGCGTGATCTCATTTTTGGGGCATACTTGTGCGTGGTTGTCTGGGCCAGAGTTGATGTGCACTCAGTCTAAAGCAACTCGCCATGCAGTGCGCTGCCAATGCTACATTTAACCTTCTTAGTCCTCGAGTCAAGTACGATATAATGAACCAGGCTTTCTCGATTCAATCTAATGTATTGCAGGTATCAGCGTGGGCTTGACACTAAATTCGCCGGTCTCACTCGCATGAGACACGAGCAAACTGTTTAAAAGCCGATAAGAAAAACAAAGCTGTCATTAGGCAGGCCCAAGCATTAGGCGCGTGAGCACGGTACAGCGCAAAAAACGCGCAAAGTAAATCTGGAAGTCTGGTGGTTGCGTGCTTTGTTTTCCTAAAATGCGCTCTTCTTCTGCTGCATTGGCGAAATCTTTGGATCTCTTTCTGCAATATTGCAGAAATACTGCAGAAGACGCGTTTTCATCGCCAACAAACCCGCCGTAAACTCGGAAGCAGACCTACGCAGCGTGCGTTTCTGCGAACGCCGCCGGCTGCCGATCCACACTACCGGAGTGACGGTGGCGCCACCTCTAGGTCGATCTCGCGGCGAATAGTGGCGGGCGTTGCTTCCAGAATTTTTTCTTTCTTTTTCAGATTTTTTTTTTTCTTCGCAGAGCGTGTCTCGCGTTATGGCGGCAGCGCCTGTTTCTTTGGTGGGGGTGGTTGTGGTGGTGGTGGTGATGACGCTGTGCAGTGAGCCGGGGCTGCGCGATCGTCTCGTGTTCCCAATTTTGGCTGCTAGAGAATCCAGCCAGCCCACATGTGCCACGGTCGCCATACTGATTGAAAGAAGACGCAGACAAGATGACATTAAATATAAGTATCTTTATTACAATGACCTCAAGAACGGCACTGACTCCTAGAATGCGCATGCATGGCTGTCGCGGAATGAGTCAGGGCGACTGCAATGAAAACACGCATCTGTATTTACATTCGCTGCATGCATGCCATGTGTTCAACTTATTGTAACTGCATTGGCAGTCGTGGCAAGCGACGCAGTTTGAAGTGAAGCATTTACATTCGCTGCATGCATGCCATGTGTTCAACTTATTGTAACTGCATTGGCAGTCGTGGCAAGCGACGCAGTTTGAAGTGAAGCACACCGCTTGTAATCAAACAGCCGCACTGTCACCTTAGTGCGGTTTCGGTTAGGCCTACGTGAGGCACAAGGAAATGGCACAATGCATAAAGCCTCGCAATGCGAATCTGCTGCGTGCTTAATATAAAGTGCTAATGAGCTCAGTCAACGCTCGCTACTGTTGTAAGCAACAGGGTATGTAGATGGACGTGGCGATCTAATGAAAGTAGGTCCACAGGCTGAGCTCCTGTCCAGCTAAATAATGATAATGGAGTACATGTGTTGTTGCGATGAAATATGAACTGTATGAAATATATCGTTGACATTTGTTTGATTATACTCATAAGTATCAGTTTTTGTGAACTGCACCAGTGATGTTCGCATTTAGAATTGTCATGGTGATACAATGGTTTCATAAATGCGAAGCATTAATAATTACAATATTTTGAACTTGCGTCTGATGATGCTAATGTTCTTTTTTTGTTCTGCAAATTCAGGTAACCAGAAAACATTGATCATACAGGTCATGATGTGAAGCAAAAAGATGACGGATTATAATGAGTTTGCTTTTGCATTTAAAACGGTGAACTTTGCAGCCTTTCCTCTTCTGTGGCATTTTATACAAACGAATACTTGTCAAATTAGTATGAGAAACGCAGTAATAGCCACAGCATGGCACCGCCAAAATGTCTTGAGCGGCTATGGCGAAGCATGACGTGCGCTGTAAAAATGCGTGCGAGGCAGGTGACAAAACTGGGACGTTACATGAACACCGCCAACTTAAACTAGCGGGCTGATCTATTTAAAAGTATATGTGAACGCGTCAGTCCCATATCGCACACATTTATACAATCCTTCCTTCTTTGCGTAGAATGACTACTGTAGCTGGCCCCAATAGATGTCTCGCTAGCGCTGGAGTTGTGCCTCAGTGATATAGGAACAGTAAGGACGGAAGAAGCAGCAACCCCTGCCCTGACGTCCCAGCGTTCGACACCGTTGAAGAAAAATGTGATGGCACGCCGTGAACGGGACGGAGCTCAGGAGCATTCACTAGGTCGCTTTTCCCGAGTCCCGCGGACTCAGATTGACGTGGTGCGGTCGGCGACCACCTCTTTGTTCGCGAGCTTTGCCATGGCCGTGATCTGGGCCTTGTCCAAATCCTCGCTGGTGATGGGCGGCGCCTGGAACACGTTCTCGTACACCACGGCGGCGATCACGCCTCCGAGGATGGGACCCAGCCAGAAGACCTACGTGACAAGTGCGGAGGACCATTTTTATCACATGAACAGCTGTAAGGACGACAAGGTGATATAGCACATCAATCCGTAATGAAGCCAGAATCCAGGGAGCTCTGCGCATTGGAGTCTGCAGGACCCTTATAGAGCGGGTTTCCGTGTTACAAGGTACATAGCAATATGGCTAACACAAGCACGCTGTAACTCTCATCCCTGGGTACGGACTAGAGTCGAGAAGAGACTTCCAGATCGATGTGAAACGGTACTCTGGTATGTTATGACACTTTGACCATGTGTTGTCAGCCTATAGGTTACGCCAAACCCCAGGAGGCAAAATATAGTCCTAGGTCCTCCATTATACGTATAGTCTCTCATATTCCTTACTAGCATCTTCGAGTCGTTTACATGCCAATACCGGAAACATAAGAGAGAGCATTCCGCCCCTCGAAACCCTGATAAAAACCTATTTACTATAGACCTTCAGAACTGAAAAAGGCAACAGTATGACGCCTCCTGATCCTTCCCCGCTTTGAACCCGCATGTGAGTCTGGAGGCTTTCGGTCACAACGAACTACGACGATAACGACGCCCTCTGCTCGGAAATGGCTGAGCCAATGTTTGTAGCACAGGCGCGGTAGCATATGCTGTCAAACGTCTAGTGCACTTCCTAATTTGGTCTCGGTGGAGTTCAAGGCTATATAGGGAGCTTGCATGAAGCGATGCATGCTGGGTAATCCGCCATGATGTTGTCGTTGGCAGCAGACGACGCAGCACGGCACTGCCACACAACCTCGTCTACATAGTCGCGTAGTGCGCGCAGACGATGCTGGCGCGATCGGACAGGCCGAATTCTGGTTCTTCACTATTCCAACAATACGTCTGCATGAGGGCGAGAAGGCAAGTGATTCCTCTAGCGACGCCGACGCGAATGGCTCGCACGAGCCACACGTGAGATCGACGCCAGTGCAGGCAAGTATCAAACTACATACTTGCTAGAACTAGAATTATGAATGCCGGCGATGTCGACGAGAGGCCAGGTCCAGACGCATAGTGCAGTCAGTCGTTGTCGCGTAGCTAGAACAGGTCCGCGTTGCACTGCAATTGCATTTCTTCATAGTGCGCCCGATTTTTCGGGCACAGCGTAGACGCGTACGTTCCTCAGGAATCTGTTAACAACTGCACGCACGTAAGAGCAGCGCACGAAAAGCCGTGTATTTGCTCGGTGGACCGTAGAAAATACAAGGAACTTGCTCAATTTCTCACTGACTGTGCTGCCCGCCGTCTGCTGCCAGCGACATCATCATGGCGGATTACCCGGCATGCATCGCTTCATGTAAGCTCCCTATAGCATATATGCTTTTCGCTTTTGGTGTATATACAAAATGTCCCTGCCCTTGCCCACAGCTGCAGAGTGACATTCACTTATAAAGTCCTGAATCGGTTTGTGACACGAAAGCTGTAAGTCAAATGCTGGTGCATGAAGTCGGTAAGTATGCTGTTCTGGATAAGGACGTTTTGACTATGCGGGCGCATGTCTCGAGGTACAACTGCACTTGTCATTACCAAGGCCGCACTATGTTCGCACGCACGTCTATGGTGCATGAGGGAACATATATGTACGCGAAAGGTACAAGGCAGGTACCAGGAAGGGAGGCTTGAACTTTAATTGCAAATTTTCATATTTCCCTCTACTTTATCGATGTGACCGCTGGGACAGACCGTCGTCTGCATTTTCGAGCTTGCACCCACTTCTTCCTTTTCAGCCAATCAGGCATGGACACCGATAATTCTGCAGCAGAATGCTGATCTCATTGAAAAAATGTTGTTGCAACACTCTACTCTAATTTATTTTACGTGTAGCCATATGAAATGGTTGCATTGTTGCTTGCAATAAGAGAAGAATCGCTTGCCGGCCTAGCAAACATTGTACGCGCAAAGAAACGTTCGGCCATCATCGCAATCGTACGGCCAGACGCGCAATCGTCTGGGCGTATACTTCGTTCATAGCTTAGGGTATTTCCAATTCATTCGTATTTAAGTTATATATTCCTTCTTCCATATTTAGCATCCCGCCAGGGACTTCCCGAGCTGAGCTTTTGCTGGCAAACCGGACTCGTCACTTGCTTTCGACAGCTTTTTCCTCCGCGCTGACGACGTGTATGTGCCCACACTTTCAATGGCTGATTCTTCTTTTTTTTTTTTTTTTTTTTCAGAAAACATGAAGAATTTCAGCAAGCTCACAGACGGTACAGCGCTTTTTCGTGGCAATTGTAAATGAACTAATAAGAATGCAGCCTAATAACGAAATTTATAGAATTATCGACAGTGTGACGTCGATAATACAACGTCAACAACGCATGCTCCCTCTTCCTACAGCGCTGAATCAACTTATAGCACTTGTTTCTCTCTCTCTCTCTCTATCTAAGGATTCCGCACACCTTCGCTAATTTTGTCTTCTTGTTATATGCGTCCGGTGAACTAGAATGACAGGCACTATACTCTGGTGACGCCAAGGTCCACGAATCGTGGGACGATCCACGTGACAACCAACGCATTCAGGATCATGCTCCAAATATTTACGGCATCGAAGCCTGTAAACATGACTATAAGAACAGCAAAAAATTACGGGATTTTGCCTTTTCCGAGACGAAACCTGCTTCCCTTTCTGTGAAGTTTCCTCTTTGCGTCTGTCTGGACTCTCCACAAATTTCCACCAAAACGAGTGGCAAAGCCTCGGCCTCAGGTAGACACAGGGAACTAATTCGTATTGAGTGTCGAAGCTGCGAATCCAGAATGGCAACGAGCCTAAATCAAAGGCGTTTTCCTGTCCTTTTGTGGGGCTCAAAGTGAGAATAATTTTAACATTACCAGCGAATCAAAGGCCGGCGGCGTCGCCTAACTGTGTTCTGCGTGTCGAGAAATTTGATGTCCGCATACGCGCCGCCTGGAATTCGCACTGGTGCGCAATGACCTGCTTCGTAGCTAATCGACTTGCATGAGTATCAGCACAGATTCGCTATTATTCTGGTAGCGGCGTCGATAGGATTGAGTCCTGCGTCAAATTTCTGTGCAAACGCCCCATCGCGCTACTGAAAAGAAAACGCCACACAGAGCAGACGTACGTCCTTTGGAGACACTTGAAAGGCTTTGTGTACTCCGCAGAAAGTGACGTTTATGGCACCGTTGTGTGAAGTGTGAAGTCATATTATACAGCTTAAGTCGCTATAACTGCGAAAAGACTACGCGCATTGCCTTATGGAAGACAGCACACATTAGTGCAGCAGTGCAGAAGGAGCGGCTTTATATACTGCTGCCTGGTCCCATTAATCTCGAACCACTGCGCAAAATTCTTAATTAAGGCGCACCATTAACATTATCGCATTCCGCGCCGATGGCTCGCAGCGTAAACTCACTCAAGGTCTGTAACCAGAGCCCAGAATCGCATACATTGCGCGCTCTGTAGATTATGAAGCTTGAACGCTGGGGTTGATTGTGATGTTAATGGCACTCTGAGCTACGCTTTCCCAGAAGAAACGTCTTCTAATGGGGCCGCGCTGATATACAGACGATCGCGTTGCAGTGTGGGTCCAAGGGGTCGAAATGACAGGCAAGCTGAACGCTCAAAATGACGCTGTTAGGGATCGAATCATTTGGTCCTGACCGGTCGAATTGATCATAAGGAACGTCCGCATTTTTACTTACCCAGTGATCGTCGAACATTCCAGACATCACCGCCGGACCGAAAGACCGCGCCACGTTCATGCCAGCCCCTGTGTACCGGACCTGGAAGACAGAGAGATGAAAATTGTGACCGCCACTACTGTGCACACGGCGCATGCGCATATCTTCGCGTTCTATGACAGCTGGGCGATAGCGCGATTGATGGTCCGCGAAGTGATAGGCATGCTGGACTGGAACCCACTGCGGCGCGCACGGCACTATGCGAAGACCACGCTCACCCAGCGCTATCTGCAGAATTCCGAACAGCGAAACCAAATTGCAAGCGTGCTGTGCAGTTAGAACTCTCACTCTTCGGGCAGATCTGCGTAGCACCGGATTTTTTTCGCATGATATTCATCAACACTATATTATGGCGGTCACACGACCATGAATGTATAGAATCGGCAATCCGGCGCAGCTCTCCGAAATCCGCGAAGGAGGAAGATATTCGTCACAGTACACGCAATGCCTCGCTGGCACAAGCCTGCTAGAATCAACGCTGAAATTCAGCTGAACGTCAGAGCAGCCGGACGAACAGGCGGAGATTTCCTTCCAAAGCGATGCAGCGAGTTTGTAATTCGCTTTCTCATCAACTGGTCGCGAAATTTGATGGGAATCGTAGCCTACGAAGCAAGGCTGGTTGTTAAGTGAGAGTGTTTAAATATTATTTGGCAATCACAGAGAGAGAGAGAGAGAGAGAGAGAGAGAGAGAGAGAGAGAGAGAGAGAGAGATAAAGGCAGGGAAGTTAACCGGCCAGTAGGCTACCCTACACGTGGGGAGGGGAACAAAGGGAGAAAAAGGAAAGAAAGAGCGCGAAGGGAAGGAGTCTATAACATGTCTAGAGACCTATAGTGAAAGGGGGTAAAGAGCGTGACGTTAAAGTCTTGAACTCAACCCCGAGTCCTTTAAAAACGTAAGTAGCACCTTCACTGATTTTCTTTGTGATGAAGGAAACATCCAAGGGCCCAGAATCTTTTCTTCAGTAAGAGCGCGAGAGTCTAAGCGACGGAGTGTAGCAGCTGCAGGAAAGCACGCTCGCGCTCATACTGAGGACAGTCACAAAGTATGTGCGCAATAGTTTCAACAAACCCACATATAATGATCTGCAATGAAACAGCTTTATAGACGCAGAAAGAAAAAAAATCTTGAGTAAAATTTAAAGATTCCAAAGGCTCAGTTTTGTTTAACTTAGTTTAAGGGGTTTAACTTCCTAATGCGACTTAGAGAGGCGCTGTGGTTGAGGACTCAAGAAAGTTTCGACCGCCTGGGGCTCTTTAACATGCAACGACATCAACCTCGCCTTTATCGGAACGTAGCCGCCGTGTGAACTGCTAACTTTGTACTGGTTCTTTCTATATGTTATTGATGACGAAAAAAAGCAGCCAAGTAGGTTCAACAATCGTTTTTATACAATCACGAAATTGGAAGACTGTAGAGAAAGGCTGCACTTCTGCCCGCCGTTAGGACAAAAACAGTAAGAGCTTGCAGATAAGTACATAGACGGAATATGCGTATATATATGTATCTAAGCGGATGAGCCGTTTATGGACGACGGCAGTCTCTGCGCCAGCATTCATTTAGCATGCATCCCGTGAAAGGTAGCAATCAACATAACCTGCAGAGAAATCCAGAGCTTGGTTAATTCGGCTGCAAAACAATTATTGGCACAAATTCTTGCCACAAAGATTGAATTTGTTTAGCCTATATGTATGCGCGTGTCTGTGGGATCGAAATGATGAAGATGATGGTTCCGATGAACCAGCTAATTGGGTAAATAAGCCGCCCGCCTATGACGTGTTTGCGACAACTCCATGTAAAAAGGTACCTTTTCATCGGTGAAAGGTCTCGTTAGCGACAAAATAAAAAAGGAGATGGAGGAAGAGGAGAGAAGTCGAGTAGAAACCCAGAACTAATAACCCGTGAAAGGCTGAATAACAGCAATTTATTAGCAATGTCGTTACTCGTATCCATAAAGTAACGAGGAGGCAATCAAGAGCGAACAATAGAATTCTAAGGTAAACGCACGGCATACCGTGTGTGGGCGGCTGTTTCGTCCCAGCCTGGCATTCTTACGAACGGAAGCGCAGTTGATGGCGACGTCCATGGCGGTGGCCGCAGCTCGCCGAGTGTGTACGCGTCTAATGCGTGCGCGTACCGGTACACGGCCACGAAGCAGACCTCAATAACTGCCACAAGGACAGCACCGAAGGCAACATCGGAGGAGCTGCAGAACCGAGCGGTGCAGTCACGGGAACGATTCGTTTCATCGTGGCAGCTCTGCCAAGGTTACCGCGCCAGAGTGCACGGACGAAGGTCGAGGTCAGCGCGCCGCCGTCGCCGCCGCCGCCGCGTTCATGCCTACCGTCTTGGAAGTTGCACACACCCTGTACTTTGCGATTAACAACGCGAATGCGGATGTCGGGAACATCGCAACGGAGTAAACGACGATGCATTGGCTCAGTTAAGGACGGGTCCCTGGGGCGCATATATTCTCCGACCGCCCACGAATGGTACTCGATAACCCCTTCGTGGGAGGTTTGTTTCTCTCCGGGCCTTTTCCAGCGGAAACAAACGGAACCTTTCCGCGTGCAGTAAACGTGGAAACGCAGATTTTGAAAACACCTGCTTATAGTTATACTTCTTAGAGCGACTTCAGATGAGTACCTTGATTCTGGTTAAAAGGCGTCGCCATTGTTGATAGTATAGTAGCCAAAACCATACTGTACGCCTTGCCCGAAAGGAAGGCAGTTGTGGGAGGATATACAAGATCTAGGGTGCACTATGCATACAGATCCTACCTGTCCGACACGAATTGGGAACAGTGTTAGCGTCGATACATCCCCCGACCTCACACTATTTAGGCGCGCCCTCAGTCCACAGTGGAGCAATACACACCTGAACTACGGTAGCGACCACTACATAATCGCGCTTAAACTCGGAGATGGCCCCGGGCCCAAGCGTCGTGCAAAACCGGCGATAGTGGAACGGGATAAATTCCGGGACAACAGGACACGCGAAAATAAAAGCAAAATAACCGACCTCGACACGTGGGTTGCACAACTAAAGTTTGACGTCCGGGTAGCGACTAAATATCTCGATGGAGTGTAACGCCCTGGATTTATTGTATAGTCGTCTTCTCCACATGTGGGAGGCAAAGGAATGAATGGAACGGAGACTTCAGGGCTGGGGTGGAATCGTAACCTAAGGCGCAAGACAGCTCGGCATAATAAGGCCATTGAAGACTACGCTTTCAAGCTATGCGAGAAAAACTGGGGGGATCGATGCGAACACATGGAGAATAGCATGCCAAAGACCTGGGGACTTATTCGTCACCTCCTGGACCCAGCGAGCTCGAAAGCTCAAGCAGGCACTAGCCTCATGAAAATTAGACACTCCTGTCCAGGAGATGATGAGAAGTTCTTTCAAAAGTTACAAGACTTATACGTTGGCTATACAAGCACGAGACCCCTTCCAGATTACTAAGGGGACGCCAATGATGAACTTGATGTCCCTATTAGCAGAGCAGAAGTGAGAACAGAGATTCTTCTGCTTAGAACCAACACGGCGCCGGGCCCAGATGGTATCACTAGATGACGAATCCGTAGACGCACTAACTCAGCTTATGCAGGAGTGCTGGGAAAAAGAGGAAATACCTCAGCAATGGAAAACGGCTGACATTATTCTCACAGCCAAGCCTGGTAAACCGCTTCAGATAGACAATTTACGGCCAATATCTCTAACATCATGCTTGGGAAAGCTACTGGAGCATGTCATTCTAACCAGGCTCACCAAGTACATCGACAGACACGACCTTTTCCCGCGGGAAATGATAGGCTTCCGCTCTCATCTCTCGACACAAGACCTCATGATCCAATTGGAGCATGACATTATCCGGTCCAAGAGTAAAGATGCTAAGGTCATCCTTGGGCTCGATCTAAAGAAGGCATTTGATAATATCTCGCACCAGGGAGTCATGGACGGCGTGTCGACATTGAATGTAGGGGCAAAAACATATACGTGTGTCAAAAACGCTTTAAGTGGACGTAGTGCGCGCTTTAAATTCCGCGATAGCACATCATCACTCTTTCCTCTGGGCAGTAGGGTACCCCCCAGGGCTCGGTACTCTCGCCTCTTCTCTTCAACGTAGCAATGGCGAAATTACCACAACAACTACGCCGTTACCCTTATCTAAATTTTAGTATTTATGCTGACGACATTACACTATGGATCAGCCGGGGCAGCGATACCGAAATTGAACGCAAGCTACAAGAGGCGGTGGACACGACCGTGAAGTTTGCAGCAGAACGTGGGCTTGCATGCTCGCCGGAAAAATCAGAGCTCTTTATTTACAATCCACGGTACCTGCGGAACGAGCGCAAAGTGGATATGCAGATTTCGGTACAAGGACAACAAGTGCCCCGGGTATCGCAGATCCTTATAGTAGGTCTCTCTCTCCAAGATAATGGCTATAACGGAGAAATTATTAAGAGGGTTGAGCAGCATGTATCACAAATAGTCAGCCTAATCCGCCGAGTTTCGAGCAAAGGCAGAGGACTTAAGGGAAAGAATCTTGTGCGCATAATCCAGGCATTTATCATCAGTCGAATCAGCTATTCTACGCCATACTTACCCCTTAAGGCAGCAGAACAAGAGAAATCAGACACAAGTAATAAAAGAGCCCTTGGTCTCCCGCGCTGTACTTCCACCGCTAGCCTCCTGCGACTGGGCATCCATAACACTTGGAATGAGATCGCGGAGGCGGTGCACACTTCACAGGTAGAGCGGCTCCGCTTAACTGCCACAGGCAGATCCATACTAGAAAAACTGGGATCGGCACTTGCGGAGGCGCCCAGCCAAAATCTTAAATAGACATGGCTATACGGGACAGGCTATGGATACCTCCGCTGAAAAAGAAAAAAGAAAAAAAAAAAAAAACATTCATCCCGAACACCATAAGGAGCGTATGGAAAAGAGAGCTCAAATGCTCAGTAGGAAACTTAGCCGCCTGCCGCCGGAGGAAGTACCCTTTGTAGATGCTGCCGGTGGTACAAGCCCCTTGATGGTTGCAGCGGTAACGAGCGGGTCGGGTAGACCGATCACCGCGGTCACCCTGAAAACTAGATCTCCGGAGATAGCTGAGGAAGTGGCTGTAGCTCTAGCCTGCGCACAGTCGAAGGTGTCTTTCGTGGTCTGCGACAGCAAAACTTCCACACGAAATTGCAGTCGTGGGCTGATTGCCCCCCAGGCGAATCGAATATTACTCCAATATCCAACAGTCGTGGTCTGATTGCCCCCCAGGCGAATCGAATATTACTCCAATATCCAATCTCGCGAACTGTACAACTGATTCGGACTCCGGCGCACACTGGCGTTCCCGGCAACGAATCCGCCTATGTCATGGCTCGAGGGCTGTCTCTACCACCGAGCCGGCGGCAGGGATGGGGGGCTTGGAGCGGGGAGCGTAGAGTGTGCTGGGAGCGTAGAGTGTGCTAAATCTTACACCGAAATTCTACAGCACTATCGACTGAGTAGGCAGGTGGCTGCTCCGCCAGCCGCTACCCTAAATTGCAGGCAGGCCGTCGCCTTCATACTGGGACATTTCCACACCCGCTCCTAGTGAGCCACATGCTCCCAGGAGAATGATCAGAATACCGTATAAACTGTGACTCGAGAGAACCATCGAACGCATCATCTGGAACCTTCCCTTTTCTCCCAGGAGGGGCCTAAATCTGACGCCGCAACTCTGGGAGACCATGCTGCGCAGCTCGGACCCTGGGCTCCAGTTAGCCGCCATCCAGCTGGCCTGTGACGCCGCCGGCCAACATCTGCCGACCTGCATCTGAGGCGGGGCTCCGCCATCTATCAAACGACGGAGGGCCGGAGCTCCTTCATCCGCTAGTTTAAATAAAAAGTTCTACTCTCTCTCTCTCTCTCTCTCTCTCTCTCTCTCTCTCTCTCTCTCTCTCTCTCTCTCTCTCTCTCTCTCTCTCTCTCTCTCTCTCTCTCGCGCGCGCGCGCGCGCGCGCGCGCGTTCATCCACTTGCTACAGTGAAAATATTTCATAGTAGAAATCCTAGCTGCATACCAGGGCTTCGGGAAGCTGTTGCAATAACGCGAAGAAAATATATAGCTGACTGATTCAGATTTAGAGACTGAAGTAGCGTTTGCAGCCCGTCCGTTGATGTCTTAAACAAATGTCATCCAGATTGCGCCGTGGGTAACCATGCGGCCAAAGTGGGCTGATCCTTGTTGTATGTGCTTGGAGCGAGCGTTCTGAAAGTGGGCGGAATGGGGCAATATACATTCCACTCGATAACCTCGAAGTCCGGGATTTCCTTTTTATGTACGTACGCGTCCTCTCTGAGGTGCGCTCTTGTCAGTTAGCACATAGTTACGATAGGGCTGTTCGCCGAACTGGCAGCCTTTTGCACTTCAGCGTGTAGATATTCGCAACGAAGATTAATCGGGGACCCATTAAGAGGAAATAAAAACGAAGGTTGTGGGATGCGTATACGCCATCGGCTGCCGCCCACTGTTGTGTGGCGACACGAACGATTCACTCGAATTCTCTTCGCGCTGTATGTATCGGGCCCTATATGTAGGCTAGCATCGCCCACAGCAGGACAGTTGGCGCGGGACCAGGCGAGGCTAACAAGCGGAAAGCGATGCTCGGGATCGCGTGTCACCCCGAACCGATCGCCTTCTGGACGCTGCCACCGAAGCAGCGACAGCCCCAAGGCAGCACAGAGATTCATGAGTAGCGAAACGTCGTAACCGTATTGCGTAAACGCAATTATAACCTCCGCATTATGCTTTATTTTGCGAACACGGCTGGTTGCGTCGTTGGCACCTGATTTCTGGGAATAGCTCGCGGACGTGCGCTTGTTTTGCCGGGGTGGTTGTTTTTATGCATGTGCGCGCATGGTCCATGCCAGGCACGGTCGAGCAACATGGGGGATTCGTGGCAAACAAACATCGTACGAACAAGCGTTTTATGATGTGTACGCCCGAGAAGTTGGCAACGAAGACGCCAATGCGCCAAAAAGGCGTGTTTATGTTCGCACCCTCAGTTGCCAGCGTTCGTCGCAAGACGCGGCGAATTATTCGTTTTTTAAAAGGAATTTTGAAGCGAGAGCTTCGCTATCCCACCTCGGGCCAAGGTCAGCGACGGCTTACGCTTTACCTTCAATGAGCCAGAGGACAAAGTGTGGCTATAAGCATTGCTTACTATAAGCAAAAACTATTCCACGCCGGGCTCGTGAGAAACAGATCGTAATTCTTCTCGTCTAACGTGAGGACGATAGTAGCGATGATAATGGCAATGCAGTTAGTTACGATGATGATGATGATGATGATGATGATGATGGTGGTGGTGGTGGTGGTGGTGGTGGTGGTGGTGGTGGTGGTGGTGGTGGTGGTGGTGGTGGTGGTGGTGGTGGTGGTGGTAATAGGCACGGTTAAACCACATCAGTTCTTTTTTCTGTTCCTTTCCCCAATTAGGAGCGTGCATTTCCCGAAGTGTTTGTGCTCAGACTGCAATCGTGTGTTTCTGTAGTCTTGTTTTCATTGACAAAGGCGGCGCGTTGACGTGAATCGAGGATATTTATCGAAAGGACCTGCCGAGAGTGCCTGTGAAGCGTTAACCATTAAGGAAAATAACGGTTCATTTAAACTAGGTGCTCAAGTACTATGGCTGGATAGGGGCTATAGCTTGTAAATGGTCTGCACTGCATTGGTTTAAAAACGCCTCAAATTGACAAATGTTACTATCGTCCTTGAGAGAGCGCAGCTGAGCTGCCTCGAGACGAAGACCCTTTTGTATTTTCTTCGAAACACGAAATTACCTACACCATGTGAATACACTTGGTGATGCATGCGTATACATACACGTCTTAGTGCCCCGTTCGTGCGTATGTCCCTCCAAACTTAATCATTTGCATTTGGAGTGTTGCCAAAACTGCAGCAAAGAAAGTTTTTCCAGAAAAGAGAGGAAACTTTGTCTTGTCGGTTAGGCTTGTTATGTATTATAAAAATCCAAGAGATAATGGAAATCTGCATTGTCATAAGTTAAACTTGTAATATTCTGGCCGTTATGTGCGAACAAAGCTAGTTCATGCATGCGTTCAGAACTCTCGGGTGCACGAGTTAAAAGGGAACAGTGGCAAAAGTAAAGAGGCAACTGCTTTTGCTACAAGGCCGTATCCGAACACTAACGCTACTTTGTTTTTTTTTTTTTTTTTTTTTTTCTAGCATGCAGCGGACAGCGATTTGTAACTTGGTGATGAATATTTCGCACTATAGCGGAACTGCAAGACGCGAAAAGATTGTGTTCTTTTCAAAGCCGATGTTCGCACTTCAATATATCACGGTATATGTAATTTGGTTTTCGTTTATAGAGTTTAACGTCCCAAAGCGAGGCTCTCATAGACGCCTTAGTGGAGGGCTCCGGAAATTTCGACCACCTGGGGTCCTTTAACGTGCACTGACATCGCACAGCACACGAGCGCCTCGCTTTTCGTCTCCGTCGCTTTTCGATACCGCATCCTTGGGCACAGCATTCCAGCGCCCTAGCCGCTGCGCCACCGCGGCAGGGCCCATCATGGTATAGCACACGTGAAAAAAAAAGAAAAAAAGGGGGGGGGGGGGGGGTTAAGATTAGGTATGCGATTGAAAAGCAAAATTAAAACTGAGCTCGCGATGTCATGCCGCGTTGCCTTGGCTCAAGCAACAGCCTTGAGCGTCGTCAAGAGATGCCGTTTTGTTGAAGGCACCTTGTCGACGACAAAGCTGCGCCGAGAACAGAGGGCGCTCCTGGTTCGGTTTCAGGAAACCACCGGTGAAAACTCGCCATAAAACGCCTCAGTTTCCCCGTTCAAGGGCTCTGACTACTCAATTCTGAACTATCGAAAGAGTTTGCGTCTAGGGAACTGACAATATATGTTTCATGCGCTTGCGTGGCGCAAACTTGAATTTCTTTCCGTCGGCTAAGCGGCGAGACTAAGCGGCTTATTCATCTACCCATTTAGGATTCACCTCGTTATACGAACAACATCTTAGTGGCATATTTTAGTTTGACCGTAGTCAGCTTGGCGCACACATAAATATATTTGCTCGCGAAACATTTTGCGTGCACGACTGTTATCGAAGGCAATAATCGCTAGCCGACAAATTGTTTGTGCATCGGCTGATGTCATTCTGTCGTAATGGCAACTGACGGCCGAGCAGCAGCGGTGAAGGGCATGGGGCCTTGTCGCGGCCGGGTGCTGGCTTCAACGTATACGCGCTGCTATCGTGGGCTCCAAATGACCAGATCTAAGTGGTCACGCGCAGAGAGCACTCATGATGGCACCTTCTAAGAGACGAGCGGATAACAGTGATCAGTCAAGGAAAAGTGGACCTGTTGGACAAAATAAATGCAAGACTGAGCTAGAGTGGGGCGGCTCCGCCTAAAGCTGTCGTCGCAATATGCCCGCTGTAAGAGATGCGTCCCTCTCGTTTCCAAATGACTTAACTTGCGCACATCTGAAGAAACAATGCGTTTTCCTCGTGCAATTCGGCGTTTTCTAACCCGGGCATAGAGTGAGCAGAGCAGGCCCCCACTCTGTGGATGTTGCCTTATGATCTCACGCTTAATTCAAACAAACGAGACTATACCCCGCTTCGTGGACAGCCGCAGAGTCGAATTTAGAGGCTGTGAACATTACAGCAAAACTTAAATGCAAACTAGACAACGTCTGCGCCACACCCACTTGGTTTATGCAAGAGGAAAAAAAACAAAAAAACAGAGGAAGATGCCGTATACACAGGGATGCGCAAGCATAAAAAAAAAAAGACATTCGAGTCCTATGAAAGGTAGGTATCGATTCCGGACATATATGGCTGGGACGCGTATAGCAGTACGTACCCCGACGTAAGCCAAGCTGAAGAAAGTTCAGCATCAGCACACAGTGTTATAAGAGTGAGTCATTATGACGACAGCCTACTCGTTGGAGCTGTCGTATAGAGCGCACCAAAGAATCGCAGTGTCGCTAGACGTATGAAGCCGCTAAATGCCCACTCTTGCGCGTTCAGCGGGAAGCGAAGTTTAGCCTCGACAAAGAGTGCACAAGCAGACGCGCTAAAACAGGCACATGTTGTGCTTGCTGGAATCAAACTGTGCCCATGCCAATTTATCCATTATACTCTCAGACGCGCGCAAGCTGTCTGTTAACTCTCCTTTATTTTCTGTGACATTCATCTTCGTATTGTTATCACAGAATTAATGGTTCATCGCGTAGCAAGTGAAGATCCGCGTCGGTAATTCTGGAGGACCAGATCGAGGCTCACGATTTCTCGCGATGTGCGCTATTAGGCGCGCGGGCGTAACGTTTTCGTCTGTGTATGTGCGTTCGTGTGTGTTTTCATTTTTACTTCCATACGTCTGCCAAGCAATCATCATTCGTTAGGCTCCGTCAGTGTCCACTTGTTCTTCGCTCGCTGAACAGCGCGAACAGGCAGTTCTCGGTATAGCACATTACTTTTTTTTTTTTCCTTTCGTCACTTCATTCGCTACATCGAGATTACTCCTATTATTCTCATTCTCCGTGCACGCGATAAGGACGAGGAAAGCCCAGATGACCAACCCGCCCGCGCCCTATAGGCGTTTGCCTGTAGGCGCTTACGCATCCCCAGCTATACATTTGTGTTAATGCCCGCCTGTCTTGTGTAATTGTGATGGGTTGTGGCAAGCACGCCTACATGTGCAGAGCACTCCCGTATGGAGACGGATTGAGAAAGTGGCAGGCAGCATCCCGGAGCAGAGCCGCGAAATGCGCTAACCACTGTTTCCATTCGCTTCCATCTAGAAGTTTCCCAGAGCGCATTCTTCTGGCACTGGTCCATCAGCGGGGACGCATCCTCATGTATGCCAGGTGAGGAAAAGAAGAAGACAAAGTGGCGGCGGCGACTGAAACGTGCCTCCCGGGGCGAGTAAAAGCTACTCTGTTTGCTTGGGAGGTCCTGAATGAGTGCAGCCAGGAAAGAGACGCGTAACGCGGTCGGAAGGAAAAAGGCTAACATGTGCGACGCGCGATTGAGCAACCGGCTGACGATGACGCCGGCGACGAATAGAACGACACCAATGAGTGAAGCCGCGGGCGCGCGTTTAGCGATTCAAGCATTCAAGGACACGAGGGCTAAGCTCTTTCTTTCCGCGACAGGGGGTACGTTACAGCTATACGCCGCAGTACGAATGAAACGCCAAAGCTTTCACTATAAATTGGTTCAGGGGTGTCAGCGCGCGTGACGTGGCGAGTGTGTCTTGACGGGCTTTTCCTCGAGTCTCGCTCGTGGTCGGCTCATTTACAGATGAGATGTCGTATTCCGAGAACCCAGGTGGGAGCGGCAGGGCCTTTTTGTACGAACGGGCCCAGTCACGCGGTTAGAGTTTGCGCCTGCAGTTTGTGGCCTTCACTCGCCTTATCGGCAAGGTCATTTCAGCTCGTCTTTTGGAAACCACAAACATTTAGTGCCAAATGCTGGAGAGGCACTCAAGCGCTCTCTACAGCTTTACCCCACCAGTGTTTCATTCTTTCCTTTTCCAAGAGACCTTTCCGGGGTTCTTGTACCGCGCGTAGTTCCCGAGTGTCGCGGCCAGGCGCTGTCTATATAGCTCGTTCACGCGATATCCTTGCCGTGTCTTGCGGTTGTCGAAGCTATGTTTGTCACCATCGCTGCAATATCTTATCATTGCAGCGCTCTTTCTTCGTCGTCACCGTTTTGCTAAGGAAGATACCGGCTTGAGGTGTGAGCATCCAACTCGTACACGTGGAAACATGGAAAACTCCAAAAAAAAAAGCCCGAGTACCGCGAGCTGTTCTCTCCGCGCTGTTCTGTATTTCAGAGTGAAGAGCTCTCACGAATGACTCGGAATTTGCCACCTCGTCCCTCCAAGGATTTGTTTGTCACACGTGTGAAGCTGTTTTGTAAGCATTACACACCTATCTCGATTTTTTTTTTCTCCATTCTTTTCTTACATTAGTGTGTGTGCTCACAAAAGACGCATTTTAACAACATCATGGTATGGGAATACGCACCCTCTGTGACGTGTCTGACATAAAGACATGTTGATGGTTACGCATGAAGGGTCGCATTCGCCATGTTTATGCGGCATGCAACAAAGTGCGTCATGCTACGGACAGATTATTCGCACAGCACTGACTGGTAAATTGAACCACGGCCGGACTCAAGCAGCGGCGGCAGCGCGAGATTGAACATGACATTTGTTGGGTTCTGTCCCTTTTCTGCACATGTCTCTTTTCACACGTGCAGCGCACAAGCACGGCTTATCATAGCTTTAAAGAACATTGAAAAGCTATTTACTAACACTATAAAACGCACACGGCTAATAGGTATCCCATAAGTCCTCTGCGTACCACACACACATACACACACACAAAAGTGAGGCTAACGTCACTAACACCAGAAATATCGACGATCGAAAATGAATCGCCTGCTCTCTTCCCTCAACTCAACGCATGCCGGCGCGGAAGAAAAATTGAACAAAACAAGCCGCTAAGGCACCTCATCATGCTTCGTTCTGCCCGCGTCGGGAGCGTCCAGTGAGTGGGCGCACCCAACAAGCCCCGATGACGTCACATGGCAGGTTTGCGCTGGGGCCCCGTGTCCCCCTACTCGGTTGCGAGCAGTTGCCAGGTGCACTTTTAAAAAAGTATTTGTAAATTATCGGCTTCACGCAAAGCTTTTAAATTTCGCTCGAATAGTCACAACGACCACGTCTATGGATTTCTTCCACTGAGTAAGTACCGTTTCAGGGGCCCTTTAATATTCGCAGTGCAGTAGCGCTGCGCGAATGAAAAACACTCCACATATATATTTTTGATGGCCAGTTATATGGGAGGAAGTTGCGACCATATATCGCGAAATCAAATGAGCTTCCGCAAATGATTACTGAATTTCAGCGAGTCTTGAAGTCGGATAATTTTTATCTTGCGGCATAAATGACCCACTGTTAAGTGTATTTGGCTACCATCTCCAGAGCTTGTATTGTACTTAGCATGCCTCCGGCAGAGAAACTCTGTGCAACGCAGCGTATGCATGCAACTAGCACCGAGCCTACCGCGGCAGCATGACAAGAAATGCCAAAACGTCCTATCTCTCAGGGTTTCGAAAAGGGGGCAGAGGTGCGCGAGAGCTGTGACGTGTTGGACGAGGTCACGTTGCAGCGGAATGAGGCAGCGCGAAGTACATTCATGGCTTTCGGCATCCATTTCTAGGCATGGCGCTCTTGGGTTTATTCACTATGGAGCGGGCACTGTGCTTTCAGTACTTAGGGGTAGGCATACCTAACCAATTGGGCGCGTGGCACTAGTGTAGAGGCTAAATACAGTACGAAGACGACTATGCTTGGAAGAACAGACAGGGCTGTATAATATGTGCTCCATGAATCTATTCTCTCTGTCCCTTTTATCCGTTCATATGCCTTGCCGTTTCCTAAGCTCGGGTTATACTTAAAAAAAAAAAAAAAGAGGAAAGCGTTTGTGTTCAATGCATGAGAGTAACTGAAACTTATTTTCGTCTGGAGCTGATTTAATTTGAAGCTGGTAACCGACGGTCGCTGTGCGAGTAACATAATTTAGACGATAGCGCACGTAGAATGACTGACGTCACTAGAGCAATGGTAGCTCGAGCGCTGTCAAATTGCATTCTCCTCATCACCTTGAACACGCACCTTTTTTCACTGCAGCTTTGAATACTGAATCATCTGTTATCACCTTGAATACGCCACTGTCGGCAGCTGTATGTGGGATGCCAAAGCGAGCGTGCCGGGAACGTCGTTTTGCATAAGGTATAATGCAGACCTCGGTTCCGATTAGGGCTCGCAGCGTATATATGGCTACAGCGTGCTGCCACACGGGGTAATTTGACGTCTGTCATGAGAATAGCACGCAGGAAGCCAACTTTCGGGGACACTGCGGCTGTGTGTGTGTGTGTGGGGGGGGGGGGGGGGGGGGGCACGCTGAGAGCATTCCTGGAGCCCAGTGTCGCCATCAGGCTGCGTACCTTGAACCTCAAGCAGCTCTCTCACGCACGGTGCGAGAATAAGGCCGAAGATTCCATCGCACCCAGCCCACATCTGTGTCGCCAAGCTTAGCATTCCGATGAGCGAGCGGCGCGCCGCGCAGAGAGGGATGTCACCCGGCGCGTAAATCAGCGAGGACCGAAGTTCACAAACACCGTTTCACGTCGCGGCATCTCCGCGGGCTCCTTCGGGCGGCAGCGCCAAAAGCGAATGCTCTAGCCGTGACCTACTCGGGGAGGAGCGCTGTGCGCATGTGCATCGCGCGCGTCTCTGCTTTGTGCACCTTTGCGATTGCATTTTCGGCGCTTCCTTAATTCTCCGGCGGTCCCAAACTGGTCCCATATATCCGAGCCGGCGGCGGCAGCCTCAGTGGACGCCGCTCGCAAGGGCGATTAGCTCGCCGGAACGACGTTCCGCCAAAGGCCGCCGCTCTTCGTGGGCTCACACTGAACCGCACATCTTACTAGGTTACGCAGGTTAGGCCTTGTTGAAACGAGCTGTCATTAACCACTGCTGGGTTTTCTTTCCGGGACCACTGCAGCGGACGCGATGACAGGACTTCTTCAACCGGCGGCGATTCGCACGCAGAACGAGCCGTAATGAGGCGTGCTCGAGCTCTTTCCGCGTCTCGGGATGCGTCTTCTCGGTAATCGCGTGCCATTAAGTGGCCGCCGCGCAGGTGGATGCGGCGAACAGCAAGTGACCGCGAATTGACGGTTTTCCCAACTGTATGACAACGTTAGAAACGTAACCATTTCACGCTGGCTAGGTCAGGCGGCACTTTAGCAAAAAATGGTACAGCGGCGAAGAAGGGGCCCAAACCAGGGTTTTCCAACTCTGCAGCACGTGGTTTAGATACTCAGGAAACTTACTCCGAGAAGAATAAAATTCACCCAAAGAGATACATAAATGTACTCAAAGGGCCTCCTGGTGCGCTTGCACATAGCCGTGGTTCTGTTAATATCGATCTCTAACATACATACTTCCAGGGACTGTAAGAAGTTTGCTGGCCGTGTTAGTCTTCTTTAAATTGTCTCGTTTGTTTTTTTCTTTATTGCCAGGAGCATGTGAATTGCAACCCTGCTTGACACACAAGTGTCCGAGGACACCGGTAGCGAAAAACTGCTCCTAATACTACCGAGTGACGATACTGAAGCTTGACATCACGGCGTGGCCAGGTGGGAAGAAAAGAAAGGGAACAGCAAGAAGCATGATAGCTCGTGTGCGCGCTCGCTACTCCAAACGATCTTCGAAGCGCAGTCCGATGTTTCTTTCGGTAGCGGGGAAGATAACCGCATTCTCAAGGCCCGCAGTCGCAGATGCGTCCGCTGAAAGAGCGCCAACGCGGGCTAAATGGAGCTCCGTTGGGCCGATCCGCAGCCCGCTGAACCATCGAGAGAAGCATCCGAGAGCGCCGGTGCTCGACATTGGCCGCGCTTCCGACGATCGGGGCCGCGTAACAATCAGTGGGAAGTGTTGCGAGCAAATTTGTAGTGGGAGGGGCCATCCTCTGCTGCGCTCTTTGCCTGCAAACCGAGAATGCAAAGCGGGCGCGAGATGAAGGGAAGCCGTGCTACGCGGCCCGATGATAGATTGCGAGCTCGGGCGAGGACAAGGAAGCGGTCCGGCAAGGTTGGGTCCGTGACCGCTCTGGTCGGGGCGCGGCCCGCCAACCCTTCTTCTCCCCGGCGGCGCCGTCGCCGTGTGCCCTGCTCCACGTACTGGCTCCCTTCTCGGTGGCCCCGCGCGCGCCTCTTCCCATTTATAACCGAAATAATAACAGCGAAGCCTTCGAGCCAACGGCCCCGTTCTCGGCCGTTTGTCCCCGCCTTTGCTAGAAACGCAATTTCGCCTCGGTAATTGTCAGTCCGTTCTCTTTTTGCTATTTTGCTTTTGTCTAACCATTCTCCCGGGTCCTTAGCTGGTCCTCCGCCCGTAACAGCTCATCCGACCGACATCAAGGTGTTTTTCAAACTCTCCACACAAGGGAAACAAAGTGAGTCCCGTCGCTATAAAGTGCTCCTGCTACGGCTGTTGTCAGCGCTTGCTGTGTTGAGCAAGATGGCGCGCGTGGTTTCCGAGGCTGCTAACACAACGACAGTCTCCTTTAGATACGGTATACTGCGTGTCTTCATGTCATATATGGAGCTAATACTCATGGAGCGGATCAAAGCAGAATCAAGACGAAATAAGTGTCAAGAACTATAACTTTTCTCTGCCACAATTTTCACATTCGCAGTGAGATTTTCACATTCAGGTCCTTGCATTCAGTTCCTCACATATTGTATTCATTTTCTTTTTTTTTTTCGTTTTTGAACGCAGTACATAATCGTTATCGCGCAAGAAACAATCCCGCTTATTCTCCTTTCATGACAAAAAAAAAAAAAAGCAGTGTGTGCCGAGTGAATATATTGAATAAGGCGAAAGCCTTAATCGTCTCATAGTGACGAGAGCAGAAAGTGTGAGCAGGAAATGACACCCAAAATATCACCTGATTTCGTATCAAGATTGTGACAAAATCGTACTTTGCGCACTGTTCAAGGTGACGTCATACCATTTCGCTTCCCATTTGCAATCCATCTGCTATTCAAGTTGGAGGCTAGTTTGCTTCCGAGATTCGAACAAACGATGGATGTCAAATGGGAAGCGAAATGGTATGACGTCACCTTGCATGGTGCGCAAGGTACGGTTGCGTCACAACTCACTCTAGGCTTATTCATTGACCCCAGGAAAGCATTTGACTTTGTAAACCATAATATATCACTCTAAAAGTTGCAAGGTTACGTCATACGTGGTGTTGCTCTTGGTCTTATCAAACGTTATCTCTCAGACAGAAAACATTACGTAAATGTTGGTGAACTGACGTCTTCGATTACAATGGTAAAACATGGTGTACCTCAGGAGTCGATCCTGGGACCTTTGCTGTTCATTCTGTATATTAATGACATTCGAAATTTGCCTCTTTCACCGAAACTGGTCGTGTACACTGATGACACAAATATTTTTTTTTTCTCCGAACAAACCGTAACCCAATTGAACACTGTCATAAATAGTTATTTGATCAAACTTGAAGAGGAATTGCATTAAAACAGATTAACTTTGAACGTTAAAAATACTAAATATGTTATACTAAATATAGCTTACGTAGGGAATTGAAATCAGTGCCGCATACACGAACAAATTATGGCCGGTCCACTTTTGACTACCGCATGCCATCATTTAATAATAAACTTAAAACCCACATTGACTTTACTGCCCCTCTTAACACATTTAGACACGAATTAATAAATTATGATGCAATTAATATTACTGCGATGTTCATATTCATTTCTGAAACCTGCTGTGTGTATAATTAATCTTTAGGAAGTGTATTAAGCAATGCTTTTTCTCTCATGTTTATATCCATTTTTGATTGTGTTGTGAAATCCACTGCGTGATGCTGCCTGTAGGCCCCCAGGGCCCAGTCAAGCTATCTGTGACAGCTTTTTCCCTGGGAGACCCCCAGCTTGTAGGTTGGAAATAAAGTGGATTTGGATTTGGACATATTCACCTCCAATCGTGTAGGTGCTCACCGAGAAGTGCGCCTTTCCTGAACCCAAAAACTAAACCAACGAAAGGCGTTTAACAGTTTGCCAAACTCTGTGCCAGTCTCTCAGTGCTAAACCACCTAATATAACCATGCCAAACCATGACAAACAATTGTTTCGCAGGTCTCGGTCTATTTAAGCGCAGTTATAAACCCCGGATAATATTTCAGAGTGTATTCCTGTCTGGCATATTTGCTTTTCTGCAGGGAAGAAATGATATTTAAAGTATCTATTGGCTATAAAGGTCCTTTAAACGCTAAAATATGGGGGACTTTAGCTCCGCCTTTAAAGGTATGACGCGATAGCGTAGGCTACCAGCCTACATATAAAGCTCGGCTGTAACCAAGCCGTATCTATGTGCCTGCGTGGCCTAGGGGTAACGTGAATGCAATGGTCCTGGCAACCGGCTGATTCTGATATCACTTCTCCACGTGAAAGGATATAGGCCCTAGTTGGCAGCTCTTGTCAGACGTAATGTCTGACAACCCGACGTCCAGTTAGTGCTAGGCCATGACAGCTGCCAACTACATGACCCTATATATATATATATATATATATATATATATATATATATATATATATATATATATATATATATATATATATATATATATATATATATATATATAAAGCTTCACCTGAAGGTATATTTGACAGGTATATTTTAAAAATAAGTTAAGCAGTAACCTGTCAGCCACCGTGTAATAAGTGTACTAAATCGCGCAACACTACTTTCGTGAGCGGTTCATTATCTTCCTTCCGATTTCTTAGTTGGCACCTAGGCCAGCTCTCACTGATGGTGCGATGAGTTCTCGACCTTCTGAGAGGTAAGTAGACGTGGCAGTTCCCGTGTTAGCCGGACCGTGCAATGCTTGAATAGGCGCAGCGTATGCCCGACGTGAACCGTGCATGGTTCCATATGCCCCTTGCTCGAGGATAGGAACCAGGCAAAAAGGAAGGCAAAACAAACTACTGCGGTGTGTGTTGTAAATTATAATGTAGGAAACACTTCCGACTGCAGGCGAGCGGAGAGGTCATCATTATGCTGCCTGCTGCTATCGAAGAATACAAGAATACGCAAGCCAAAGTGAGATTGACTACACTTAGGGGCAACGCTGATTCAAAGCTACGATCAAGCCATCGCAATGTACGAAGAACACTGAAAGACTTACGAAGATCAGCGGATTCACGAAACATGACCTATAGCCATGTAACGCTGTAATTATATCCTTTTTTTTTTTTTTTTCATTACCCCTCCTGGATTGTTTGGCTTTAATTGACCTCCCCAGATGACCAAGGGCCCTTCGCGGAGTAAGTGATCCTTTTCACTGGGACTTTCTGTTTGCTGACCCCGAATAAAGTTTCTTTTGTTCTCCTATTCCTCACGCGGAACTGTGTCACTCATTTGTCTGCCTTTTCCACTGCCGTGTGGGCTATGCAGCAGGCTCCAGATTTGTTCGTATAACAGGCTATAGCGTGACTATATGCGTGACTATAGTGCCTACGGCTGCCTCTTCAGGCAGAGACAGTGGGTTTATCGCAGCGCTGGGGCGACTGGACGTGTAGTCGCGACGCGATTAGATAGTGTAAACTTGCGCGGAGTCATATCGACACTCTTTCGGTGTCCTGTTCCTTAGTGGCCTGACCTCTTTGTCAGCCGCCGGTTTGTCTGGCCAGTCGACAACTTCATGAGCTGGTGAAAGCAATAATGTAGCTTGAAGGGTTCGCTTGGAATGCTTGGGATATGCGTGAGAAAAAAAAAATGTAGAAGCTGGATCGCACGTAGAGCATTACATTCTAACTCACTAATAACGAAAAGTTTTACGGTCGGAAGCATTTCTAGAGTGCATATAGGTAAGTTGTGCTTGGCATTCGGAGAGGTTTTGGACACCTTTAGGATGCTCCTGGTTTTCCTCAGCGCACTGAAAGCTATGTGCGTGAAAGAAAAAAAAAATTGGCACGATTTTTGTCCACCTTTTCCTTTCTGGCATGGGGGCACGGAAGAGGGGGAAAAGGCGTGGGGTTGTGATGCCAGGGATGCTATTTAACAATTACGTCGTGCTACCCGCCCTTGTCAAGAAATGATGGCCGCAGGAAACAGAGGTATGTAGGGAAAATACTGGGTCCGAGTGTAACGAAGGATGTTGGATTTTAACAGAGGACCATGACCAGCAGCGAACACTCGTTGAACTCTTCTTTTTGCACGGAGCTCCGGCCTTTGTATTCTGGCTACGTATATTCCGCCAGGGTCATCAGCCCGGTTGCTGGCTGCTGAATATCCACAAGTTCTGCCATTCGCCAAAAGGAAAAATACAGGGTGGGAGCCCGCAGAGCACTGTGGGGGCGGAATGCACTGCCCCATGCAGCTTAATAATTCACAGGATGTAAAAAGAAAAAAAAAGTTGGGGGGGAGAAAAAAATGGGATTATGCATTCGGCCCAAAAGGGGCGCCTCAAGCCCACCACCGATTCCATTTGTCAGCGAGCACGTTTTCGTGACAGCCGGGCGGCTCGACACCCGCAGCGCCAATGGTCTCCCGCCGCCGCTTGGCTGGCAGCTCGACATTCCCGCGGGGTGAATGGTTTGGAGCGGCCAGCGCGTATACGGCCGTGGTGCGCGCGGACCGGTTCAGGCACACTTGGTGCGACCGCCGCGACTTCACTTGCACGCGATAAATTCCTGTCAGCACGACGAGCTGGCAACTGCTAGCTACGCAACCTGTGCAGGAAGTGGCCGAAGAACCCAGCAACGACAAATGTTCCGCGTTGTTGCCCAGACAGGCGGATGTGCGCGATCGCATAACATATCTGGCGTGTTAACGCTGCGGTTTGCTGCGGTTCCAGTTTTCGACCTTCACCGGGGCGCCGCGAGTGCGGATGCCAACGTGCGAGAACGCGTGCACCTGCCCTCGCAGCGGGTGAAGCTCTCGAGCTCTGGGGAGAAACGCACCGCGCATCGTGGACAAGCACCTTCGACTCAGGCTGACGTAAGCTATTCCAAAAGAGTTCACCAACTAAATTTCGCGCTCAACCTGTCAAGCGGGTGCATGCGAAAGAAGGTTTCTCGAGATGGTCCGTTGACTTTGCCATCCTGCTCTGTTTCTGTCTGCACACCTGGAGCAGAGCCCGGCCGTGTTTGAAGGCATTTCTGTCAAACAAGACCTCCGAAGGGCCGCGCACTGCTCGCCTGACCCGGCTACGAGCGCCGCCGTGATACCGCTCCCAGTTTGCCCTTGTTCCTGCTGCAGACTCTCTTCGCTTGCGCCCGAGACCCCATTTTCGCGTGGTGTTTGAACAGCGGCATTCCAGTGACTGGCGCACGAACTTAAGACACGTGACTTCGTTTCCTTACACGCAAGCTGCGCTGAAAGCTCCAGCACATAAACCTATAAATGCAAAGACAATATAAGCCCAATCGATCATCGCGGCGAGATTGATTTTTTTTTTTTTACACTTTTATACCTTTGCTGTCTGTCGACGAAGTGATTACCAGCGCTTCTGTTGAAACACGATTAGGCTGAAAGCCTCTGCTCTTGAGAGCAAACCCAATCGTACGCTCATTCACTCGCAAATGATACGTTCAACAACCTCTACTCGGATAAGCATCCACTGATAGCACACAAGTGGATAGCGCGCCTCGTGGATAGGAGCGGAATGAAGAGACTGGCCTACCAAAGCGTTCATAATGGCCTGATGCATCGCTCAGCTTGGATACAAAAATGACCAAGTGTGTACGGAGGGAAGAAGTGCAATCGTGTTCGCCGTGAACCAGGGCCGCAGGCTTTCGCGCAGCACGCGTATCGATATTTTCACTTTTATTCGGAAAACCAACTGCATGTATTTTCACAGTGCAGTATCTCGAGGAGAGGGTCCGGACAACATGAAACACACTTGGCAACCCCACCTCTCAGGCTTTTTGAACAGAACGTAATTACGAATGCATTCCAATACCTATGGAATATTTCGAGCGATCATCTGATTAAACTGCCTAAACGCTTGCGGCGTTTCGTTATGAGGAACGCTTAGTCACGCTTTCGCTGGCGTTTAGCACATTAAATATATGCAGAAAAAAGCCAACAGTCTTTGGAAACAAGGAAAGCGCAAGGAAAGTTTCTGCAATTTTTATGGCGTTGTTGAATAGAAGTGAAAATTTCTACCACAATAAATATTCTCCTGTGATTTTCTGCAGTTTAAAAGAAGACTGCCCTTGGTTACCCAGGCGTGGGATAGTGCCGCGTCGCAGAAAAAGAATAAAAAAGAATTGCAAATACTCCACACGCCCGCTTCTTGTCTGACGATGTATAATACACTTGAAGCACAATTCAAAACCAATTTGTCTAATACTCCCGTTAGGATATATTAAAGAAAAATCTAAATCCCGCCGCTTGCACGCAGAAACTGATAGCTAGCCACCAAGAGGGTTGTCGCATGATGTATGATGTACGATGTGTGAGGAGCCGAGCTCTTCTATGAAAAAAAAAAAAAAAAATAAATAAAATTAAAATAAATAAACGACCACTGCCGCGGAAAAGAACGTGCCGCGGAAAGCTGTACTCGCTGCTATGCACCTGTACGCCTTGTGCACTATGCAAGTCTCAGTCACGTGGCCACGAATGTCGCAATTCTCACACAACCGGCCCCCCACTATATGTAGTGCGTGTGCCAACAACAAGTCACTTCTTATTCTGGCCTTTAGTGACTAAGCATGACACATGGAACCCAAGGTAAACAAGCTCGTTTACGCAATATCGGCATGCAGCTATCTCTCTCTCCTCTCTCTGTCTCTATCTCTCTTTACAAACTGAGCACCTACTAGAAACGCCTCAGCATCCATGGCAAAACTCTACAGGCACACATATTGCTGGACTCAGAAAAGCCAAGCCATATGATATTGCCCAAAACATATCCATCTAAACTTGCCGCGAAGTTTAGCCATCCCAATTAGCGAAAAAGTGAAAAGTGGGCTAAGCAAATCAGCTCAAGTCTATGAACTAGTACGTTCTTTCCATTGAAATATGCCGACAGAGAGATCGAAGGTGCGTCATGCGCACGGATAAACCCCGCAAAAGAACTAGGTCACTCCGTCCGTTACGTGCTCAGAAGTGGTTAGCTGCTGATTTGGAACGATCGCCCTCCCAGGTTTCTCCCAAGGCCTTGGGCGGCTTTTCTTTTTTTTCCCGGCGGCCAGTCGCTGTCAGTCGCCAGCGTCGGAACGCGCAGGGACATTTCAACCGCGGCGAAGGAGAAACCGAGAGGGCGGTCGAAAGTTGGCAGCACTGCTAGACGGGCAGACGCGAATCACGCGTGTTAACTCCCTGAGACGTCACCTTCCTGGAGGATCCCCCGAGTGAAAATGATGCGGCATACGCATGGAGGAGAGATGCTGGGAGAAGTGCTTTTCCTTGACGCTGTCTGGCTTTGTTGGAACGCAGCAGTTGCATTCGATTTTGTTTTCTTGTTCTTGAATGTGTCGCAGCGGTCCTGGCCATATAGTATAAAGGAGGCTATGTCCTGGCTTGCCGAACTACGAGCATGTGCCATCTGCAGAAGTAGAAATGCCCACTCGTCTGGCTTGCTATATTGTTTGTATGCAGATCAGTGTGCAGGTATCAGCGATGTGCCCGTGACTAAATGCAAACAGTTCTTGTAAAACTTCCACGACTCCAGTTGGAACTTCGAGAGGACTACTTATATCGTTTGAATTTGTAAAGATGTAGACATGTTCGCAACCGCGAACTACTGTCGAGTGGCTAGCGTTCCTTTCTTCATTTGTTGTGCGCTGATCGATGGGCATCGCTCTTTCATGGCTAGAATTATTCTTACGAGTGGAATGCAATAAAAAGCAGTAATGGTTGCCCCGCAACTAAAAGGGCACCTTCTAACGCTGCGGAGAGTGTATTCTCTAGCGATTGAACGTGTTAGTGTACCAGATTTTTGCGTGTAGAGAGGTACCATCGAGCCTTGTTTACACATTTGAAGCGCTCCTTCGGCAATTAGGTCGACCTTGAAAAGCTCGACAAGGTCACGTAGGTGCTTACGAAGAAGCCACGTTTCTTCTGGACCGACGCACATTTGGGCGAAAGTAAGAAAAACGCAGAGAAGAAAACAACACATCTCGCTGGTTTCCTATTGCGCACACGCACATAGCCCTCGGGTGTGCATGGAAATGCAGCCCAAGTACCAACACGCGCGCCTCTGAATCTATTAGCTCTTTGTGGGAAGCGAAAGCGTAGCACGCAGTGGCTTACTACTTGGCCCAGCTGCCAAGGCATGCCTGTCGCTGCAAGACTAAGCGCTTAGCTGCAAGCATGCGTCCTCTTTGGTGCCATGCTATGGAGATCAAGGGAGTGCTCCATTGCAAGGGAAGCTTGCGTGACGACGCTGCACGCGGCGGCCCCTTCTCCCCTCCTCGTTGTGGCTTTAAGCGTTGAGCAAGTGTTGTGTGTTTGGCGAACAATAACGCGACACACTTCGGAATATGTCATCGGATTTAAACTAGGCTTACTTCTGAATTTGGCGACCTCTAGCAAAAGCATATACTCTGTAATGAGCGGCAACCATGCTCAATATTGAGCGGAACGCCGCGACTTCTGACAGCAAGCACCTTTCTGCTTGAGATTAGATACTCGATGGAGGTTGCGCACCATGGGTTCTACTTTCTAAGTGATCATTTTCATATATATTTATCCTTTCGATACTTCACTGCCGTCCGTGGCGGCACTGAGTAATATGGCAGAGGCAAACGAATTAATGGGGAAAACAATAGTTACAAAATGCAGATTAAGATCCCTGTCTTCCTGCATCTTTGCGGTTTCCTTGCGGCTTTAAGGGCTCGTAAAAACTTTAGATTCAAGTTGCGGCTAAGTGTCTAAGGGTTGAAAAATTAGTGCGCTATTTCTGCAGCCTTCCATGATATACATTCATATAAAACGGCGATGAAGTCCGTTCCAGAAGTGTCGAACCTTCTGAGAGCACTGCCAGAAGTTTACGTATTGTCCCAGCTTACAGAAAAGTTACCCTCGCTTGTGAGTTCTTGAGAAAAAAAAAAAAAAAAAAAACTAACACAACTCGATAGCGACTCTTAAATATGAGTCTGTAGTTCCTTTGAGTAAGCGCTTACCAGAAGCACATTTTCGTGAATCTGACTATACGGTCGCCAAATTATCTCGTCTATACCTAATGAGAAACAGACATTATACGTCCTGCATTCCTATACACGGGTCATAACGGCTCATTTGAAACAATGCCTGCAGCAGCAGCTACAACGTCTTCCCTTGTAACGGCTGCTGCAGCTGTGTCATCACTTGGGACGCCGATAGGAGCTCTCGCGGAGTCTACCGCCGCGTGCGATGCGGCAGCCGTGAGCAAAGGTTTCGCCAAGGTGTGAATGGCTTACCGCAAAGACGTGGCAGGTGGTGACCGAGAGGCCGATAGCCAGCGGTGCCGAGCCCTGGACGTCGAGCCGGTTTGCGTCGCAGACGCCGAACACTGTGAGCACCAGGATGAAGGTGATGCAGGTCTCGACGCCGAGCCCCATGAGTGGCGTGACGCCCTCGGCGAGCTCCGTGCCGCCCAGGTACCCCTGGCGCGCCTCCGGCGTCACGGCGCGCAGGATGGCCGCGCCCGTGATGCCGCCAATCAGCTGGCTGCAGAGGTAGAAGAAGCTGCGCAGCAGCGACACTCGGCCCACGAACAGCATGCCTATGGTGACGG
This sequence comes from Amblyomma maculatum, assembly GCF_055883805.1. Taxonomy (NCBI): domain Eukaryota; kingdom Metazoa; phylum Arthropoda; class Arachnida; order Ixodida; family Ixodidae; genus Amblyomma; species Amblyomma maculatum. Next base: position 235,450,773 of record NC_139344.1, read on the forward strand.
CGGGGTTCAGGTGTCCGCCACTGACGTGGCCCAGCGCCTGCACCATGGAAGCCACGGTGATGCCGAACCCGATGGCAATCTGCACCATGGTGGCCTCGCCCTGCGGCTTCTCGGCCGAGCCCCAGTTGATGCACGAGCCGCAGCCGATGAGCACGATCACGGCCGTGCCGATGTACTCGGCCACCATGGCCTTCCAGAGGCTGCTCGAGGCCGTCACCTCATCGATGCCGCAGAAGGAGCGGAATCGGCGCACTCGGCCCATCTTCTCCACGTGGCTGCTGCTACCGCCGCTCTCAGTGCAAGGGACTCGCTCGACGCAGTCTTTCGGGCAGACTGGCGTGAAAATGGGATTTGCTGGCCTCCGACCGCCTCAAGTGGAACACGACGCGATGCAGCTTCTGAAAAAGTCTCCTCTGACGAGGTTCTCGCCCGGCAAGAAGAGCTCTGCAAACGGTCGATGCGCTCGGCCGCTACTCGTCTCGAGAACACTTGACGGTAGGATTCTGCGCGCGTAAACGACACCGGTGCAGATCCGATAGCGAACGGACGATTTCTCAGACAGCTTTGATAAAGCCAGAGCCTGCGAGTCAACTTTTAGTGGTTGCCCTATCTTTTGCGATTCTTTTTTTTTCATTTACGCTCACCCTCTCCCTCGCTCCGCCGGGAGCAGGAATGGATACGCAGAGGGACGCGCGTCTTTCCTCCTCTTCGGGCTCTCCTCGTCTGGCGTCACGTGACCTTGGCAACGTCACGCTGAGAGTCGAGACACTCGACTGAGGAGGAAGACAAGGTAGAATTGATCTGAAGCGGCCGGCGAGAATGCTAATCGCTTTTTCCGTAAGCGGTGCGGTGGCCAGTCAATGGGAAGGTGTGCTCTCTCCATTTCCAGCATCGTCGCTCTCCTCATCCTCACGACGACGGCATGAAAGGCCCCCCAGAGGAAAAAAAAATAAAAAAAAAGGGGGCAAGAGACGCGCTGCGCTCCTCCGGTGTTCCCGCTTGGATGAGGACTTTTCTTTATTTGGTGTCTTCGCGCGCGGGGACTCTTTGCCCATCCTCCTCTCGTTCCTTCTCTCTGATGACCAAACGGGATGGGAAACACGATTGCGTTATAGCTGGGCTGTGGTCAGCGATGTTCTCGGAATAGGTGCCGCTGATTTTCACCGCTACCTGAAAGGCAACCGGGCTAACGGTTTAACAAGGCGCCCCGCGGCTCTTAGAACACCGTATGCGTCAGTCTCCCGCCTTGGCGACGCGAAGGTCTCGTTCGGCGGTCACGAGACTTGTCCGTCTGACAGCGTCATCACCCTCGTGAGCGCTGTGGGCAATGAAATCGCGACAAAGGAAACGCCAGGATTTTCTTTACTATTCTTAAGAAGCGGAATGGCATAACACACTAGTCATGAAGAAAGTGGGTAAAGGTTACACTTCCTAGATTTACCGTGAGTCTTTATGCGTCATATTCATCTTCAAAAATAAATTTAAGCTTTATCCCTACACATTTACACCTAGCATTCACACCCGCCTTCCATTTTCTTTCTTTTTTTCATGGCATTATCGTTTATCTCTGCGCTATGCATTGCTGGGAAGCAAGCAAGCCTCTTAGGAGAATTCCTATGTTTATACTCTTCCGCGCAATGCTCTCCGTGTGCTCCCGACTCGTAAATTCTTGGACGCGCTATGTTTTCACACAGATTGCACGAGCACATAAAGCAAGCGCGCAAACTTACCCCTCGCTGCCGATTTCGCAGAACGCTCCGCTCTGCGACGGCTCAGGGCGCTGTTTACTGCCGCGACGCGCAGCCCTTATGCTAACGTAGAGCGAATTGGTGACAACATTCTCCCAAGATGGGCTCACATTCCGCGCTTAGTATAGAACCCGGAGACTCGGGAAACGCGTGTGCATCGTCAGTTTCTCCACAAGGGATCATCAGCCCACTTGCCTCTTTTTTTTCTATTTCACGGCTTTCCACTTGCCCCTCCCAGTGTTTTCTTTTTATGTGACACGGACCTGACCTCCTCTGGATATCGGATGTCCACGCCGCTATCTCGGCACACTGCGCAGTCACCCTCTAGTTAGTTGGATGAACGATTACATCAGTGGGTTCTTTTCTGGGCTCAGCGAGAGGATATGGGGGAAACAGCATTTCCTTCAGCACACAGTACCGCGACGGCCTCTATTTACTCACGTGTCTTTTTTTTCTTTGAAGGTCAGGTAGAAGCTGTGCAGTGAGGAGTGGGTGAACTGCAGTGACGTAAAAAGAACGAAACTGTGATACGTTACAGGAAATGGCGTGAAATCGCTAGCTGAAAGCGTTGGAGTCTATATGATGTGAATCTCCAGATCGATGCTGTCACATCATCTTTCATGTTTTGTTATCGCGAGAGGGTTACCATGGAAATAAAGTTTTCTCTGTGAGTGACACGACGCCGGTGACGAGTAGGTGGGTCGGATACAACACAATAATGCAATGGCGCATACCTTTTAAAGAAGGCCCTCCATCCACTGGCGTCCACCGGGTCTCACGAGGTTGCGGTTAATCCCTTAACGTGAAGTCGTAGGTTAACAGCTGGTGCGACCGTTAGTTTCTGGTTAAAATAGGATTAATCGCGACAGTATGACAATCGCGGTCTAAGCGATTGGCTGGAGGGACACCTTTGAGCGACATGCGCTGCTGCGTTCTTGAGTTTTATCCGACTGTAGGCAGGTTAGTTAGAGAACGAAAATACGGATACTGGTCTGCTTTCTTGTAGTGGGTGAGTTGATGCGAGGGCCTCACATTGACGACGGATATTCGAGTTTTAATGTTACAGTGTTTTGTAAAGCTAAGTTTTTATCAGATAAGAATTTCACTGCAAGTGATTATGCGTGCGATTAATGCTGCCTAACTGTGTGGTTAAGGTGTGTTTCGTATGTCCTTGGAATTAGCACTACTTCAACAGGGTACCTTTAACTAAAGATTTGCGTCGACGATTAGATTTGCGTCGGCGGTGTTAGACGCACTGTTACGCATTGGATGTCAGGTGCGGTGTAGTTTGAAAGGCCCTAGATCCTTGTACGCGTGATGATGTATATGCTATTACAACTGTTCCCATCCAACACCGTTTTTACATATCTACACTCGTTCGGCTGACAGCTGCTGGATGCAACCTGGACTTTTAAGCGACACGTGCTGGCCTCGTTGTGCCGAGACACCGTCGCCATATCCATATCCTAGTGTGACAGGGTGGTTTCAAGGACGTGTAAAATCCGTGTCGCCGAAAACATCTGGGTGGCGCCGGCATTCGGCGGCCACCAGATCTGGCCTGATGTATCTTTGCCAACACGCCTCTTCGTTTTAGTGCACTGCGCAGACTTCAAGGGCGAATCGCAAAAAACGTGCCGGTGAAATGATGAACATCTTGTATGGAGTGTATGTCATGCATTTAGTGTTAGTTGTTGGGGGGAGGAGGGGAGGGGGTAGTGGGATTGGCAATAAATTATTAGTGAGTAGTGATTGCGGATTGATGAATGAAACCAGCGTGGTGTAGACGAATAATCTCTTGGGCTGAGTTTGAACACGTGTGATAGAACCAGCGGCTAGATACTAATGCGGCAACGTCGTCTAATATTGTACCAGATGCGTGTAATGGCAGGAGAGAAGTGGTGGGGAGGTTCGTTTGAGGATGGAGGAGGAGGAGCAAACATTTATTTACGATGATATGATTTGGGAAGGGAGGTGCGTTTGGTTGTGGAGCTGTGTGGCAGTCCCTATTCCGGGACGCCATTGGCCGCCGCCGCCGCTGCTCGAGCTCTCTGGACCAGGACACGCTGGGCCTCCAGGTCCGAGCTGGACAGAGCCGCCTCCCAGCCCTCCCTAGTTGGCTGTTTTATAGCTTTTATTTTTGTATTTTGCTGGCAGGCCCACGCCATGTGGGCCTGCCAGTAGTGTGGGGGTCAGCAGAATTTGTACCTACCCGTGAATGTCGGGTCCATGTGTTTTAATATGGCGGGATTTAGAAAACACCCGGAAATTTTGAGCCGTCTAAGGTGGCACTCCTCAGATCTGTCGAGACCTTTGGCGGGTTCCGGGAGTGCCTTCCTGTAGAGGCGTAAATAATTTGTAATGTCCGCATAAGATGTGAGCGGGATTGGTATGGTTGCCTCGGTAGAACCGGAGGATTGAGCGAACCCCGGGAGAGGAACGCTCGGGCAGCCGCGTGAGCGGTCTCGTTCCCCTCCACCCCCTGGTGACCGGGCACACATGTAGCTTGTTTTTTTACTACTAGCCTAATCCGAATTTTTCGTATGTGCCAATAATATTCTGCGGGCGAGTGGCGTTATCTTACCCCGCACGTAATTTCGGCAGGCCTGTTGCGAGTCCGACATTATGTAGGCTGCGTCGCAGTGGGTGGCGGCCAGTGCAATCGCCGCTTCCTCCAACATTAGCGCGTCGTAAGTTTTTACTGAGAGCCCGTTCACCTCCCTTCCTTCGTGCATAACAGCACTGATGCAGATGCCATCCTCGGTGTGTGCGTCTTCTCGTGATGGTGGGTGGTGCTCGACGACCAGAGAAACTTTGTAAGACGGATACCGAGAAGGTGGAGAAGAACGTGTAGAACGTCCGGTGTTATAGGCAGCTAGCTGGATGGCTGAAGCGAATACCTGATGTCGAAATACGAGCATTAGAAGGAAGACATGTCTCCCTTCTAATGCTCGTACCTCGACATGAGTGCGCACGCTGTCGCGTCTACTTTTAAGACGAATCTTAAGCCTCCTCCGATTTTGTTTTCTTAATAGCGGCATACATTACGGCAAATGGCAAGGGGCTAGCTCCTTGGCAATGCAAGGCATGAGATTGCAACAAAAATGCCGCTGCTCTTAGGAAATTAAACTTTCGCGCTGCCTTTCACCGATGTTCTGCACTCACAACAGAGGAGTGGAGGAATCTCGTTGGGGCAGTCGAAATAAGCTCCGTGCATTTTTACTCGGTTCACTGCTCAGATTGCGAACCGCAGTGCAAATGGGGCGTATGCATAAGAAAAATGTTCCCGAGAAAAACTCCGTAATTCGAGTCGTCCTTGCATGTTAACGTAGATTGCACCAGTGGGGCATATAACCCTCTTGTTGTCGGCATGACTACCTTGCTCCTGAACTCATTCTTTAATTGCCTTCTGGGCGTTACAGATAGCCATTGCCGTACAAGGAAGACACGTAGAAACCGTTTCAAGCAGGTTGCTCTTGTGCAGGCTGTATAGACGGGCTTTGTTTGCATGAGTTTGAACAGAGTACCCTGTTAACCGTATTCTACAGCGATGAGGCTACGAGGAGCTGCCGTATGGAACATATTTCTTGTTCACCGACTAAATGATGGAACTTCCTTCCGAGCACCTTCTTGCTTTCAACTGAAAGAGCAACAAAAGATAAGAAATGAACAAAAAAAGACGTTAGTGCGCGTAAGGTCGAGCATCACCTAAGCTAACCATTAATTTACCGATGCAGAACAATTCGCGTAAATACAGTAATGGAATTCTAGTACCACCTGTCTGCAAGCGGTGCTGCAATCCGTAATTGCAGGTTGTGCGGCGCGTCCTTTGTTGTCTCAAGGACTCGCGGCCCTCGTACGTGGCGGCCGAGTGACAAATTTCGCTTCCTGTTCTTTATCTTCGGACGCCCGTCGTCCTAGCACGAAGGGCGTCTGCTAACAAGCGAACACAGTAGTAGCCTGTACATCCTTGCCTAAACGCATCGAAGCGGTGCCGAGGTGACACACCGCCATCAGCGTGTTCTTGTCGCTGGTAATAATAGCGTTTGATCTTGGCTTTGTCGCGCATCAAGTTCGCTCTGTCCAATGAACAGGGGCGAATTTATAAAGCAGGAGAGAGGGACCATGATTCCCCTCCGTTCACCTTCCAGGTGAGAAATTTCATTCAGGAAAACCATGCTCAGTTCCAATATTTTCTCGAAAAAAACTAAAAAAAAAAAATCGAGACGCACGGTCCCCTTCTCTCGCCCATTCACGCCTAACAAACGCTCTACAGCAGGAACGCAAGATGCCGAACAGGTAATTAGGGGATGCCATTCAGGCAAGAGCCCGCGCGAGTTATTGCTGGAAAAAATAATGGTGTCAGTGCCAGGATCCTACTTCTCTTTTTTTACTTGTGCAATATTGCCGCAAACCATTCCAATCTTTATTTGTTCTTTTTTCGACAGCCTCGGAAAGCGGCCTTATAACTCAGATTCTGGCAAGCGGATTAATTCTGTATTCTTTGTTTGTTCATGCTCGATGTCGCGAGACGCACTTTTATCAGTTTCTTTGTCGCTCAAGATGCGTCGAGATCTGTCTCGAAGATTCCTCCTCATTTGTCGCCAACGGCCTTGTCACCACTACGTGACAATGTATTCTAACTTTTATCACTTCGGAATATTTACAAATAGGGAAGGACACTTCACGAAGCTCACTTGCTGTTTTAGAATTTTTTTTTCTTTTTTCGAATTTCTGCTCTAGTGGCGAGCAAAAGTCTACTTAACACGCACTTGCATCTTCGAATGTCCGTGCAATTTCAAGTTTTAGTGCGCTCGTTGGGAAAATATTTTGCCGTTTTTCTCTTTCTTGACGGGAACACCGTGTCCATACGTACTGTTTGATGGGCATAAGATTCCAGCGAACTGTTGTCCTAAGTCCTGACTCTCGACCTCCTAAGTGGAATAAGTTACGCATGGCTTAAACTTACTTGAGACTGAGACCTAGCTGCGCGCGGGTAAAACAAAACGAATAAATTAGCCGTTAGGAGGCCTTCGTAAACTGATTGTTTCATACTCCACGACCAGACATGGCAGTAATTGAATTACAGTAATGAAATTAGTGTAATTTAATTACTTTTTTCGGTAATTTGTAATGTAATGAATTACTTTTTCAGACTGGTAATTTAGTAATGTAATGAATTACTTTTTGGTAGTAATTTCGCACAAAGTAATTAATTCCTCTCGAAATTACTTTTACTAAAGTGCGCCATCACTCCTTCAATAGACAACAAAGTAGAGTGCGCGAAAGCAGGAACGACGTGCTGCAATCCGAAGCCAGCGTAACGGATTTGCAAAAGGAGACAGAATTGAGCAGAACTATAGTCAACTAGAATACTCTGGAGAACAAGTTGTTGTTTTGTTTAATAGCTTTACTTAGTTTTTGCATTTATGGTAACTAGAAAGTAATTTCAAAGTAATTGAATTACTCAGTAGAAGTAATTGTAATGTAATTTCATTACTTTTGGGGAGCAGTAATGAGTAATGTAATTTAATTATTTTTCTGCGATTTTCAACAAAGTAATTTGTAATGTAATTTAATTCCTTTTCAAAAGTAATTTTGCCATGTGTGTCCACGACCTTTCCCAGGAACCAGGGCTAGACCCAAAGTGCAGATTGGAGGTACAAATCTACTAAAAAGCGTAGATGGATAAGTGAATATAGATTTCTAACCTCAAGTGGATTCAAAGCCTCCTGGTAGTTTAGTGTTTCTTTAAACATTGCCTCAAAGTTTGATATCGGGCGAAAAGAGAAATAGCATACATATTTCACTATACTGCGTGCCGGTTGTGGGCGATTCCTCTGCCCGAGGGATGCGCACGACAAACACACAGTGGGCCGTATGATAAACATCTTTAATCTCACAGGGATCGGGGATCGTCGAAGTCGGTGTCGTCGTCCGGGTGGCTGCGGGTCGTTGAGCGCGCCGGAACGAAGAGCCAGGGACCAAGGAGCCAGAGACTAAGAGAGGGCGAGACGGCGGCGCGTGACTTCTTTTATAGCCTCCTCGCGCGGGACCGGTTATCCCCGAACGAGCGGAGAAAGGGAAACGGGCCGCGCGCAGGGAGCATCGGGAAGTGGCGCGGCCTTCGAATGCGCGGCGCGCCACGAGCCCTACACGGTACATCACGTACACGGGTGCAAATAGTGGTGCCAGTGTTCCCCATTGCGGACTTACAGAATGGCAGCGTCGCGGTACAATGGATCTGCGTTATTAACCGCTAACTGGAGACACCCGAAGACCGCTGGCTTCTACGGCGCACCACAATGGGCTGATGTTGGCCCCGTAATGAGCGCTGTGCTGCATCAGTGTTTTACAGATTGCCGAGAAAACTCTTCCTTCCCTTCGTGTTCTTGCCTTTCCTCCCTCTCTGCATTACGATGGGTTCTCTCTGAGAAGCACTGCGCTGGATGCAGCGTTGCGTGGCTTTATAGTGATTGCATCTACATGATGCTCTCGCTTTTCCTCATCTACTGTAGAAACGCAGCGCGATGCGGGCGCCCGCTTTAGACTCGACTGAGCGTCTAGTAAACGGCATGGTCCCTCCTACTGCCTTCCTTGTTGAACCCTGAGATGCTCTTCCCACCGCACTAATGAAGTGCGAGTCGAGGCGAGCATCGGAAGTCTAATGCAATTCGAAAGCATCAATTAAATAAATTCTCCAGCTTCCACGGACGTAGATGTAGATTTTTGCGATCGAGATGACCATGCTAATTTCAAGAACAATATAAAGCTTTGGTGATAACAGCTGGATGCTGACCTGGAAACGGCAAGAAAGAAACAAGCCTTCGGTGAGAAAAATCAAAATGAAAAAAAAAAAGAAGTTATTCAGTCCTCTTTAGACGAAAAGGCCTTTTTTTCTCTTTCTCTCTACGCCCCTCTCGCTCTCTCTCTCTCTGCGTGCGTGGTCTGCAGCGCCCCTTGCCGGAAAGTGCCTTCTACAGAGTACCGTTGGCACACCTCCGAGCACCGACAAGTAAAAATGCACCATTAGCCGACGAGCCTCCACATCACCGCATGATAGTCATCCATCCACTTCCTCCGTTCACTAAATCCGCCCAGCACCACCCTCTTGCCTCCTTCACTCGCAACCCACCTCAACCCCCTCTAAAGACCTCCACCCACGGTCAAGTCGACGCAGCAGTGAAAGAAAAAAATTGACTGCGAAATCTTACTGAAGGATCTAGTCTTCAGGAGGCCTAGGAGTGAAAAATAAAGCGGAATGCTCAACCGACATTGTTGACGCAGACATGTCGCATCCCACCGTGTGATTGGCTGTACATTTTTTCTTCTTTTATTTTTCTGAAGAATGAAAAACAAGCAATGCTAATAACGAGAACATTCGATAATTCTCTGATCTTTGACACAAAAGCACCTGCAAGTACGAAAAAGAGGAATAGGGCGTCATTTGCATGCATGGAGAGAAGCAATGGCGCAGAGTGAAGCAGAGCTGAATGCCAGTCGCACTCAGGCAACACCCCCTCAACAACACGCATCCAACGCGTATTTGTTGACGCAGGCCACATTTTCGGCGACGGCAGGCGCAGAAATCTGTCGCTTCTCAAGAGGCTGATTTCGTAGTCGGAGATATTTTTCAATGGGTGTTATACGCCACCAATAAAAAAAAAAAAAATAGGTGAAAGAATAGGTCGAAGGAAGGGGAGGTGGGAGGTGGAATGCAGTGCTCAGAAAATGTTAGAGGTGTGCTGACACCAACCCCCAAGCCCTGGCTACGCTCCAGTCGCGAATATGTCTCAGGCAAGTCTGAGAACTTACTTTCTACAGCAAAAGTTTACCGGGTGCATCTGCCCGTGACCAAATTTATTCTAGCGCTGCCTCTCTACACACTCGGAGAATGCACGGTATACCCCGGACTGGATCTGCAGGCATTTCAGGCTACGGTCTCGAGTAACTGCTTCGAAGTAAATTATTTTCCCTGTACCTGAATCCTGCAAACTTCTAATCAAAACTCTCGCCGGGGTGGCGCTGTATCCAAGGATGCGGGATCGAATCCCGGCCGCTTTTCGATGGAGGCGAAAAAAACGAGGCGCCCATTTGCTGTGCGCTGTCAGTGCATGTTAAAGAATCCCAGGTGGTCGAAATTTCCGGAGCCCTCCACTACGGCTTCTCTCATAGCCTGAGTCGCTTTGGGACGTTAAACCCCACAAACCAACCAAGCCAAACAATCTACTGCTAACTGTATACGTATTGAGAAGAGAGCACACCAGTGCCGAGGACGGGACGTATTTCTCTCTACATCGAACTCCATCGTGCCTTTTCTTTCGTTTTGCGAAATAACCGAGGATTGAAGAAAGATGCTGGAGAAGGAAGGTCTACGCCCGGCATCCGTCCGCGGCGGAGGCCGGACGTCTGATTCTCCGGGAGCCGGGACAGCAGCAGTGGCATGGGTGTGGATGCAGCGGCGCAATGTCCCAGGAATTCTCAGCGCATCCTGCGTTGTGCACAAATTGGAACGACAGTGCTTCCTCAGTGCGGGGTGTTCCTGCACGACGTGAGTGAAAAGTCGGCCCTGAGCGCCGACTTCCGCCACTCTTCTGGCTGTCCGTACGAGCGCAGGCTCGTGCAACTGCCCTGCTGCGGCTGTAGCGCCCTTAGTGCCGGAATTCAACGACGGCACGGAAGACCCCCGTCGCCGTTGACCTGACCGGGAAGGACCTCTGCGTTGCATTGTTGTCACGGTGTCAGCAAATGGAACTTCCGAGTGAGTCGACACCGAATGCTTAGTTCGCTTGGACGCCTCTTGTTTGAAACACCGCGCCAGGTAGCGAAGGCCAGCGTACAATCAATCCGGAAAACCGGATGTGCGCCCACCGTGACGCATCCTGCAAGTAAACCTAAACGTGGTACTGTAACGATCGCTGATTCGCTATCTGCATACAAGAAGTATGACCAGTATGACTGCGTGTAGCTTCCTGCCTCGTTCCGAGTACGGAATAAAAAAAAAAAGAAAGAAAAATATGCCTTCAATTCGTTCGTCCGTAAACAAGTAGGAAAGAGTTATGTTGAGTCGCACATAAAAAGCGGTTATGTTTGCATGTAAAAGCCCCGTGTTTTTCAAGGATGCAATCAAAACTACCGAGGTCAATGTCGCCGAATGAGACACGGAAAGATTTTATGCAGAGATGCCAGCAAAGCCTCGGGCAGAGGGATAACCAGTCAATGAAACGCTTACTAAACGTGCTTCGGCACGTAACTGCCTCAGGCTAGTAAAAAAAAAAAAAAAAAAAAAAAAAAAAAAAAAAAAAGTTACGAAGTAGTGGAATCTGCTTGAAATAGAATACAGCCGGGCGTTGCGCAACTGACCTAATGTAAAAAGGAAACTGCGCTTAGGAAAGTCACCTGTCTAGCTGCCAGCGACATAGGTGCGACTCGTGCCTCGTGGTATGCTTGGTCGCTGTGTCCGAGCACGTACCCGGGAATAAAAATGAGTCATCTGATAAGACAAAAGGGTCGGATGAGGTCAATTCCGTTGGCAAAACCGCCTGTTGAGTGTTGAGTGCTATCTCTGCAGGTGAAAATTTACAGGCCGTAATGTGCGATATGTGTGAAAGAACGTGAAGATACAAAGAAAAAAAAAAATGTCGCGAGTGTTTCCTATGTAACCACTATGTCTGTCACGTCGCGTTTGGTTCGCTGCTCACGTATACGCCGCAGACGAGCGTTACTACGAAAGCTGGTTTCTGTATAGCTTGTCGCCACTTTAAGATAAAAGGAAACAATGTTACCAATGGAGATAACAATCAACCTATAGGATATTACTGCGACGTCAACTTGCGGATTTGGCGCATTTTCAATGATGCATTGGGTTGTACATTTAGCGCCACCTTCTTTAGAAATGTTTAGGTATTGTTCTTGGTCAAGTCCAGCTACTTTGACTAATATGAAGTCATTGCATATCTCAATTTGATTGTTCATCTGAATATCCTGTTCCTGGCATCTATAGAAAAATTCTCACGACGCGCAAAAAAAAGAAAAAGTTCGCAAACTTAGATATTAACTGAATTAGTCAGCAATTTCTAAAAGGAGTAATAGTTTAGTAAATAAATAAATACCACGCGGCAGACATATGATGTGCCGGCATCACGTATACTATACTCGCTTCTGAGGAAACGTTCATGTGTCTAGTTAAAGCAGTTCGCTCAACATCTGGAAGAATGCCCCAAGGTGGAGTGCATTTTTAATAAGGGAGCAATTAGTCATTAGCATCCATTCACCCAAGTTCAATTATACGGTGTCGTGGCACCAGCTGTAAGAGCGAATTGCACAGACAGCGGGGTCTATTCAAGGACCACCTTTGGTTACATCCGCAAGCCTCGGAGCCTATAATGGCGGCTCGGGAGAGAATTGTGCCGCCATATTTTTCGTATCTAAAACAGGACAACCGAGCTCCTGTGACAGCTTACACTTCGTCATCTTCGAACGCTTGCTCCGAAGAAACCACCCTCGAAGGGAATTCACGTGCACCTCCTCGGTGGCGCCACGGTTCCCAAAGGAGTCCACGACGTTCTGGCTCGCGGTCCCAAGTTTGCAGTAGAGCGAAAGCGATCGGCTCTTGAGCACCTGAGCTTGCTCAGGCAAGTTTCCATACTTGATCGAACCATAACCTGTTTTGCAGGCTATGGCTCAACGGCGAAGTTTATCCATCCATCTCGCAATGTGCCACCGCCCATGGCGCAAGGTTCTTCTTGAACAAAGACGAGACATGAGACGCTTACATCTCCTGCCTGAAACAATTTTCGCTGCTCCAGAAACGGAGAAATTTGTCTGAAAGCTTAGAACTAATTTTGCAGCACCGGGACACTCATTCAGCTACTAAAACATAATTGTATTCGTTACCTATTTACGTCATGAGAATATTCTCCGTGCAATCGACTCAACTGAATGACTAATCGACCTATAGTATATCTCGCCTCAAGCTTGAAATAAGGCCAGATGCGCAGGAGCCATTGACCCAGCACCTGTCTAGTATAATCTAATAATGCAACGAGATTCAACATAAAGTGACGCGGTACCCACCTATGCATCTTCTTGAGATGCGACAACCCAACTTAGCAACAGTTTCTGACCAAGCGGGCTGAGGCCAGGGAAGAGGAAGGAAAGGCTACTGTTTATAACACCCTATAGCATATCACCATATACATTACAATTGATGGCAAAAACGTCTTCTCTGGGGCGTTAAAACTGGAGAATCTCTACTATATTAAACACCCCGGCATCCGAGGGAAGGCAAGCTAAGCTCAGTTAGAAAAAAAGAGTACAAAATTCTCCGGAAAGCATCTCCAGAAAACTACGAAATTGACCGATGCGTGCTACCCTTCAGACAAATAGGATTTATACTATTCTGCTGACAATCAAATCTCGTAACAAGCTTACTCTTCCTTGGGGTGAGGGGAAACGTGATTTTTCATGCGATAGCTTTGAAGCCTGAAGACGAAAGGAGGAGGCTGATCATAAAAGATGACTGCGATGTGTCATACATGCATCAACGCGACATGGACCAACGGTTGGCTGATACTCAGAAAAAAACAGAAATCGGCAGCAAATGCGTCAATACCTTTAAAACAGCTACCTTTGCAAGGTTGTTGAAATAAATAGTAAATGCAAACTGGCTTATAGGAAAAGAAAGACGCAGTATCTGTCTCACTCCTCGGGAACGCCTGAACCACGCCGTAAGAGAAGGGAGGGAGATGGGAGTGAAAGAGGTGCTGCCGTTGAGGGCTACGGAATAATTTCGGCCACATGCGGATCTTTACGTGCACTGATATCGCCTTTGTGTTTCACCTCCATCGAAACGCGGCCGCCGCGGTCGAGTTCGAACCCAGCAACTCCATGGTAAGTAGCCGCGCGTATTAATCAACGAGCTACCGCGGCTGGGTATGTTATTGAAAATAACGCGTTTTAGAAGGAAGCTCTGCTGTTACCATTCTCCAAAATCATTCATCTGAACAAGCTAGGCACTGCGCATGCGCCAGTTACATCTCCGCCTCGCCACAGTATATACGCCCCAGCTGCGCCGCGCGCTCGCTTCCTCCGCTTGCCACCGGACGAACCGCGAATGATGTCATCATCGCAATCACGTGACCAGAGGGTAATAAGCTGCTTAAATGTCTGGGCCTTCAATGTCTACACTGTGTCGCAAGAGTTAATGTGCCGCTGCGCCGTCCTTGTGCACCATGGCTTCTGTGCGCTCTGTGAGTTTTCGAATTGTCATCGCTGCCCTTGCCCCGCAACGTCTATAAAGTTGCTTAAGCCAGCCAAGCCACCCGGGGCAAGAAGACAACCAAGGACTTCACCCACCAGGTAGGAGTTAGCAGAAATAGACGTGGCATGGATGTTAAGCCTACTGAGGTCGCTCTGAGAGTTCTCACTGATGAGGCACTAAGCCTGTAGAAAATAATGGATCTCCAAGTCGTTGCTACATCCTCGGCAGCTACGACGATGAGTGCTGGACCAGTTCCCCGTGATCAGCACTGCCTGTGGTCACGAGACAACCTCTGGACCTAGAACATGGTCACAGAACGATATGGGTGCGAGCACCAGCGCACGGCCGACCTACGTGAACACAGATGCGCCACAGGCGATGGATGTGCAGCAAGCTTCTGCACGTTCCTCCCAACGAACAGCAAGGCCCGTCGAGGTTCCAGGGCCGCCAGTCGAAGCCACGCCGGTAAAAAATGTAAGGGGCCGCCCCAGAGGTGTCAATTACTCCCTATCCAACTTCTCCTCTTAAGGAATCCTTCCGAGTGCACATCAGACTACCTGTGCGATTTGATATTGCCAGACTCTAACAAAATATCCAAACAGCCATTGACGCCACAGTTGACACAAAGGGATACCTGAGATTCGCAAGTTACAGGTCATCAAACAGCGTCACCCTTGAGGACTCTGGGAAACTGTGTGCATTAACCCAGATTCCAATTTCGCATGAGGAGTATCTATCGGTTTAAACATATTTTGTGTCGGGTCCCAACACCCAGCGATGTGTCATATACGACTTGGCCCTAAATGATTCCCCGGAGACGGTGACTATAGAGACTTGATATCAGCCACACGTATACGGTGTTGGCCGCACATGGCATGAGGCACCTTTCTCATCCCTTTGTAGGGACCAGATACGCTCCCAGAAAGGTTTTACTGTAGCGGGTGCATAGTGCGTCCTAAGCAGCATAAGCTCCGTCCAGTCTACTGCTACAGGCGCTAGAGGGAGGGACATCTCCAATCATTTTGTCCGAATGGAGCAAACCCAGAGTGCATAACAAAATCTGGAGAGCCGAAATACAGATGCGGACTATGCAAGTCAGATGAAAAAAATTCAGTTGGTACGGGATAGATGACGGAATCGAGCGACGCCCTTGTTAGCTCGGAACAGATTCGCTGTGCTGTCGCAAGAACTGTCTGATGAGACGAATTAAGAAGTAGAGCCATATATATATATAATCCGAATACGTGCACCTCAATTCGTCATATGCTAAAAAGCTAAAACGTGGAAGAAATAAAAACGCATGTCGATGTGCTCGGCTGGTGACTTCCTCGAGCTCGAGGACAGTCCATTACAGGATAATATAGACCAACAAATTGCAATGCTCGCAGCACAAATTGAAAAACTGCACCAAAGGTAAGCGCGGATGACAGAGCGCCTCAAGGAAAGATCAGTTAGCCAAAAAGAAATGCAGCCCATCAGTTGAGTCGGCGAACATGACAAATAGCAATACTGCCGTTAATACTGTGGGTGGCGATGCTGGAAACCCTTGCGAAACTAACACAACTTATTCAAAGCATCATCTACAATGGCTAGACACAGCTGTAAACAACGCCTGGGTATAACACAATAGAATTGTCGAGGGTTCTCGAATAAAGTAGGGGAAATTAGAACAAAGTTGTTAAATGGCAAGTTGCATTCCCTGGCGTTCCTGCTACTAGAACATGGATGTATTGGCTACCAGTGCCCTTCCATTCCTGATAAACGAGTAAGAACAGGCACAGAAACACCAGGAAAAGCTGCTATATATGTAAAGACCAATATTCCCCAAACGCCAATTGATTTAAGCAAGTGGTACAACAGTCAGCAGAAGGTCGCTGCTATACACGCGTTCATATAAAACGCCAGTAATATTAGTGTCAGTATACGGACGACCAGGAAACAAACTAATCAATATCGGATTGCTAAAATACATTCGTTGAACGTACCCAGGGACACCGGTACTAATAGGCGGGGATTTCAACGCTTTACACACGGTGTGGGGATACGACAATGATACGAGGGAATCAAATTTACACTATTTTTGCAGAAAGGTAGTTCACTCTGCTCAATCATTACTCTGCTCGTTTACCCCGGTATCGTAACGATGCCTGCAAATTGAACGCTCTCTAGATTTTAAGTGGTGGAAGGGCCCTGGAACACCGGAATGGAAGGCCGAATTAGAGCATGGGGCAACGGCCACACGCCAATAAACATATCTTTTAATCTGATAACAATCATAGAAACTATCCTTAACGCATTGGGATGGTGTTCGACAGGATATTCGGATAACGCCATCAGACCTGATACGTTGGTGTCAGTATTGCAAAGTGTTCTTAAGGAACACACCATCACCACAACTGTACACGGGGACCAGCCAACATCCGACAATTACACCTTCTGCAACTATGGGCACGTATAGAAAACGAGCGGAGATACGGCTAACCGGCACCCTGTATATTCAAAGAAAGCTGTCAGCCGACTGACAGCGCAGGCACGCCGCCAAGAAAAGCAACTCGCCCACAAAATGGACTGATTTTGTGCAGTAGTTTGGCCACTAAAAAGGAGTACGGAGTGTTCGGCTGGACGGGCAAGAGGAACATAAAAAGGGAAGCACATTAAAGATCATAAAGTATCAAGATTACACCGAAGGAGTTTGCCGATCAGGCGCCAATTCTGTTTTTGCCAAATCATGCGCAGCCTTCCGTCCTACCGCCGATAAAGGACAGGGTAGATAATTCAAGACTAATATCTCCGATTGCTACATTGGAGCTGATGGCTGACATAGAAGATTCGAGAGAAAAAACAACGGCGGGGCATGACGACATCCCATACGAGGCATTTAAAAAATTCAAAGGAGAAGCTCTTGTTGCCATTTTGGCTATGATAAAGAACGTATGGAGAAAACGAGAAATTCTGAAAGAATGGAAAGATTTGGTTGTCGTCCCCATTCCAAAGGCCGGAGAACCTCCAACCAGTATGCATTGCGCCCTATACCACTAATGCTGATCATTTGTATAATATATGAAGAGATGTTTGCCACACGATAATCTTGGTGGCTTGAAAGTGAACAAAAGTATCATCCATGACAAATTGGATTTAGATAAAACGTTTGCGCAGGAACAAGACTGGCATGTACTGCCTGCAGATGTTCTGCAGGTTTGGCGTCATAGCCACCTTCTGCAGTCGCTACAGACGTGAAAAAACCATACGACAACGTGTCACACTCGAAGATAGTTGAGAATCTGGAAGATTTGGAAATTCATTTACAGATTACACAAGTTGTATATAACTTGCTTCAAGACAGCACATTCTCTATTCGGCTCAGTGGAGAACAAGTTGGTAATTAGTAATTACACATTAAATAGTGGAGTTCCACAAAGTACAGTCTTGGCCCCTTTATTGTTTAATATAGACTTCATACCATTGGCTTGGAAACTAGGCGAAATACCGAATATAGACATTCTGATTTATGCTGCTGACGTCACAGTATGGTCAACTCATATATATCTACAGACGCAAAGCCTTCATTTACAAGCAGCTTTAAAAACATTGGACGAGTACGTACGAAGTAGCAGGCCTGGAAATGTCATTGCAAAAGCATTCACGTGGGAAACAAGAACAGAAGAAAGAAATTGCAAGATAATAACTTCGGTTTGTAGACTGGAAATTACACATTATAGGAAGTGCGCGAGATTAGTGTCCTTGGGCTAGATGTAGTACCAGGTGTCCCAGCTAACTTGTGCAAGGGGTTAAAAAATTAAATATTTCAGATAGGCTACTGAAATCAGTTGCACACAGCTGGCAGCCGTCTTACGCACCACGGGTAATTTTTCTTTTCGGAAATAATTAGTTGATTAGGTTCATTTTCCTAATTTACCTAATACTGACTTGACAAATGTGATTTACAAAGTCGCAGAGCCTCTACAGAAACCCTCATTCTATGGATTTGCGGTAAAGTAAGTCACACGTGCATCATTTTTCCCAGCTTCAAAGAAAGCCCGCGAAGTACAAAAGCAATCACGTGACAAGAGCATTCGCGCGCCACGGTAGCGCTGCTTTCGACCGTGTATTGAGTGAACCAAAATAACATGCGGCCGTGACTCGACGGCCCAGTTGCAGCGTTAGGCAAGGCGATAAGTTGAGGATGGCTGCCCGCGCACACAGCTCGCCATTCTCGCTGCAACTTGCGACCACCGCTGACATACCGGCATGCCACTGCAAACATGACTATGCTGCAAGGGCCTGCAACTGATTTCGTTCGTTCAAGCCACGGTCGAGAGCAGCGCAATCGTGGCGCGCTAATGCACTCGTCACGTGATTTTTTTTGAATTCGCGGGCTTTCTATGCAGCTCAATAAAAGATATACGTGCGACTTTTGTTATCGCAAGTAAATGGAATGGGGGTTGCTGAAAGTGCTCCACAACTTTGCAAATCACATTTATTGTCTAAAATCAATATTAAGTAAATTAGAAAAATAACCTAACTAACTAATTATTTCCGAAACAAGAAATAACTCTTGGTGCGCGAAACGGCTGACAGCTGTCTGCAACTGGTTTGCCTGGCTTATCTCAAATATTAATTTTTTTAACCCTTGGCATAAGTTAGCTAAGACACCTGGTATATAAGTCGGGCAAAGGAGGAGGAGGAGGAGGAGGAGGAAGATGAGGAGGAAAGGCTGGGGGGTTAACCCGTAAAAGAAACCGGTTTGCTACCCTGCACTGGGGGAAAGGGGTGAGTAGATATAAAAGAAAAGGAAGGATGGGTGAAGTTAGTACAGTCACATCCACAGATCACGTCACAGTCACATCACGTAACGTAACAGCAAAATCATAGCCTTTCGATTAGTCCTGTGCTTTTCATAAAGCGGAGCAGTGCCTGGGAGGCCTTCACCGCAGACGATCGCCGTGGCCAGGAACCTAAAATCTTAATTTCAGTCAATGGGCGTCCATCTAGACGCCCCAGCGCACGGCATAGATACTGTCTTTCGTCATTGTATATGGGGCACTCACAAATAATGTGGCCTATAGTCTCGTCGCACCCACAGTTTCTACATGCAGGGCTGTTTGCTATACCTATTATAAAAGAATAATAATTTGTGAATGCTACACCAACCCATAGGCGGCACAGCAAAGTTTCTTCAAGTCGGGGTAGGCCCGGTGGAAGCCGGAGCTTCAGGTCAGGGTCCAGGGTCCAGGATTTTAAGCGGCAGTTCGCAAACTGGCCAGAATTGCACAAGGAGAGCCTGTGTTCCCGCGCAAGTGCGCGGAGCCTGCCCGCTGCATCTGCCCTGGAAAATGGAATCAACACACAATCGCCGTCTTGGTGGGCTGTTCGTGCGACCTCGTCAAATCGGGCAAAGGAACTCAATGTCGTTATAGGACAAAAATGGCAGCAGCGACTACGCTACATTTGGTTAAATGAATCTCATCTAGAGGAGGAGGGGCCCGAACAGATATAGCTAGGCGTCTTGTACGTTCAGTACTTCAACCTAGGATAGTGTACCAAGCTCAGTTCCATAGGCTGACGAAATAATAGTGGGCGGAGCCCGAAGCAATAAATAGAAACGCAATGCGCACCATCACGGGTATGCAAAATTTTCACCCATCCCTATACTTCAGGAATATGGACAGTTGAACACTCTGACGGAAATTATTCAACATAGAGAAGAAAGAAGAAATTTAGATAGAAAGTATGTTGCGCCTGTTGCAGCCGTATACAATGAGATGACAGAAAAGGAGGCGCAAATAATAGACTTCCTCCCTGGGCCTACACTACAGTGACTACTGACAAGACTACTAAGCTCCGTCGTAAAGCGCGGGCAACAGCACTTCCAGTGGTTGATATAAGTTCTGAAATATGTATAGCTTATACAGACGCATTAGTCATGCAAAGTGGTGGAAGAATGGCAACTACCAGCCCCATACATGCGGAGTTATTCACACATTGGAATTACGTAACGGACCACCCGGACTCACTTATAATGAAGCTTTACGCTATCCGAGATGCTATGGAGGCTCTAAATGCCATACCGTAAGAGAAGCTCACATTTACATCGACTCTCTAGCGTCTATTAAACAACTCAACGAGAGTTACAAAAACGCTATAGCATTACTCAGGAGATACATGCTCTATATCAGAAAATTACCAAATGCATCCATATACATTGGATACAAGAAGACGCTCAGAATATTGGTCATAAAAGAAAAAAACAACAGAGGCCTTTACACACCAAGCCCCTACACAAGGGCCTCACCCACAAGCCTCCCATTTGATCCCCGCTCCGCTCTCGTGCTCTGATTCCCCCGTGCACTTATCCCCTCCCTATCCTAACGAGAATGGAGGAGGTGTCTCTTGCGAGGACTAGGGTTGGGGCGACCCTCACCCCGTCTGCGACGTGCCGATGGTGCTCTCAAGATGCAGTGCCGAGCACATGCCCCAAGTGCCCAAGACCAGCCGCTGAAGTCGACCTTCGCCACCTTTTATGGACGTGCCCAGGGATGCAGACATCAAGAACAAGAAGCCTACGAGAGGTTGAACTGTCGGCTACAACGGGAGGAAGACATGAGCTTGTGGCTAACGAATAACGTTAAGAGCCAGAGGTTGCTCCGGTTTCTTGAAGACTACATGACTTACTTTTACTTACTTTAAACTGCACGCAGAAGAGGCATCGACGGTGGATCGAGCGTCGATTGTAACACGCTTCCTGTGTTTTGCAGCCTGCTTATATCAATCAATCAATCAATCAATCAATCAATCAATCAATCAATCAATCAATCAATCAATCAATCAATCAATCTTTACTACAGTTTCTACATGCAAACTGGGGATGGTGAGAAAAAAAGCAGTGAATTATACACCATTTGACAGGCCTCACCGCCCTACAGAACAAGGTTGACAGAAACATGTCTCATAACTGACAGCAATAATAGACGCACTGTGGTCCGCTTGAGGACCACAGTGCGGTGACAGCTGACACCAGGGAGTATCGTCATTGGCCTGCTCGTGCGTCATCGTCGATCCCGTCATCGCTCAGCAAGGCTTTAAGAAGGAGCGGCCGCCGCGCTCCCGAGCATTGCACGCAGCAGCAGCATCGACGGCGGATCGAGCGTCGATTGTAACAAGCTTCCTGTATTTTGCAGGTTGCTTTTTTCGCTTTCTAGAACTGTAATAATGTATGTGCCTACCGCCGCTGCTCCACCATTTCTCCACAAAAAAACTTCATATCTGAGTATCACTACAGGTTTCAGAAAAACAAGTCAGTTGAGTCTGCCTTGCTCCCATATTAAGGAAAAAATAATTGCAAACATAGAAAACAGACTTTACACACTTGGAATATTCTTAGATTTCAAGAAGGCTTTTGATTCCATAAAACATAACATTCTTTTCACAAAGCTAGAACGATATGGTCTCCGGAGTAAGACACTAAACTTAATTAAAAGTTATCAGCAGAATCGCTTTCAGTTTGTAAGCCTTGTATGGGAACAATACATCGAACTTGGAAATTATCAAGTACGGTATTCCACAGGGTTAGATTTTAGGGTCAATCTTTTTCTTAGTCTATATAAGCGATATTGTAAAGATATCTGGAACATTGGATATTATTTTTTATGCAGATGATCCGAATGTATTTTTTAAAGGAAGTAGCATAACGACCTTAATAGCTCAAGCAAATACATGGCTGCAAGGCCTGTCGTCCTGGCTCTGCGGCAACCAGCTGGACTTGAATGTTGATAAAACAAACTACATTTTATTTCGTAGAAAAACAAATTTTCTGATGTCTCAGTCGGTCTTGTTTTTTAAGGGAAAGCCCTGAAACGAATGAGCGCGCACAAATTTCTGAGAGTGCGTTTTGCGGAATATCTAAACTGAACGCAATACGTTTTTTTAGTTAAGTATCGATATTTCAAAAATCCCTTGCGTGCTGCATCGATCGACTGCGGTTTATAATACCTACATGGTTTAAATGTGAACTTTACTATGGGTTAATTTACTCCCGTCTACATTATTGCATATTAGTATGGGGATCTACAACGAAGGCCAATCTTGACAGACTACACGTAGCACAAAAGAAGGCTAAGAGTTATCACGAATAAACCACGGTATGAACTCACCCCCCTTATCTTTCAGAAATATAAGATATTGACAATTTTCAACATGTTTCAGTCCAGCATCGCTATGCAGGTGTACCGCGGTGCCAACTCTGCTGTTTCAATATTTCTTGCATACTATAGACGCCAGAATTGTACTTATCATTTACGTGATGGCAAGTATGTAAAAAACAGAGCTCGAACATCGTACTCAACACAGATAGTTAGCCATCAATTCCCGAACTACTCCTTTAACCATCAATTCCCGAGCGCAGCGGCATTTGTAGCATTCCTCGGAGTTGTCATTATTGCGCCCTCTCTTGGTCATGTTTCGAATCCAAGGCAAAACACGACAAAGAACAGCTGGCACCAATTCGAAGATTGCGTGAATAGTGCCAGCGGTCTCAGTTTGGTCATCGACACGAACATTCATTTAAATTTTTATTCCAAGGTCCTGTGCATTTGGGTACAGCGTTTAGCAGACAACGAGCCAGCTACGCAAAAAGTCGAATGAAGATGTAAGCTAGCCAGGGGCGCCTAACTCAGACTTACTCGGCGGCACCACTCTCCTCTGTGCAAAACCCGCTCGATTTTGCACGCCGGGTGCGCTTATCCTGTCCCAGTCCGTATAGCGACTGGGGGATTAGCGAGAACCAGACGCCTTGTACATCTAGTCGTGCACATGAAACCTTCGACGCCGTCGCAACTACATTGGTAGCTAGCGCTAGCCTGAATTCCCGTTTGTGGAAGGTCAGATTGTCGATGAAAGAACTCCGTTCACGGCCTCGGGTGGTGGGGAGGATGCAAAAGTGGGCAAAGCAGATTACAATTGTCGAGTCGTTTTGCATCCATCACCGGCGCTGCTTCTACACGGCGCACGAAAGAGGGGAAGACGGCGGGACGAGCAGTGGCTGGCGATTTACTTTAATAAACAGCACAGGCATTTGCGTATATAGTCTAATCCACATGTCGACGCACAAGGAGCGTCAGTTAATATCTCAAAAGTGACTCTAACAAGTTACCCAGAAATGCATTCGGGTCTGCTGAACAAACCTTCATGGCACGGGAGTGCGCATCGATGACCATCTGAAAAAGACTCTTCGTCTAAAATGCACTGATGCCTTGTTCAGTGTGCAGTGTCGGAATAGTTGCTCTCGTCAGAATAGAAATTTCGTACCTGTAAGCATATGCGAAAGAATTTTCTGCAACATTAAGATACGCTTGGTAAGGTGTTGCTTTTCATTTGCATAGTATATTTAGTTGCTAGGCGACGGTTTTTTACTTCTATCTGCGACCTTCTAGTAGAACACGAACTGCAAACCACCATGTATGAATGCAGGCGTGAAGCAAACAAAACAGGAGGAAGAGCTATGTTGCACCAGGAAAATCGCGAAAACCAGTCTTTGCCCTAGATCCGGCCCTCGGGTGAGGTTACAGACCGGGCCTCGAGTAAGGTACCTGAAAATTAAATCAAGGTCTTCACAGCTCGAGGACGAAACCCATCGAAACAGACACGTAAGCCACGCATGGACGAAGTTACCAGCCGGTATTGTTTTCGGTGATTTGCCACTATTGCAGGAACCGTAAATGTATCAAGAGGAGCGTTCGCCTCAAGGCACTTCTCGTCGTTCACGTATCACCAGTAAACTTGCGTTAATGCACATTGGTCTGAACGGATGAAGCCTGTAAGGACCGCCCGAAAGCCTCCGCTCTGGCCAGACTTGCTCGTTTACGGCAAAGAAGACTAAAGAGCAGGACGGCAATTGAGGCAATATGGCTTTTTCCCCGTGTGAAGGACCAGCCGGCGGCGTACAAGTCACGACGGGATCCGAGAGTAGCCGTGTTCTTATGCGTGTTTTCTGAATAAACGTTCCTGTTGTCACGTACACGGTGATTCGGGATAACAAGGATAGTTTTTATGGCAGGGAGTTAACCCAGAAACAACGGCAGTAAGCAGCACAGACGCAAAAGCGCAAGCGACACTTCGTCGTACTTTCAAGTTTCAACTTCGTCTTCCTTCACTCCTCAGTTATGCGCCACCTGGCAACGCTAGGTGGCATTACCCCCCCCCCCCCCCCTCCGAAAAAAAAAATGAAGACGGCCGGTAATAACGGTGTGAAAAACAAGGCAGTGGTCACAGCGGGCGGGCGTACGTTAACGCAGGCAATACGGCTTCAGCCGCACAATGTGCGCAATGTCCAAGCTGGGCTTTCGACGTTTTGGTTGTGCGGTGCCGTCTGGAATAACTTCATAACTGAGGTCACTCACACGACGCAACACTTTGTACGGCCCGAAGTAGCGAGAAAGGAGTTTCACTGACAAGCCTGGACGACGAACTGGTGTCCACACCCATACTTGGTCCCCAGGTTTGTACTCAACCTGGCGGTGTCGGAGGTTGTAAAGGTGCGCTTCAGCTGCTGCCGCCCGATGTTCACACGGGCGAGCTGGCGGGCTTCCTCAGCGCGGATGGCATATTGCTGGGTATCTGGGGCAAGCTGGCTATCTTCTGGGTACGGGAGCATGGAATCAAGCATGTTTGAACTTCGCGTCCGTACACAAGTCGAAATGGTGCGAAGCGCGTTGTTTCTTGTAAGGCTGTATTAAACGCAAATGTGACGTACGACAGCACCTCGTCCCAGGTCTTGTGCTGCACATCGACGTACATTGACAACTTGTCCGCAGTCGTCTTATTCAACCTTTTGGGAAGGCCATTGCTCTGTGGATGGTACGCTGTGGTCTTGCGATGGGTCGTGCAACTCAGCCAAAATATGTGGTCGATGAGCTGCGAAGTAAAAGCTGTCCCTCTGTCGGTAATGACGTACGAAGGGGCGCCATGCCGCAAGACGATGTTTTGCATGAAAAACTCGGCTACTTCGGAAGCTGTGGCATGAGTGATTGCCTTTGTCTCAGCGTATCGAGTCAGGTAGTCAGTAGCGACTACTATCCATTTGTTTCCCGCCTGCGACAAAGGGAAAGGGCCAAGGAGATTCATGCCGATTTGGTCGAACGGAATACGTGGTGCTCTAACGGGCTTGAGAAATCCGGCCTTCTTCAGGGGCGGTGTCTTACGGCGCTGGCATTCGCGACAGCTTCTTACATAGCGCTTCACAGCTGCGGAGAGTCCTGGCCAGTAATACATGTTGCGCACTCGAGCAAGCGTCCGTGAGAAACCCAAATGACCAGACGTCGGTTCGTCGTGGCATGCAAGGAAAATATCCGTGTGGAGCTCGCATGGCACTACCAAAATGTAAGCTCTTTCTTGGCCCTGGAAGTTCCTTTTATACAGGACGCCTTGCCACATACAGAAGGAACCAAGGTGCCGAGATATGTGTTGAGGGAGGGTCGTATCACGCCCTTCCAGATAGTCAGTGAGTGGAAGGATGTCTGGATCAGCTCTTTGTCAATCTCTGAGCTTGGATGCGCTTAGGGCTCCTAAAAAGCCGCTTTCGTCATCGGCTGCAGCATCGCCTGTCAACGGGTGCTCGTGACAGCGTGTCGGCGTCTTCGTGTTTGCGGGCTGACTTTTAAACAATAGTTACATGTCAAACTCCTGAAGCCGTAAACTCCAGCGTGCAAGTCTTCCAGATGGGTCTCGCAGATTGGCCAACCAGCACAAACAATGATGGCCAGTGACGACTTTAAATGGTCGGCCGTAAAGATAGGGGCGAAACTTCATAGTGACCCACACGACCGCAAGGCATTTCTTTTCCGACGTGGAGTAGTTCGTTTTGGCATGAGAGAGAGTGCGGCTAGCATAGGCTATTAATCTATCAATCCCGTCTTGATGCTGAACTAGGACCGAGCCAAGACCGATGCTACTGGCTTCGGTGTGCACCCAAGTGTCAGCCACTTCAGCTAAGTGCGTCAGAACAGGGGATGTTTGAAGGCACTCGCGAAGCAAAGAGAAGGTCTTCTGCTGCTCAGAGTTCCACACAAAGGAGATGTCCTTCCTTGTGAGGCGCGTGAGAGGTTCCGCAATCTGAGAAAAGTCCGCAATGAACCACCGATAATAAGCGCACAGGCCTAGAAAGCGCTGAACAGCCTTCTTGTTGGCTGGAACGGGAAACCGTGCGACGGCAGCAGTCTTATCGGGATCCGAGCGCATTTCGTCAGAGCTCACAACATGGCCAAGGAACTTTAGTTCTGTATACCCAAATTGGCATTTCTGGCGCTTCAGCGTGAGATCAGCAGAACTGAGGTCTTCCAGGACAGCTCGAAGGCGTTCGAGGTGTTCGTCAAATGTTTCGGAAAAAAACAATTACGTCGTTCAAGTACACAAGACAGATCTGCCACTTGGGGCCAGAGAGGACGGTGTCCATCATCGTTTGGAATGTAGCTGGGGCAGAGCACAATCCAAATGGGAGTACTTTGAGTTCATATAGGCCATCTGGAGTGACAAATGCTGTTTTTTCTCGTTCTCTTTCGTCCACTTCGATTTGCCAATAGCCGCTTTTAAAATCAACAAATGAAAAATACTTAGCACGTCGCAATCTGTCCAGTGAGTCATCGATGCGCGGCAACGGGTATGCATATCTTTCTTTGCCACAGATTCAATTTCCGATAGTCGACGCAAAATCGGAGAGTGCCGTCCTTCTTGATCAGGACGACTGGCGGAGACCGCGAACTTTGTGAAGGCTGCACAGCACCATCATCCAGCATATCCTGAACTTGCGTCTGGACCACTTCCCGTTCTTTGGCAGACACACGATAAGGCTGTTGTCGTATAGGGCGAGCGTTGTCATAAGTAATGATGCGATGTTGTGTGATGGGTGTTTGACGAACCTTCGAGGAAAAAGCAGAGCAGTGCTTGAAGTGCGGCAGCAGTTGCTCTAAGGCCCACCGTTTCTCCGTTGACAAGTGGCAGTTAATGTCTATGTTGGCAAGAGATAGTTCGTTAGTTTCGACTGGTGTGGATGCAAAACAGACCGGATCGTGCGCAACAGGGTTAGCGAAAGACCCCGCCGGGGTGGCGCAGCGGTTACGGCGCTCGACTACTGTTCCCAAAGACGCGGGATCGAATGCCGGCCTCGGCGGCAGCTTTTCGATGGAGGCGAAAGGCAAGGCGCCCGTGTGCTGTGCGATGTCAGTGCACGGTAAAGAACCCCAGGTGGTCGAAATTACCGGAGTCCTCCACTACGGCGTCTCTCATAGCCTGAGTTGCTTTGGGACGTTAAACTCCACAAACCAACCAGGGTTAGCGAAAGCGATAGCAGTTCCCGGAAACAAGTGCCGGTGCTCATTAGAAAAATTTGTGACAAGGAGTGCAGCCCGGCCATTGTGAAGCGACAATAAACTCCGAGCAGCGCAGATGCCTTGAGCAAGCAGGAGTAAATGATTCGTCTCGGCTACAGCATCGCCGGCACGAAAATCGTCGCAGGTAACTTCCATGAGAACACTGCTTCGTGGTGGCAGCGAGACGCTCTTGGCGGAAACGCGAAGTGCGGCATTGCGAGGACAGCTACTATCATGTTCGGCAGATTGTCCCATCGAAAACGTGACGAGTCTATTTCGCAGGTCGATAACTGCTCCGTACTCTCGCAGGAAGTCAATGCTGAGGATAAGGTCACGGGAGCAGTCACTCAAAACGACGCAGCAGCGACGAACATACATCCGTTAATCTGAATGCGAGCCGTGCATATCCTCTTTGGAGCGACTATATGACCGCCGGCGGTTCGAAGGTACACACCTGGCTAAGCAGTGAGCACTTTCCTCAAAACAATCGCCATGCGGCCACTCAAAATCGAATAATCGGCACCGGTGTCCACTAATGCATTGATGGTAGTAAGACTATCTAAAATAACAGGTATGTCCAGAGAAACGCTTTTGGCAATTCCCTAGGCGACCGTACTAGCAGCTCTCGGTCGGATCGAAGCGGCAACGACGGGAGGTCTTCAACGGAGCGACTACCAGCGGCCTGGCCCCCAAAGGTCGCTGTTTTCAGTTTTCCCGACGAGGGCTAGACGATCGGCCTTGCTCCTCTCGCAAGGAACCGTGGGTGAACGTCGAAGGCTCTTGGTGAACGGGAGCGGAACTGACACTGCGAACGAGATGAAGAACGCTGCTCCGCCAGGTACTCTTCAATAACTCGGGGTCGTTGACCAAACCGGGGAGGAGGCGAGTCGATACGGAAACCGTGAAGACCGAGGCGTCGATACGGACAATTACGGTAGATTGTCTGGTTCTCCGCAGTGGAAGCAGAGCGGACGGCGGTCAGGCGTGCGCCAAATGTCGGCTTTGCGTCGGGGCAGAGGACGATCGTCGAAATACTGCACCGGTTGCACCGAGGGCAGCGGAACTGCAGGCGGCGCGAGAATGGGCGGCGGTGAGGGCCTGACTGCAGAACTTCCGCATATGTGGGATGGTTGTCGGTCCCCGACAGCAATGGTGGGCTCGTAACTACGGCGAAAGAGGGCTCTTGAGTGCCTAGCTGGCAAAGGCTGCAGAGGGTTGCAGAACTTGCTCAGTTCTTCGCGTACGACGCTGCGAATCAGTTCACGCAAAGCATCAGGATGCCACTCGGAAGATGGAAACGATTCCGTGATTGTGCCAGTATAGAAAGGTCGGTCATAAGTCACTGCACGTTGTTGTAGTACCCTTCCCATTGGGGTAGCCTCAGCAAGGAATCCATTGACAGTCGATGGTGGGTTGCGCACAAGGCCTGCGAACAGCTGCTCTTTCAAATCCCGCATCAAGTGCCTGACCTTTTTGTCTTCAGGCATAGCGGGATCGGCTCGCCTGAAGAGGCGCGTCATGTCCTAGACGTACGCTTGGACACTTTCATTCGGCATCTGGAAGCGAGAGTGGAGGGCGCGTTCTGCATGTTTGCGACGATCCGCGCTTGTATTAGCTTCGAGCAGTTGACGACGGGATTCCCGCCACGGTGTTAAAACTTACTCTCGGTTCTCGAACCAGGTACGGGCTCCATCCTCAAGGCTGAGTAGACGTTCCATAGTTTGGTAGCATCGTCCCACTGGTTAAAAGCAGCGACACGTTCAAACTGAAGGAACCAGTCCTTCACATCCTCAAAGAGGTCCCAATGGAAAGACTTCGGTACCCGAGAGGCCTGCAAGGTGTAGTTACAGGCCGGTGCGGCACCGGCTACTTGCTGAGCAGAATCACTGGATGTCATGGCGACGGCTAATGGCTAAACCCTTACAAAAATGAGTTTTGAAACTCTATTGTTGAACTATTGACCGCCTTTTGAATTTATTGAATTTCGATAGACATTCAACCCCAGCTGAGTGCAATCTTTACAGGGCCAATAGAATTTTCATTGTGTTCTACCCAATAGACTTTTTGTGCTATTTTTTCTATGTGCTTTTTGTTGCCAGTTTTCAACGTTCACGAACAATTAGCGTGTACTGTTCATGCTGACCCCTGTTTTTAAGTAGTTTTAGGCACAAATGATAAGAACATGATGTGACAATTTTGTTATGAATTTTTGCTCTAACTTGTAATCAACTATTGGCCACATTCTGCAAAGGGAAATATAATAGCAGCATGCGGTTGCGTGCTCGTTCATGTTATATAAAAGTACATATTAACGGTGCACACTTAGCTCAAGCTTCGCAACACAGTGAAAATATGCCCTAAAAACTTCATGATGGCAAAGCCTCCACTAATAAAGCAAATACATTGTTGAATGTCAATCAGAATCCGTAATGAATCAGCTTCTGTATGTCGCAGAAGGTAACTTTAGTGGTAGGACATATTTTATATTTATCATAAAACAAGTTCAGTTAGTCATCATACTAACAAACAGGATCCTAGATTGAACCTACCATGTAGGGCAGGACAGAGCTTTTTTAAACTAGTTCCAAAGTTCACTATATATATGCTTCAGGGTCTGACATTCTGCCCAAGCCTAGGTATTTTTGCCCGTAGCTTTTGCCGCAAAATGAGGTGCAGTCTGTATTGGAATCCTCCACCGCTGTATGTCTTTGGAGAATTTTACTGTTATTTTTTTCTTTTCCTTCCTTTCTTAAAGTGGACACCATGCTAAAATGAAGTCACTTTAAACATTGAGGGGTTCTAATAATGACGGATTGATCCCACGCATACTATAGAGTTGACACGCATAGCAAAAACATTCGCGTATGAAATAAAAAGAAAAAAAAAAACAGGATTGCAGGCGTCTTCTATCGGCGACTCGTCTTTTCAAAGAAGCATTCGGCCACTGCCTTGCTCCTGTCCACACCCATCTTTCCCCCGTGCCCGCGAACGGCGCCAGCATGTCCGGAGGGGTCGAGCGTTACTTCCTGTCGGCCGGGGGGGGGGGAAAGGGGGGGGGGGTTGCTCCCTCTGGGTCTCGGCTCTCTGCCTTCTCCGTGGTTTGTCTTCACGGAGATGACCTTGGCTGCAGCATAGCTGGAGTCGCGCAGCGGGGGCGGCGGCTCCCCCTTTTCACCGAAGCTGTTCTTCTGCGCCCCGTTTTCTTTGCACGCAGACGCGAGTACGCTGAGTGCGGCGATGTGCCAGTTCAGTTGGCGTTTTCCCGCCACCGTGGTCGCATCTTGCACTGTGAGCGAAGCACCGTATGTAGGTTTTTCGCTGGTGATTATCACGAAGATCGTTTTGTTCAAATTCGAGCGCGAACGTACGCATTTAAGTCTTCGGAGGAATCCACTCTTGGGTGGCAGCTTCTGCGCAAAGAGGACGTGTTTAAGAAGTTCAACAGTCGCAGGCGTTTTGGATTCTAGGCGAAAAGCCGGCGCGGGCGGAGGGAGCGTCTGCACTTTGGTGAGTGTTTTACTTTTTCCTATTCGTGTTTGTGCCAGTCTTGTACAGTGTGTGCTATGAGGTGAAGCACGCATGTAAATATTTCTAGCAGGCAAACCAGCCTCATCGGAAAAAAAAAGGAGGGGGAGAGAGAACGAGGCTTGTCTCTACGCGGACGCTGGGGCCGATGGAACGCCAGCTCTTTTTTTAAACCGGTGACCGTTTTTGACGGATTGTTCGGCACAGTGCTGTACTCTTTCGATACGCTACTCGCGCTGAGACGGACACATTATCGAGATCATAATATGCCTCTGTCACACATTGTGGATTATTGAATCTGTGCAGCTCCACCATTTTTGCAGTGTTTGTTTTTGTTTCCACTCATTTTAGTGCCTATAGTTGGTAAATATGCTTCAAGTTTTCTGGGTAGTAATGCTTGTGACTTGCGCTTTGCTATTTATATTCACAATGGGATCTTTGACGGCAGCATATATTGTTTATCAGGGAGAAATGAACGATGTGGTAGTGCTGCCGAGCTGTGGAGGCGGCGGTCGATGCCGTCTAAGCAGTGCAAGACAGTGACAACTCATTTTAGACTAGAAATTTCTTGAGCTATGACGTGGAGCAGCGCACAAATGCCTTTGCTCTATTTTAGGTTAGTATATACCGCAGCTTAATTATGATTTATATTGTTTATTTCAGCATCACATGCGAGGAGTTCCCGGACGTATCAGCGTTTTACGCAAAGAACAGCCTGGCGTCATACCTTGCACATGAATTGAAATAAAGCAAATAAACAACCCAGCTCATGTTATGGGTTCACCAAAGATGCATATTTTTTTCTTTCTCATTAACGCGCATTTTTTATTCTGTGTTCCTTTCCCGCTGCGGATTAACAGAAAATGCTGCGTGATCAACGGTTAGCCAGGAGCAGGCACGAGGTGGTTTACATTAATGCAAAAGTAGCACAGCACAGGTCAGTCGACACATTCTATGTTCTGCTCGACCAATCAACAATTTAGTCAGTTTAGTGTAGGTTAATGGGTGAGCAAGTATAATAGGGCTTAAAAGATCAAGATCTGTTTTGTTCTTTTATGCCTCACTATGCTTATCATTAACCAGCACTGATCAGACAGGATTGTTGATTGGTCGGGCAGAACATAGAATGTGGTGACTTATCGCAGCTAGGAGATGTACTGTACTACTTTTGCATTAATGAAAATCACCCCGTGTCTGCTCCTGGAACACCGATGGTCGTGTACTATTTTCAGTTGTTCAGGAGTGGAAAGGTAGCAGAAAATCAAAAAGCGTCACTTGCAGAGTTTCTGAAGCATTTGAGCCTGAAATCAACACAATTTCAGTTGCGCGAATTCCAAAAGCGCTCTTAAGAAACACATGGGCCACTATTTCATAAGCGCTCAACAAGAGGTCAACACTGCATCATCCAAGATGTTGCCGATTATCGACAGACTTTCAACAGCGTGTATTGACACAACGCTTTCGAATTTCTATAGAAACCCTACATGCATTTTTGTAAGGGAAGCTCCGGAGACAGTACCTGGAGCCGTCGACTGGAGCGATGCACCGGGGTGTCCAATGACACAGGGCTGGCGCGACGTCTTTCAGATGGAGACTCTTGCATAGGCGATCGTTTCACCCCGCACCTCCACCAGAATGTCACGTACACGGTGATTCGGGGTACCAAGGATAGCTTTTATGACAGGGTGTTAGCCCAGAAACAACGGCAGCAAGTAGCACAGACGCAAAAGCGCAAGCGGCACTTCGTCGTGCTTTCAACTTCGTATTCCTTCACTCCTCAGTCATGCTACACCTGGCAACGCCAGGTGACACTATACACACGTACTTTACTTCAAGGATGTTCGGGCAAGCAAATGAATATTTTTTATGCGAGTGTTATTCCTTAAATTATTTACACGCTGCACTTCCGGTAACTGGATCTGCCTTGCTTCGCACCTTTGAAACATGTTTAGGCAGAAAGTTGCCGAGAGTTCATAGACAGCCTGTGAGCTGTATGCTGAAATTTTGTGAGTGTAGTTGTCCTCTTGACTGCCGTAGACCGAGGAAGAGAGAAAAAGGCGAATTCGCGTAGGAATAACAGCTTTGAACCGAATCATTTCGAAACAGTTCGTTCATTTTTTTTTTTTTTTTTGTGGTTGCCAAGTATACTTACACCACACGGCTAGATTGCTGCATATCGGATACTGCGCATGAACTACAATATGCAGGCAATATTGCTGGCGCTATTTCGTCTACGGTACACCTAACATCCACAACCTTTTCTTAACCCGATTACTCTTCTTTTATTTTTCGGAAAAACAAAAAGCCCTGTTAATTTTTTAACGTTACTCTTATGCTCTTATACTGTAATTATTCTTATAAGTGCGACCGTTTGCACAGTAAATATGGCTTTTTTGGCCCTAGTCTTTACTGCATCCAACTGCCATGCCACGAAGACGAATAATAAGGCGCTGAATAGGAAAAGGCGCCTACCTTCAGTGAGAGCAAAAAGAAAAAAATTACGAAAATAATATTTGCTTTCAGGTTCCGTGTTTTTGTTACGTTCTTGTTCTAAATTTATCAGCCCTTCACAGACCACCATGCCTTCTCATATGCTTCAGGAAAAGCTTAGAAAGCTGTCTGGCCAAAAAGGAACAAACCTGCTAAGGAAAACGTTTGGGAGCATTGCGCGCAGGACAGAATTTGTCGAGAACAGTATCAGGCGGTAATTAAACGAACTGTGGTTGCTTCATCGCGTCGAAACAAACGCATTACAGCCTTTGACACATATCATGAACAAACCTGCTGCTTCGTTATAACAAAAACTGAGAGAAGAGAGACCTTTATTTTGCAAGAGGATGAGCCGCGAGGGTCCTGTTCGCGAGGTTGACGAGATCAGTCTTGAGCTTACATATTCATCGTTGGCTTAGAGCCGACACCACTATCGCCATAATCAAGCGTGTGGGAAAGATGGTAGACCGTAGCAAGTATGCTACGACGCGTGTCTAAACCCGGCGCGGTGGTTTTTGAGTACGCGATGCGCTCCGTCTCGGCTCAAGCTTGTGCCACAAGTTGTATCCTGTATTCGTCCCCGTATCTTCACTTGAGTGCAGATTTACAGAAAGCGGTTAAACGCCATTACTCGCAATGTTGTGAAAAAAAGAAAAAAAGTGGGAGTACTGAGCACCGCTTGCCGTATGCCTAGGCACGAAAGTAGGAAGATAGGCAGATAGGAGTAGTGAAGTTGCGAGAAACAAAAAAAAAAAAAAAGTAAGAGACATGAGCAGATTTAAAAGAGCAATCTCCCCCTCGCCTCATCTTCTCCTCGCAAGCTCACAAGTCAAAAATGTTCTATTGGAAAGCCGAGTCTGCCTTCTCTCCTTCCCCTCAATATATGCCTCTGGAAAACAACACTGAATGGCCACTTTATTCCAGCTATGTTCTTCACACACACACACACACACACATTGTGTGTGTGCGTGTGTGTGTGTGTGTGTGTGTGTGTGTGTGTGTGTGCGTGCGTGCGTGCGTGCGTGCGTGTGTGTGTGTGTGTGTGTGTGTGTGTGTGTGTGTGTGTGTGTGTGTGTGTGTGTGTGTGTGTGTGTGTGTGTGTGTGTGTGTGTGTGTGTGTGTGTGTGTGTGTGTGTGTGTGTGTGTGTGTGTGTGTGTGTGTGTGTGTGTGTGTGTGTGTGTGTGTGTGTGTGTGTGTGTGTGCTGGAGGTAGAAGACGATGATGATTACCTGACCGGCTCTCTGAGACCGGTCTCTAATTTTCGGCGTTTTTCGAAGTTTTATAGTATTCAGTGTTCTTGTGGTTTGTGTCCTCAGCGTGCGACGACCTGGGGGTCCCTGGCCACCAGCGGAAGCACTTAAATTGACCTCCTAGGCACTCTGCGCCATATCCACGCTGACACAAAACACCACCATCAGCCGAACTCCATGCTGCACTGATGGCAGCAGAGCCATCGGCAAGTCAAGCGGCCCCTGCAGTGGCGGCAGCAGATCGCGACCCTGCGAACAAGAGACCACACGGAGAGCAAGACAGCGATGCGCCTTTGGGTGACCACATAGATGACATGGACCAGGCATCCTTCACGGTTGTCTCCTACAAGAAAAAGAGCTACTGGTTTTCCGGTTGTCTTCAGGCCCGAGTTAGGAGGCAATCTATGGAAAGCGAACCCTAACATCGTGGCTTCGGCAGTTGTAGCATCGGCTCAAGAAAAAGTTATTAGTCATCGTCTTAACAAGGACGGGAGCTTGATGATTACAGTTTCGACATTGCCTGCAGCCGTTTGATCACAGTAACTAAGCTAGCTGGAGTAGCTGTAGAGGCCAGGGTACCGTACTCTTACACAGCCAGCTTCGGCAAAATTCATAACGTACCTGTAACCTACTCAAACGAAGATCTGCAGGAGTATCTACGTGGCCAAGGTATTCTTTCAGCAAGGAGGCTAACAAGTTACATTCCTGAGGACGGTGGCAAGTTCAAAGAGGTACACCGTCGCTCTGTTATTTTAGAATTTTCAAAAGATGCACCATT
This sequence comes from Amblyomma maculatum, assembly GCF_055883805.1. Lineage (NCBI taxonomy): Eukaryota > Metazoa > Arthropoda > Arachnida > Ixodida > Ixodidae > Amblyomma > Amblyomma maculatum. Next base: position 235,486,182 of record NC_139344.1, read on the forward strand.
GCCTAAAAGAGTCCCTCTTGGGTTCTGCAGTTACCCTGTAACTGAGTATGTCGGACCAGCAACACAATGCTACAAATGCCAGAGGCACGGCCACATATCGAAACAGTGTACCGGTCCCGTGCGATGCAAAGTGTGTGCGGGCCCCCATTCGCACAAAGAGTGCACCTCGAGAGCGCAACCTAAATGCTCAAACTGCGATGGCCCACACCCTGCTTCATACGGAGGGTGTGTTAAAAAGAAAGCTGCTACACTTGCACGCACAGTGGAGGGAAACCAAGCGCAAGGGAAACCGCCCAAGCGCCATGATCCACCACCTAACCCCGACGTGGTTTTTACGAATACGATATATCTATCTCAAAATCAGCCACCACAACGTGAAAAACATCTGATGACACACACGCGGCTGCAGCCAAAAAGAAGCGTGGGAAGACCGTGGGCTGTTCTTCATCAAAACAGCAGCAGCACTTCTCACAAGACACAACAAACAACCCCTCTGGTTCTGAGCCTAAGGCAGTGAAACGTAACAAGATCAGCGAAAAGCAGCAATGCGGAAGCGCCGAACAAGAAATCACGTGCCTACTGATCCCTATGCTGTTTGCCGCCATCAAGGCTCTTGTCCGCGCTAACCCCTCGTATCGAGGACTCCCAGAAGTATAAGCTGTCCTAGCAATGGAACCGTTGTCGGCCTCTAACGCTTCGCAAGGGCGTAATATCAAACACCTGTAATCGTGGCCTCGACAGGAAGAGCTTCACCACAGTTTACCATACACAACATCCTTCGCACATGCACTATTTTTCAATGAAACGCTCGTGGTTTACGCTCGAAACTCTCTGATTCTCGGCACTTTGTGCGAGCGTACCACTTCCCTTTCATAATCATCTCTGAATCGCGCGTAGGGGAAGCTTTCAGACTAAACGGATACTATTTTCATCATTCACAACGACCAGATGACGTCAGCAGATTGTTGATAGGCTTTCGCAAAGATATCCCGGCTTCCTTGGCTGAAGTCCTGCCTCACAATGTTAACGAATATGTGCGCCGTAACAGCAATTGGGAGACAACAGTACACTCTTATTGGAGTATACCTTGAGCCAGACAGGCCTTTCGATGCTTCGAGGCTTGGAAACTTGATTATAAGGACGCCCAGTCCACATATTATTTGCAGAGACTTCAATGCCGACAACAAAATTTGGGGAAGCTCACACTCATGTGCCCGAGGTGCCAAGCTTGCAGAACTTCTCGCAAAGCATACAAATTGAGCCGCTAAATGACGTCAGCATAACCTATCTCCGAGGCCTGGCGACTGCCAGCAGCATTGACGTGACCTCTGTAACAAGTTCAGCTGCCCACAACTTTGGCTGATGCACCGATCTTGAAGCACGTGGAAGTGACCATTACCCAGTCCTCATATCAGCTGTCTGCGCGCAGAGGGCACCAAAGAATTTTCTCATAAAATCTACAGACTCGGATGCACACAAAAACGCTGCAAGCAGAGGAATTACTGCTGCAACTTGGAATGATCGAGAACTAATATCGACAATGGCTTATTTCCTGAGAGAAAGCACACGAATCAAAGCTAAAAACGATAGCTTACCCTCAAATGACGAGACATTTCAAAGACTCTGCGCTATTCGCAGGCGAGCTGAAAGGAAAGCTTTGCGCACAAAAAACCTTGAGGTTTGAGGTTTTTAGCATCAAACCTTGAAGACCTTCGCGCCTGCCGACGGGCACAACGTCACATTCGACGATACCTGGATAAGATTAGTCGGCAGAGATGGCTTGACTTTTGTTCTACGCTGAATGTGGGCAGTAGCCAAAATTTGGCGGATAGTGCACGGTATGCGCTTCATCATTTCACAACACTATCTCTGCATGAACGAAAACCCATTAAAGAAGTATCAGGAATACTGCAGACTACGTAGACTACTATCAATGGGGTCAGGGCCTTCCGCACACTCCACAGATGGTCTGTCAGACATCCCCCAGACGGCAGTGCCAGCGATGGACCTACCTTTCACATTTGAAGAGCTATCCTCAGCTATCGCGGAATTAAACAGACAGACGTCTCCGGGTCATGATGAAGTGACCTATGACGCAATCGCAAAGCTACCTCGCAATTCCCGCCTTCGACTTCTGGAATATTACAATTCTTCCTGGATGTCCGGTGAGGTCCCCACGGAATGGAAGTTGGCGAAAATTGTGCCTGTTTTGAAATCTTCTAAACAACCAAAAAGTTACGTATCCTTCCGACCCATCGCCTATACTGAGCTGCGTAGGTAAACTTATGGAGCGTATGATCGGCAAACGCGTCACCTGGTTCCTCGAGAGCCGAAAGGAGTATCCTCAAGAAATGAACGGGTTTCTCCAAAATAGATCTGCGACTGATGATATCATCGCACTTGTCTGATTATTTGAAAAATACCTCCACGCTGCGTACATCCCGACAGCCGTTTTCCTTTACATCAAGGCTGTTTCTGACTCTCTGTTTCATCATGCTATTCTCGCAGCCTCGGCCAGCCTTGGCCTCGGTGGAAAGCTTTACGACTGGATTGGACACTATTTACAAGAGCGGCAAATTTTTATGACCACTCCACATGGTCCAACTCTCTTTCACGTAGTGAAGAGGGGCGCACCTCAGGGAGCTGTGCTCAGCCCTCTCCTGCTCAATATTGCCCTTATACATATAACAAGAAACCTTCCACGAGGAGTACGCATAACAATTTTTGCAGATGATATTTGCACCTGGAGTGCATCACGTTCGCGTAATACTACGCAACAACGAATTCAGAGATCGTTACTGCACATCTTAATGTACCTGGTTCCCCGTGGTCTTCGTCTCTCATCAGAAAAGAGTGTGGCTATGGCTTTCACAAGAAAAAGAATGACTCGATACCCACTCCTTTTGGGTGGACGGTCACTATCGTATGTACGATCACACTGATTCCTAGGTGTCATGATTGACAGTAATCTCTCTTGGGCACCTCAGATTAAAAAACTCCGCGAGAGAATTACTGCAGCGACACAGGTTTTCAGGTTCATGGCTGGAACACGATGGAGCAGCAACTGCCGGTCGATGGTACGGCCTGACGTTGAAGGAGCGTTGCGCTCTATTTACCGATGCTTCAAAGATCCTGTCCAACAAGCCAGATGATTCTTGAAGCCGCGCGGAACAACTGCTTGCGAATATTCCTTGACCTCCCAAAGGCATCCTCTACATCAGGAACACTTGCAGAAGCAGGATGTCTTCCGCTAGATTTGATTGCCGCTCAAGAAACTATGCACACCCGCTTCCGACATGCCCTTCAAGGGAAGAAGCACTTCTTAAACCGTGTCCACGTAACTCAATGTAACTCTGGCTTTGGTCAAGCTGTACAGCTTCTGCCCCTCCCTACTATTACTCAGCCACGAAATCTACTACCACTCACTTTTCCCCTATGGACATTACCGTCTCTGAAGGTGAATATGTATATTCCTGGCGTGGATGCGAAGAGCCGCATGCCACAGGCAGCACTTCTGCAAGCCGCTCTCGCCTACTTAGCCAAGGAATATACACAGTACACCCACATATTCACCGACGGTTCAACTATTCAGGACACTTCATCATGTGGCCTTTATGTGTCCACAACAAACCATATCCTGTCTTACCGGCTGCAGCGGAAGACATCAGCTACGACAGCTGAGCTCCATGGCATCAAATAAGCTGTTTTCTATATCCTGCGCCAGGCCCCCGGCCGATGCGTTATCTTCACGGATTCCAGAGCACCTCTGCAAATCATGTATAATCTGCTGAAGAAAACCAATCATCAGCCTGTTTCCCTTGACATCGGGTATGTGCATCATTTGGCTACTGCTGCAGGCCACTGCATAAGATTTCAGTGGATACCAGCCCACTGTGGCATTAAAGCCAATGAAAAAGCCGATGAAGCGGCTCGTGAAGACCACCAACATCAAAGATACATTCGGACCTACTTGACAAAATCTGATGCATCCCAACTTCCTAAAAAAATTTGCTACCTATTATACTGTGGTGTTGTATCGTAAGTAGGACGCTTGCTATGTTGTGGCTGATCGCGTTCGTCATGTCTGCGCATGCGCTGGCAGCTCACGCAGGTATAAGACGGCGCGCGTTCTCCATGTATACAGTAGTTGTTGGTTTGAGGCTGCGAGCGTGCACCTCGGGATAAAGCCTCCTGTTCCTGTTGGCCTGGCGTCTGGATACAACACTACCGAAGCAAAGTATCGACTTTGGAGCTTGCCGACAAATCACTATAAATTTTTTTTACTCGATTGACCCACATCTAAGGTCAAGACTCGCTCCGAAATTTCCTCGCCAACTAGAAACTCTTTACCACCGACTCAGCCTGAACTGTGCATATACAAATAGCTTGCGATACCGTTTTGGTCAAAAGAACAGTCCGCTTTGTGACAACTGTGGTTCGGTTGAAACTGTGCAACATATCCTATGTCCTGCGTACGCTGACGAGCGTGCGTACTACGAACATAGCATAAAACTCTCCCCAGTGCCTTTAACAATGGACATTGTTTTAGGTCCCTTAGCCTGCCCTTTGCAGCAGAGACTCGCAATGAACTTTTTATTTACGTATTTAAAATACATTGGACTTTTAGACAAACTTTAAGTTCACCTTGAATGTTACCCTTCGGCATTTTTCACGCTGTGAACTCTGTAAGCACATTTATCGGACTATGCATTTCACCATTTCATTTTATACCATTACTCCACGATGCACCTTACAACACATTTAATGGTCGCATTTTATCTCCCCCTTCATTTCTTTTACAATATTTTCCTCCCCAATCCCCCTTCCTACACAAAGTAGCATGTCAGTGAAATTTAAACGCCGGCTAAAATCTCTGTTCTTCATTAAAGGGTCACTCTCTCTCTTCTTCACATATAGGGCCCAAAAAATTAGGAGCGGCTCACTAACTCTTTCGACCATATATGACCTCTTCATTGCGAACATTCACTTTTTTTTTTCTTTTTGGAGGGCCTGTTATGCACAGTTGGAGCAGAATCGCGATTTTATGTTAGGTAGAACTAACATTAGTTAAGCCTGGGTAACGTTCAGAGTTTCATTTCTTGCGCAGAGAAGAAAACCTAATGAAATGCACGTGCGCTTTTGTTAGGAGCCCCGCATGCAGAGACGCAGTTAATTGTCTAACCTGTTCGCAGAAGACAAGCACTTGGTTTGTACTTGTGGATGCAACTGCTGGTTGCACAATATAGCGCGTGAAGGACTGACGAGATGATTCGGGGCATTGTCCATCGCATTGTTCTGTCACGTGAACGAATCACCTGATGGTGCAGATTAGTCTATCGGATGTGAGCACTCTAGGGCGGAATCATATTTGCACATGTGCAGAGTAGGAGAATCGCCGGTGCGGTCTGCGGTTTGCTGCTATACCATGGGTCCTGCGGTCACCGACGGTCTGTCTTTCGCTCATGCGTATAAGTAGTCTATACATGGCGAATAAAATTTTAATTGAGAGTCAGCGCTCGTCCTGTGTCGTCCTTTCTTCAGTCCCCGTTTTTTCTCGCACCGTTTGATACGATATAGAGATACCAACTTGTCCAAATCGCTGCACAGGCTACTGTTGCTGCTTCCCGGTGCCGAGGTATCGAGACAAGTCTAAAGGAAGGTATGCGTATATACGTGGCACAGTGGGGTCAAACAACAAGACTGACTATGCGAGAATTCGCGAACAAAAGTGTTCCTAACCTAGCGGGCAGCGGCTCCGGCCAGGATGTTTCCCAGACACATGCTTTGCGTGCGTGTGCGCATGTGTGCATGTGTGCGCATGCGCGTGTGTGTGTGCGCATGTGTGTATGTGTGTGTGGGGGGGAGTAGTGAGTGGGCGGGCACGCGCGTGCGTGCCGGTTTCTTCCAAGTATTCGGGGCGTTACATGCTGCCTTTCTGCCTTTCTGCAGGGTGTCAGGCCTAGTCTCGCCATATGTTACCGCACATAAGTAACTGAGGTGCTGCAGGCAGGCTGAATCATGGCTCGGTTTAATGTCACCAATCGCATACAAACCTTTATCATCAAGCAGTGCTAACAGTCGAGTGCTTTCGACCATATACAGTCAAGAAGCCCCGGTAAACGGTCCCAGTTGGCGTAATGCTAGTGGTCTGAGCTGCACGCTCATTTGTATCGCACCTAATTGATGAAAGACTTTATTTTTTATTTACGTATATCCCCATGATCACCACATTATAGAGGCAGCTGTCTGTAACGTGGACAAAGTTTTCATGATGACTATAAACAGAAAATATTTTTTGTGGCCGTGAAATCAGTTACAATTTTTGCGTGAGAGTAGAACAAAGATTTTGAATAGCAATTCAAATTTTATTTTTCGTTCATCAACTCAAAATTATTTTAATAAACTCGCCACTGTGTCTTAGTGGTTATGGCGCTCGTCTTCCAAGCCCAAGGACGCGGGATCAAATCCCTGCCGCGGCGGTCGCTGTTCGATGGAGGCGGAAAGCAAAGCACCCGTGTGCTGTGAAATGCCTGTGCACGTTAAAGAACCCCAGGTGGTCGAAATTGTCCGCAGCCATTCACAATGCCTCCCTCGTAGCATGAGTCGCTATGGGACGTTGAAAACGCTATAAACCAAAGCAAACATTTATTTTACATCCTGGGTGCTTATAACGATGCTTGAAAAAATTTACTCGTTTTATTTACTTTGTGTTCTGAAGTGAAAAACTTATCATGGTTTTGCTTGACATTAAGGTAACACTCTGATTATTATTCTGATAACCTTGTATGGCTTGATGCAACCTCTAGGACTCACTTGTGGACGCGCTCGCGTGCATTACTTTCGGTTCCACGCGAAATGCGCAAGAGGCTAGAGCCACGTGTCCTCCAGCCGAGATTTCCACTATTCTTGTCATTTAAGTTCTCACTCTTCTTGAGTGGCTTTAATGAATACTGCAACAAACCTTGTGAAATGCTCTCGCACAAAAAAAAAAAAAAAAAAAAAATTAAATATATAATTGTTTTTGGCGCATCTTTGGACAATAAACTGAGTGTTTAAACGGAAGGGAAATATATAAAAAAAAAAGGCTTTTTAAGGTATGAAGACGGCTTTGGCTGCACACTCTTACCAGTGGTGGCGGAGATGAGAAAAAAATAAAATAAAAGGTCGATAATTTTATTTAGCTTGCCGCTTAACTAATTTCTGATAATTAGCATTTTATATAGTGGAGACTTGTAGCTGGCTATTAGTAATGCTAGTCATATCAGTCTTTAGGATTTCGAAACGCGACAACACTTGGCGTTGAGGCTGAACACATATATCGGCTATCGCGCCAAAAGGCGCGCGCTTTCGAAAAACCCGCGTTCTAAGCACTGTCCCCACTCCATCACTTCATGGCGACTAGGGGTCTTCGACTAGGGGTCTTCATCTGGGCCCCCTTCGGTCCTTGTTCAGTGCCTCTTTAATACTATGTAGCCATCTTCTTTCTCTCGTTCTACCCTAAGAATTACTTTGTATTTCCTCTTCACTGCAATGCACTAAGGCCTTGGTGTGAAAGCATACCAACGCCTGTTTCTACGTTCGTAGCAGCTCACTCTACCAGCTGATAGGGCACTGTCAATAAGCCACCTGCATATCTTGCAAGTGCATTGTACCCACCTGTTTTTAATACTACCGTCCAAGCTGGTTGCAATGAATTCACATAATCAAGAAAAATGACTCCATTCTGTCGGGAGTGCGATTTGTGCGGAATAAGCGGCAAGGCACGCAAAAGCGTTTTATTTATTTATTTTTTTAGAGGGGGGGGGGGGCGAAATGCACTAGAAAATTTAGTGTGCTGTAAATTGGAAAAGGAGGAGGTATCGAAGCGAAGTGGTCAGTGGGACCTCCTATAACAAAATCCCATCAAATCAAAGTTTATTTCCCATCTAACACTACAGATGCGCAGAAAAAAGCTGCCCTTGGGCAGCTTTTTTCTACGATTCCTCCATCTACGATTCCTCCATCTACGATTCCTCCATCTACGATTCCTCCATCTACGATTCCTCCATCTACGATTACTCCATCTACGATTCTATTTTTTTATAAAAAATGGCGAGAAAACAAACATAAAAATTTTATAATCCATGAACAACACAGCAACCATACATCACTAAAATAAAGAAAGCAACAGAACAGTGTGATTATAAGTTTGCTAATAAACATGTTCTAATGCTATTAATGAGAAGCTGACTACTAAAAACAAAACGGCATGCTTGTGTGTAACTTTACTGAAGCGTTTAAAAAAAAAAAAAAAAAAGGACATTAAGAGAATCAAAATAACGTTCGACCCAAACAGAAATTTAGCATTAGAGAGTTTTAGAATAGTGGGACTCTATTGATTAGGTGAATAGGGTTATTGCAGGGCGAGAGTACGCATGCTCAGAGTGGTTACCGCACTCCCCGCCCTTTAATCGCAGGTTTCCGCGCGTGCGCATTGTCTACCCTCGATTACCCTATCCCCCTAATCGGTAGGTTGCCCCTACTCATATTCCGATTCTACCTGGGTAACTGCATGCACAGCAACCTTGCCCAGTAGGCTGCAGAGCTAATGTATAGCATTCGGCGAAAAATGCGCCGCTTCAGTATACCTTTAAACTGTGACGTCTTCGTATACGGATGTACAGCAATTGTCTAGTTCTTTTTTAGTTTTTTTTCTAGTTTTTTTTTTACCATACTCTTGTCGAAATTGATTAGCCAGGCATTGATCACGACCTCAGCCATCCTCGTCTTCTCCTTATTGTCACAGGCGTATGTTCCGCATAAGGCATCAGGCGTGTGGCCACTCACACTTTCCAATAAGCAAAACCTTTCGTTTTTTCGGAGCCATCGACATCGCAACAAAAATTGCGATTACATGTTCTTTGGAGCGCTAACCACGCATTACATGACACTTGCCGCTAGAGAAAGGTGTGTTTCAGTAGGTTTAGTCTTGAAAACGAGTTCGTTTTTGTCCGCGTGGAATACGCTGCGCTCTTTGCATTTGTCCAAGAAATCAAGCAGCGTCTTTTTCTGCTACTCGGCGATCACTTCTTCAATTTCCGCAGCCACGCTGGGCTGTGCGCAGATGTGAGAGTCGAGAGTGGAAGGAAATCTCTGTTTCCCTACTATGAAAGGCGGCGGCCTTACGCGCTTTGATGGTGAATTCACAACACTGCAATTGTGGTGGTAGACATCATGCTCGACATGCAATACACTGTAGCTTGGTGACAAGTTGGAACTCAACGCAAACGTCTGTTGTGAAAAGCGTGTATTGAACCAAATTCTACCACAAATTTAGTTCGCTCTAGGCATGTTGTAATAGGGCACGTTTGAGAAGATGCATGCTGATTTAAAAAGTGCAGTGATCACAAAAATTAGTCGCAACGTCTATTATACCCGGCTATCTATTTTACCCGGATCCGTTATAACGAGCGCCGGAAGGTATACACGAGCGTGTATACCTTCATCACTGATCATTGTTCTCACGGTGTGGCGCGGTCGGTAGTAGGGGATGTTCAAATGTGATAACCCCAAAAAGCTCTTGACCACATCGCGGTGGTATTCTATTTCGCTTGTTCAGGGACCACAGAAATTTTTTTACTGGTTCACCAAACGAAGGGACGTGCAAGGTATTAGAGCTAGATTCCTTTAGCCAAGCGACATCTGTAGAAGCGCGCAGCATGTGGGGCGCCTAAAGCCTCTGGGATGCCCACATAATTATCGCCCGCGTAGATCGAGAAGGCTCGTGAAAAACCCAGGCATTGCGGACTGAATACCCGCCGCGAACGGTTTTCCACAGACCTTGGAAGACGTGATGCGCTTTGAGTGAGAGCAGTGTATTTCTGCACACGTAATTCCCTATAATATCGACATTTAAATGACGTCGCGAAAGAAATGTGCAGAATTCCAGCGTTTTTTTCTTCTTCTCTCTTTTATATTTGCTGATATGTGGCGGATATCGATTCAACACACTCCACCAGAATACTATATCTACAAAATGAAAAAGAAGCGAACGCCAAGGTGCTGAATATCAGCTTAAAGGATGAGCTTAAGTGTCCCCAATAATGTAGCACCTTACACTGATAGGGCGTGATAGGGGAATAATGTAGCAGGCAAAAGAAGCTTCCGCCGTTGCTTTCGCAATTCAACTAGGGTTAACCAGAGTTAAACCACACCTATTTTTTTTTTTTCTACGGACCGAAAGACGTTCAATGAAGGAAGATTAAAAATAAAACAGCGCGAAACACACAGACGAAAGAATAGAAACACACACCACAAGCGCTGTGGTGTGTGTCGTCGCGGCCCGAAGAAGTTCAGTGGTGAGCACGGCGCTGCGGAACAGCGCTCGTGCCGTCTCTTTTTTGTTCTGGTCCTACGTTGTTCGCTCTGTTTTAAAAATATGGTAGACATATTACACGTCATTAATATTATTATTAATATTGCAGCAGGACAGAGGAGGATACGAGCCAGACGCCACATTCGCTTGTGCTGGTCTCCAGTTGCTGCCAGCATTGCTCCAGCTGTGTTGAAATCGGCGCTTTCACCTGCTTTCACTGCAAGGCCCTCTGCCAAAGCCAGCCAAATGAGAAAAACGAAAATGTTAATTGGTGTGCAGTAGATGTGCTAACATAACCTGTGCGCATCGATAAAAAATTCATTTACAAGTTCCTAGTTTAATAGTGTTGGCCAAATTTTCGCTTGTCGGTGAAGGTCACTACTTTGATCAATCGAATCTCCAGTTTCGTTTGCACAGGATGGTGGCGCCATCTAGGTGAAACTGAGAATGTCTCAGCAGCTGCAAGCCCAGAGTTCTCCGGCAAGGTACGCGAAGCGCCGGCATTGGATTGTATCGGTGCGAAAGCTTGCTGCAGAACGCTTTGAAAATCTCTGCTTTCTTAGGAGGTGTCTGGTCTCATCAGATTCCTGTGGTTGCCGTCAGCGTTCTGAATACAACGCCCGCAAACTTGGGGAAGCCTTCGTTATGCTGCAAGTTTGGTTCCGATCGCCGCGTCGGCTTTCATTCATTCATACAGCGTGAGCGCCTGCAGAATGAAGCTCCCCAACGAGAACAGCAAATACGAGGTGAGCAGCTCTACTTTTCAAGGAGACCGACACAAATGACGTGCTGGTCCAGTGCGCCTCTTGGTTGCGGTGTAACGTTTTTCCCCTTATTATCTGCTGTGTAGATTGTGGTTAGGCGAACCTCAAATAGGACCTTTGCCACAGCGGTCAAATGCACTGGAATGAGTTATGTCCAGAGCGTTTGAACGCGTACACACACACTTAAAAATTGAAAAAAAAAAAAAAAAAAAAAAAAAAAGAAACCTTAACCTTGGAGAAACGAGCTTTCTCTGCATCTTTTTAATTGTCGGTAGGTGACGTCTTCAGTTAGTCATTTAAGCGGCGCGGAAAGATACACGTGCATAGAATAAAAAAAAAAAAAAAAAAAAAAAAAAAACGGGAAAATGTAATCACGACTATCACTCGACATTGCGTCTGGGCGATTCAGTTTCTGCGCATCGAAGTCCGCGAATTGATATCTTGGATAGTGGCCAGTGTTCCTGATTGCCACGTTTATCGTTCAGGCTAAAAATGCAGTTTTTTTTTTCGCTTTGAGGTTTCACTGAAGTATATGCCATAGCGAGCACACTAATCGATATAATTGTCCGCTTACTTCGCTTTCCAGGCAAGTTAATTTCGGACATATTTCCTCTCGCCCGAGCTGCCGGCATCAACCACGAAGGTAAACCTGCGAACTATCGAGCTATTCACATTGCCGTTATTTCCTCGTTACTATATAGACCGACAGAAAAAGGTTATGGGCACTTCGCCGAGCTCGAATACTATATCTGTAGGTGCACATTATCATTTTCCACTTAGTTTTTCCTCCGGCTGAGGTGCTCTTGCAGCTGTGCGCGAAACAAAGCTGGTGCAAACCGCGCTGCCGTGATTGAGGGCCTTATGGTCCCATTATTTTCCACGCCTTGCGCATCGATGCGTTCACTGTGTTGCACTTCTTGAATTATGCGTAGTTTGAGGCTGGTTATTCACAAAGCCACCTTAATTCACTTGCCGTTTCGAAAAGCAGCCTAGCTTGTTGCAGACAGCGCAAAGAGCCTGTCTGGCCATTTGAGATTATTCCCACAGCGTTGGAGACGCGCCAGGAGTTCAGTTAGAGCAGTTCAAGATCAAAGCGGTGAGACAAGAAGGTTCACCGAATGGCGGCTGTGGTAATCGACGGCGTTTCTTCATGAACATAGTTTTTTAAAAAGCATATATATAAAAAGCAACAAATAAAGTCAGGTGTGGCCACGCCCACGGGCTATGCTAGCTGCTAGGAAGAACGTCAGCACCTATCCGAAAGAGCATTTCCTAATGTGGGTCCTGCGATGACGGTGCATGCGAGGGTGACCCATATTGATACAGATTGCAGCTAGAGTTCGTAGCTCTTGAGTTTAACGTCCGCTATTGACACGGAGTCCAAGATAAAACACAAGAGTGCTCTCTACATCGGCAATCGCCCCTGTAACTCATCAGTGAACCAGTTCACGCCTATTTCACATTTTGGATATGATTTTCCTCACTGTATACAGTAGCTCAAAGGAGACTGGTTCAGAGCATTGCGCCTTGCACTTCCTGCCTACTGTCCTCGAGTATGGTGGAGCGTGCTACGTGGTCACGATAAATGTGACATAAACAAGGCTATACTAGGATCAAACTTAGAAAGAAATGCGAGGCGTGTGTATTACTCCGCTCAACAGTAAACGAAATCAGTTTTTGAAATTCGACCATGCCAAATAACTCAGAAGCATCGATATTTTTTAGCTTAAAATTTGGTCTAATACTAGTTTTTTGTCGAGACAACCAGAAACTTTAGCAGCGGATTACTTCCTGCCACGGAGGGATTGTGTGGGGCGGTTACTGCAGGCATGAGTCGTATCCGGTTTTAGAGGCGGCCGTTGCTTCAGAGTAGATAAGCTCGACTTTTAGTCCTGCATAGTGTGGTACGAGCCGAGGCATTAGATTTTTATTTTTTTAATTGTTATTTTTTATTCCTTCTTGCTGCAGCGTTTGTTGATAGCAGTCCTCAATCTCCGAGCTTCTTTGCGAGTCTGCTGCTGTTATCCCCACCCCGTGTACAGTGTCAGGGAAACACTTCGTGACGCCGTCTTCACTGCTTTCTATGCAAAAGCTGCGCAACCTGTTAAGCAGCTAGCCAGCTAAGGTTCTGGCGCAGGGTGTCTCTGTGCACATCCTCTCTAGGCAGTAGCCAACGCTGTGTAAGGTCACTTAAAAAAAAAAAAAAGAAAAAAAAAACGGAAAGAAAAAGGAATGAATGAAGAGTGGGAATTGGATCTGAATGTTTGTCCTATGTCGTTGATACAGATCTATTTGCTATTTATTCTGCATCGAAGCTGGTGTTGCCGTAGGCTGTGAATGAATATATGCAAATATTGTTTTAATAGCTTTGTAGGTTTTGACTGCAAAAACCTGGCGCCAATTTCTTCAGTAAGGGTCCGCAGCATATACAGGGAAGGTCAGTAAAGCAAATAGAGAAGAGGAAAAAAAAAAGCACACAAGGCAGTACTAACGGCGAATTGCGCAAAAGAATTCACGCACACAGTGCATAATGGTTTAATGGTAACCGGCACATCTGCGTCACGAAGCGCACACAGCTGTTTCGCTTCTTAACGTGACATTTTGTGAAAGAGTGAAAACTGTTAGAGCTCCTTCGAGTTTGCGAATGTTTGAGAACGTGTCTGTAAACGTGAGGTGGGCGTGTCCGGACGTAGTCGCGGCGTGAAGGCCGATGAATACCAAGTTATGTGTAGAACCTTTGAATGCTGCGTTTGCGGTTCCGATGCATGGGTGCTGGTTTATCGCGCCACAGTCTATGCCAAGTTAACCAGAAATCCCCCCCCCCCCCCCCCATACTCCTGCACTCACTAACATACATTCAGTTTATTTCGCCGACATGGTAGTCTGCCTAAGGAGCTGATTGCAAAAAAAAGAAAAGAAATTACGCTTTTTAGGCCCTACGACACGCAGCAATAGATGGTTTCGTATTAATTTTAGACGTCTGCCTTTTTTTTTTTAAATTCTGCTAAGATGTGGCTGCAGTGGCATTTTGGCATTTTATTTCCGTCGAAATGCGACCGCCGCGTTCGCGATCCAAGCCGCGACCTCGTAGAGCTTGCGGAGGGAGAGGCCCCGGAAGAAAGGGGGTGACAGTAAAGACAGCGGAACTGGACATGCTATTTTCAGATGAGACAGGAGGGAGCGTGGAAACATTTTGCAGGACACAAAAAGGAGCCTGTGTAGAGTTTCCTTGAGCAGCTGGCTGCGTCGAGGAAGACAGACACGGAGTTAAAATCATTGCTCTGCGAAGCAAGCATGTGCTGCAAGCGTACTATTATATATATATATATATATATATATATATATATATATATATATATATATATATATATATATATATAACATAAGCATATTCGAAGAAGTGTCGATCTGCAGGAACTACAACGAGAATTGGAACAAGGGTTCGAAAATTAGAATCGAACTGATGTGATCGACAGACGCGCACATGGCGCGTCCCTTCGCGCACTAAACATAGTCTACTCGACCGCGCGTTTGAGATGAATAATTGAGATGCCCTCACTCTAAACAGAAACTAGAAGAGACCATTGCGGCCGTTGTGTCCTGAGGATGGTGGGCCTCACGGGACGTGGGCCGAAATAACGCTTTTCGAACTACTTCGCACTGCCGAGACCAGTTCCGTTCAGCCGTTGCTATTTCTAGACAGCAGAAAAAAGAAGTGTTCCTCGCACGTCCAAGCGACTTTGCCCTCTAGCCGTTATCTCACGAGCGCCCCTGTTGGCTCAGCGGCCACTTGCACATGCCTTACTCGGTTTGCTCAGACGATGTTGCCGAAACCCGGCAAGCGACGCTTTTTTCCAACTACAGGTACACTGCCTTGGTCGCCAATGAGCTTACCGGCACGTTTTCTTTTAATTTTTTTTCCCCCTTTAAAACACAGGCTCGTAATCCCTACTGTTTTTGTTTGTGTTTTTCCTCTCTCTCCTGAACTTCCAGCACTGAGCCGTACGGTTTCGCTATCTGCACTGACCTCCTTAGATATCTGAGAGGTCAAGGAGATCAGGTGATCTGCGAGGGCTTGAGTGTTCAGTTCGTACTCCTGGCGCCCGCGGTCAGTGCGGTCGCTGTACTGTGGCCGGACTTTTTTGTGGTCTTGGCGTATCCGCCCTGCACATGCTTTCGGCGAACAGAAAAAAAAAAGAAGGGGGGGGGGGGGGGGGGGGAGGATTTACGCCTGACGTATGCTCGACTAGACGCGCATGGCACTTTTTTTTTTTTTTTTTTTTAGCATGGCATTTTTGCTCGTGTAATTTGGCTTTATTCGTTAGTTTTATGTGTAAGCGAGCTTCTCCTTGGGGAGATAAATTTACTATACCCCTTTGGGATTTTCACTTTTAAATGTTTTCTTTGCTGATTCTTTCTGAGGTATTCAGCCATTTTTATCTTCTTTCCTTGCAATCTGAGGCATTTTCATTTCAGTTGTACAATCTCAACAGTGTCACATTCAGTTGGTAAAGAAGCAATCCTCTGGTAACTTAATGATGTCTTGCTATGTCCCGTGTTCTTGCGAGCAAGCCTTGACCGGTCATTATCCCCAAGAAAAACGCACACTCAGTCCAGAAGGCGGCTTCTCGTCATAAGCGAAGTATCGCCGAAAAAAATGAGCCTCCTTAAACATATAAGAGGCGCCGTACAAACCATGATGTTCGTGCTCGCCCGCATACAAAAACACTCATGCACCCACGCATACACACACAGATCCTCTGCTCCTCTCGAAGGCCTGGAGAAAAACAGGCTTTTCTCTTGCGATTTCAGCATTTTATTCGCAGCAGCACGTTGCGCTGCCGGCTTCGTTTTGCACAGACAAGGATGCGAAATCCCAACAAGCGACGGCTTTTTCCGGCTCTGTACAGTTGCTGCTCTTCGAACTTTCCTGGTCGCAGTCATTTTTTCTTTATCTGGCGCGCTTTAAAGCCTGGCGTTCAAAACTCCTCCCGTTCCTTTCCCAGGAAGGTAATATCCTACTATCCATCATACACGCAACGAAGTTATGTTTTACGTGAGCCCGTATACAGCTGGTTCGGTTGAAAAGCCTTCGCCGTATCCCAGCTGCAGGATTTTTCGGAAGTGTTCGGAATGTGGTAGTAAAAATGGAGGCCTGTAGTTGAGGAGGCGTGTCCCTTTCCTTACGGCGCGGTTCAGGAGTACGCCGTGAACTGTGACGGATACTGCACCTACATAGTTTCCTATAAACCAGTTTACAAAGGGGCTATCGCGTCTACTTTTTAAGTGAAACTTGAGCTTCCTTCAAATTTTTTATTATTTCATGTTTTTTAAATAGTTAAATCTAACGCACTTTCAAACAGCCGCAACGATGTGAGTAACTTCATTTACAAACGTGTGGTGCATGCAAAAAAGAAGAAAAAAAATGTAAAAGAAGCGATGCATTTTTGAAAAAAAAAAAGTCACATTAAAGCTAAGAGGGAGGGACTGCAGCCAAAAACTATCCAGGGCAAAAGCTGGGCTCTAGCTCGAGTTTGCAGACCCTTTTCTTATTTTGAGTCATGCAATGCCTGCGGACTGGATCCGGGGCTCGCTCATGCGCGTCGACATGCGTGCTTGACGCCGCCGTTACCGTTCCCCGCGACGATGAGTCTTTCGGCGACACCCGGGTAAAGTTGTGTCACGACTAGCGCCGAGTGAAGTGGACCCGTCAGAAGGTCGCAGCATTGTTTAATTCAAAGTTTGTCGTGAGCCGTTCCAAAGATTTGTTCTCATTATTTCGCCCCTAATGTGATCTTGAACACAACGGCAATACACATATGCGCACAGAGAGATGGTGTGACATCTCTGGCGTTCTTTACGCGCCGCAAGCTGCATCGACTGTAAAGTCCTCAGAAGCGTGTCTCCATTTTCCATGCCACTCCAGGCTGTCTGTTTAGGACTCGTGGGCAGCGAACGAACTTGCTACCGTAAATTGCTCTTTTGAGTCGCAGACCTGCGGGAGGTGATCGAGCTCCCCCACCTCCACAGTTTAGTTTCCGCGGGGAGTCGTCAAGCGGTCATAGCCACGCGCATTCGCGAAGGGTCTTCGTTGGCCTATAATTAAACGCTCGCACTTGGCTTGTCGTCTCGTGTGTGCCCTCTTAAGTCCAACGCTCAGGTAAACCCTATCGCAAAAAGCTAATTTTGTCACTATATCATATGGCAGCATTTCCCGGAAATAATTACTTGGAGGTTATGTTTGGTTTGGTTTATGGGGTTTAGCGTCGACTCCGGCTATGAGAGCCGCTGGAAGTTATTTATGTCTATACTGCATACGTAACCTTATTCGTGGCCGTTGGCAGGATATATCACAGTTTTTTATTAACATTATTGTTTTCATTCCGTACTGAACGCTTGCGGAGCATGACTCTCCGCTTGCGTTTCATCCTTTAGGCATGGACAGGTTTTCGAAAGGGAGGCTTGTTCGTCCGACCGTTGCTGTCTGTGCTGCTGCGGACGACGACATATGTCGCAGAGCGCCGGTCGCACGCAGCAGCTGCGACTTGCGTTCTTCGACGAGCGTTGCCTTCTTCCCATGCATAAACAGCTTCATTTGGATAGACGTCTCCAT
This sequence comes from Amblyomma maculatum, assembly GCF_055883805.1. Lineage (NCBI taxonomy): Eukaryota > Metazoa > Arthropoda > Arachnida > Ixodida > Ixodidae > Amblyomma > Amblyomma maculatum. Next base: position 235,503,913 of record NC_139344.1, read on the forward strand.
TTTCATATCTCTTCTCGCCACATCTTCACCCATCGCGGCACTCTTATCTTCTCTTCACCTTCCATAGGCCAGAGTGGCAGGCTAGTTATTCAACTTCACGACCGACTTCCCTGCCTTTCTTTAAGCACTCATCTCTCCATCTGTCTGCAGCTTCGGCTGGTGAACCGGGCCAGAGGGGTGGCAAATTTATCGATTTATTCTGTTCATTAAATGTTTTTTTACACGCACGCTCGCGCGCACGCGCACAATGCACGTAGCTTGCTGCTCCGGGTTGCGGAGCTCTTGGCAATCTTATGGGGCGCCGCATAAAACACGTCCGTTGTCCTCTCGACGACGGGAGACTAACGAGCGTGGCTGCACGCGCCAGCGGCCCCTTGATTCGAGCGCGTGCCTGACCCGCGAACGCTTCTCAACTCCGCCATCCATTGTGTGCGCCGATGGATGGAAATGCTACTCGTAGCCTCTCCTAAGGCGTGTACGCTACGCTGTCGCCTACGCGGCGTAACGCACGCTCGTTCTGTTACGCGCGCGTAACTGTCTGTATGGACCCGTGTTTCTTTTTAAAAGGGCAGGCCGGAGCCGATATTCTCCAATTGTCAGGCGCGCCTCATCGCGTACTCGACGACAAACTTGCCGACTGGTACTATCTTTATCACGATTAGCAGGAACGCAGGAGCGCGTGTGACTTAGCCCGTGAGAATCTATTAAGGGTATTCAAGCTTCGCATACTATCAGCGCATTCTATCGGGATCCGGAGGCACCAGCGTGTATGTATGCGCATTTCGTTAGCGTCAGAGGTCGCACGCTCCTGGGTTCCAGCTTACCGTGATTAAGATGTACGGACACTTAATTCAGTGACCCGCGAATAGAGGTTTGCACCATTCGCTTTCTCGGAACCATGTTTTGCAGTACGTATAGCGCCAAACAAATTATCTGCTCCGGAATAGCGCGCGAGTGCAGTGCACGAATGGTGGAGCACTTGTCGCGATTACGTTCGTGCTGATTTGCATGGACGGAAACAAACGGAAGGCAGTCAGGTCAACCGGATGCCGTGCCTGCGCGCACATGTGGCGCGCACGAGCAGGCTGATAACGGGACAGCTCCTTAGTTAGGGGGGAAGCGGAGCAGGGCGCAGGCTGTCGTCCAAGATTCACAGAGGAGTGGCTCCACGGTGGAAATAAAATTCCTTCCACGTATAGCAGGATCAGTGGTCGACTTCCTGTCGCTCTCAGCGAAAGCTTTATGTTTTTAAGCGAAAAAAAGGAAGTACTTTTTACAGTGATTTTCTTTCAATTAATTGGCTCTATACTTTTGTCAGAACGTGTCTGTGGCAGGCATAGTCCTGTGCTTCAGCTGTGGGACTTGTAGATTTACAATTTGCATGATTCGCTATTCGGCATCATCAGCGAAACTTTACCTGTACTGCATAAAAAAGCCCTCTTCTACTGATCTCGAATTAACCCTGCGCTGCGCCAGCCGCTTCCAGCTAATCGCTGCAAACTTCCTAATCTCATCCGCCCATATTGCTCTCTCTGGGCCCTTCCAGTCTACTCCGCTACTCTACGTGGCTGTTGTTTAACCGCTGTCCGTATTACGTCACTGGCCCATGCTTGTTCACTATTCTGTATCGCAGCTAGAATGTCGTTAATTCGCGTTTGTACCCTCCGTGGTGGTGCAGCAGTTACGGCGCTTGACTACTGTACCCAAGGATGCGGGATCGAATCCCATCCGCGGCGGCCGCTTTTCGGCGGAGGTGCAATGCAAGGCGCCCGTGTGCTGTGCGATGTCAGTGCACGTTAAAGAACCCCGAGGGATCGAAATTTCCGGAGCCCTCCACTACGGTGTTCCTTATAGCCTGAGTCGCTCTGGGACGTTAAACCCCACAAACCAAACCAAACCTACCAATTTGCGTTTGTAACATCTCCAGCTCGGTCTGCTCTCCTGCTATCTCCCGTGTTATTTTCGCTTTCCTTAATTTGCTTTTAGGTATTTTCGTTAGCCTCTGTGTTTCGCTCTTAGGCAGAAACTGGCAAGAAGCAGCTGTCATCTTGAGGGATATAGTGTCACCCGTGGTAACAATAGTTGCTGCTGCCTGCTCGGGGCGGATCGGCGACAAAGAGGAAGAAGAGGAAGATCGCGCGAAGTGCGCGTGAAATCGGCCGCCGCCGCCTCTGCGTATTGACGTTCCCCTAAAAAATCAGCAACGGAAGAGCTGGGTGTGTCACTCAAAAATAAAACACAACCTTTCGTTTTGTTCGAGCATGAAGCGCAGTACGGAAACTGAAAATGCAGTATTAATAAAATAGTTTTATGGATTAAAATTACTTATTGTAAAGAGCGTGTAATACATCGGCGGCGTCCGTCTCGCCATCTTTGCGACGTTGAATAAGTTAACTTGAAAAATCGGCGCGGCGTAAATCCGTACAGAATACTTTAAAGCATGTTAAAAGGCGATTGTTGCAGTCAGCTGTCTCTGAACGCAACCTAAAGGTAACATACACTCACTGAAAACAGGAATTCATTACAGTGAAGGTAATTGAATAGTGTAACCGTCACATCCTGGCTGCGTTCGCGGCTGGTTTTGCTACTGTTAAGAACAAAAATCATGGTTATATGCAACTTAAAGGGGGACATTCCTCAGGAAATAGGTGTGTAATTTATTGCGTTGTTGTGAATTTAAAAAAAAAAAAATTGTACCTACAGGAATCTAACACATGTCTTACAATCAAGCACGTGGTGTTAATCCATGGCGCCACAGAAGCGACGGCTAGTGCGGTCTTTAAATGCGCTCTTATTCGTTTTGATTCAACGGACTAAAGATGGCGCGACGGACGCAACTGGTATGATCAGAGGATTACTGCAAGCAGTTTTAATCCAGTAAACTATTTTATTGCATATGCATTTTAGCTTATGCACTTTATTGACTTCCTTTTTGTTCTTTTTATTTTTTAGTGACGCCACCCGGCACTTCCGTTGCTGCAGTTTTCAGGGAATGTCAATACGTGCCGCCGCCAGTTTACCTGTCTCTAGCTCCTGTTTCTGCCTTTTGCGCCTGAACGCTCCGGCCCTGTCCTTTGACCCTGCCCTTCCAACTGTATCCCTCAAGAAGCAGTTTGTACAGTATAGACCAACACCGTGTTTACAATCTAAAGGGTGGTTCGCGGACGCTGCACCAACTGACGGTGAAAAGCAGGCTTAGCGCCCACAGAAATGCATAGAGATAAACGTTTTCAAATATCTTACTAATTCCGCAGTACGCCTGTGAAGTACTCCATTGGTGAAGAGTAGCAATGAACATCCTTGGACACACTGTGAAGTTATGAAACGTCATTATAAAAGCTCAGTATTTTTGAAACGCCTTGAAATGCGCCAGAGTATACGAGTCGGGAGCGCGGCTCATTGAAACACATGTCAGCAAAACTTACAGGAATAGTTTATCATTTCACGCAGTAGCCGCGCAGGCGGCCATTTGTGAACAATTATCAAAGGATTTAAAAAAGAGCGTGGCAAAGCATCCAAATACATTTCGAAAGCAATCTGTTTTTAAGACGCTCCGATAAATGTTTATTGTGAAGCCGGACATATGCACAAAAGGCTAATCGCTCGGCGTTTAGTCGAAACGCGCAATCTAATTCTTGTGTAGTGCTCCGCATGTGCTCATTTCGTTTACTAATACTGTAGCTGAAATTATAGAGGCTAGACAGCATTACATTCAGAACGCCATGGAGATGGGACGAAAGAGAACCGCGCAAGCAGACGACGGTGCAGGCGATATCCGCGGCCACCGCCGGCTCCGGCGTCCGCGAGCGCTACCGTTTGTGCAAACATGGCGTCTGCTTCTGTGGGAGGCTGTCTGAGCACTGGTTTCAATGTGAACGCTTGCACTGTGTGAACGACAGTATTTGCGAGATAACATAGCTTGTGCGGCATCTCGGACTAGATGATTTTTCGCTATTCGGAGAAGTAACCAGCGGACAGTAAGTATAGGGGGTATTCACATGACGTCGAAAGTGACGTCAGTTGAAAGCCGACACCATCTTTGCGTCCTCTTCTGACTAGTACAGTCGGCGGGTTAGCTGCTCGTGTGCGTCCGTTTTCTTTATCACCCTACCTCATGCAATTACTGATGCATTGAAAGCTAAATCGGCATTATAGGTGACAGTTCAAATTATCTGCAGAGTCTGCGCGATGTGGACCGAGACAGGTACATAAAAAAAAATATAACTGCAGTCGATGCACAACTGCACGGTAATAAGCGTCGACCTGTGGCCGCGCATAAATACGTGCGACATTCATCAGGTCCTTGTGCTACGGATGAGTTTCGTCATAAGAAACCACCTGAAAGGCTACAAACTACTCGAAGGACAGAACTACACTGTAAAAAATGTGTGTGAAATTACAGGTATTTTTAAAGAAATTTTCTGTGCCCCAGTACAGAAAATATCTGTTCTACTTCATTGACCGAAATACGTTCACGAAAGAAACAGTAAGTTTCTGTTTTCTAGCCGAAACCTTGATTGGAATTGGCAAACAATTATATATATATTTGCCGTGTGTTCTATTTTCTACCACAAATTGATTTTTACTTGAATAGTAGGTAAATTCTGAATAGGAAGCGAATTGGTATAACAACCCCGAAGACGCTGTCCGATGATCAGCTGCGTAAGAATTTCGATTCGAAAGAAGATAACTAGTGGCGCCACATTGAGGTCCGTTGTTGGTTGGCTCCCTGCTACCGTGGTATCTGTTCGGCATTTTTCCACTTGCCTCTTTTCGGTGGCTAGACAACGGCTGTTGCTACGCCAACCTTATTTGTGCCGTCGAGTGTTGCCAGCTCCTAGAGATATTCGTGAGATGTAGTTGGCGAGGCTTTCACCTTAAAAAAGTGTTCATTGAAGAAATTGGCGCTTAACGCAATTTTATTGTTGTTACAGGCAGAAAACATGAAATGAAAGAGGAGTATCATTTGGATCATTATTTTCACTGTGGCAAAAGAAAAAGAGAAATAAAAAGCAAAAAACGCCGTATAACACAAAATTTTGGTCAATTTACAAAAAATTTCTATCAGTTGTAAACAGAAAAAACTGTAAAATTACAGAAAAAATAAGAAACAGAAAACATAGCAGAACAGAAAATTTCTGGCAGGATAGCTGCCAGAACATTTCTGTATTTTTCAACAAATATTTTTTACAGTGTACGTTACAAGCGGCTGGTTAAAGAGCCGCGGTTGAAGCAGACGAACTCACGCTTTGCGCAATCGCATGCGTGCCGTACAATGCCTATCCTAGCTAAACCGCTAAGTTCTTGTAGCTCAAATTTAGCACAGAAATGGCATTTTGTAGTCATTATTTTTATACCAAACTTGTATGGAGTGTACTTGCCTCATTCGTTCAGAAGAAGTCGGATGTTTGCATCGTCAGTGACGGCAACGAAGCAAAAGAAGCCGCTGCCACAGCCATTGCCCAGGTGGCGCCACCTCGTTGCGTTGCGGACTCGAAATTATTTTTTGCAACAAAAATCTTCAAATACCGTTCAGTTTTGGCCAAAATACGTTTCGCTTGTTATTATTTATAAATAAGTATAAAGCTCTTCAAACCTTCCGCAAAATAACTCTGCCCGCCTACGTTCCTTCGCCGAATATTTACTCGCATACGGCACAGACGATGCGAACATCCGACTTCTGATTAGTCGGGTACGCCAAACACAGAGTTTGTGTCGAGCCCTCCGAAGGCTGGGATTGCCGCAAAACACAAGGAAATGTTGGCGGCTCACTGCATGCGCATGGCTGGACACGGTGATGCATGTTGTCATGTTGCCGCGCTGCTCTTTTACTTGGAATATGACTCGCGAGTGCGGGAAGAACAGCCATGCCCGGATCGTGGCAACAGCTCACTGCCAGGGGACGTTCGGAAGATTCCAGCCCAGCCGATTTTCGAACTAGATTTTCTACCTAGACGATGAAGCACGGCACTACCACTGCATGGTCGCGTAGTGCACGCAGACGATGCTGGCGCGATCGGACAGGCCGACTTCTGGTTCTTCACGATTCCAACAATACGTCGGCATGAGGGCGAGAAGGCAAGTGATTCCTCTAGCGACGCCAACTCGAATGGCTCGCACGGGCCAACACACGTACGCGAGAACGACACCAATCCGGGCAAGTATAAAACTACTTGCTAGAACTAGAAATCATGAATGCCGGCGATGTCGGCCAGGTCCAGACGCATAGGGCAGTCAGTCGTCGCGTAGCTTGAACAGGTGCGCGTCGCACTGCAATTGCATTGCTTCATAGTGCGCCCGATTTTCCGGGCACAGCGTCGACGCGTACGTTCCTCAGGAATCTGCTGACAATTGCACGTACGTAAGGGCAGCGCACGAAAAGCCGCGTATTTGCTCGGTAGACCATCGAAAATACAAGGCACTTGCTCAATTCAACCCTGGCTGCGCTGCCCGCCGTCTACTGCCAGCGACAATATCATGGCGGATTTACGGCCGGCATGCATAACTTCATGCAACTGCGAAACTAGAGAACTGCTTTGAAGACTTTTCTTCTCATGTAGTCCCATGAGAGATAAGCCTGCTCTTCACCTTGAGTTGGCCCGTTCTGGTGACAGCAGCATCACCGCATCTTGCTTACGTCACAAACCAGTGACCTGCGAGTACCTATCAAATGAACTTCAGCTAATATATTTTTTTTTGTATTCTCTTAGCTGTTCCGTAGTCATAGTGCGAAACAGAATAATGTTTGCGCTTTATACCATCGGTGGCTGGAACGAGTTGTACTATACACTAAGCTATTCACTTCTCTGCAACTACTGGGATAGAGCGCTTGCATTTTCTCAAGCCATACAGTGGTCATAGCGGCCCCCAAGATAGTAGCACGTTTACTTCCACTGACCAACATGGTGAAGTAGCGACTTGAAGAATAGTCAAGTGCATATACGTATATTCATTACTACTGAACCGATTTGTGCTGTTAGTTACTCTATGGCATCCGCTTTGCAAAAACAGTCAGTTTCCAGTGCATACGGCACCGCCGGGGTGGCGCAGCGGTTAAGGTGCTCGGCTACTGTGCCCAAGGAAACGGGATCGAATCCTGGCCTCGGCGGCTGCGTTTCGATGGAGGCGAAACGGAGTGACGTCCGTGTGCTGTGCGATGTCAGTGCACGTTAAAGAACCCCAGGTGGTCGAAATTTCCGGAATCCTCCATCCACTACGGCATCTCTCATAGCCTGAGTCGCTTTGGGACGTTAAACCCCACAAACCAAACCAGTGCATACGGTACGCTATTAACTACCGCCCTTTTAGGCGTTCTTTCCCGGGTTCGAATGAAGAAGGCATGTTTTGCAAAAAAGAAAAAAAAAGTTTTTGATGAGTATTTACTTTGTGTATTGCAGTGAGTCGCCTCTGTCGTGGATATTGAGAGCGAGCAGTATGATCTTCGTGGTCAGTGTCTGCATCAGGCATGCAATGTCGTCTACACAGAGAGTTGTTCGATTGTTAGACCGTTCTGCTAAAAGCTGCCGTCGAGAGCCGCTTTGATATGGAAGTGCATGCTTGATTCATAGCGTTCCATGTGGAGCGCCAGGCGCGGCTGAGTCACGCAGGCTCGCTGCTTGTGGCTTCAGCCTTGGACATTGCGCGGAGCTTTGCCATATAGTGCCTCGTGCTAAGCGGCAGCAGGTGTCATCGCAAAATATCCAGGTGTTTCGCACAAAATTGTGTTATAAGCTGCTGTCGGTACGGGATGTTCTAACTTTAGCGCAGATTGCCTGTGGGTCTGAGGTCGTCTATGTTGTCAGCGTGGCTTATGAAAATGCCAAAGCACGTGTGTCACGAAAGTGGAATGTGAGACTTGTTAGAAGCGTGTCGTGTTTGCTGCGCCCTTGGTCGCTTTCCGTATATTTGTTTGTTTATTTTTGCCTCGAGGTCGTACAGGGATTTCAGTGGAAAGTGGGCAGAAAGAAATACAGAGTAAACAGTATAAAAAGCGGGTACTTAAATAATGGATCCTATGTAGACAATCTTAACTATGAAATTGACGGTAACATTATTAGTATGTACAAAACCGGAAGTGCTTATACGGTACAAGCTAAAACTTTGCGAAGCTTTGGTATCAGTAATAGATGCAATTTAATTTGGAAGATCGTTCCATTGTTTGGATGTACGGTGAACAAATGAGCGAAGAAATAATCTGTTTTGCATAAGGGCATGTCTACTTTTTAGGAATGATCAATGCGACGCTATTTGTAACTGGGTCTATTGGAGAAATTATTGTGTAAGGTGGAAGGATAATGGAAGTTGCAGAATATTGGTGACAGGACGCCCTTTGAAGGCCACCGGCCATGTCGCGTAGGGCTCCCACGGAATCCATCGTCGCGCAAAACCTTGCTACGGCAGCGTGGGGAGGAAAAACGGTATTCTGAAACTTTCTATCCGCGTACACCGCGGTGTGCTCGGAACTTCGGCTCATGAATCTCAATGCTTGAAGAATGAAAGAAAGCGAACGCAGCTGTGGCGCGCCGAGGGAGGAGTGGGTGGCCGTGACTCGTGAATCGAATGCCACCTGCCCCGGCAGGGAACACGAAGGCCTCGCCTTGACAAGAGAGCTCGGGCACAGAGCGCGTTGCACAGCGCACACCCGACGCAGTTTTTAATTAGAACTTCGTCGAAGGGAGCTCAAGATGTGGGGGTAAAGTCATCCTCCTGTGTATCTCCAAACACTGCTCGCAGGCTGGTCCTTCCCCCCTCTCTCTCTTTTTTTTTCTGATTCCCTTCTTTTTCTTTCTGGCGGCTGTACACGTTGTTGTACGTGCCCGTGCATACTTCTTAGCAGGCGTCGCAGCGCTAACCTAATACAGCCACGCAGGGAGAAGGAAATAACACAGGCAAAATCCCGTCTTCTTCCCCCAAGTCCTTATCTTTGGTTAGCACCGCCGCACTTATCCCTTTGATACCCAAAAAATACTGTTAGTTAATTTTTTTCACCTATGATCCATCCCGGCGGAGAGCCTCCGTGACGTCGCTGGTCTTCGCCGAAGGAGTTACCTCCACTTGGCGCTCGTGTTTGTTGCACCGATTGCGCGGTCATTGCGTCGAACCTGTCTGTGATGCGCCCACTTTCTTTTCTCGGAGAGCGGCGGGTTTCTACCAGCCGTTAAAAGCCCTCCCCTAAGCCCTTAGCCAGCTCTGTACCTTTTTTCTTCTTCTTTTTTTCTTTTTTTTTTTAATCGTTACCTCACCATTTTCACTCGCCGGCACGTGGGGAAGGGAATAGGCTCGAGAGAGGGAGCGCGCACTTAACGAGGTTGCCAAGGAGAGGAGGAACGCGTTGTCTCGGCTTTTCCACCTTGGCCCATTGTCGCGTCTGGCGCCTCGCTCACTGACCGAGCCTGGGCGCCGGCCAGCCCACAGTGGGGAGAAGATTCGCTCTAGCGACGCCTTCCTTTTCCTGCGAGACAGTTGGGCTTGATCGTCCATATCCGTGGAAATAGTGCAAAGCCGGCCACTTCGTGCTTGGACGCGGCTGTGTCGCAAGTGCGTGTAAGGGCCATTTGCTATACTCATCTCTATTTCTTGTCCTTAAGCGTGAAATCCTTGTATGACCCCGTCACGGCTCCGCCAAGCGTCTGCGCGAAGTGATGTTCGTCCTCACGTGATGTCATTACCCTTACGGATGGCAAAGCTCCAGGTGGCGGTTTTGTGTCGGTATTCTTTCAACGCGTGCTCAAAAATGGCAAGAAAAAGGGCGAGCCTTGCGTTAGTCATGCGTATTTTGTATCGCACTACTAATGAATGACGTCATCAGAAAGTCCGAAAGAGCAGCTGCTTACAAAGGTTTGTGAGATTTGAAGTCAAACTGATGTTTTTTCCTTTTATTTATTTTCTTTCGGGTTTAGTAAAAAAAAAAAATAGTGGGTGCTTTATGTGGGCTACAGCTGGCTGCGCACATGACACGTGCGAGCTGCAACCAATGCGCTACGCAGCGTGGTATCTGTGATTTCTCAACGTGTGAGCAAGAATAGAATACAATAGACGCCAGCAGTGACTACCAGCTCACGCTAACGTTTTTGATCGGATGAAACAAAAATGCCGGGGCTTGGCTGCCGACGCTTTGATGGTGCAATGAGACGATGACAAGGGAGCCTGGGTATCGACTTCGGGTTGGTTTATGGCGAATGCCCGCAACACGTACCATATAGTTCGTAAATATGTACGAATAATAATGATGCGAAACTGTCGTAATTTCTAGGCGAAATGTATGTCGTCGATCGTTTGCAGATGCGTGTGTACATGCAGTATCTTTGCGAACATGTTATGCTTAACGCCTGGTCCTTTATGCCGTTTCCGTCCCGATTTCGAGCAGCCCCAGATGCGGAGGCGGCGGCTGAGTGACGGTTGACTCGTCTCGCCTGTTTACGTCATCTAGGGTGAAACTGCATGCACGGCTACTCTAGTGTGGGCACTGCCCAACTAGTTCCATGCAAGTCGACTTGTTGCAGTGAACGAAATTTCTGCCCCCCCCCCCCCCCCCCCCGCGCACTCTGCGCGGCTACTCGGCACTTGGCGTTGCATCAGTAACTGTAGGTATAACTGCATATTACGAAGCTTGCGCCGTAAGTATTAGCGATCTATAATATTGAAGCGTCGGAAAGCAGAAACTGGCGGCTGTGCTTGATTTAAAATCGAACGTGGACTGTGTGGTGAATTACTGGATTGTAATGACGGAGACGCTATACCTTTGTTCAGAAGGGGTATTTTATAAGTTGGGAAACACCAACAAAAGCTGGTATCGCCACCAGCTCAAAGTGCAGTTGTAGCTTCTTTTTTTTCTTTTTTTTTTTTCTTTCTAGGGCATTGGATTGCGCATCGTTGGCGCAACCTTTGTCGGCGTAACAAATCTCCTGTAAGCTCTGGCGGTAGCGAAACGCCACGTTTCACGGCCAGCAGTGAGTAGAGTGGAGAGATGGAAAACCCGTCCCTACAATTAGGGGAGAGGATGAAAGGCAACCGGTGGCTTGCGTTCAGCGGAAAACCCGCGGCGTTGGTGTTGGGCCTTGTGAACGAGAAATCACGAGCATTTGGAACAGTTGGCAGGTCACATGGGTTGCAGCAGACATGGATGAGTATCTACTGCTACCCGAGTTGACACGAGATGAGAATCTAACCCGGAACCCTGGGATCCTGAGTCAGACATGCGCTCTGTATCAATGTCGAGTAGTCTTTCAACTAATGGTAGCTCACGCCTATGCTGTGTATACGTGTGATATGCTATGTGTGAGCTACTAGAAGCACACATTAATGGATTACTGACTAAGCGAGTAGCGAAAGTGCATGTTCGCAAGCATGCATCCGAAAGGGAAGCCGCAGAAGGGAGATAGGGTATCACGCGGTCGCACAAGCGAGTAGACAGCAAGAGAGGTGACTATCAGCTGCTTGATTTATTGGAGCAACACGTAGAGGTACAAAACATTCTGACAACCGTGTGCTCGTATTCGCAGATAAAAACATTCACATCAAGCAACTTCGTCAAGATATGAGTTTTTGCGGGATCGAATGATGACTCAAGGGGCGCTTACACACACGTCAGAATTCTTTTGAGTGACATATAGACTTCTTTTAATTATCTCGTTAATTTTTCTCTGTGCTTTAACGGGGGTGTAAAATAAGCTTAACTACAAGAAGTCTGACACGTGCGTGCGTATAAGCACCCCTTCAGTCATCATTCTTTCCTGCAAAATCTCATATCTTGACGAAGTTGGTTGACGTGAATGTTTTTATCTGCGAACGTGCGCACTTGTTTGTCTGAACATTTTGTACATGTATGTGTTACTCCAATAAGTCAAGCGGTTAATAGTCAGCGCTTCTCCTATCTACTCGCATGTGTTTTGCCCGTTGCGCTGGCTTTTAGAATGTTGCACCAACTAGCTCAACTCATCATTCTATTGATTATCATAGTCGCCGGCCAATTTCTTTTGCGCGGATCTGTGAAATAAGGCAGCATATCCGTCCATTTCTATGCGGTAATAACGGAGTCATTTTCGGTACTGACGTCATGCATGCCTCTGAATTCTGCTGACGGGAAAAAAAAAAAAAAAAAAAAAAAAAACATTATTGAATACAGTTTTCTCACGAATGAATGTGCCCTTTTGTCGTGACGCTGGGGCTATGGCGACCCGGCCTTCACTTGGTAGCGTGCAGAGACTCCGGGTTGAAGAAGGACTGAATCTTCGAAGTTGGAAAAATATGTACAAGCAGGTTTAATGGCACTTTGAGAAACTTATTTACAAGATTATTTACACGAAAAAGAAGGGTACATCAGCAAAATGGCAAGCGTTAAGAGTTCATAGCGAGAAGCGACTGGATGAGCCGTTTACCCAGGGCCCAGAGCGACATTTCGTGCTCTGCAGCGTCCTTAAAAACCCCCTATGTCCAGCCCCTCTCTGAAGATGCTGACCAACCAAATCCAGGGCACGCCCCTCAGGTATCGGCATCCAATCGAACACATCACTGCACTGATGGTCTGAAGCACTGACTGGTCCGGCATTCATTCGTTGGGCGTGATCACTTGTTGGCGGGAAAAGCTTGGGAACGGCGAGGAGAGGAGGTACATTTCTATTCTTCAGCAAAGAAACCACAGGCTGGTTCTGACAAGGGGTTTTACTTCTCAGAAACCCGAGTGCACGTGGCGCCGCATAGGGCTCCCAACATGGTCCCTTTTCGACAATTGCAAATCTTTCCTGCATTCCCGGGAAATCACTTAATGGCCGTATGAGTCATGCTCCTTTCTTGTCCTGCACGTCAGCGGACATGTCACTCTGTCGTCTCCTTTGGATAGGAGGCATTCATCACTGGAGGATAGCACTTCTCGACTGGAAGGGTGAACAAAAGAAAGAAAGCACTTCCTGCTATTTCCCGCAGGGGGACGTTTCTTTGTGTTTTTCCAGACGTTCTCTTGACAGGGTCAATTTGGCATTTGCAGGTTGTGCACAAAGCAAAACATGCTTACAAAACAGGATTCCTGGAAACAGGCTCACTTAGAGCCATTGGACCATCACCACATATTCACAAAACTTATCCATGCCCACAGGCGAACAATAGAGCGCGCAATTGCGGATGCTTGGTCGTAACAGCCTCCTCCCCCGCCAGAAGAGTCTCGGAGGGCAGCAGTCCCAGCTGCTGCATGAAGAGACGACTTAATGGCCTGCACGTGAACGCTTGAAGCTCGCTGTTGCTTGTCGCGTTGTCTTGATTGTTGTAGGCCAAATTGCTCGAGCTGTCTGAAACTCAACCACATGTCCAAACAAGCACTCGGCTCCCGTCTGAAGAGACCAGGTTAAAAGAAAACTGCCATTGTTGTTCGAGAAAAGCCCACTCTCAAGACGTTCAGGACCCACGTATGCCTCGAAAACCAAACGTGCTGCTTTACATAGTCACATATATTCAAGCGCACGAAAAAAAAAAAAAAAACCTGATTATCAATTTGGATACATGGTGAGGAACATCTCGGACCGCTTAGAAAGAGAGGCTAAGCGCGTCCGCATTCCCATTTAACTTCCCCTTTTTGTATCTTATTTCAAAATTGTACTGCTGTAAAATCAAGCTTTACCTAAGAAGGCGACTGTTCTTCGATGTCGCAGTTTGCAGCCAAGCCAGGGGACAATGGTCCGTCTCTACGGTGAATTTGGCCCCTCCAAGATAGCACTGCAATTTTTGAATGGCCCATACAATGCAAGCGCACTCTTTCTCTGACGCGCAATAAGCCCTCTCTCTAGAACTCAGCTTTCTGCTCAAGTAGAGCACGGGGTGCTCATTACCGTCGTCATCTCTCTGGCAGAGAACAGCACCTAACCCTCGATCACTGGCATCACACTGGACCGTGAATTCTCGGCCATAGTCTGGAGCTCGCAATACCGGACGGCTAATCAGCACAGCCTTCAGGTTTACGAAGGAGGCTTCCTTTTGTTCGTCCCAGACTACATTTGTCGGTTCTGTCTTGCGGAGAGCGTCGGTCAGAGGGCTAGCCAAAGCTGAATAGTTAGGGATGTAGTGATTGTAGTACCCAGTCAGACCTAGGAATGCTCGAATTTCCGTCTTCGTGCTCGGCCGCGGGTAGTCTGCTACCGCAGAAATCTTAATCTCGCTGGGTTTCCTGAAACCTTGACCTACATTGTGACCCAAGTAGTCCACGGTCGCCCTTGCCAGGCAACATTTCTCGGCCTTTACGGTTAGTCCAGCTTGACGCAAAAGGCTCAGTACAGCTCTTAGATGTACCATAGGGTCCGCCCATGAGTCGGAAAAAACCGCAATGTCGTCTAAATTAGGCACCGCGAATGTTTCACACCCCTTTAAAACCCTATCCATGAGTCGGGAAAAACAAAATGGAGCATTTTTGAGCCCGAAACTCATCATTGTTGGCTGGTAGCTGCCCGTCGGAGTGACGAAAGCCGCGTATCTGCTGGCGCGTTCAGTGAGCGGTACTTGCCAGTATCCTCGAGTAAGGTCCAGCGTAGTCACATATGCCGCTCTACTGACCTGTTCTACTCTCTCCTCAATATTCGGAATAGGATACACTTGATCCCTGGTGAGAGAATTTAGCTTTCGGTAGTCTACCACAGGCCTAGGGTCTTTACCTGGAGCTTCTACTAAGATCATAGGCGAAGCATAATCGCTTTCCGAGGGTTTTATTACTCCCAATTCCAGCATGCGAGTTACTTCCCTATCCAGAATTTCTCTTTGCCTTGGAGAGAATCGGTAGCACCTTGATCGCACTGGCACGTCTGAAGTCAGCTCAATATCGTGCTCAGTCAAATCAGTCCTGCCTGGCCTGTCCACGAAGCAGGCCTCAAACTCTGTTATTATCTCGCCCAGATCGGACAGCTGGGGTTTCTTTAGTTCTCCTCTCTGCTCTGTCTTTTTGAGAAGCTCCTGAGCGTTGCTTCCTTTTCCGCTGAGGCAAATCAAGTTATCCCCCATCTCCTCGGGAAGGTTTAACGTTAGATTTACCACGGCTTCCCTCTGCACATAAGGCTTCATAAGATTGCAATGATAAATGCGCACTGCTTTACGCCTATCGGGGATTTTCACTGCGTAGTTAGTGTTAGAAAGCTTTGCAACGACTTCAGCAGGTCCTTCCCACTGTACTTCGAGCTTATTCTTGGGATCATTGGCTTGCTCCATAGTTAAGTCCTCTCGGGTTCCACTTAAAAGCCTCGTGAAATTACTAGACACTGGCGGCAAGAGGTTATTCTCAAGAACGTCCTCATTCCGCGTCTCATCAAATTCACTTTCAAGTTGACTTATTTGAGATGCCTCGCTCTCAAAGTTTTCCGACCCGCTATCTTCCACATAGACCACTGTTTTAACTGCCGTTTCCTCCGCTGTGGATTTTTCTGGAATGAGCAGTGTAGCTAGTTCTCGCGCCTTTGAACGTGTTAAGGCCTGCACATCTCTGTCTCCGAAAATCAGGCAAGCTTTGACCTTCTCGTAGTTGTCCGCGTCCTCCTTGTTTAGCCGCGCGACAACCTCCGCTGCCTCGCAGGGCAGAACCGTCAATAATCTCTGAGACCACGTGTCTCGCTGGAAGGACAGTTCTTCGCAAGTTCGCTCAAAGTTACCCAGATACAGACCGATATCCCCTGATATCACATATGGCTGCATGTACTTTGACATCTTGAAATCTGCCTCCTTGTTGAGAAGAGGTACCGCTAGCTGGGGACAATTGCCCGACCTCTTGCTCAACTCTACTTCTAATTTCCGGAGCTCAATTTCTAGCTCCCGCTTTTTTGCTTCTCTCTCAAGCTTCTCACGTTCGTGCTCCCTTTCCTCTTTTTCCCTCTCAAGTTCACGCTCCTTCTGCTGTCTGAGCTGTTCCTTTTTTTGCCCGATGAGGTTCCATGCTTCACTGAGCTCCTCATCATCGGTTCCCAGATCAGTGATTGCCTTTATAATCAAGGGTTTTCGTGCCAAACCACTTGTATCAATTCCCAATTCCTCACACAATTGCAACAGTTCCGGTTTCTGCAGCTTTTGTAGGTCCATGATCGCTCCGAGTGTCGGCTACTTCCAAAACAACAGTGCAAACTACCAAACCTAAAGGCGTTTCAACACTTTTTACCAGTTCTAAAATCTAACCCTGTTCTAGAACCTGGTCCACATCAGAAGAAAAGCCAAGCACTCACCCACACATGCGATCGATGTTCCGAGCTGCTCTCTTGTTGGCCGATTGTTGCTCCTGCTTGTTGCTTGAGATGCCACCTCCGATCACCAGATGTTGTGGCTTGTAGCTTCAGATCCACCTCCAATCACCAGATGTTGTGGCTTGTAGATTCAGATCCCACCTCCAGTCATCAGATGTTGTGGCTTGTAGATTCAGATCCCAACGCTGGTCACCAGTCGTTGTGCTTGTAGATTCAGATCCCACCGCTGATCACCAGTTGTCGTGACGCTGGGGCTATGGCGACCCGGCCTTCACTTGGTAGCGTGCAGAGACTCCGGGTTGAAGAAGGACTGAATCTTCGAAGTTGGAAAAATATGTACAAGCAGGTTTAATGGCACTTTGAGAAACTTATTTACAAGATTATTTACACGAAAAAGAAGGGTACATCAGCAAAATGGCAAGCGTTAAGAGTTCATAGCGAGAAGCGACTGGATGAGCCGTTTACCCAGGGCCCAGAGCGACATTTCGTGCTCTGCAGCGTCCTTAAAAACCCCCTATGTCCAGCCCCTCTCTGAAGATGCTGACCAACCAAATCCAGGGCACGCCCCTCAGGTATCGGCATCCAATCGAACACATCACTGCACTGATGGTCTGAAGCACTGACTGGTCCGGCATTCATTCGTTGGGCGTGATCACTTGTTGGCGGGAAAAGCTTGGGAACGGCGAGGAGAGGAGGTACATTTCTATTCTTCAGCAAAGAAACCACAGGCTGGTTCTGACAAGGGGTTTTACTTCTCAGAAACCCGAGTGCACGTGGCGCCGCATAGGGCTCCCAACATGGTCCCTTTTCGACAATTGCAAATCTTTCCTGCATTCCCGGGAAATCACTTAATGGCCGTATGAGTCATGCTCCTTTCTTGTCCTGCACGTCAGCGGACATGTCACTCTGTCGTCTCCTTTGGATAGGAGGCATTCATCACTGGAGGATAGCACTTCTCGACTGGAAGGGTGAACAAAAGAAAGAAAGCACTTCCTGCTATTTCCCGCAGGGGGACGTTTCTTTGTGTTTTTCCAGACGTTCTCTTGACAGGGTCAATTTGGCATTTGCAGGTTGTGCACAAAGCAAAACATGCTTACAAAACAGGATTCCTGGAAACAGGCTCACTTAGAGCCATTGGACCATCACCACATATTCACAAAACTTATCCATGCCCACAGGCGAACAATAGAGCGCGCAATTGCGGATGCTTGGTCGTAACACCTTTGCTGGAGAAAAAAACGTCAGCATAGCCACAAAGAGCAGCATAATCTATTTTTCCGCGGACTAAGATTGTATGGTGGTGTCCCATGGGGGCGGGGTGCCTGCCCAACTGACACCATCTGAGGCAACGGCGACTGCCGTTCTCTGGCGCAAGACAACGCGTCGTGTTTAAGCGAAGCCCACGTGTCCACTTCATGTGCAATTATTCAATACGCGTGTCCTGGTCTCAAAGGCGAGATTGGGCACTTTTTTTCTTCACAGTTCTTTTTCTTTCTTTTTTGCTTACCTGAAGCTTCGCTAGTTTCGCGTAATCAAAGCTGAATTTTTCGAGCGCGTCCGGCGTAGCATTTAGCGCCGAGAGAACCGCGCGAACACGGAGCTGCGGGTACTACCGCGATTGTTGCGGCTTTCCAGTTTCTGCAACACCAACACTACCTGCACGCTCACACATGTACGGAAATTCAGATAATCAGCAGTGCAGCGACAGCGTGAAGTAAAGCGAAAGTCATAAGAAAGAAAAAAAAAAACTGAGGCGCTTATGTCTCTATTCTTGAAGGCTTACAAGAAGGCCGAAAAAAAAATATTATTGTATTCAACGCGTTATGCACGTCGCAGGGATCTGTTCGCCTATGTTATTGTGGAATCTTTGTTGAGTCTGTTGATCTCTTTTTGTTCTTCGAATACTTCAGTCCTAGAACGTTGATTCATGGATCCATTTATGCACTGACATATTAAACATTTGAATAATGGAGGACGAGTCCTGAGCGGTGACGCTTGCTTTGGTTCACCGCACCGCCTGATTGGCTGCATGCTTGTGTGAGCTCAGTACGAGACCGTGTTATGAAAGGAGAAAACAGTACACAAAAAAAAAAAAAAACAGCGCAACGACAAAGCAGCACGCTGTGTAAAACTGCACAGCGACAAAGCAGCGCACGGAAATAACAGGACGACAGTATCGCATTATAATGCCGCGAAACCTTCAAACAGTATTTGTTGTTTCTTAACAGCCGCCGGCATACAGGCTTATCACTCTAATTCCGGATCGCGTATCAGTTCTGTATTCTTTGTTTCTTATTGCTCGATGTCGCGAGTCACACCTTTATCAGTTTCGTTGTAGCGCAAGATGCACCGAGATCTGTCTCGAAGGTTCCGGCCACTCGGGTGTCTTTCCACAATGTTCCAGCCCGTGCTGGTAGCTGTTTGCGACGTTATCTAGATTGTTCTGTGCACCCTTTAAATTGAGCGTTGACGAGTGTGACGGGCATTCTTTGTCCGACGACCGACGAGCACGCTTGTTGCTATCGCCGCCGCCGAGTTGCTTAGTTCTTTTGCGGGCGCAAGTCAGCCCAAATAAAGAGTTTCTTTAGTGCAATCATCGACCCCCCTTCATTTGTGTCGTCGACCTCGTCACCACTACGTGACAATATTATTGCCCCTTAAAATAAAATAAAAAGTTATTTTATTATAGTTAAGTAATCGTCCATTCATCAAGACTTGTTCACATACATTTCTGCTTTAACCGGCATAGAGAGCACAGACGTATCTCTCGTAGTTTTTAAAATACAAGTTTGTACACGGTTAAAAAAAAAAAATCGCCCTCTGCATTAAATGAAAAACTGTAGTTGTTTTTCAATAAAAGGTGTAAAAGCGACGCCTTCGACATCGCTGAGCGGCACCCCTTGAACGCTTACGAGCTGCAGTAGAGTTTTCTAGACTTTTTTCTATTTTGTGCTATGTAACGAAACCTTCAAATAATGACGTTATTTTTTACCTTCACGAATGCCTCCAGGGAAGGCTGCCCTAGGTGAAAACTGCAGCGATGTTAATCCGAATGGATAGTGCGGAATGCAATCAAAATCGAGTCCAGAATTCGGATCACAGCGCAAATAACTGGTCGTTAATATAACGGCGTCATTGAGAAAAGCAGGGCAAGCAATCATAAACAGTTATTAACACAAGGTACAAAAAATATCATCGTTCCCTCTTGGGCTTCATAAGATCGTCTAACGTCTTTTCTTTCATTTGATGCCTTTTTTTTTTCTTTTTACGCATTCCTTTATGCCGTGAGGCAATAGACAAAGTTATATATAAATATCTTACTTGCATGTGCCGGGTGAAATGGTACTTGTCGTTTCCCCTTCCCTGGATATTTGGCGCACTTCAGTATGTCTGAGAGTCTTTCAGGGGGCTTTGGGTGCGTGAAATGGCTCTTAATATCTAAATCCATTCGGCAGCTTTTTATAATCATTCCATCACGTGTGTTTCGCTTCTTGGAAGAACGCAGATGTTCTCTTATGGTCACGCAATCCACAATGTTCAAGTGGTGCAAAGGTTCCTCTGCATGATTCGCATTCCACGCGTTCATTGACTCAAACCGGAGAAGACTCAAGAGGCGCCGGCTAGACAGGCGCTTCCGGCGGCAGTACCGATAAAGGCAGATGTCCCCTTCCATCTGCTATGCGGAATGGGGCGCTTCGAGCGCCTTGAGGATGGTATTTATTTATTTATTTATGT
Organism: Amblyomma maculatum; assembly: GCF_055883805.1. Taxonomy (NCBI): domain Eukaryota; kingdom Metazoa; phylum Arthropoda; class Arachnida; order Ixodida; family Ixodidae; genus Amblyomma; species Amblyomma maculatum. The sequence continues at coordinate 235,523,847 of NC_139344.1, forward strand.
GTGTGCCCCCTGGGCCGAATGCATTTGAGAGGGGAGCGTGACAGGCATAAAAGGAAACGCAAAAACAGAACAAAACAGAGGAATGTGGCTGGTAAATATATATATATATATATATATATATATATATATATATATATATATATATATATATATATATATATATATATATATATATATATATACATACAGACAACATAAATACCCAAGAAAGTAGCAGGGGGGACAGCGGCCGATGTAGCTCAGTTGAAAGAGCACCGGACGCGTTATTCGGAGGTCGTGGGTTCGGTTCCCACCATCGGCACGTTGTTTTTTCTTCTACTTTGTGTTTAATTATCTTTCCCCTAAACAGATTAAATTACTAATCTCTGTGATTATCCAAGTAAACATTAAAAAAAAAAAATAAGACATAAAGTACCATCCCCAACGCTTTCCTTGGCCTCGCCGACTGTTGGCTTATATATATATATATATATATATATATATATATATATATATATATATATATATTACAGTTATGTCTACTCATACAATGTTAGCTATGGCTCTTTTAAAACACAGGTATAAAAAATGCAACAAGTGAAACGAAAAGAATGGGGCTGGTAATGCTGTGCCCTCCAGAGTCCAGAGTTTGCGGATAGGTCGCCTGAGCGGAGGCGGCGGCTCGACCGCACTGGCCACTTGCCCTTGTTGGGCTGTGCGAAGCGGGGTAGACAAAAACGTTTCTTCTTTCCGTGCTGAAGAATACACCAGTGGGACACGTCAGACCCTCCGTTTCCCATGGCGGGCTTCGCCGCATGGAACTAGAGAACCCCCTCAGCCTCGACGCCGCCGCCACTATCAAAACAGCTAGCGACTACCAGGCTCCAAGAAGAAGAGATATGGGACAACATAAGTAGAATGATAATATTCAAGCTACAAGGTTTTGATAAGGTGCAATACCGTGATCTATAACGCAAACTTCGAAAAAGGTGTAGCTCTTAAGACCATAAATGGTTTGGTTTGTGGGGTTTAACGTCCTAAAGCGACTCAGGCTATGAGAGATGCCGTAGTGGAGGACTCCGGAAATTTCGACCACCTGGGGCTCTTTGACGTGCACTGACATCGCACAGCACGCGGGCGCTTTGCTTTTCGCCTCCATCGAAAAGCGGCCGCCACGGCCGGGATTCGATCCCGCATCCTTGGGCACAAACATCAAGCGCCTTAAACATTGCACCACTACGGCAGGGTTTGAGACCATAAGTGCAACGTTGGATAATAATGCTTAAAGAACTGAAATCTGCACTTCAAACTTCAAGCCGGTAGCTATCGCATATGCACTTGCATACATTTCGGGAAAACACGCTCACACAGTCGTTTTGCGAAAAATATTGCCCTAATAACACAACACATTATGCTCGCATTTACAAAAGAAGCACAATTATGTGCGCTTTTAGAATTCTCAGATTGTAGGGGGCAGCTAGGCCTGGATCGGAGATCGGAGGCATCAACAGGCGTTTGTGTATTCGAAAAAGGGTGGCGCGGTAAATGTACCCTTTGGCGGAGTTTATATATTTCGAGGACAGTTGTGCATTGTGAATTGAATTTTGCGTGGGGTGCTTTTAAAGTTGATTCGCATGAATGTCGCGAAATGGCGAAAAAAAAAAAAAAGTCATTCAGTGAAACGTGTGTATTTCGGCGCAGGGCACGTAACGTACAGGATGTTTAACGAGATGCATGTGGCTTGCACCCTGCTGTTGACAAAGAAAACGTTAGAAAATAAGAAGAAAAGAAAAGAAACGTCCGGCGCCATTCATTGCTTAACGATCGCTGATTTTTCCCCGCGGGTAGTTCTAGCGTGGCCTTCAGCGATGATTGTCAGAGTAACATAAGGCGAGCGTTAAGTTTTTGATTATGTAATTGCGGATAGCGCGGCGTTCTTAGCGTAGTGGGAGGGTAGAGGAGGGATATCTTGCAGCGCCGTGCCTTTGCGACCAATTATAGCTGGCGCCGGTGCGATGTTTCAGTGGAGGGAGAATAAGCGGCCGCTGTCGGATGGTCAAGGCTTTACTTCGCGCACCGTTCCAAGGCCGACAAGTTCGGCTGTTGCACAAGGTGACGAACACTGTGTTGTTACGTCACTTAGGCACCGAAGCTAGTGACGCGCATCACGCCAGTAGTGACGCGGCGGTCTGCGTCACGGCGACATCTATGAAAACGCCGATGGGATTTTGACATCATGCACAGCGGTGCAGCTGTCGCTGTAGTGCAGTCGCAGCTTGGTATACGCTCGCCTTGTATGCAAACACGCCGTCATCTGCCGCTGACTCATAAGCACGAGTAGGTTGCGACGAAAATTTCCGCTGAAAGCGTTCTTTATTCTTTTTTTTTTTTTTTTTTCCTGAGCAACCACGGTCTATACCCGCGCACCGTTGCACGAATCACGAGAGGAGCTCAGCACTTCCCGCAGAAACAAGGGAAGCAGCATTTGAATGCTCGGCTTCCTTCATTGGGGAGGAGACAGACTGGTTCCAGCGGAATTCAAAGATGTCTTACGCGCACTACGGAGTCAGCGATGACTTCCAAGCGCCAAAAATGCAGGCAGGGAAACGACTTGCACATATATGCTTGTCGCGAGGTTTGCTGAGAGTGTTCATGGGCACTGCTACTAGTAGGTAGAGCGAAGGGTTCGAAGTCACGCGATGACAGAGCGCTTAACACACCCTACAACAAACAACGCCAGGCGTCGGGAAAAAGTTGGTAGGGCTTTAACGTATAGTTAAACTGAGTATAATCTACCAAAGATTTTGCGCACAGATAAGAGACGATGACGTGCAATGCCCAGTGTGTGTTTGTGTATCTCTCTCTCTCTCTCTCTCAATCCGCAAACTGGGTGATCGGCTGCGGAATCCCTGGTCTTAAATCCATTGCACTCCGACGGTATCTTTTTCCCGTGGGTGCCGGTCGCGCACGCCAGAAAAACTGTTGCATGCTGATGCACAAGACAATTCTCTTGCTCGGGGATTGATTGAAACCACGTTTATTCCACTTTTCTTTCTTTTTTTTTTTCTTTTTTTTTTTTTTTTTTTTTTTTTTTTTTTTTAACGCGCCGAAGGCGTACGGTGGAAGGGCTTGCTCGGGGGTAGGACGGCTAGATGAGTGCTTTCGCAATGAACTACAGGGTGGTCATTTTCAGTGACGTTCGGCAATGAACGGTTTCTTAGGTAAAAGTCGCACCTGTATTAACTCTTGGCATTAAAATAACTGCACTTGTGTCTAAAAATATAGGATGTACGCTTTGCCCAGTACAAGCGTTGTACGTTATTTGGCGGAAAGGTTTTGTTACCTTGTTGTGTTGAGAAGAGAAATGTGGTAGTAATGTAAGCCCGCATTTAATATTTACATATTCGCCGATTTCGCTAAAAAAGAAAGTGCAAGCTGGCGTGTTACCTTTAGTTGGTAGAGACCTATATCGGGAGCAGTTAGGGATAAGAGTTGATAAAGAATGCCTCAGTAATCTGCGATTCTCTGATGACACTGTCTTGCTAAGAAACTCGGGGGACGAAGGAAAGGCAGACGTAGTCTGTAACATAGGCGGCGTAGGGGCAAGTAGGCAGATTAGAAAGTCTGTAGGTATAGCGCAGCTGCATCTGGCGCAGACTAGGCGGGCTGGAGAAGCGGTCTTTGTCCTCACGAGGATGCAGATAGGTTGATGATGACGCGATTGTAGAGATGATGCTCAATTGTGAGCACAGAGTTGCTTAAAGTCCATTTCGGCACGTGCAGGGCGACCGCCGGAGGCACGAGTCCTGCTGGAGGCGTGTCTGGCAGCCTCGCTCCTGGAACGTGGCATCGGCAGCGGCTCTTGTTCCCCGGCGTAGTTGGAAGGCAGCGAGCTCCTGTACCTCCCCGCTTTGAGTGCGCCATCGGAGTCCGCTGTCATCCGTGACAATCCAGGGACGCCACGTTGCTCCGCCACATCGCCACTCATTAGGTGCGGAAACGGGCCAGGTGATACTCGTTGTGTATTCATTATGCAGTAGTTGTGCGGGTGCTGCCCTGTACTAGATGCGGCGCTGTCCTTTATTATTATTATTTTTTTCTCATTTACTGCTCTCTGCAGCGCTAACGTTTTCGGGACACTTTTCACGCCTGCAAAATGATCATACGCACTTTTTTTTTTTTTTTTTTTTTTTTTTTGCATCGTCTGGCACGGTGACAGTATACGCTATAGCGTATGAGTCCAGCTTCGCGGAAAGGCCGGCGCTGCCGTAGTTGGCAGTGACCAACAAATCCTGATTGTCAGGCAGGGTCATGACGTCCCAAATAAATGACAGGCGGAAATTTGAAACGCTCCACAATGCTCACGTGGCCTTCAAGTAAAGGAGTATGTGTGTAATTAGAACTACAGGTCGATATCTCGTCTTACTCTCAACGCGGAGCTTGCGCAATTTGCGCATTGATGCGTTTTTTTCTGCTTGGTTCGAGCACACCGTCAACGACCCGATCAGCTCGACAGGACTGGACTTAACTTGTGCGGTGTCAGTGCACGTTGAAAAACCTAAGGTGGCCGGAATTTTCAGGGTCCTCCACTACGGCGTCTCTCATAGCCTGAGTCGCTTTGGGACGTTAAGTCCCATAAACCAATCAACCAACAGACTTGACCTGAGCTGTCGGACACGGCGGCCTCACAGCGCGTCAGTGACGCTTCTTGTCGCCACGTTGTTCGAGGGCAGGCGCAATAGTCTCTGAGCATTCACAGTGTGTGCCGGCGTACGGTTCCACAACAGAGTGGCGCCCTCCGCTGTGCGTTGCGTTTTGTGCCCGAAGCTCCCTTCCTAACGTTGGTCGAAATTTGTGCTCTTCGTGGCTGCGTCATGCGCGATGCACGCAAGATCCACGGCACGCCGTCGCGCCAGCCCGTTTAACGGCCAGACAGACGACTACCCTCGAACCCAGTGGCCAGTGCCCGGGGTCGATGACTCACTGGGGATACTGCGAAGAACGCCCAATGGAGTACTCATGCCTGCTATCTCGTACTGTGCTGTGTCATATATTTTCGCAGGGAATGTCAGAACAGTACCGCTTGCATGACGTATGCGGTGCCCTTCCGCCATGGGTGCACTTCCGCCATGGGTGCATTTCCGCCATGATAGGCACTCGCGTGAATTGGTGTCCCCATGTACTACAGTGTCCCGAAAAAAGTGCGTTTTCAGCATTGGGACGCAATGCGGCAGAGTGTAGACGAGTCTCAGAAAATTAGACTTCCCGCACCGCTAAAGTATCAGAGTTAGAAGTGAACAGAAAGAAGAGGGTTCGGGAATAAATAATTGGGACTTAGCGCCAAAAAGAAATGACAAAATTGAGAGAAAGTGTAGGAAGAGGAAATGGAAATTCGAAGAGAACCGCCCAGCGTCCCCTCAGCCAACGGATCCGGCCCGACAGTCAAGAAATTGTGGTTCCTTCCTTATGGGCGTCCAATAAATTGCTATTGCGCATGGAGGCGATATATTGCTACCGCCCCTTCTGCCGAAGTCAAGCGTCGCGTGACCGCGCGCTTTTTTTTTTTTTTCTTTTGGTGGCGGCGGGGACAACAGGCATGGGTGCGGCAGGTCGTTTAATCGCGCGGTTGTTGTATTTTTCTCCTGAATGGGGCTTTTCCTGCCGACGCTTATTGGTATCGTTATCAGCGACGAGTGTTTTGGAGTCTTGGAAACGCCTGCTTCCTGCGGAAAGAACGGGTGCTAATTCTGCAGGCCAGCTGCAGTGGTTTTCTTCCCTTGTTCAGCGTTTAGAGAGCCGCCGTTTGCAAAAATGAAAGAACTGACCGTATTCTTATTCTCGAATGTTCCATGTGTTAGCGTGATGCTGTGTGATATATATTTTTCGCGTGCGCCCTTTCTGAACGTGAACCCGCGACCATGAATTTTTTTCTTTTCACTGCTTCGGAAGTCGTCTGTGCTGCGGTTTTCATGATCGATCTGGCACGTTTCAGCATCTGTCTGCGTAATAGACCCCGAATAATAATGCATGATTCCTTTTTTTTTTTTTTTTTTTTTTTTTTTTACGAATTGGATAGGTATTCGGTGCATGCCAAGTATACATGCAGCCTTCGAGTTCCGTTCTCTCTCTATTTTTTCTTTTTGTTTTCTTTTGCCAACGCGACCTTACAGAACGCTGTAAATGAAAATAGAAAACTGAGCAAGACCCTGCGCTGGACGGATAGATTATTCCTCGGGAACGCTATGGACTGTTTTTCTGCGCGGAAAGGCGGCTGCGTTGTTGAGGAAATCGTAAATGAAAATGCCGATATCCTCCCACATACAAGGGCCTCTCAACCCGGGAAATGTTGCACCATTTTATGACTTGGTTCGCCGAAGCTCTCAGACCAATCAGAGGCTCCAGCTCTGAGCGTAAATTTTCTCGAGAGCTTGTTGTTCCGAACCTGCTGCGTACAGCGCCAACAGGCACGCTCAGTGCTCAGAGTGCGAGGCGAAAGACAGTCTTCGTGTTTGTGCCTCGATCTGTCGCCTGGAGCCGCTGTTTTAATTATGAGGTTCTTCGCTTGCATGACGGTGCTCGCCCGCTGCTGTTCTCATCTTTCGACGCTGCTTGCCCGTTGATGGCGTAAAATATGGAACCCAAAAACCATGGGGGGAATGTCTCATTCGTTGGTGCGTATGGAACCGCTGTTCCTTGTTTTTTAGTTTCCGCTTGTTGTGCCGCTCAGAACATGTTCCCCGTTTCGGTGCGGCAATTTCCGCAATCCTTACACGCGACGCAAACAGTTGTTGGACACTTAAAGGACAGGGCGGCTCTAGGCACTCTACAGCTCGCTAACGTCGTATCGAGGCCCCCTGCAGCTCGTTAGAGTCACTGGAACTCTGAAGGTACCACAATCACCGAGCGGCACGTTGATAGGAAAGGTTTATTCCAGGCCAACACTGGCACGAGCCCGACACACGTGCCAGCCACAGCGAGCGTCGCGCGAGTACGCAGCAGCGCAGCCAAGCTAACCGGCTTAGCCAGCCTAGCCTACTGCGTACATCTCCCCAGCACACCTGATGTGGTGGGAGTCATCAGTGCAGGTTGTTTGCGAATCTCCCAGAGACTTGTCTGTGTCGCCGAGAGAGATGCCTCGTATACGACGTCTTCGTTGCCTCTCTTCTCTTCCGCAGGCTTGAGAAAAAGAATGAGTTCGATTTCGTCGGACAGTGCCGTTCCCATATGTCAATCATATATGATCTGGGCTCTTCTGCGGGCGCAACCACATTCCCTTTTTGTTTTGTCCGTAACCCAGATTTCATCACCTTCCAGTAGGGTTGGAAGTCGCCGTACGCCGTGTTGTCGATCGTAATTTCTGCGCTGCTGTTCGCGGTATTGGGGGTTTCGAAAGTCCGAAGTTTGGTGACGTCTGGCAAACGGCCAACAAGACTTCCGGGAGTTAGAGGAAGCTTTGTCCTCAATAGCCTCCTCATCAATAGTTCCGAGGGGCTGTAGCCATTTTTTCAGCATAGATTTGACCTGGTATGATAAGAGGGTCAAGTACGTGCCTGGGGTCTTTTTCATTGAAGTCTTGATGATTTTCACAGCAGCCTCGGTGAGTCCGCTGCTCTGATGGTAGCGCGGGCTTGAAGTTTTTGGTGACACCAAAGTGGCCTTCATGCGAAAGGCGGAAAAATTATTTCTTGCACGTGGGTGGAACAATCACACGAGCTGCGTAAAGTAGCAGATCGTCCTCTACGGTGAGCTGTTGACGATTCAAGCACGCTACACACAGGCCACGCAGGCACGTTCATAAGGCTTGGTTAAAGCGTGGCTTTACGTGTGGGGTGGTAGCCTACGCTATCGCGTCATACCCTTAAAGGTGGAGCTTAAGTGTCCCCCATAATTTTTATTCAATCTTTGGGCGTGCGCTCGCAGCGCAAAAAAAAAAAAAAAGAAAAAAACAAACAAACAAACAACTAGGCCGCATGGTTAACTTCTCACGCATCCAACCAGTCTGCTTCAATGATAGCAGCACAAATGGCGCGTCTGATACTGCCCTAATATGCCATTCTAATAAGCTATAGATAGTTATGCTTAGAAATGAGGCATTAGTGTAGAAAATGTTGTCTTTAGGCTCGCTGTTTTTCCTACCCCACTCTATCGTTACCCTATATGGGAGTCTAGCGCACTCCTTAATGGGTCATGGGTATTGGTTTCAAGCCTTGAAGTAGATTTTTGACGGCTGGCAGCAGGAGCAGGTCACGTCATCAAAGTATGCGAAATTCTTACTGTTACCAAGGATAAACCGAGGTTCCTATCTCCTCAAGTTGCTCACCTCAAGGTCTTTGGTGCCTCCTTTCATTGCTAATTGCATCAATTGATATGACCCCAAGGTGGAAATATGCCTCCGTCGCCAGCAATAAAGGGATCCAAATCTAGTCCATGGTTTAGATATCACTCCCTGACCCTATTAAGGAGGGAGCTTGAGGACGTTAATTGTTTTTATAGGGTAATTCATGTTTACAGCGCCGTTTGTTCCCTGTGACGCGCGATCAGGTGCCGTCCTCCGTGTGATAAAGTGAGCTCGCGATGCTTGCAGGGATGGAGTTCAGATTGGTTGGGATTCATTGTTTCAATGCGTGGTGCTGTTTACCCTTCGGGCTACATAAAAAAAAATTCAAAAGCCAAGATAGAAAAATTTTCTGCTATCACTGCAGAATTTGCACTGGAAAAATGCTTAAGCCTGAGCGTTGCTGTGTTGTCTGCGAGATGTGTCAGCGGGATTCCGCGAGTAACAAATACTGCGCCTTTCCATTACTGTAAACCAATTATAGAATGCCGGCGAACTTTTATGCGTTCAAGGGAGCGTTGGTTGTGTTCGACAAGGGGTGCGCGATGTACCGTGTGCAGGCTTTTGCATTTCTCCACTGCACATTCTGCAGTGCTCTCGAAATTTTTCAGACTGCATTTGGTTGATTACCTCGCTTTACACACTTTCTAACAATTCCCACCCATCTGTGCACGCATATCACGCCCTTTCCCGTTTGTTCACGTTCAAACATTTCAAATTTCCCGCCGCCGGAAGTTAGGCCTACGTCACCGGAAGTCGAGTACTTTAGGCGTCGATATTACCCCTCCCGGATATTTCGACATCTGATTGACTTAATTTGCTTTAATTATTTAACTAATTAACCCACATCAACCGTTTTGCCACTTGCATACCTTTCCTTGACGCTCTATCGTACGGTAGAGCAGGGTAGCCAACCGGAATTATTTCTGGTTAACATCCCTGCCTTCCGCCCTCCTTTCCTCCTCCTCCCTCCTATCGTACGGTACCATTCTTTTTTCCGATATACCAACTAGTTTCTCTTTTACGGCTCCGACAAGGTCATGTCCACGCGAAACCTGCCTACATAGCCATACAATGCTTATGCATTAATGAACTGGCACCGCAGGCATGCATTCTATGGTTAAAAATGTTTTCAAGAGACCAGTAAGCGAATTACTGAGGTGTCCATTTGCTGCCCAGCTTTATAGTCGTTTTCCGTTCGTTTTTAAGGGAGCCATAACCGAAAATTCTAGCAGCATTCTGCATTCCGTTTCAGCTTTCTACTTGGTCAGCGCGAAAACTGGGCAAATTGGTCTGTAGCAAAGTAGTTCTGCCAGTTAGAACTATACCAGGGACGGTACCATACCGTCCCCGAAATTTCGGCTGTCTAGCGACAAGACCGAGTTGGCAGAGGGTGCCGACTCTGGCAGCTCCTTTAACACGGGAGGGCGAGTTGAGAGTCGAACCCTCCAGGACCTTTGTATTCTGAGTCACTCGACTCTTGGGTGCCATGCAGGCACGTTGTTACGGCTTGATCAAAGAGTAGTCTTTCACATATATACGTGACAGCTTACGACTGTAAGGTTACGAGTATGTGTGAGATAATTAATCAAGACATTAATTAACAGATCAGTGATTGAACGAGTAGCCAGATGCATATGCACGCGTTATATTAGGTATCGCCCCCAATTTTTTGTCAGTCTTTGAAAACGGCTACATTTAGGGCAGGTTCTGAACTATTCTCGCGTGCAACCTCGCCGACACTGATGCAATACTTAAAATCACGTGTGCGGCATTGCAGTAACCCTACATCGAACATCCGGCGAGTTGGAGTCACGATAACGATTGTGAGCTCTGTCATCAAGCAGCTGTTGTCTTGTCATACATGCAGAAAAGCAGTGTTGCCTCTGATATCGTGTTTGTCACTGTGCAGCGGCTACGCAATTGACTTTGTCATCAAGCCTTAGCTCGTCATGATGGCGCCGGTGATGGGTGGTAAGAACATTCATTGGATATACAAGATCCAGGAGGTATGTTTGGATCAGCCCATAAGGGACCGGTCCTTACAAGCTCTAGGTGGAGGTCCCTAGTTTGGGACCCCAGTGGCGGCGTCTGAGGCATCGAGGCACCCTACTGCTGTTTCCCGCGGTGGTGCCCAATGGTATTACTGAAGCTGCGCGTTTTTTTTTTTTTTTTTTTTTTTTTTTTTTTTTTTTTTTTTTTTTTTTTTTCTATGGCATATTATGGCTCTGCTTAGATCGGAATTGCATGATTGAACGGGACGTGTTTGTAGCGCGCTAGGATTAGCAAACTAAAAGCAGGTTAATGCATTTTTTATGTGTCACTGGTCACTAGGTGCGCCTTTGTGGGAGCTTCGGGTTGGTTTCGAGCACCTTCTTTCTTCTGTTGCGTTCGTTTTTGTATTCTGTTGTAAGCGTCTTGTTTTCGGCTCACCAGACGTTCATTTGTTGTAGTCGTCGTCGGCTAGACTGACCCATGGGACTTCTGTGAACTGCAAATTATTTGCACACTAGACCGTATTCCTTTGGTCTCTTTTTCGACGAATAGCACATGAGGCCAATTGGTTACAGACACCTGGGGGAAAGGGAAAGTCGGAGCACAGCTGCTCCGAAGCGTTGGGTTCAGAGAATGTATGCAAGAAAAAAACCATTATGCGCTCTCTTGTTACTCGCCCTGCTTATAAGCTTTTCTTTGTTCCGAGTGATATTAGAACTAGCGCTTAGAAACAGGCACGTCTTCTCTCTTGTCTTATTTCCTGTTATTAAGCGCTATATCATCCATCCCGAGATACATATTCGCCCAAACAACGGCCCTTTTATGAAGTGATCAAACTCAGGTCAGGAATCAGTGGAAAAAAAAAAAAAATATATATATATATATATATATATATATATATATATATATATATATATATATATATATATATATATATATATATATATATATATATATAAGCAGAACAATTAAGGGGTAATGAGGATGCTCGTTATAATACATGAAGGAAAGAAGCCAACAGTCGGCGAGGCCAAGGAAAGCGTTGGGGATGGTACTTTATGTCTATTTTTTTTTAATGTTTACTTGGATAATCACAGAAATTAGTAATATAATCTGTTAGGGGAAAGATAATTAAACACAAAGTAGAAGAAAAAACAACGTGCCGGTGGTGGGAACCGAACCCACGACCTCCGAATAACGCGTCCGGTGCTCTTCCAACTGAGCTACATCGGCCGCTGTCCCCCCTGCTACTTGCTTGGGTGTTTATGTTGTCTGTATACGAACCTTGAGAGTGTTCACCAGCGCCACCCTCAGCCATAGCGGCGGACGTAGAACGTCCTTTGTTACCGCCAGCGTCACGTAGAACGTGATCAAGAGCGAGGGCGAAAGCTGTGCTAGAACCCTCTTACGCTACCTATGGCTTCAAGACTGCCAGAACCGAGACCCCCGTAAGCTACAAGCAGAACAATTAAGGGGAAAGTGAAGTGGAACTCAAGAGACTTCTGATGCGCGTACAAGAAGAGAGTGAGAAGTTTGGGCTTAAACTGAACATTAAAAAGACGAAGATCATGGCGTCTTGCCCTATCAAGTCCTGGAGCATCAATGGACAAGAAGTGGAAGCTGTGAGAGATTTTCTGTTCTTGGGCGCCAAGATTACCTCGGAAGGAGACTGCAGCCATGAAATTAGGAGACGCCTGCTTCTGGGAAAGAGAGCAATGGTTAGCCTTGACCGCCTAGTAAAGAGCAGAGACATTAGTCTGCCAACCAAGATCCGTATAACCCGTGCTATGGTCTTTCCAGTTGTGATGTATGGATGCGAGAGTTGGACTGTGAAAAAGGCTGACCGCCGAAGAATTGACGCGTTTGAATTGTGGTGCTGGCGAAGACTCTTAAGAGTTCCTTGGACTGCCAGAAGATCAAATCAGTCGATATTGTCGACCATAAACCCTGACTGCTCATTGGAGGGTCAAATTCTAAAGTTAAAGCTCAGCTACTTTGGTCATCTGATGAGAAGAGAGGAGTCGCTGGAGAAAGATTTGATGTTGGGAAAGGTTGAGGGTCGCCGGAGAAGGGGTAGGCAGCGAACGCGATGGTTAGATGGCATTCTCGAGGCATTGCAGATGAAGCTATGTGATGTTAAGAAGATAGTGAGAGACCGGAAAGCGTGGCGTGACATGGTCCATAGGGTCACGAAGAGTCGGACACGACTGAACGCCTGAACTGACTGAGGGTGCTCGTTATAATACATGAAGGAAAGAAGCCAACAGTCGGCGAGGCCAAGGAAAGCGTTGGGGATGGTACTTTATGTCTATTTTTTTTAATGTTTACTTGGGTAATCACAGAAATTAGTAATATAATCTGTTAGGGGAAAGATAATTAAACACAAAGTAGAAGAAAAAGCAACTTGCCGATGGTGGGAACCGAACCCACGACCTCCGAATAACGCGTCCGGTGCTCTTCCAACTGAGATACATCGGATACATATATATATATATATATATATATATATTGCAGTGTCCCTCGTTTGAAATTTTCTCGGCCGTTTTCCCGCCATCCTGCGCCTCCGAGGACAGCGACCCTCCTGCCGTGGATCACCGTTTCGTTTGGTATGCCTGCCTTCGCCACTATTCTGAAGGGGGCTGCATGCGCCGGCGCCAGCGTTGCGGAAGTGCGGGCGCTGACGTCACGCGGGTGGTTGCTCTGACGTCACGCGGGTGGTGATCAGACGCAGGATACGCCGGAAGAAACGACGGATCGCTTCCTTTGCGGTTTGTCTATGAGTGTTTCGCGCCGCATATGACCGCTTTCTGACGGACGCGTTCACGCGGAGACGGGCTGCACGCGCGTTAACCAATGTGTTGATTCGCCACGCTCGAGGGGTGGGTCAAGGCTCCTTTTACTCATTACTCGTACCGTGACTCGCCACGCCTGCAAGCGTCAACTGGGAAATAGTTTGCCTGCGAACTAAAATAGTCGTCTGAGGCTGATGTCGCTAGCAAAAAAAAAAAAAAAAAAAAAAAAAAAAAAAAAAAAAAAAAAAAAAAACCAACTTGTTTCTATTGAATGAATCTGCGGTTCTGCAGCTGTGATGGGGGACAGACAAGAGATTACTGTCGCATCCTGACACGCGAATGGTGCTGTACAGAGCTGTGCACACTTGTCTATAGCTCTCGAGCGGAGCTGTGCGCATGTAATGAAGCGAGATTTTCAAGCAAATGCTGAATTTCAGAGACAACGCTCCCGCTCGATCACATCTGAGTAGACATATGAGCAGTGCAGGCAGAAGTGTCTTTTCCTAGCAAATCAGGTGCGTTAAAGGTTCGCCTCATTTTCTCTGCAGCATGCCGCATGCGTGTTCATCCGATCTGTGATGTACGTAAGATGCGGTGGCGCTGCTGCTGTCGCCTAGTGTGGATAGCAGTTACATGGGTATACTGCCTTTAAGGATGCATATGTAAAAAGTTTTCTTACATCGCAGTACACCTATAAGGCCATCGTTTCGGTTAAAAAGATATATAAAATTGGATGTGCATCTCTTAACAAGGATGTACAAGTATGGAACTTCATATCAAAGCCAATACATATTGAAATGCTACATATGTGTAGCGAAGTTGTACGTACCGGAGTTGCCCCTAAGTGGTGCAACAGGATGTGAGCGCGGCCGGCTGTAACAGTTGTGAACTTGTCATTCCAAAATTATTTTTAGTATTTGGCAGTGCACCTAGGAAGGCGGCCGTTCGTTACCCGCTGGTGAGTACTTTTAAGAAGAGAATTGAAAGGTATGCGGCGTAATTTCGGAATTGATAAATCTAAAAAATGTCATGTAAATGTATGCTATGACGCTGGGCCTATACCACTGCGTCGAGAGCACGCTCAGCTCGGTGCTCCTCCGCATTGCGCATGCTCCTCGTGTAGTTCGCCATGCTGCCGCGTGTGCTACACATGCTCTCAAACACTAGCGCTCAAACTAGGCAGTTCTAGGCGGAAGGCAGTTCTCAGACAACACGAGAAGCCAACCATGCGCTTAGTAAACATCGGTGCGGACGATAGTCTCGGCCATTTCTGGCAGAGTCGGGCTTCGGTAGTGTTCGAACACTATGCGCCGATAGGCCTCAGAGTCTGCAAGCGTTCCCTGCTTTCGTGAAAGCGGGGTGGTTGGTCTCAACGTTACTGTATGGTTGTTGCGTAGGCAACCTGCGGTGAAGCTTGCCGTGTCGATCTCATGACTATAAGAGACCATATAGTGAGAGGAGCAAGTTTTTTTTTTTCTTTCTTTTTTTTTTTTTTTTTTTTTTTAACGCACGCACCCGTATACCACCTGCCGGTGTTTTGAGGATTGACCTTCTATGTATACGCTTCGTAGAAGTCGCGCGTGGTGTGCATCATCCGACTGAGTTATGTCAAAGCCACCTAGGAAAATAAGAAGTGCAAAAGCATGGCGATGTACCGTCACGACAGGTCATGACGTCACCAGGCGATTCATGCGTATCCGAAGCTGACCCCGCCGGGCGTCCGATCCAGGCGTCCTTGCGGCGCTTTTCATGTGCCGCTTCCTCGAACGCCGCACCGCTCAGCAGTCACAAGCAGACCCAGATGTTTAGGAAGCGTTAGTACAGCAAGCATCAGCGGCGTTCGAAATTGATTTACAGGTTAGAAAAGGCGACACATGTACCACGCCGTAAAGGAAAGGAGGAAGGTGGGAGTGAAAGAAGAGAGGGATATAGAGGTGCCGTCGTGGAGGGATACGATCCACCCGCGCTATAATGGATTTCGCGTTATCGCACTTTAATGGTCTAAAATACTCTCAAGAATTTTTTTTTTTTTGTTAGGTCTGCAGCATTCGCACGAAACTAGGGTGCCTACATGTTGCGCCGCGGCTCAACATATGTATACGCTCCCTACATGAAACTAGCGAGGCGCGCCAGCTGCGAAAGCTTCGCGCGCAATTTCTGGTTTCCGTAGTAACGAAACTGGAACGCGTGGCCAGGGCGTGTAAGTACGTGATGCCGCATATCCCCGAGCGAAACGCGGAGAACGGAAGGCAAACGACACATGACTTAATCATGCCTATTCATGCTTTACATTCTGACAACGGAAGCCCATATACAGCTCAACCCGACTTTTTCATTTGTCGATTATCGATTGTTTAGCCGTGAGGCATGTTTTCGCTTGTGGTGCATGCTCCACCTGTGTTTTTCTTTTTTTTTTTTTTTGTGGCTACTTGTTTCTTGTTTTTTTATTTGTCAATGCTTTGTTAGGAAAGAGGAAACCGGTACATGTGCATATGACGTTTTGACTTCGGCTGAGTCACATGATACGACAATGTGTACTAATCCCCCCTCCCGTTTTCCAGTAAACCTCAGTTGACAGTCAGCGCTGTGTTCTGCTTCCCTCCGTCCGTGTCTGTCTGCGCTACTTGTACGTATCTCAAATATCCGCGTTGAATGAATCGTAAGAGCACATGAAGTTCAATAGATATCTATCAAATAGTGGGCTGGTTTATGCATCGATATTGAATTTACGCTGCTGGTGTTATTCTCCGTGATGTTATAGCGTTCGTCTAACAATCGCTGCTTCTGTTCTCCCAGGTTCTAACACCGAATCATTCGCCCTTGAAATGTGCTATTGCTAGCGTCACTGGCCTTGTGCTTCGTTTGAACTCTGGTCACCGTGTTCAGCCAAGCGGCAAATGAGCTGCATTCACGCGGTCTAAATTAAAGCTCACAAGCGTCGCAGGTCCGTATGCGCCCCAGTCCGTCGGTCTCGCATTGGCGCTTCAGCCGCGCGTCTTTGTTTTCGATCCACGGGGCGCGCCGGCTTTGTTTGCGCTCCCGTTCCCGTGTCAGCGCAATGCTTTGTTTTATTATTCTTCGCCAACTTCGCGCTAAGCGCTGGGGTGCAGCGCGTCCAGGCCCACGCATCGATTTATCGACGGCAGCGAATATTCCCGTCGTCTGTGCGGCGCTGCTCGGAGCCACGTGACGGTCGCTGTGCAATGACAGCGCGTGCATCTCTGCAGCCTGACAGTTCGTAGTCATGTTTTGTACAGCCACACGCATACACATGCATGCCAGCCATGCGAAATCCATCGGGTCGGGCCCCGCGTTCGCGCAAGCTGTCCGCAGCTCTCCCTGTCCAGTGTACCGAACTTTTTGAATATATTTGATTCTGGTGGTTCTGACTCCGCTTGTATACCTTGCCAGTGAAAGTATACGTAAACCCGAGACGGCGTACTTCGCGCAGTAACAGAAAACGGCCTTTACCCTCTTGCTTTCCCCCCTTCTTACGTAACCCGTATGGCTCAACATGCACCCTAGCCGTGCGTCGCTAGGTCGGATGGATAGATTGGCTGGACCAAAAGCGTCTCCTTGACAACGGTATGGTTGTTTCCTTGCAGAATTGTTTAAAACGGTAATTGAAGATAATGTTGGTGTATACTCTTCCCTCTCGCCTTTAATCGAAAAAGAATCGAAGTTTCCCGAAACGATCACGGCCTTGGGAGATACGTATCATCTAAGCGTTCCAGGTACCCGTCTCATCACGAAATCGGAAACAGCTCCTTCTCGGCCGGCAGCGGGATTGAGCGCATGAGCTCTGTACTCGAGCGAACACTGCTGTAGTAAGCCGAGCACACGTCTATATCTCGCGTATCCTTCTCCGAACCCTTTGCCGAGCTTCAGTGAACGGCATGCGTTCCGCTCCCAAGGCCGACACAGCTTTGTCTTCTCCTCACCTCCCAGCCGGATGCCGGCTGCGCGTCATATGTGTGTGGAAGCCATCCGTGAATTGTGTCGATTTCATTGGCACGAACGCGCTCGTGTGCTGCTCACTTCCCTGCGGGCCCGTCCGTTGCAGGCACGTGCTGCGCTCGACGCGTTTCTTTCTCTTTCCATGTTTGCCTTCGTTGCCCCATGGCATTAGGCAAACACTGGTGTGCCGACGATCGAATTGCTCGCTTTCCAAATTCGTTGCGCGATGTGCGGCTTTCCCTTACCCGCCGCCCTCTGGTAGTTCGCGAGGGAAGCGTCAGTGGTGAGCGGTGATAAATGTTCCTGTGAATGCAGTCAGTCGGGCATCGCAGATTGCCTCAGGCTCCGTTCATTGGCTATCTGTCAGACAACGGTGCTGCGCGGACGCTGTTCCCGATCTGACGTGCTGGGAAAGGAGTGTTGAAACTTATCTGGACGTGTTGACAAGACGTGGTGTGACTGTGCGCAAACCGGTTGGCAACCAAGGCTTATCGGTGAGGTTGCTTTGCTCTACGCTGCTCTTGCAAACTTCGTGTGCGTGTGCACTGGAAAGCGGTTCGGTGTGAGTCGATCACTTGAAAGGTGTTAGCATAGCTCCGCCATCCTGTCCTGCCATTTTCACGCGAGTGGCCGCCGCAACAGGAAACGTATTCATGTCTTATTGAGCCGATGCTGCGGAGCACTTTCATATCACTGTTGGGCGGTTCGATGTCGACTCGCTCGAAATCTTTGTGATGGCGCGCCAAGTGCCTGTCTGAGTTTTACCCATAAGGTTTCGCCCTCAGTTCTTATCGACTAGAACCACAGCGAAGCAGACGATAATGGTGGAAAGGTGCGAGTGCTTTTGGAGTACTTTAAAGAATTCCGAGAGCACTGCATAATCTGCAGTGGAGACATACGAAAGCCTGAGCGTTGCTGTATATACACACGGTGCATCGCGCGCCCCTTGTCGAACACAACCAGCGTTCCGTTGAACGCATCAAAGTTCACCGGCGTTCTATAATTGGTTTATAGGAAATTAAAGGCGCAGTATCTGTCACTCGCGGAATCCCGCTACTATCATCCTCACGGTATACAAGGAAAATTATGATGTCCGTTTCGTGATCCCTGGGGTGGCGCAGTTGGCTCAAGCGCTCGGCTGGAGATCCGAGGAATGGGGGCTCGATTCCTGGTGGTGGCAGGGTTTTCGTTTTTCTGATGACGTCATCAGAAGTGTAATCTTGCGAAGAAGTGGGACACTTCTCGCGGACGCACAGACGGACACGCTGGCGATTTATGGGCCATAAAAGCCGTTCGCCTTAACGTAGACTGAAGTTTGTATCGCTCACTGACTTATCGTAGACACTCGCCTCTTCCCTGACAAATAGACAAGGCTCCTTTCGTACAAACGCTATAGTTCTTTCCCTGGCCCTTGAATCGACTTTTCCTTACCTTTCGCTTTCCTCAGCAGCTCCTCCTCTTTTGTACAAGAAGCGTACATGCGTGCTTGAACGAATTCCGTGCTTTTTTGTATCGTTGTAGTGCTCTCCTGGTCAAGTTTCTAAATATGATTACCATTATTCTATTTTAGTGCTGTTTAAAGGATGGTAAAGTGGAATTCGATCATGGTGCACTTGTTTCAAAAGACTAACTCTGAGCCTTACATCGTGTTCACTGCTTTTTGTGCACGTTCAGACACATTTCTTCCTTCTTTTACTTTTTTGCTAGTAAAACATGTTCACAGAAGATACTATTCGCGGCGTTCTTAAGGCAACCGCGGTAATACTGCCAAAGGCATTATTCTGCGAAAAGAAGAGAATGGAAACTTTCCGGCGAGTTCTCGGTGATGTTTACCGGGATGGAAGTGCCGTGCAGGTTTCTTCATTTAGCCACGCTGGCTAAGCTTTGCGTGACAAAATTTCGTTGCTACGCGAAAATTCGTTCGTGCAGGAATCTCGGATCCGTATCGAAATCACTCTATTTGTACGATCGAAATGGGTACAGAACGTTTCTCAGACAAGGATAAGAAAATGGAGGGGGCTCATTAAGATATCCGTAAAGAGAAACGAACAGTAATTGAAAGCAGAATGAGCCTAGGGAATCAGTGTTTTGTTATTGTTTTATGGCAATGTTGAATAGGGGAAAAAAATGTTTGGAATACTTTTAAGTTACGAGTAATTTTAAAAATAAGTAGAACACAACCACATGGTGCCGGTGGGACCCGAACAACGTCGAGTATGCCTTAAATAAATCAGATACAACTCAAGAATGTATAGCGGCGCATGCCTCTCAAAGAAGGCCCTCCACCCACTGGCGTCCACCGATTACCATCATCATCAGCAGCTGGACTATATCTTCTAGTGTATTATTAACCCGGTCATGTGCTAGCTGCATCCGCTTGACCCCTGCGAACGTCTAAACCTTATCCGCCCACCTAACTTTCTGCCTCCCTCTGCTGCGCTTTCCTTCCCTTGAAATCCAATTGGTTACTCGAAACCATCGGTTATCCTCTCTACGCACTACATGCCCTGCTTATTTCCATTTCTTCTTCTTGATTTCAACTAGAATGTTTCATGAGATTGCGGTTAATCCCTTAGCGTGGAATCGGAGGTGAACAGCAGACGCGCCTGTTAAGTGCGATTAAGAGCAGACGTCGTCACTGGCTGGCGAGCATCCTTTGAAAGGTTCGCGCCGCTGAATCCTTGAATTGTATCTGAGCGACTTTTTCAATCGCTTCGCTCAATGACTTTACTCCAACTCGCTTTTGCTTTATGCGGAGACGCCGACGAATCATCATTATCCTAACTTTATTAAAGGCGGAGAAACAAGGCGAGCAAAAGCATAAATGCAGTGTGTGCATGCCTACTCTCCATCGCCCTGTCGTGACTCTGCAGACTAGTCGGTGTAATTCTGAGCTATAGGCATTGGCCAACGCCGCGTCCGTTTCATTGCTGATAAACCGTATACATTTAAGGCTTTCACCTCCATTGCTGCGTGAAAGTGACGGAATATTGTTGTGCCTCATGTTGTCCCTCTTTGAATTTTTCTGATTAATTAGCTGAGATTATTCATGAGTTTCTTTAATATTCACTTCAGGGTAAAGTACGTTTCTTCAAGTCGTAAACAGCTTTAACCAATTACTCCCGAAAACCGCTTCCGTTTTGTAGCACCGTCAAACATGTTTCGAATGAACGCAGTGTGCGTGCTCAGTCTCGATGCGTCAGCACATTCTTCGAGAACATAAAGCGCCTGCCTAGATCTACGATGAATGATATAAGCCAACTGCCATCTAGATCAGGAAGAGCTTTTACTGAGCCGCGCCAACACACAGGCAAAACAAAAAAGAATGGGAAAGCAGCGAAGCTCAAAGCGGCGGCCGCTCATTTGGGCACGGGCAGCGCACCCGTTTCGTTCGTTCAAAACACGCTGGTGTCGCGTGAAAGCGCGGTAACATATTTTTAACGCGACAACGTTAGAGTTCAGTGAAAAACCCGGCGTCAGAATTCTGATTGGGTGGGAGGGAAGTTACGCCAGAATCAAGCGATTTCGTTTAGCGGAAAAATTAGTTGGGTATCGAATCTCTGTCCCTTAGGTTGCGAGCTGGGCACACTACTTCGGAACACTTAAGAAAAACCTAACTGTCCCTCAGCGTTGTTTTTTTTTTTTTTTTCTAATGTTTCGCGGGCTTTGTTTAAAGTCTCGCAGAATGGACCACGCAAGAGGTGCTCTCGCGCTCAGTGTGACCTTCAACACGTGTCACGTTGTAGGAGCTCACGTTACGAAACAGCACGATTCCTGTTCTGCGCAAACGTTATGCTCTTATCAACTGTGTTTGCATAGCAGCGCACCTATGTATTTGCTGTCAAGCTCTGAGTAAGGTTGGCGTCGGAGGGTTGCAAGTCATACTGAACGCAGCTGTACGTTGTTGCACACAGGCACGCGCACAAACTGGATACTTTATTTCGAACCCTCTCTGCAACTTGAACAAAACACACTTGACGCTGAAGGAAGCCACCGCACTGGCTCAGTGGTTAAGACGCTCGGCTACTGAATCGGAGCACCCGGGTTCGAACCCGACCACTGCGGCCGCGTTTCGATGAAGGCGAAACGCAAATGCGTCCGTGTGCTTTGCGACGTCAGTTTGGGTTAGAGATTCGCAAGGGATCGAAATTATTCCGAAGCCCTCCACTAAGGCACCTCTATCTTCTTTCACTCCCACCTTCCTCCCTTCCCTTACGGCACGGCTCAGGTGTCCGCCGAGATACGCGACAGACACCGCGCCTTTTCATTCCGGTAAACCAACTAATTTCATTTTCCTGAAGGAATATATATTTAAGCGAATATTAGAAACCTTGCTTAACTCATTTTCCCGATGGACTAATTGGGCGCTATAAAAATGTATATATATATTCTGGGGAGCGCCACATGACTGCAAACTGTGTCGTTGATTTCACTCAGCTGCGGTTTCTAGCTTTCTTTTTAAATCATTGGCTCATTTATTATGTTATGTGAACCATCCTGTACGCATGAGCGTAGTTAGAGGGGCGGGGGTGAGACAGTCGGACGTGCATTGCTTTGTAACCATTCCGTTCCTAGCGTGTGCTGTCATTTCTGCTGCGAAATACTCGTTTGCAGCACGTGTCGGTCACTGGCGGTCCCTGTATCACTAACAGGCTAAGTCACAGAGCTGTTGCAGTACTACATCTGTGAAGAATCCTTAAACATGTGTCGACTTTGTTTGTGAAACAGTGTGGTTCAACGCTGACGATTAGGGCACTTTGTAGTCACTGATCTTTCCGCGCACGCCGACAAGAAGCTGGCAGCAGCGCCGTGCTTCTGCAAGTGGTCCCTCTTCTCTCTCTTCCTTCCTTGCACGCCTCCACGTGCTTCAGGCGTGGCGACGGATTTGTTTCTTTGCTCTTTTTTTTTTTCTCTCTACCTTATCGAGCGCGTTAGGATTTGTTCCGCGTGAGTCTTCTAGCTTGCTCTGTGATGCAACTGACGCAACGCTGGCTCAGCGAAACAGGGCCTCAGTGTTGCCAGCCGTTGTTATCGCGAGGTCAGGAGGCTAAACGGGTTGCAAACCGCACGTACATGTATAGACAGCGCCAGCTTCCGCAGACGTCTATAGGCCGTGTAATCTTTACCGTACAGAGCTTCGCAACACTTCTGCTTCGCTTTGTGGCAGAGCCTATCTTTAAGGAAAAGGAAGTCTTCAAGCCAAAGGAAGACTATCAGCAGCCGGCGGTGAGCCCGATGCTTTTTCGTGTGCGTGCGTGTGCGTGTGTGCGTGTGTGCGTGTACACGCGCACCTTTGTTTACTTTTACGAGGCTTTTACCGCTCACACTACCCGCGGCCAAGATAAAAACCGCGTAACTTCTCAGTGTTCAGGCGAGATATAGGTAATTAGAGAACACTGTTCTTTTCTGATGGCGTATTGCGGTCAGCGGTCCGAAACAGCTGACAGCTGGGGAGATAAACGCCGAAATTACCTATATGCAATTGGGCTTATTGCGTCTGTTCCGATTTTAACGGGTGGGCCCCGAGTCGCCGTGATTTACATGTGCTGTGGGCCTTCCTACTTTTGTGGAAGAAGTGGGGTCGTGTCGCCTTATGTTAGCCTCAGCACTGTTCGCGAGCCTCGCAGAAGTTTTTAATTTTCTGTTCAGTGAACTTCTCTTGAAAGATCTCTGAATCCACGAAGAAGCAATATGTTCAGTACTGAGTACCGTCGCGCTCCAGTCAGAACTCGGAATCTGAGCCGAAATCGCCCATTTAAACACACAGTTTGAAACAGTTTCACGGCGCTAAAAAAAAAAAAAAAAAACTTCCGGATGTCACGGCTGTCTTAGCTGAAACCAATAAAAATGTAATGCTTGTGTGAAATCACACCAGTGATCACAGCGCTCGTATTATATTATACCTCCCAGATTTACTTAGGAAGCGCTTAAAGCGGCTTAGAACGGCAAAATCTGCTCCCTTCATTTCATTTCGCACTGCTGTAGGTATTTTTCTGATTCATTTAAAGAAAAAAGAGTAGAAATCAGTGCCATTCCGATACAGTTGCAAGCCGCACGTTCAGTGTTCCAGTCCGCGGGCGCAGCGTGTATACCTTATAAGCTCGCCGGGTGCAGTGGAACGATCATTCACGAAAAAATTTGTCCCGCATTTTTTTTTTTCGCGCCAGATGTGAGGTATTACGTTTCACAATCATGACCCTGTACAGCACCGTTTTTTGTTTGGACGAGAACGGAATTCAACGATGCTATAAATTAAAGCCACGCCAAATGCGAATCTCTTGGAAACCTCTTTCTGGGCGATGCTGTATAATGTTGGTTTTAGAGAGTTCTTGAATACTGCGTCCAAACTTATTTTACAAACGCCAGCACGCTCGCAGCCGGGACGTAGTCGTAGGCTTTTCAGTGACCCAGACTGAGCACGCCTTTGAAGTGCAATAGATCACGACGAATGAAGCGCCCGTTGGTGTAAAAACGTCGATGTAGAATATAGCTGTAGTTGTGTAGTCGGGGTCTTTAGAGTCTGCATGCAGTGCCCCCCCCCCCTTTTTTTTTTTTTTTTCACCGTTACGGTAACGAGCCGAATTCTCACATTTAAATTTTTATACAGCGTTTTTCCTTTTTTTTTTTTATTTACAATACACAATGACTTGGGAATTACCTTTCGCGCTAGTATTACATTTTATTGAAGTATTACAGTGATTTTCTTTGGGCGCCTCGTACTGATGGTCCTGCGGTAGATATACATCACTGACAATGCGGTTCGCGATAATGCAAACTAGAAAAAGTATATACACAATATAGATTTCCTTCTATTACGACGAAATTCGTAATACGAGAGAAAGAGGAGGAAGGAATGTCTGCGGTTATCCATAAATCATGCCCAGAAATTTGTAAATTTGGGACAAATTCCAAGAAAGACCTTTTGAACGTAATTTTTTTTTCATACATTGTTTAACGCCATGATAAAGATCAATGTATCCGCAGATTTTCATCGGCAGGCTTTTTGTATTTTGCTATTAATTTTCAAAACCGCGCCCCATAGCTTTTCGATGGCGGTCTGACTTTCCTGTTGTGAGCGCAGGACAAACTTTAGAAACAAATTTTTGCGACTCATCGGAAGTTTAGCCCATTCCCGTCAAGATGTGCATAACAGTATCTTGTAACAGCCCACACTTTACTCGCAATTAAAAGGCGTCGCGTAAGGCTGCATGGACTTGCTCCACTTCGCATGTGTCATGTCTCAACTGCACGCCGTGTCCTTTGTGCCGGTCGCAGAATTGTCGCCGGGAACTAACCACGTTGCGTGATCATGACTTTGAAGCCTCGTGGATGAAGTGCTATGGTGGCTCGGTGTTCACTAATTATGCAAATAAAACGCGGCGCTATAACGCAGTAGCAGACGTGTGGTGTAGTGGTGGACCCCTCATTGCATGCCCCATCGGGGCACGGAATGCTACCCTCGGGTAATATTCCCTCATTAACATCTGCATGCATAGTGAAAAGGCTGTACGAGGAAAATAGACTATGGAGTGAGGTTATAGAGAGACCCCTACCGCTCCGCTGATGTACCGCGGGTGATGAAACGCCAATAAGGAACCTAGAGAAAGGGTGACAAATGAAACATGAAAGTGGGTCTAGGAAAAAGGAAATAAAGGGGAGAAAGCTACCATAATATCGACCGCAGCCGAGAAGCCACGCCGGCCATCGAGGCTTTCACTGTTCACAAAGTGTTTGTTTTCTTTCTTCTAGTTTTCTTCTCTTGAATGAAGCTATATTTGAATCATCACTTTTTCGTCTTTTTGGCTCATGTTCCTAGTCGTTTTGCAGTATTCCGATAGAAAATCCGCCCCACGTGGATGACGGCCCGTCCGATCGCTGAAAGATCGATGATGTGATGGTCCATATTGCACGACACTATAAAACCCGACTGAGCGGCGAATGTGCTAATCGGCAAGCCCAACGTATCCGCTGTGGTTACGCGTCCCCCGGCATGCTCTTCTCCTGCAGCTGCACCCCATTGAGCTCTGCACCCGGTGCACGCCGTAACCACGCCACTGAACGAGGACGTAGATTTCAAGTTTTCGCGAATACAAGTTACCAGCAGACGTAGCTTTGCCAATAAGGACCACATATCGACGACCGCTTGCATTTAAAGCAGATGTAATAAGCGAGAAACACCGGTTATAACTGGTGTCAACGCGGTTTCCGCCAGGCGGGCGATCGCATCCGTTGGCCTGCATAAGCAAGTAAACGGGCAAGGGGCACAAAGGGAAAGAGAAGACTTAACATAAGTAGAGCGCAGCTTTTGCTCAGTATGCCAAGCAGACGAGCAGTAGTTGTCGGTACTAAGATGTGCAATGCAGAGTACGCAGCATAGTACCGACACAGGCACAGACTGCTTACTGCACAGTCTGTGCACACAACACTGCGCTGATCGTTTGTCATCGGCGTACTCCTCTGACAATTTCGCGCTTACTTGTTGACTACTGATTAGGCACTCACTGGGCGAATAGCTTTGATGCATCGTGGTTCTGTTTGTGGTGAAGTGAGGGCGGGGACGGCAACTGGTCGGGGCAAGCCATACGGGCAGGTACAGCGAGTTTGCAGACGACCTGCCGAATTATTCATGTGAACGCAGCGTGAGAGGTTTTCCACGTGGCTTCCGGCCTTCTGTTCTGCCCACCGGCTAACCCAACCCTGGAACCCATCCTTTATGGTTGTTCCTGCTGATGACAGGTTTGGTTTGTGGGGTTTAGCGTCCCAAAGCGACTCAGGCTATTTTTCTTTAACGGTTCTTTAAGGGTTCTTTAACGTGCACTGACACGCACACGCACACAGACGTCTTGCCTTTCGACTCCACCGAAACAAAAAATTAGCTGTGGTTTAGCTTGTGGTTAAGCCTGGAGTTACGCGAAAGCTATATCTGCATGGCTACGCTTAGTTTCGGCTTCAAAGTAAAGACATGGCTTTTGCCCATAGTAGTTTATTCTATGGTTTCAGCTTTATTTATGCCATTGGGGAATCACTTAACATATGAGCACCCCTTGCCTCTCGTCGTTGGCCATTCTCATTCTGGTATAGAAGGCTTCTAGTGGTATGACATCGTCTCTACGTCGAACTCCGGGGCACACCGCCGTCACAACGTTCGAAATAACTTTCTGTCCTAGCAACTCGCTGTTGTTCCCCTCTACCAATAGTTGTCTGTCTGCCTTCTTTTTCTTCTTTTCCTCTTCTTCTTCTTTTTCTTCTTCTCACGGACAGGCACGGCGAAATGGCGAGACTGTGGCCAATGTAGCTCTGGCTACAAAATGGCCGCCGCGGTGGGATTGATGACACACACGCGCACGCACACACACACGCACGCACGCACGCACGCACGCACACGCACGCACACACACACACACACACACACACACACACACACACACACACACACACACACACACACACACACACACACACACACACACACACACACACACACACACACACACACACACACACACACACACACACACACACACACCAAAGCAAGACATTTTATCCCGGATGGGGCGTTTGTTCAGACTAGCGAAAGACGTCGTGCAGCAACCATATGTTCGGCAGTCGAGTGGAGTGACATTCGGTTGGAAGGTCATCACACAGCCGGTTGAGGTCATCACACAGCAGCACGGCGATTTTCGAACACGAAACTGGCGGTGAAAAACGGGTTGTAATTAATTGCCCACATTGTACTCTTGCTATCTGAGTTAATATTCATGGTTATACTATCGCTTGTACGGTTCCTTCGAGCAGCAAAACTGACACTGAAGAACTGTGCATCCTAAAATGCAGCTGTGGTGCGCACTGTCAGCTGCTAACTTCGGCCGCTCTGCTCGTCCGCGGTGTCAGGGTAAACAGAACAGAACCGCGGCCTCTTTGAGTCTCTGTTATGTTCCGCATAGGCAAGCTCCGCCGTTGACTGAAAGCGCCTGCTGCTGACAGCGGCTCGGCGCATCCCGCTGAGGTGCGCTTGTGTCTGTCTGGGAAAGATGAACGGACCACGCTGTCATGTTGACCTCTGCTCTTAAACTACAGATGGAGCACGTATTGTAGACGGAATGTGTATGGAAAGTTTTACTGCAAACAAAGTCGCTATAAAACGCAGCCAGTGTTAGGCTCTCAACAAATGACGTCGACGTAAAACCGTAGAGTTTCTTTGAAGAGAGAGAGAGGTGGAATAACGGAAAGGCAGAAATTTTAAATGGGCGGCGCCTAATGGTTTTGTATTCGATGTCGCTTCCCGGATTTTTTGCAATTCCTCTTTATTTCCAAGAGGTTCATTACCGCATGGATGTTGTCGTTAGGATATACCGACTGCGTTTTAAGGACGCCGAGAACAATTAGGAGTTGTCATGTACCCGTAGGGTACCGCGTTATGACACACACACTTCACCCTTTCCGGTAACGGAGCCTCGAAAAGGCCAAATAACAAAATAGAGGTGTCTACCAGCAGCCGATTTTGCATCACGACACCGACGTGCAGAGGCTACGCTACACCGCCATTCGCTTCTAAGAGGAGGCAGCTCATCCTCTCCAGCAAAGAAGTGACCAGTTCAAATCAAGTGGCGACAACAATTTTAGATCCGATTTTTTAGGCGGTAAAAGTCAAGATGGTCAGGAAGAGCCAGAAAACCAGTTTTCACTACGGGTAGCCACTGCTTGGCGTTGTCTTGACTCCCTTGAAAGCTGTCCAACGACGAAGGTGCGAACCAACACATGCTTATACTGCATAATGGGAGCAGGTCCAGACACTCGTATTTCATTTTTTTTTCTTTTTTTTTTTTTGCTGCATTAGTAGTAACAGCGGCATTCGGTGAAAGGGCCGGCGTTCTGTGTGAAGCCCTGATGGGTGGCTGAAATTTCCGCCCTCCAGAAGCACCCGCCGTCACCCCCGATTCACTTCCCCGACCAACTGCCCTTCACCCACGCCACTCTGCCCCAACTCTGCCTTTAAGAACTCTGCCCACAACTAACCTACCTACCAAAAGGCTTCCAACCACTAGGAGCCCAAGCAGCAGCGGATTGAAAGAGCGACGGTGAAATTGAATTCAAATGCGCAGTGAGAAAGTTAGCTGCCCTCCATATTAACCAACCACCAATCCATGGACAGCCGCCTTAGCTCCGAGCGATGCCAGGCCGTTGGCGTGTCTCTGCGGCCGTCGGGTGCCCGGTGTGCGCGTGTTTTGAGCACTGTAGCGCCGCAGGAAACGTTTTACTAGATTCAGTTACGGATGTTTGACGCACTGATAACCCCCTACAATTACCACATTTAATTAGCTGCCAAACACCTGCCATAATTAAAAAGAAAACTAATCGATACTCGTCTATCAATGTGCTAATTATCACTTGAACTAGTTTTGTCACGTCCGCCACGGCCTTCGGTCATGATCGCGCAAGAACATTTTCCTCTCCAAAAGATAGTTTTGAAAATCACTTTAGTCATACCTGAAGCGATCTGCCAAATGTGCTTTTGAGGTGGGCATGCGCCGACGCCACTGTGCAAAGAGACTTTCGGGCTTGACTGGCTGGGCTGTACCAGGGCTTCTGCCCGTGAAAGATTGAGGGATTGAACCACACGAGCTCGGGCGATTTATGTAATGAAAGGGAAGTGTATCGCGCATTCATTTCACTGTAAACGCTTGTATATTGGACTGCGCGCAGTGACAGCAACATTTGGCAGAGTATATATCTGTAAATTGTCGCCGCTGCTGTCATAAAAAAAAAAAAAATCCGTACGTGATGCGAAATAACCGGTCACCTCTACTGTGTGGCATGCTTCGCCTTATCGAAATTTTGTTCCCGTGGTAGAGATCATGGACGCGCACACCTTGAAAACAATAAACAAAAATGACGGAAGTGCCTTGCCGCTGTGATGAGCCCGCGGGTACTTTAATGCGTAATTCTGTTATGTTTGCAATATGCCGCTGCCGTTACAGTATTATCTTTATGACTGCTAGTACGGAGATTACTAAGCCGTCGTATGTGGCCTCCCATCCACATGGGGGCTGTTCAATAGAATATTGTTATTCTCAGGCTACGTTGAGCGCATTGTCTTCCTGCAGTACTTGAACTATTGCGCGAGCTCGAGTGAAAGCAAGGAAACCCCGAAGCTATTTTTGGTAACAAATGTTTGCTTTTTGCGCGTTCAGTAAGCCGAGTTGGCGACAGAAACGGGTAGCGTCTTTAACAAACCTGCGCCGTCGTCTCAGCGGTTCTTTATTTCTGTTTTGTTCGGAGTGGCTGAGTAGTGAAGAAAATCGGCACCAACACGTGACCATTAATTTGCTACAGCAAAAGCATTGGCCCGCCTCGCAGCAGCACATACAGAGTGTGGTAGTTTCCACGATGACTCGATTGGCCCCTGTTTCAAGGCCTCGACACGCCAACGACCTATCGGCTTTCTGTCAGAGTTGAGACTTGTGACACCCGGTGTATCTTATCATCGTTATAAAAGACAAAGGAAATGGCTCGTGGGACACCGTATATACGACTCTGTCTTTCCCACTCGCATTGAGTACAACTTCGGACTCTTATGAGCGTCTAGTTCATCGCCTCGTGACGGGATTGCACGCCTGGAACGGTCAGTTGCATCATTTCAAGATAAAAACGAACAAAGCAGGTTCGTAATTGTGAATATCAACACGCGAGTGCAACTTTACACAACGGCAAGTCTTGACGTGTCCTCTTTGTATTTAATGGGGATGGCTGCGGCTTGCGCCTCTCTTGTTTCCTCTGTTGCAGGCTTCGGAGTGTGGCGCCAAGCATTTGAAATCAATTTTGTATTAATGACTGGGGAGTTGCGCTTACCAATGCAACTAAAAAGTGGTGCGTAGTGCATGATTTAAGCTGTAGGCAGGTGCAGCTCCTCTCGTGTGCTATTTCATGCATGCCCGTGTGTTGTTTTCTCCGGGCTCTTATTACGAGGCACCCGCGATATTATACCAAACCTCTTCATTCAGATTAAGACTCGAGATGTGACTTCGCTGTTATGTCGCTGTTATGTTGGAAAGTGAATTCTCGTTGCTGCTGCATACCATTTTGAAGCCTTGAAGAGACCGAGGGCCGAGGTCTATAGGAGGAACCGTGCATATCGTTGCTGCCATAGTGTTTATGGCAGCGGCTTCATGGGCGAATACGGGGCCTCATGCGCGCACCAAATGCAAGAGTTCACTATCTCGCACGTGGCACTGCACGTTTTCTCAGCGCTCAAAAAAAAAAAAAATTATCAGAAAAATGTAGCTTCCTCGTGACGCTCGAAAACTTTGATGGGATTTTTCCCTTTGCAACACCGGGTAGAGACGCCAACTTTTTCGTTACTGTTTGTTTCTCCAGACGTCTCTAGACACGAATGACCAAGGGAAACTCGGCAACGCTTATTAAGTAATGTATAACTGAATTTCTTCTCTTACGCAGTTTCCGGTCCGGTGTCACAGCAGTCAAACGCTGGTTGCAATGTCACTAGTACGTGTTATGTCATTCGAGATATTCAAGCACTGCAGTAAATGTTTATTTCACTCGCTGTCATTAAGGCTGCTGTAACAATCTACATGAGAGCTGGTGGCAGTCGTAAAACTATGCAGCAGCTGTTACATTGCAGTTTTTGTATTACTTCATACGATGCCTACCTGTGACGGCTCACCCGCAGTTCGTCTGACTGCTGAAGCCGCAACCGAAGCTGTTAGGCGCGAACTTTGGAGAGATTGTACCGTAAAGTAATTGCTGGCCGCAGGCGAAATCCCCGTTACGTTTCGTGCTTTTTTAATGTTACGCACATCGTTAATGATTAAGCTACACCTTAAGGGCCTGTGCTCTTCTCTAAATAAACACACAAGGGACCAGACTTTGCGCGAAAGACCACCCGCACGAAATGCATATAAACTCTCACTTGTTTTTAAGCCATACAAGCCTGTCTTGCGAGCTCTAGTTGATGGAGTCTCCGGCTGACAAACGAAAGGTCGTGAGTTTGAATCCCACGCAGAACTTAAATTCAAGGCATTCTTCTTTAACCGGAATTAATTTCCTTTAGATTAGATTGATAGAAGCATGCGGGCACACTTAATTCGCATTAAATGTGGATTATTATTAATTAATATGAATAAATATTGTCACGTTGGCAAAAAGACATGAAGGCCGCAGAGCCGGTAACACAGAGAGCCGGTGTTGGCGTAGTCCAGGGGCGTTCGGTCCAAGTGCAAAAACGGGAACTTTCGTCATCTTCCGCTCCTCTTCATTGCCCTCTTCACACTGGCATCAATATGAAGAAATGGGCATGGGCAGGACATATAATGTGAAGGGAGGATAACCGATGGTCACTAAAGACAACACCTTGGTTTTCAAGAGAAGGCAGGCGTAGTCGGGGCCGGCAGAAAGCTAGATGAGTGGATGGGGTTAGGAAGTTTGCAGGGGTCAAGGGGATGCTGCTAGAACGGGACCGGGTTAATCGGAGGGATATATGGGAGATGCCTTTGGCCTACAGTAGGTGTAGTCCCGGCTGGTGGTGATGACGTATGAACTCTTTTAATCGCTTTCTATCCATATATGTCGTCACGTTTCACGTAAGCGCGTTTGGGTGTGACTATGGTATCATGACCCTGTCGACGAATGAAGATTTTCACGGCATCATACGCCGACGAGACAACGCTGTTTTTTGTTTTCAAGTTGTCTTTGGTTAAGGAAACACGCAAGACAAAAGGTTTGCTGCTTCCAGTCATGTAGATGATTCATTAGAGGAATATATTTTCGAAGTGCGCTGTGTGTATTCAACATTGCTCACGCAGCTTTATTTTTGCAAAACATAACATTATTGTGTGGGCGTCCGGTTGAAGCAATGTGAAGTACCATGATATGGATCCATCCAAGAAGTAGGTTTCGCCCTTTAGTTTCGAACTTGGCGTGCGCTTGCAGGGCCGCGTGGCTTTCTTCAAAGGCACGTTAAACGGATCAGTTTATACCGATACGAGCCATTTATTGGCTGTTGCTGTTCCTTTAAAGGAGAAATTGCAGCGCATGATGCAAACTGCTTGAACTGCTGCACACATTAAACGGATCGGGAAATGTGTTCGAATGTGTTCAAATGAAACAAATGCTTTTTTGAGTATTCGACTAACTCGTTGGAACAGAGTCAACGATTTATTAATAATTTTTAAGCATAGTGTTTACGAATTTCGCGAGCCAGTTGGCGTCAGCCGGTATAGTGGGGTGGGTTTGGAACTGTTCTCCATCAGAGTATACGTCACGAGTGCGCTTATGTTGCGGTGAGTGACAGGCCACAGGAGGCTGCCATTCCAATCTGCAGCCATGACGGCCACACTTCCGGTAGCTGCGAAAACTCATCTTGCTGGGTGAGTCGGTCGCGCGTGCATGAGCGAGAGGCCCATGCCGTTGCGCACCATGGTTCCGATTTATGGTTGCTGCATCTTCCTGTCGGTGACTGTCTTGCTTCGAGCTCCGTGTCCGTTATTGCATACAACACAGGCGCTAGTGAAGAGCTAGGAAGGCAGCGGCTGACGAATGTGCGAGAGGGAGAAAACCCACACTCAGGAAAACGGACACGACAAGTGGAAGTCGGCAAACCAAGTGTCAATCGATAGCGTGGTCATGGAGTATGAGAATTGAAGGCAGGGGGGAGGTGATGGAGATGACGTCCATTTTTAATCGCTGATGTCTCTAGTGTCAATGCAGCTAGTCCAAAATTTTTGCGTTGGAATGAGGAGTAATGGAATACCCATCGCTCGTTTGCATTACTTAACCTCGGCCAATGACCTTCCCTGGTCCCTTTCATGAATGCATAGCCAATTATCGCTCGCGCTCCAGTTTCGCAAGCCTGGTTCTGCTTTGTCAAAATCTAGTCCGGCCGCCTCTGCGTACTCTTCCGTTCCGTCGGCGAAACTGCTGTTTCTGTGGTTGAAAGTGTAAACAAAATATGCACACAAGGGTGCTTACTATAGACAGGGCACGGTGGAATAATTTATATTTAGAAGTTCACAATTACTCCGGAGGTGCGGCCAGATCTTGTTCTCCGCTCTTCGTGCTTCGCGGAACTGTGGTCTTTCTGAGCCCATTAATAAATGCATTCAGTGCAAGCTTCTTTTCGTTCACCCGCACAGCTTTTGAGAGCATGGTTGACTACAGCCGCGCTCCTAAAGGCGTTTAAACGGTCGGCCCCAGCGCGCACACTCCCACATCTCAGCTTATTCAAACCTTGCGGGACAATTGTAGTGCGCCGACGCTCTTTTCGAAGATGAGACCCGTGCACCATGTAGGAAGCATAATCGAAGAGTGCGGAATTATACGCATAGCAAGAGAGGGCCCAATACTAGCCCGAATTATTTCGTTTGCTAATCTCGTAACCTTAAGACTTTTGAACCTAGCAATATCTCAATGGCTTTTGGGCGCTCGGCTGCTGTGTCAGAGGAATCATGTACAATTCTAGGCGAAACGCAAAATGCATCCGGATATTGTGTGGTGTCCACGCACAAAAAATAATCACAGCTGTGGTCTGAGATAATCTAGAGCTTTCCTCTGCAGCGTCCCTTAATTGCATGTAACAAAGCTGTTCCTTCAGGACGTCAAACTGCAAAATGTACAGTCGTGAGCAAAAGTGGAGAGACCATGCTCTTTGAGAGAACTACCTGCCAGCTGCATTAGGTACC
Source organism: Amblyomma maculatum (assembly GCF_055883805.1). Taxonomy (NCBI): domain Eukaryota; kingdom Metazoa; phylum Arthropoda; class Arachnida; order Ixodida; family Ixodidae; genus Amblyomma; species Amblyomma maculatum. The sequence continues at coordinate 235,557,599 of NC_139344.1, forward strand.
GTGCTTAAAATACTTGCCTTCTTGCCCAAGCAATTTTCTCTGGCACATCTTTTTATACATAAAAAAAAGCAATCGTAGCAGTTAGCGTGGTCTCTTCACTTTTGTTCACGACTGTACATTTATTACCCCCTGCAGTCTGATAAGCCATTCTGTGTAACAAACAAATTTAGTATTCCAGTTGACCTCGCCGAGATGCGATTTCGTGTATTCCCAAGATTAGCTCAAGCCACGTAGTATCCACAGCTTTACTGCCTGCTGTCTTGTAAGCAGTACTGCATCCGTCTACTTCCCCGATTGATGCGTAAACCTCTCAGGAACTCGCATCCACTGAGCGCTGAGCTTATCAGCTCATAACATACATGGTCGCTGCTTTATAGACACGCATTCACCGAGGAAGCTTTAGCAAACTGCACTCGATCCGTGCAAGTCTGGCACCGCGAACTGTAGTAAGGTACGGATCACTTCTTACCCATACTCGCGAAAAGTCGGCTTCTTTACGCGACTGAACTTCGAAGGCATACGTCGCAACAGCACTCAACACATATCCACAGCCACTAAGCACTAACACTAGACCTTGAGAAACGATTTACAGTGGCTACTGCTGAACAGTGGCACAAATGCATAGTTTTAGCAAAACTTTTTCAGCCATGGTGCCCGCCCCGCCATGGTGGTGCAGTGTTTAGGGCGCTTGGCTGCTGGGCCCAAGGATGCGGGATCGAATCCCTGCCGCGACGGCCGCTTTCAGATGGAGGCGAAAAGCAAGGCGCCCATGTGCTGTGCGATGTCAGTGCACGTTAGGGATCTCCAGGTGGTCGAAATTTCCGGAGCCCTCCAATACGGTGTCTCTCATAGCCTGAGTCGCTTCGGGACGTTGAACCCTTCAAGAACAAACAAATCAAATCAGCCATGGTATCCACCACGACGTAAAAGCAGAGAACCTAACTGTTGTACATTGTGATGCACTCTGGCGGCTTTCAACGGCATCGAAACCTTGCTGTTTCGCACACCGGTACATGTACCATAGTGCGCATACAGCGCAAACACCTGTGCGCACGCACGCAGCGGGCCGCTAGTGTGAACGCCTATCTTATATGCCGTGAGACAGGATAAGCGGCGTGCACGCGCTGTTTTCTCATTTTAGTTAATGTGGTAAATTATTAGCGGAATTGTTTTGAACGCGAATAGAACAAAAATTTGTGGCTGTAACAGCAATGGGGTGGGGAAGCTGCAAACTTGCCAGCAGGCCCTTTATTCGTCAAAATGACTTCAAAAGGAGCCGAGGAAGTCAAAGGGAATTTGGAAGAAAGCCATCATTATATTAGAGCAGTTTAATTGGGGCTGAACGCGTTCTCTGCCCCACCTCGAAAACTGGTATTACAAAAAGTACAAAACTCATGTGCACGCGTGGGCGTGGTTCTCTTCAAGCGGCTCCGCCGTGAAGTTGCCTCGTGAAGTACAACCGCACTCCGTGAATATAATTATTCCAAAACGTTTAGAGCCAGCACGCAGGCCCGCGGCGGCAGGACGCGTGGTCTGTATAAACACAGACAGGCGAGTCCACATTCACTTTCTGGAGCGGAGCTTCGTGAAGTTATTGACGGCCACAGGCGTTGCATTGTGGGGGTATTTTATTCTGTTTACAGTTGTTGTCAGGCATTCACAAGTGCTCGTTACCGCGGAATCGTTTCGTCTAACGCCCAGCATTTCGGAGCTCCGCGAGCCACTGGGACAGCATCGACGCCATTTGAAGCGTGCGCCTTTGTTTCGGAATTCAAACGGGCCCTGGCCGGAGTGCCGCGTCGACTCGCTTATTATTCCCGCATTCGTGCGTTATATTTTGGTACAACACGTAAGACGATCGAGTGGAAGTGTGCCAGTTAGCTTGCGTCTGTCTGGTCTACAAAAGAGCGCGGCGCCGTGCTGCACTTCGCTCTGGCGTGGGCCGCGGGGGCAGTGCGCTGGCACGCCTGTCCGTTTCGCGTTTCGCGTAGCTGTTTTGCCAGGCCGGTGAAATACACTCGTACCCATATTTGAACTTCGTGTACAGAACGAGTAGTTTTCCATGCCTGCGCCACGTCTCCGCTTGCTTTGTGTCGAAACGGTGGTCTCATCCCGCCGCCGTTAGCGCCGCATCTTTTCCCTCGGGAAGGCTCGTTTTACGTTGCTTTCTCAAAACGCGCTGCGCGGCGGTGCGCGAACGTGTTTTCAACGAGTAGGCAGTACTGCAAGACTGGCAGATCGTACGCATCTGACTCGGCAGGTTTGCGGCGAGTGCCACTGTACATACACATTCTCAAATGGAAAGACAAGGTAGTTTTTCGTATACGTACACAGCTGCCAGCTTGAACTACCGCGTATGCATGCTGTTTTCGCTGCAAAGTTCTTGACGATGCGCGTTTCCCTCCTTTTTGTCGTGATATATGTCCACGAGAGCAACTCACCTGTGTTTACTGCCCCACAGCCGCTCAATGAAAAATGTTTCCACTGAGCCCTGTCTTGCTTGGAATGGTTTAGGCCCAGTGGCGGTACCAGGAATTGGTTCTAGACGGGGCGAACGGACTTTCTATACCAAAGCAAAAAATAAAAAACAATTCATTTGTTTACGTTTTATTTGTACAAGTTCTGTTCTTCGTTGTCTAACAATAACTGGTTAACGACATAGACGTTTTACCATGCTCATGGTTGGAATAGTAACGGAGGTCTTTAACTTGATTTGAAAAATAACCGGTGGGATATTCTTTGTACGTGCCCAGTGAAAGCCAAAAATCGGATTTTCTGCGATATGTATGCAAATGCTTTCCTTTTTTTGTGACATCTGTCCGCGATTTTGCCAGTCTTCTCAGCTGCTTGGCTTGTGCCCTCGATAACAGGTCGCAACGCCGTTACAGTGTCCGTGGTAATGATTTTAGCCGCCACAATACTATATTTACTTTCGCTGTCTCACGTGGCCGCAATGTGAAAGCGTTCTCCATTATCTTGGATATTTGCGCTGTCGGACAACCGCTTGTGTGCTCGCTGTTCTGACGAGTGCACTGTCCGCGTACTGCTTTGTTCCAACTGTCAAGATTACCTGTAGCGGGCATTTTGTTTGAGTTATTTGCTTCTAGCGGGTTTAGCGTTCGCTATGGTTCGCGCCGCGGAAAACAGTCCATGAGATATTTCTTCCCCCGACGTGCCCTTCGAAAGTTAGCTGAGTGAGCTGATAATTGCCCTTTTCTCCGCTGACTTGTATGCGGGACGCTTTATCGGACATTGAGTCTGTTCCTTCTCATGACCCTTCACGTTGAGAACGTTGCGCTACCTTCACCTCCAATAAAGATCGCACGATCAGTCGTCCAAGCTCTTTTGCATGGTCGTCTACAACACGTCACTCTTTTAGTCATAACCTTCTATACCTCGTTCCACCCGTACCCTATCGCACTCCGTGCTGTGATTCACAAAGCGTTATAGTATGAGTTACGTTTTCTTTTTTTTTAATCTTTGTCCCGAGTTATCCACCGTTATGACCCATTAGTGTGTACCCGGTATGAGGTGATGCAGCCAAAAATGAACAGAAGCTTTTTCTGAAGGCGGCAGGAGCGGAATCGCAACACGCTGATACTTACATGCGGTGATATGAATTCGTTGGTGTTTTTCTATTCTACAGCGAAACTTTTTTTTTTTTTTTGTAGCTCAAATCGGAGTGCATATATGCATCCTCAGCAGTGTGTTCAGAATTAAAGCACGACCGCACGCGTTGTTGTATTTTGTCCCGAATCAGGTGTCATTAAATTGTTGCGAAATAATTCGCCGCAGCACAGCTTTGTGTGATTAATATTTGCTACAATGCTAGGCTGAGAATTTTTCTTAAACAGACACTAAGACACTTTTGGTCGACCGTTTGCACTGTCACGTAGCGCCCACATTCACCCGATACAAAGGTTACAACATCAGATCATCATCATCGTCGTCGTCGTCATCACCGGACGTGCACAAGCAAAGACTAATCGGGCCATCACGCGGTTTAACTGCATATTTCTATTTTTTTTTAGAAGCCAGTACCAATAATGCAGCACCATCATTTGATCATTCGTTAGAAAGGGGTATACGCGTTACTGATATTAGTTAATTATGCCGTAACTTTTCGCGGTTTTCACGCATCCACCACACTAGTCCCACAAACGTATCGAGTGAGCATCGTTTTGAATGTGTACCAGTTTGGTGACCCAAAGAGTTCTCGAATTCTTTTTCGTGACAGCAGCCACCGAAATTTCATTGTAACTGGGATTACAGAACGCCCACTTTCACCAAGATTTCGGCACAGATTTAAGACAGCGAGCAGTCGTCTCAATCTCAATGCGGAGAGTCTTGCAAGCCGAGCCGGCCTAATCAGACTTCCATTGAAATTCTCCGCGACCCTCGCTGTAAGGCGACTTTCTGGCTGTACTGCAGAGTTGTCTGCGTTCCTAAATTTGCAGCAGTTCTGTGGAAGGATCGAAGGTAATATCCCAGGAGGAAGCTGAGTAATATGTGATTCTGTAAAAGGTGCCTCGCCTCGTCTTTTGTTGCCGACATCCTATATGCACGAAAGAGGGACAGAAGCGCGTGGCCTAACTCCGCTGTTCGGCTCGGAGGAGATGTACCGTTTTATATATAGTAACTATGTAGCCTGTCTTGTGTCGTGAATGCGAGAGTTCTAGCGATACCCGCGTCAATTTAACGCTGCAGCAGCTTTGCGTGATGAAAGGTCTTCCGGTGATGTGATGCTGTTGCAGCGATTGGGCACATTGAAACCGGAGACACGCGTTGAGGGGCAAAGAAGCAGACAAATAAAAACTGTTGGTTTTTAGTTTACAGAAGCGCAACGAGCCTACGGACAGCAACAGAACATAGCTTTTTCCTTATTTTGAATGGTACGTTTGACCTGGGAGGGGGAGCGTAACCTTCTCGCAGCAAACGGTTTGACGCGCGCCTTAGGCTCTTGAAAACATAGTATAAATAAAGACACGCAAAGGGTTTACATGAACTCGACAAAGTCAGATAGAGTCGACCTGAAAACCGGGTGTCGGGCTCAAGCATACGCTGGTATGTCGAGGTAAACGACCATCTAGTCGGGTTGATTCAATCCGACTGCAGGGGGTGTCGGGTCAGCGCCTCGTTTCTTGCCTCCTCGCTGGTCTGGCAGCAGCAGCAGCAGCCGACTCCCCCCGACTCGACCCGCTAGCGTCGTAAAGCAGCAATGGGACCATGGGCAGTTAGTCTGCGCATTCCTAGCTCCTCTCTGCCTGCGCGTGGATCGCTTGCTTGACGCAAGGTGTAGTGCCCCAACAAAAATAGAAACAGGTTCATGTAATCCCGGACGGATCGGGCTGACTCAACCGACAGCCGGCTCCTTCTGACTCGATCCGGTAGCGTCGGGATTTATACATGGCTATGGACAACACGATGTGGAGAGGACTGACAGAGAGCACAGCTGCGGCGCATTGCTAGCGCGGAGGTAGACGCTCGTTAAAAAAAAAAAAAAAAAAGTACAGCGGTTTAATCCTAGTGACACCCAAGATAGAGCGATAGCTGTATGATAGTATATATTTTCAGATTCTACTCATCGAAAGCCCGCTGCTGTGACTATGTGGTTAGGGCGCTCTACTGCTGTGCCCAAAGATGCGGGATCGAATCCCTTTCGCTGCGGCCGCTTGGCGCCCGTGGGCTCAGCGATGCCAGTGCACGTTAAAGAACCCCAGGTGGTTGAAATTTCTGGAGACCTTCGCTACGCTTTGGTTTGTGGGGATTAACGTTTCCAAGCCACTCAGGCTATGAGAGACGCCGCATTGGAGAGCTCCGGAAATTTCGACCACCTGGGGTTCTTTAACGTGCACTGACATCGCACAGCACACGGGCGCTTTGCTTTTCATCTCCCTCGAAAAGCGGCCGCCGCGGCCGGGATTCGATTCCGCATACTTGGGCACAGCAGTCAGTCGCCCTAACCACTGCACCACCGCGGTAGGTCCCTCTACTACGACTTACCTCATAGCTTGAGTCGCTTTGGGAAGTTAAAAATCAAAACCAAATCCATTCATCGGAACCTTTCCAACGATCCTAACTCGCTGGCGCCGTATTTCGCACGAACTGATTTATTCAAGTTTTCATTTTTTCCTCGCACAGTAACCGACTGGAATGATTCATTATTGCCTTTCTCGACACTTTGATGTTTATTACTTTTGTTATTATTGTTTTGTTGCCATGTTACCACCCTGCTTGGACCTGTACAAGGTTCGCAGTATTGAATAAAGAAAGAAAGATATGAATTGGCTTTGCAGCGTTAAGTTCACCTTTTAATCATATTTATCTGATTAACTGTAATTAACACCCGCAATTAGCCCAGTGCTGGTATACTTGACACAGGCTTTCCAACGATCTGACTTGATGCTGTATAGCAAAGTTCAGTTTTTAATCGCAGTCAACTATTGAACTGTAATTAATAAAGACACGCAATTATCAAAGCGGTCAGCTGATCATAAGAGGTCAGTAATCCATATGGTCATACACCTGTTCACCATAGCACATTATGGTAAGGGAGGCTTGAGTGAATAGTGGGCACCACTTGTTAACGAACATCGCTGAGCACACATGAGTAGCGGGCGCATTTCAAGTTGCGCAGTCCTGAAATGGCAGGACTTAATACAGCATGCGCATGTGATGACATAGTTCTGCGTTATCTGCGAAGAGAGGTGTGGATGGCGGGGATAGGACGACTTCGTTCAAAATGCAGCCCATTGTTCTCTGAGTGCGTTATGGTATAATTATTATTATATATTTTTTTTTTTTTTCAGATTCCATTCGATTCTTACACCCACCCGTCTTGATAATTGATTCCTGCAGCGACAGAAGGCGTAGGTCAACATCGAAGTTGAAAAAGAACAATGAGCTGCATTTTGAACGAAGTCATTTATCATCACCCTCTCTACTGATTCTTGTAATGCTATATAGCACCTGGCTCTTCTCCAATTCACTGTATACGTTCTTTATCGCCTGCATTCGATTTTTTTTTTTTTTTGCAAAGTTCATTTACGAACTGCTGTTCGCACTTCCGCATAAGAGAGCAACTCTTCGTGTGGCTTAAATGATCGTGTTATTCGTTGGGGTTATCTGTCTCCTGTAGTCTCATAGGTCGAGTGTTTCAAGCGAACACATTCCTAAATAGAGGGGTTTCGTAATAGTAATAATTTTGGACGTTATTTTCAGTACAAATCATCCTAAGTAGATGTAAAATAAGCGAATTTAATTAGTAATTTTCAGTTAGCACGGACAGTCCTAGTTTATAAGACACAGTTATAGCAACGACCAGCGTTTTCCTTGCGCCGTAGGAAGGTAATGTGCGTGACGCAGTGAAAGGCAGTTCGAGTTGCGCCGGCCATAGACACTCCAGCTTGTCACCAGAGGGCAGGGCACTGAGCTTCCTGGGCTTCCTGTACAGCAAAATTGGATAAATTCGATGGAAAAGAAACAGAGTGTGGAATTATACTGAAAGTGGAAAAGGCAGATCAGGAAGGAAGCCTTCTTTGATAACTCAAGAGGCAGTGCCCTACTTTTTGAAGCTAGATCAGGGTGCCTTAGAACACGCGGCTACAAAAAGAAATTTAACAATGAAGATGACGCATGTGCTGTATGTGGTAACTCCAGTGAAACAATTGACCATATTATACTCGAATGTAATGGTATCCATCCGGAAGTTGATGCAGGCGCAATCACTGTTCCTGAAACTCTGGGGTTTAGAGATACCAGTGGCCGGGTGAATGAACCTGCGGTGGAAGCTAGCAAAAAACGACTGGAATATTGGTGGCTTAAGAGCAGAAAAGTGACATAATGTTAGTAATGTAGAAACAAAAATTCAATAAATAGAATGATGTTATAATTAGCCAATCTAAAACAATAAAGATATAGGGAGAAAAATGAGCATGATAGCACCTGCTACCACCTCGTTTCAAAGGGGGCGCTCCTATATTCCGTCCGTCCGTCCGTCCATCCATCCATCCATCCATCCATCCATCCATCCATCCATCCATCCATCCATCCATCCATCCATCCATCCATCCATCCATCCATCCATCCATCCATCCATCCATCCATCCATCCATCCATCCATCCATCCATCCATCCATCCATCCATCCATCCATCCATCCATCCATCCATCCATCCATCCATCCATCCATCCATCCATCCATCCATCCATCCATCCATCCATCCATCCATCCATCCATCCATCCATCCATCCATCTATCTATCTATCTATCTATCTATCTATCTATCTATCTATCTATCTATCTATCTATCTATCTATCTATCTATCTATCTATCTATCTATCTATCTATCTATCTATCTATCTATCTATCTATCTATCTATCTATCTATCTATCTATCTATCTATCTATCTATCTATCTATCTATCTATCTATCTATCTATCTATCTATCTATCTATCTATCTATCTATCTATCTATCTATCTATCTATCTATCTATCTATCTATCTATCTATCTATCTATCTATCTATCTATCTATCTATCTATCTATCTATCTATCTATCTATCTATCTATCTATCTATCTATCTATCTATCTATCTATCTATCTATCTATCTATCTATCTATCTATCTATCTATCTATCTATCTATCTATCTATCTATCTATCTATCTATCTATCTATCTATCTATCTATCTATCTATCTATCTATCTATCTATCTATCTATCTATCTATCTATCTATCTATCTATCTATCTATCTATCTATCTATCTATCTATCTATCTATCTATCTATCTATCTATCTATCTATCTATCTATCTATCTATCTATCTATCTATCTATCTATCTATCTATCTATCTATCTATCTATCTATCTATCTATCTATCTATCTATCTATCTATCTATCTATCTATCTATCTATCTATCTATCTATCTATCTATCTATCTATCTATCTATCTATCTATCTATCTATCTATCTATCTATCTATCTATCTATCTATCTATCTATCTATCTATCTATCTATCTATCTATCTATCTATCTATCTATCTATCTATCTATCTCTATCTATCTATCTATCTCTATCTATCTATCTATCTCTATCTATCTATCTATCTCTATCTATCTATCTATCTCTATCTATCTATCTCTATCTATCTATCTCTATCTATCTATCTATCTATCTATCTATCTATCTATCTATCTATCTATCTATCTATCTATCTATCTATCTATCTCTATCTCTATCTCTATCTATCTATCTATCTATCTATCTCTATCTATCTATCTATCTCTATCTATCTATCTATCTCTATCTATCTATCTATCTCTATCTATCTATCTATCTATCTCTATCTATCTATCTATCTATCTATCTCTATCTATCTATCTCTATCTATCTATCTATAGTCGAAATTTCCGGAGTCCTGCACTACGGCATCACTCATAGCTTGAGTCGCTATCTATCTATCTATCGATCGATCTATCGATCTAATCTCGTTTTACCGCGTTAGGCTGACTGTGATACAACTGACGTCCGCCAGATTGTCATTAAATATTCATTAGTTGTTTAAATAACTAGCTAACTATTAGGCTGACTGTCATGCAACTGACGACCGTTGTGGCTGACTGTTCGCGAAAGTATATATATATATATATATATATATATATATATATATATATATATATATATATATATATATATATATATATTGAACCCCGTATATTATGAAATTTTGAGTGTACGCTGAATTGTCGGGTGTGCCCTCGGCAGTAATTTGTTTCTGGCACAGCACAGAATCGAAAGGACAAAACCACAGGGCGCCAGCATGTTCAGATTGGCATAAAAAAAAATTAAGAATACAATTTTGATGAGGTGGTATGCACAATCGAAAGTTCGGCACTAATGCTTCCTGCGTAGCAGCTCTGGTTTCTAATGCATAGCATTATATTTACATTGCTTGGCTTATACACGCCGTGTACGGAATGCGTACATAATATGCTCATAGTGGCTGCGTAGCTTATGTCTAGTATAATTGCACTGGATTAATTGTAGGCTTCAATTAATTAATTACACTAAATGCAGCTATCAGGTAATAAGTGTTAATTAGTTAATTGTAATTTTATTCTAACTTTTCACTGCACGCCAGAGAGCGAGCTAAATTTGTTAATAAGCGCTCCTTTCTTCATCATCGTCATCCTCTCTCTTTCTGTCGCGCAGGTACCTGCAACGCTTGCTTCCGACACCACGGCGGTGCAACACGATTTTCGTCTAGTGTATGGCGCGGCTGACAGTGGACCACCAGCACGGCGCGGCTGCTGCTCATAATCAGGTAAGTAATCGATCCTGGTTGTACCTAAGTGCATGGGCTGCAGGTGCGCGATCTTCTCTGCTGCATGACCCGATGACCCCCTGCGGACCATGCTTGGGCCGCCAGCGAAACCTAATTTGCACCGCTGTCTGTGAATATTTCACGGCTTACATTTCTGTGTGAAGGAAGGAATGTTACAGATCGATTGTCTTCGTTAGGGCTGCATAGTGAAGATAAGATAGTTCCCTTCCTTGTTATTAGCAAATAGTACGCACAAATGTGTATCGCCGCATTCGTGACCCATGATGAAGAGTCGTTTTTTTTTTTTTTGTTTTTTTTTCCATTGTTCACCGGGCTGCGTGCTCGAGGTGATGGGATCAAATCCCTGCCGCGGCAGGCGAAATGCGAAAGCGCCTGTTTGTGCACGTTCAAGGATTCCACAGGATTGAAATTAGTCGGCGCCCTCCACTATGGCGTCTCTCATTGCCTTGGTATACTGCTTGGCGATTTGAAAGCCCAAGCAACGTGCAATTTTCTCAGTTGCTCCAGCGCCAACCTACGTTCCCCCCGGTCATCGCAAACGGGTATATCGGTTCACACTGCATGAGCATTTCGCTCCCGAAGCTGCACAAGCCCCTCCGAAACAGCTGAGCGAATGCGTGTGATCCTAGTCGCTCTCGGAGATATTTAGCGCTGTTGTGTTTTGAAATTGAAGGCGCCTTTGCGGTTCTAGGGACGCCACAGGAGCGACATAGCTTCGTCAGGGTGCCGAGCCACTTCGGGCCTCGTCAGGGTGCCGAGCCACTTCGGGCCTCCTCGTGAAAATCTGGCAGCGATTCAAACTCGTATCAAACCTCCGAAAGGCTGCTTATTTTGCCCACTTTCACAGCCATCTTTGTCCTGCTCGATGACGTAGTCGCTACTTCTCTAAATTAAGTGATTCGCAATACTGGCTCGGAAACGGCGGCATATAGTGGCGCAGATAATATAGTTACCACGGTGTACTGAGTTTCTGTTTTTTTTTTTTTTGTTTGTTTCAATTTTTGGCTGTATAAAAACCATGAAAATCGTAGCGGGTTTCAGTGACTTTATATACACGCTAGCTATTCGTACGCCCGTGCGTTCCACCACTGCCTATTAAATCACGCTGCGAAGTGCAGCGCATCTGTTCTATTCTCGGTCGTTTTCTTTTTCTTTTTTCACCATAGTTTTTTCGCAGCCACTCTTTCTACCTTTCTACTGCCACTGGCGGCATAAGGCAGCTACAAAGTTGCACAGTTTACCCGTCGTAGCTCGTCTAAGAATGAGCTCTCCATATGACAAATCTTTTTGAACTTCAACGAGAAATGTTCCACCGCCTGGTGACGGGGAATCTCACATACTGTCAGTTTTTTTCTAGGCGCTCTCTGCGCACTTTTGTGCTGAAACTGCCCCGAACACAATAATTAAGGTTCCAGATCTTTCTGACTCTTCTGGTCGTTCTTTCTGATAGGGTGTCAGGGTGACATATATAGAGTGTCATGTCTCTCAGATCTTTCGTGGCGAGCGTAGGAAGGCGTTCATGTTCCTCTCACGTGGCGACGCGACTGCTTTCGCGAATCCGAAACGGTTGCGTTGTCACGAGCTTCCGGCTGAAAGACAAGCGCCTGTAACGCTACTCTGAAAGTTTGGACCTCGGGCGGTTTCTATTCGAACGCCATGCGCGAGCTTTGGCAGAATTCCTTGTCGGGCATGAAAAAGAGAGATGGGGATGAACTATCCGTTTACGGACGCGTTGCAGTTTGTGCTGCATACGTGTGCTCCAACGTACAAGCGGGGTTTGGAATTTTCGCTTGTCTGTTGGCTGCAGTGAATCATTAGAATATCCACTGTGTGCTTTATCTGTTTTCTCCCTTAGACAGCGGGTTCCAACGGAAGAGGGTTGCCCATTTATAACGGGTACGTCCACAAACCTGTATACTTTATTTGTAACGTCAGCGTAGCGATCGAAAGTACACTGGGGGCATAGATATACGAAAACGTTTGCACCATGGTTTTTCATGAACCGCGCCTAGATCTGATTATTTTCCCAGCCGATTATAGGAAGCGCTCTCGTAAATGTAACTACTGCGATTTTTTCACCTTGTAATGCTTGTGGGCCGTTTCAAGAAAGTGGTGTCTTTGCTCTCATATTTTCAAGCTGAAAAATTTCGGCGCTCGCCGCCTATGTTATATTGAATGTCGATCCAGTCGCGCCGACAGCATTGCACACACACATGGGGGGCAGCACCTTGCCTTTGTGCAGATTTCGCGCGAAGGTAGCGTGATGATCGTGTGATTTTTGTGCGATAAACCGCGCACTAAGCTCCCGCCCGCACCGCATATCGCGCTCGCTCGAAATAGTGTTCGCGCTGCAAAAAGGCACTCTGCGATATGGCGCGACGCTCGCCGTATAGGACATCTGTTTGCGGTGCCGTCATTCCTAGCGCTACATCCGGACACTGCCAGGACCCGCGATCTTCAAGCACAGCGAGGACCTGCGAACTTTGTCCGGAGCAAACCAAGTCTAATCTGACCAGTCGATAGGGGCACCGGTGCTTTCATGTCGATTGCGAACACAAGGCCGCACGCTTGAATGACGTGATCGATTAGGCATTGCGGTGCACGCCGATGCGGTGAGCGCTTGCGCTTCGGCCGTCCTTGGCACGTGTGATTAGATTGCGTTGGATTGATGGCGCTGCTTTAACAATTCATCTGGAGGATATCGCTGTTTGAGCACCGCGACTCGTGAGCGGAGAGCCTGACGCTTGTCAGTGCGCGCTGTGCCTTCGGAAGCGTCGCCAGACCGCCCACCTCCATCTGTGCATGCGCGACGAGGAATACCGGTGAGCCGAGGTTAACTTTGTTCCGTTCTTTCGCGGCGCCGTAGCTGTGACGCGGGATGAGAAATAACTTGCCAATGCCGGCCTAATCGCGTTCTACAGCAATGGTTCTGATAGCGTTGTGAGGGACTTTCCCCGGGGTGTGTGATATTGTCTGTTGATTTGTATGTTACTGCCCAGTAATGGGCTATTTCTCCTGACCAGTGGGGATATGATCCAGGTCGTCCTGGACGATTGGGATGCTCTGGGAAAGAGGAGGGTGGGCGCCCTCGGGAAAACGGGCCACCCGTGGTCACGTGATGTAGGCGGGAGTAATAAGATTTCTGTGCGGTCAGGCTGTCACTTTTAAAGTCCGCCCCCTGCCCTCTTCTCCAGTTTATGTATATCGTCTTCACGTTTTTCGGCAGCTCTGCCTAGCTTTCAGAATTACGTGTCAGCTTCTCCTCATTCCCCCCTCCCATTCACCCTATTTTCTGTACCATCCCAGACGATGGGCAGAATGAATTAAGAATTCCCGAAATAGGAATGGGTATATAGTGTAGCGAGAACCCATTTGAGTGGTACCTTCGGTCTTTGTCCTGTTACGTGGACGTCGAGATCAGTGTTTGCGTACGCAAGTTCATCGAGACATTTTTTAATAGAAGTTCACTGTGTGGAGCGAGTTCGGAGTTAAAGATATCAAGGAGGTTTATTATTTGTATTTTTTGTTTCTGTCTCCAACGCTATAGCCTTTTCGCGGCGCTCATTGCAGGTCATGGTCATTCCTCAGCTTGCTGCGCTTGACGAGAAAATAAAAAAAAAAAAAGCGTAGTGAAAGGTCTGCACATTCTTGAAGCACTCATAAGTGCGCTCCCGACAGCTGCTCGTTGTGCTCCTGTTAAGAGCGGTTTCGCCGGACTCGGTGAGGAGCGTTGTCCTTGCTTGGTGTAATAACCTGGGCGAAGCTTTCTTATCGTTGCCTCTGGCGGGGCGACGGCGTGTCTTTCGGTCTTATTTTCCCTCGTCCTTTTCACGAACGGGAGAGGCTAGCCCACTATCTCTCCCCAATTTGTGTGCACATGCCTCATACATTCGGTGCGAGAGCCACTTCGAGAGAAAGAGAGGGAAAGAGAGTTCCTTCTGAACGTGCCTTGAATACGTCGCGCTCGCCTCGTGTCCCCGTTCGGGCACCAATAGTCCCACTCTCCGTTTGCGATTGCGAAGTCACCTCGTCGCGATTGCTGACGCGAGAGCCGCTTTTTGCGGAAGACCGCGTCGACCTTCACGGCGGACATAAGAAGGCGTGTGTCGCAACGGCGCTCCTCGTAGTCATCCTTGCTGCGCGTCCGACGGGCACGTGGCGCGTGAATGGGAGGAAGGCCGATAGGAATCTTCGTCTGAATGGGAGACAGAGGCACCTCTTGACGCAGCGGCGGCGTTTCTCTGCGTGTCTGCCAGCTTGTTCAATCTCCTTATCGGCCAAGCAGATAAATTTACTTCCCCCCCCCCCCCCCCTCTTCTTTTTGAAAGCCACTCACTAGGCTTTTGGCAGCGAGTTGCACATAGGGAAACGGTGCAACTCCGGGGCTTCCACCCTGAGGGCGTTCAACCATAGCTGCGTTTGCGCCGGCTGACGCGCACACGGGAAACTTTAGGTTGGTTGGTTGGTTGGTTGGTTGGTTGGTTGGTTGGTTGGTTGGGTTTGTGGGGTTTAACGTCCCAAAGCGGCTCAGGCTATGAGCCGCTTTCAGGCTATGAGCCGCTTTCCCAAAGCGGCTCAGGCTATGAGCCGAAATTTCGACCACCTGGGGTTCTTTAACGTGCACTGACATCGCACGACACACGGGCACCTAGCTTTCCGCCGCCATCGAAAAGCAGCCACGAAGGCCGGGATTCGATCCCGTGTCCTTGGGCACAGTAGTCGAGCGCCCTAACCACTGCGCCACCCCGGCGGGGGGTGTGTGTGCATATATATATATATATATATATATATATATATATATATATATACACACACAGTCGGCGAGGCCAAGGAAAGCGTTGGGGATGGTACTTCATGTCTTTTTTTTTTAATGTTTACTTGGATAAGCACAGAAATTAGTAATGTAATCTGTTTAGGGGAAAGATAATTAAACACAATGTAGAAGAAAAAACAACGTGCCGATGGTGGGAACCGAACCCACGACCTCCGAATATCGCGTCCGGTGCTCTTCCAACTGAGCTACATCGGCCGCTGTCCCCCCTGCTACTTGCTTGGGTATTTATGTTGTCTGTATACGAACCTTGAGGGTGGCGCTGGTGAACACTCTCAAGGTTCGTATATATATATATATATATATATATATATATATACATACATAAAGGATGGTTTCACGGCGGTCCTGCTGAAATTATTTTTATCATCACGTAACGTAAAGAACAGAAATTGAGCTTTAAGGCGCTCTGAACGGCGATCTTGAAGTTATTGCTGTCACGAAGAGAGACTGTAGAGGTGGCAAGGCGGTTCTACTCAACGGCAGTTCGTGGTAAAAACAAATGATGCATATTGCCACGACAAGATGGCACATCTACTTTCTTTATAGGATCGATGCCAGGTGTGACTTGCGGTTTTCTTCCGAGAAAGGATGAAGATAATATAGTTTATGAAGCAGACAGAGGCGAGGAAAGCGATGAGAAGGCTATAAGCATATGAACCAGCATGTTCTAATTTTAAGTGAACGGGGTTTTTCTACCGCGTAATTTGAAGTGAAATGAGTACGCCGCTGGTTGAAAAAAAAAAAAAAAAAAAGAAATGAGGGAGAGAGACTAAAAGGAGGCGAGAAAGACGGCGGAAGCTGCGCTCCGAAAATTTCGAGGAGTGTTCTGACACCGAAACTGCACGGACAGATCATTGATTCAGGGCGGCAGTCAGAACGTTCCGCACCAATATCTACTTCGATTACTTCACGCTCAAGTAACGGCTCGAACTACCTCCCTGGCTGCCTCTATCGCTGTTACCGTCGGCGCAATTACTGAAAAAAAAAAAAAAAAAAAAAAAACTGCACCGCGTTTTGTGCACTAGCCACTCCTGTGCGATAGCCCTCCGTGCCTGAAAGTATGAGACGTAATAAACAGCTAAAAAATAAGCAAGCAGATAAACTCTCATTATTTTGGTCGTATTAGCTTAGGTATGTGGTTCTTAGCGATTGGCCCGTGTCGTTAACTAAACCAACGCGACCGAGTCAGCGAGAATCAGATGAACGGCACGCACACTGTCGATCCGACCCAAAGCTTAACCATCAGCAGTTTCTATTTCCCGATAGCGCGGGAATTAGAAACGTCCCCGATCTGAAATAGTTTTTCTCGTGACAGAGCAAAGCGTAAATGCGCACGAGATACAGCAAGCTTTGTGTCTGACCCTCCACTTTTGCGATTGGATAACGTACGAGATCGTATTTATCCTTCCTGTCAGCGGACTGCTTTCCCGTGGGTAAACGTCGCCAGACGGAAGGTGAGAACGCTCTGTCGCATCTCGCACGGCGGCCCCGCGTCCGGATGGCGCGTCGCAAGCGGCGTCCCATTGCCTATTGTGTTGCATGAGGTGGAGTAACGAGATGCATTCCTGTTTACGAGCCGGACGGGAGGCGACGAGCACGTGACGATTTCTCCTGTACTTGTTTTTCGACTCCCCACGCCTCTTTGTTGAATTCGAAGCAAACGAAATTAGGTTTGTTTTTTTTTTTTTTTTTTCTCTTTTTTTTTCTTTGCGCTGGCTGTGTGAAACGCAGGTGGTAAGGTATAAAGTTGGGCGAGTTGGTACAGAGACATGATTGAAATAGTGCAGTGCGCTAAAAAAAGACGAATACTAAACACATAATGAACGGGACACGCAGGTGAATGTGAGCAGGTTTGATCCTGGACAGCTTGCAGTATTGTTTACCAGGAATTCTCCTCTATCTCGAAAATGCACTGCAAACATTTTCAGGAGTATGCCGGTGGTCGGGAGCAAGCTTTCACGGTGCAGGACACGTGACTGTCGGTCGCGAGTGTTCTTGCTTTCTCTTTGAATGGCCAGGCTGGTGTGCATGCGAAGGCAACTGCCGCCGGGCCTCAACCGACTCGCAGGGAAGGGACGCGCTCGAGCTGAACAATCACCAGAATGCCTCGGCGCCGACGATTCGGACATTACATTTGTGCTCCGGTGCGTGCTCGTGCGATTGCCAAATAACCGCCCGCATTGAGCGGGTGGGACTCTTCGCAAGAGGCCGGAGAAATCCGCCTCTGATACCACTTGCTGAATTTCCATCTTTTACGCAAGAAGGTCGCGCATCAACGGGTGAATGCAAGGAATATAGTTACATGACAGCTGTGTTTTTAGTGCAAATAAGAACTGCCAAAACACGATCGACAGGCGCTGACGCCGATGTGGGAATACATTCACGCCGAGTCACTTTCTGCGCGCTCTTTACAAAAAGCGACAAGCAAGATTTATCCCTTTTCGCGTCACTTTGCATAGTTAGTAATATGCAGCTGTTTTAACCAGATCGACGCAAATCTTCCCCTAGCCGGCGCCATCTCGTTGCGTTCGAATCGGTCACTCATATGTATCCATGTATCGTCATTGGCCTTTTTCAAGTGTAGTTAATTAGGACTTTTCAGCATTGCACCAGGAGTGAACGAAGGAGTATGTCGGGCATGGCCCCACGTGCGAGTGGCTTTGTTCCTGCCGTTGCATGGTAATGAGTGAAGCACGGTGAAACGCGTCATGATGTTCGCCGTATAGTACGTTCTATGCCACGGTGTGCGCGCGTGCTTCGCTCGCTGTGTGGTCGAAGACTGCGAACTTAGCACGCATTCTTTCACGCCCATTCGCTTGCTCGAGAACTTTTTGGACACTCCACCACGCGGCACAGACGATGTGCTGACACTGCCGCGTTTTATTCCTGATATGCCAATCGCATCGCTTTGACGCAGTAGCTTATCGACAGCTTCAAGCTTAACTGTGTCAAACTGATTTTCCACGCCCCCTGCATATGCTTATTGCTCATTGATTTCGCGCTCTGTCTAAGCCAGCGTTGTTTAATCCACTCGTGGCGTGCGTCAGCTAACAGAGAGCATCTAAGCTAGGCATTTTATCAATTGAATCAATCAGGCCTTCGCCTCTGGTCGTTCGGAATGCGAGCTCGCGTTTGTAGCCAAGAACATGTCAAAGAGGCAGCTCACGGGATCCGGACCGACCTTTGTTCGTTCGGAATGCGAGCTGTCTGTCGGCTGCAGCTGTATACGCGCGCAGTGGAACGACTGCAACAACGTACGCATCCGCACTTCAGGTTCCCTTACCTGTATTCGCAAATGAAAGCTGGTGGTTCTGGGCGAGGATGCGTCTACACAGCTGCATGGAGAAGAAGCCTGACACAAATATCTGGCTGCATGAGGCCCCCGAGTGCGCAACAGCTATTTTGATGATTTAAGTTTTTGTAGTAGTGCGCTGAAGCTTTGTGAACTTATAAAGCGCAAAGGACAAAGACGTCTCTTCGCAAATTATCAGCACGTGTTGTCTTTGTGCTCCGCGGCTTTCTGTATGCGCTGTTCGCCGTTTATCCAGTGTCTGCAAAAAAAGAAAAAAAAAAAGTCCAATTGCTTAGTAAATTGAAGAGTAGAAATTAAATCGACAAGATGGTAACTTCCAAACTCATTTTGTCGGTTTGAACTTCGGACAACGCGCGCATTCGACTAAGGATATTTTTTTTCTAGTTTTTTTTTAGTGAGACACCGTGTGTGCAGTGTAAAATGACATCGATTTATAGGTTAAAAGTAGGTGATATATATGTCCGGGATGCATACATCCCGGACTTATATCACGCCATTTCTTAAAGGATCACCATCATTCATTAATTTTGGCTTCTTTTTTACCCCTCTGTTATGCGTGTGCCGCTCAGCATAGAATTTATACGCGTCTACGCCACTCATTGCATATACATTGTATTTGCAGCCGGTTCTTACGTTTTGTCATTCTTTGTGTATTCTATGCGCCGAGGCTCTACGACTGCTGTTCCATAATAGTGCACAAATGGACCTGTTGACGAGCCTTCCGTTGGAACACATGAGTGGCGGACCAGTGGTTTTATCTCCCGACCACTCGGATCATTCCTTTTCGTTCAGCCCTTGCCACGCACGAAGGCATGACTTAATGATCTGTAATTGCCCCAGGTGTCTGGGCGTTGGTTGTCACATGAATGGCCTTGCGGGACTGTCGTTGCAAGCGTAATGCTGCCGCCGGCACGCTACTGAAAACGGGTCGTTAGATGGGCGTACACAAGTCTGGGTTCTTCTTGATTTCGTTCAGCAAAGAGCTATTTGTCGCGCACGTGCGTCTGTTTGCAAACCTTGCAGACGTCGGTCAACAGGGAGCTAGCCCCGTCGAACGCGGATCGTGCGTGGCATTCGCTCTCCCTCAGTGCTGTCCACCGCCGCCGTCTTTTCTCGGGTCCGCTCCTGAGCTCTCGCGCCAAGGTTTCTTGGGCCGTTTTTCATCGGCGCGTCTTCACATGCCCGCGCACGGGCCTCGTTCAAGGTCGGCGCGGCGGTTGCCCTGAGGTCGCTATCGGGCGGAGGAAGAGCCCGCGTCTTTTTTTATCGCCTCCCGCGCATCTTGCCTTTGTTATATCAGCGGCCGGCGGCTGTTCCGGGCGTGGTTTTTCGCACCTTTGGCTTCGGGCCGCTCGTCGTCGTCCACTGGTCTTGTCCGCGTAGCGCACGTAGGGCTTCCGGAAAAAAGAGGCGGTAGTGAAACTCCGGCGCTAAAGCCCCGCAATCTGGCGGCGATCCGTCCTTGCGGTCTTCACGTGCGCCGCCGCGTCTCCGAGGGAGAGGAGGAAGCGCCTCGGACGGCGGCGCGCTGAATGGAAGAGCGGTACTGTCGCCGTCTGCTCACCGGCCGGCTCGCACCGCGGACTCTCTGCTCCTTTTCATGCTGCGCGCGTGAAAGCACACTTCTGCGCAGCCGCTACGCATCTTCCCCTGGACGGAGTGTACACCTGCAGGTAAATTCGCCGAAAGTGTTAATCACGAGTCTGCGTGTCGTGCTTATGCCTACTTATTTAAACAGTTCAGGGAATCAAATTTTCACTGTCTTTTCTATTGCCACTTAATTTTCATTTCCAGGGTATAACTTTGCGTCTAGTCGCGCAGCCCCCGTCGTTGTCATTATCGCGCAGAAATTTCGACGAAAGTTTTTTTTTTTTTTTCTTTAATGATTTTTCGTACACCAGTCTCGTTGCCACAGACATCACATTTGAGCGCGTTATAGAGAGAAAGCAGGCTCTGGTTCTGAACGCTGCGTCGATTTGAGAGCTTATATTGTTCTTGCTGCTGACATGGAGCGCACTGCAGCCTTTGGAATGAGTCACTTGCGGCAGCATTTGTGGTAACCAAACGAACCATTCCGGGCAAAAATGGCGTTATCACAACGAAGCGTGGCACTCTCCATTTCATTAACATGCAGGGCAGCGGACTGGTATATTTGAGTACGCAACGAATGCGCTCCGTGGGATATGCATGTGTTTTTGAAGCCTGTAGGAAGTGTGCTCGCACATGATCTTCGGGCTTCAAATGTCGGCGGGTCACGGCCTCATTCGCAACACAGCACGCGCGCACTCCCTTCCAAGATTTGTGGTCGGTTGCACACAGAACTGGGTGCAACTGGCGGCTGCGAATATTGTTCAGAAGTCTTTAGATTGTGATATGCTTAGACATGTGTCATTGTACCAAACTGCTCTGCCTTGGGCAGCTAGGGTTCCGTCGTCCCGCATTTCCCGCTCCTTTGATTCTTTATTTTTTGACTCCTCATAAACGCGTGCTCGTAAGCTTTGAAGCGAAAAATAAGGCGGCGAATTTTAAGGACGCATCCTGCCTTCCCCCTGTCCGTGCGTCGTGGACTTGGCGCTTTCTCGCGGCTTGCGTGCAGTGTGTTTGCTGACTGGGACTTAAATAGCGAGTCATCGCGACCTTCCACTGCGAATGGCTGTCCTTGAAGATGATTGTGCAGCAAAGTGCTCGGCAGAGATGACATCAGGGAAATGAATCCTAATTCCCTGCTGGTGCCTGTGCTTGACCCTTGAGCGCCTTCGTGTGTGAACCTGATTGGCTGTACGCAAACTGCGCTTGTACTGCACTGCCGCGCCACTTTCCGGGAGCGCCTGCTGTCGATACGGGCGAGTATGTGATTCATAGTGGTTCACCGCGCTAACACCTATACTTCGTCTCACAAGATGTTTGCAGCACTGCGAAGGGCAGGGGAACCCGGTCCAATCAGGATCACGCGCACTGCAATTGGCAATTGTGCTCCTACGCGCCTCTCGCCCCCCAAATTGGCGGGGGTGACAGTACGAGCACAATTCTCTATTATAGTGCGGAGAGGCGAGAGGCACTTAGCTGCAGCACTGCGAAATGTAGAGGAGCCCTTGCAATTGTGCTCCTATCTTGTGAGACGAAGTATAGAACGACAAGAAACACTACAACACAGAGCGCGAACTTTCAACTGGTGTAACCCAGGCAGCACAAATCTTGGGCCCAGTGTTGGTATACGGTGTTGGCAATGTCCGGGTCAATGTAGGACCAGTCGTTACCGACGTAGTACCAACACTGGGCCCAATGTTCGTGCTGCTTGGGAAGTTCGCGCTCTGTGTTGTTGTGTTTCTTGTAGTTCTAAGTGTTAGCGCGGTGAACCACTATGAATCGCCACCTATAGCCCAATTCTCGGTATTTTAGGAGTATGTAATTATTTTTGCCTGGAAACACGTCCTCTCTTTTCGATCCGTCGTCATCCTATTTGTCAAAAAAAGCAGAAAGGAGTCTGAAAAGCGCAGTTGTGCTGGGTATTACAGTTTGCGTCCGTCGATAGTTAACTTTCGCATTCGGGTGCTGTTGTAGTCCATCTGACTCGTCTGCCACGTTCGAGGCTGTGGGACGAATTATAAATGTTGAATACCCTGACATCTGTTACATTTTTAACTGCAGTTCAGGCTATTTTGAGATTTCCTGCTTTATTTTATTTTTTTTTTATTTTTTATTTTTTTTTTTTTTTTGCATTTCTGTCCGATTTTGTTTTCGTGCTCAAGTTTTGGCTCGCGTAGCGTCCATTGCGAAGATCGCGAAGTGCTGATGGCAGCGGCGCGGAAGGCGATTACGGCATGCACGCTGGTCTTTGGACGCCGTAACTGCTGTCCTGGCGCTAAACTTGGGCTCAGTAATTAAGTATTCAACCAACTATCTTGTTATCAAGCATTTTATTTTTTATTATTTTTTTTTTACACGCACGCTTTCGCTCTGGCAGTAAATTTACGCATACGAGTCGGCAAATATGTTCTCGTCAAGAGCACTTCCGCTCCTCTTTGTCAACGGCGAACAACTTAATGGATCCACATAAAATTAACAGTGGGTGTATCGTTTGGCAGACATTTTTTTTTTTTTCTTTTTGCCGCAGTTTGTGGGTACACGGTTATGGCTCACTTTTCTTCACTTTCAGTGCATTGTAGTTCGAGTGTATTGCACAAGCTGAGGGCTGTTCAGCCGAGCAGAATGTGTGTCCCTCTTCGTCCGCACCGCGGAATGGACATCCCGGTAGTTAGCGTATCCTGTAGTGACCACTGCTCGTCGTCTTGTGCTGTCGCACGGTGGGTCTACTCGCGACTTGACTGGCGAGAAAGTATGGCGGCCGTACGAAGCGGAACAGGTGCTGCCTGTTTCCGCACTGCTTTCTCTACCCTCCTGGCATGGCACTGCGCTCTTGCACGGCTTGTACACGCCAGCTGACGCGCGGCGTTGCGTCAATTATGAAACAAGTGCTCTCCCGCCAACCTACTTGCGCGCGTCGGTTTTCTTGGCACGGTTGTGCTTCCTTCAGTCCGACTGCCGTATCGGAGCGCGCCTCCGTCACATGGTGCCAATATTCTGAGAACTATTCTTGAAGTCTCTTCATGGCGTTGTTCCCATCATGCTTTTTTTTTTTATTTTCTTTTGCTGCTCCCTTGTCAGCAAGGTGCTTGATTCCGTCGCCCACTTGGGAAAGGGAGGACAGCTTCTTCGTGATCTTACCAGTAATGTACACAGGAAAGAAATTTGATATGCTAGCACTCTAGACTGGAAGTCCAAGGCCAGTGCTCATTCGTCCGTTTGTGCTTGCGTTATCTTTCTTGATGTAGGCTCTGTGCACTTCGCACTGTTGAACGATTATCGGGTGCATGCACCTCGCGTTCTGTTCGGGACTGGATAACTCCCGTCCATTGTTTCCGTCGCTTTATTGGCAGACAAGGGCCGGATTGCTCAAACAAGAGTGGGGAACTAGTGATAAGCGAGTTAACGGTATAGTTACATTTTTCCTTCAGCGATTCCACTTACCTAATGCTTGGATTTGTGGATGGTTGCGCGTCACTCAGGCAATTCCTTCCTATTTATAGGGCATAGCGGTAATTACGGTTATGCTGCAGAAAAAGCATGTTGCAATTAGTTATGTGTGCGTAATTTCGAGATTGAGAAATCCTGCCTCCTATAGAGTGCAAGAACATTGACTTCAAAGTCAATATTCTTGCAAAAAAATTGATTGAAGAGGCTAAGATCGCAAAAAAAAAAAAAAAAAAATGGACCACGTGCGGTTCTTTAACATGCGTGGACATCGAACAGCACATGTTTATTTTGTTTGTTTCGCCTCCATCATGCTCAATAGTAAATGGTCGTAACCGAGCCACCGCGACGGGGGTAAAAAAAAAAAAAAACCCGCCATTACCAGGCTACTTCTCACACCCAAGCGATAAATTCGTAGTAAAACTCGACGCTTTTAAACTACGAAAAATACAGTAACGAAAAGTATTACATGGATGGGAAGGCGTTAAGCGAAACCGGCCCGCGGTGTAATTCAGGCGTCTAGAAAATGTGTACGGCTTCTGCTGTAACAAACAACGAAGGACGCGCTTTCCATGTGTGTGTGCAATAATTGCGCAGCTCTGCAACCCTTCGTTATCGCGATTGCCCTGAAGTTGCGCAAGTACAGAGGACGAAATTTCCACGAGCTGTTGGCAATCGCGGCAATCCTAACTACTGCTTTATCGCGAATGACGCAAGATTCCCGGAGCGATAATGCTATATTCGACTCGACCCTGTTGTACCACTGAGAGATAACGCTGCACAATAGCGTGTGCCGCGAATATATTGGAGGGGAATATTACTCCGTCATGACTTGCAAAATGCGCTTTGCATCAAGTGTGAAACTGAAAACGAAACTATACAGAAAGGTTCTGCGTATATGCACCTTCGAAAGCCGCGCGCAAATGTAGCAGGTTTATCGATAACGACGCAAGCCGCGGGCCTACTTTCTAGCTTCGTAATGGGACATTTACGGCACCTTCCAATCTCAAAAATGTAATCCTCGTTCGCCGCTGACTCTATGTGGAGTTTGGTAGCAATGAGCTTTCACCAGCCCTCAGCGCTGTGTGCCTCAATGTTAAGCGCCAGGGGTCAGAAATGCAGCCGTTGCATTATTTCTGCAGGTGCACGAACGTATGCACCCGGGAGGTATGCAACCACTCCTCCTGCTCTGACGCGGGGTACCGCTCACGTGTTCGCTGCCTAGCTGCGAAGGCTGCTTCATTACGAATGGCGCGCGCAAAACGATCGTATCTCGCGTTGTCCTGCTGTTTATCGCCCTTTCTATTCAACGCAGTCCAGCCTTACTTTCTTCGTCTTGTTGGAGTTGTGTGAAGCCAGTGCGGCCTCGAAATCTAAAGCGCAATCGTGTGCGTCGCCTCATGACCCGCGTTCACCTCGCCTCCATACGACGTCGTGAAAGCCGAGATGTCGGTCGGCTTCGCAGTGCTGGGGCCCTCCCTCTGCTCGGGGCGATGATCCCCGGGGTGGAAGGGGGCAGAGCATCTTGGCTTGTGCCGCCGGGAGGGGGCAGACAGCGCATGGAGGAATTTTAGCTGTGCAGGAAGTGTATATTGTTTTCTTCGTTTGTATGGCGTTTTTAAGCATATAGCGATTTTGTTTTTCTTACTTGGTCATTGCGATTTTGTTTTTCTTACTTGGTCATTGCGATCCTTCAGCGCTTGTGACCCAACTAGCCCTGAATTGTTACGCCGTGGACAGAATATATGAAACGAAAAAAGTATTTGTGCACGTTCACTCGGTTGCTGTGTATACACCGGAAGCAAAACTGATCAACTGTCATTAAACAGCTGTACAAACCAATGCTAGCGTGGTGAACAAAAGCTAAAAAAAAAATGGCAGATTAGCACATGGAGAAGCGCGAGATTATGGCGCCCTTTGTGCCCTCAGTGAATCTTTACTGAACCGCGGGCTTTCTTGCTATTTTCAGATTACTTTTGTCTGCTTGTTGGACCTTTGCCAGATCTAGCGGTACGGAAAGTTTGAGAAGTTGGAGCCTTGGCCCCGGGCCACCTTGTGGCAGGGAAGGTTTTCGTTCCGCGCCTGTCGCAGTATGGAAAAAAAAAAAAAAATGCCACGGTCTTGGTCGGAGCTGTCCCGATGCTCTTTATTGAAGAATGCATGTCCCATAAAAGGACAGCATCTTTGTCCGCATATATTAATGGTTAGTATCTACAATGATTTACTTGTCAATAATTTATGCGCCGAAGCAATGATCAGTAAAGCAAAGTACCAAAGTATTCATAGCAATATTGAACATAAAGAAAAAGACGCGTAAGGCCAGTTCTTGTACTGCTGATGTAGGAGCCGGGGGAAAAACTTAGATGCCCCTTAAGAGGAGAAGGCGAAAGCCTAGTTTCGTAGTCATGATAAGTCATTGTAGTCATTACCACTCATAGCTAAGCATTTTTACTCATTTGCAATCAGTTGCGGTCATTACAAGTCGTCGTTTGGCATATTGTCGTTTCTTAGTCATTAGCAGTCATGATGTCTCCCTATAGTCATATTGATGTCATTACCACTCATCGCTAAGCATGTTTGCTCATTTCCAATCAGTTGTGTTTGTTAAATGTCATTATTAACCATCATTATTAGTCATTAGCATTAGTCATTAACTCTGTCGTTTTAGATTTATAACCTTTATTCATTACCTATATCACCATCAATCGTTTTCATTCTTAATCTCCCTCCTTACACATCCGCTATTTGCGAGTGACATATCAGGGCACAGATGCGACGCACAGCTCCCGCGCACAGGCTTTCGCTCCATCAGCCTAGGAAGGCTTTCGCCTTAAAACTTCTTTTTTGTCCTATAATTCGAGGCACGCAGCCCCCCAGTTGGTACTCCGCACGACCACACTCACGGTTCATGTGCTGTTCGTCCATGACGTATGCGGTCGGGCTGAGGCAATCTTCTGCCTGGCCAGGTCCGCTGACCGCAGTGAGGTCTCCCAATCCTCGCAGGTTCGGAGAGGCACCGGCCCGGCGGGGGTTAGAAATAGAAAACCCGCGACAGAGAGCCCTGAAACCCCCTAAAAATCATTAAATTCAAAATTTGCATAAGGCAGTTTTTTTACGCACTCTGCTCTGCTATATCTCTAGAACGTAAACATTAATCATCATCACTGTTCATATTAGGCTTTTTATTTGCATTTAACGATGTCCAGTTGACTGAACATGCGTCCAACCCCTGCGTTCAACAAGCGCAGCATCAGAATAAACTCAGTCAGCTCGAAGAAGGAATTTTTGTCGGAACCATCAATGCAGTTATTTGCATCGTCAAGAAACAGCTGTGATCCCAGTGTTGTTTAAATTGTCGAGGGTGGACTTCCTTCACTGCAGTTAAATGGCAACGTTTTTTTTTTTTTTTTTTCTCTCGTGGCTGACTCATGGAGTTCGTAATTAAGGGGCACCGATGAGAACACAAAGCTCGTTCATTGCCGTTTGTAACTTCCAGTACCCAGTCTCAAAACTTAGTCTTGCAGCCACTGTTTCCAAAACTTCTGCACATAACTTGGCAGGCCCCAGTCCGCCGGACCACGTACGCCCGGCAAGGTATGACTGGACGACTGCATTACAAAATGCCGCATAGATCAATTCAAAATGTATTGCCCATGTTCCGATAATCGCCATCTTGACATCTCAGTCACAATGCTCGCAGCAACGGTCTCCTGCGGAAATATTTTAAGAAACATACCCTATTCTAAGCGAAACTGTACATCCGGGTTCGATCCTGACCGCAGGCGGCTGCGTATCGATGGAGGCGAAACGGAGAGGCGTTGTGCAATGTCAGTGCACGTTAAAGAACCTCAGGTGGTCGAAATTACTCCGTAGCCCTCCACTACGGCACCTCTTTCTACTTTCATTGCCGCCTCCCTCCCTTACGGCGCGGTTCAGGTGTCCGCAGAAACAAGTGCGACGGATTCTGCGCCTTTCCTTTCCTGTGAACCAATTATTATTATTATTATTATTATTATTATTATTATTATTATTATTATTATTATTATTATTATTATTATTATTATTATTATTATTATTCGCCAAAAGAAACTCCAACAGGACCTAAATACCGCTAAAAATCCCGCCTCCCACAATGCAACATTTTTGCCCGCTAAAGTGTAAAAACCCGCTAAACTTAGGGGGAGACCGCCAAATTAGCAACACTTAGAGACCCCGGTATGCACAACTACCATAACGCCGGGCAGGATAAGAGAATGTGGCTACAGTGCCTGGAATATACTGGTGTGGGCACCGTGCAGGAACCCAGGGGGCAGCACTCGCGGCTAACGGCAGCGCCACGAGTGAGCGCCGGAGGATATTTGTAATGGCCCGCGCGGCCGCCTGGGCAGGGCGCGCGCTTGAAAAAGGCGGCCTGCGCATCGAAATGGTGGCAGTTTCGGCCAGCTGGAGCGACGTATCGAAGCACGAACAATGCGGGAGCCACACGACACAAGTGTGGTACAGCTTCACAAATGCCAGCCTCGAACGCCCCAAGCTGGGCTGGCTGAGAAAAAAAAAAAAAAAGAAAGCTGCGGGGAATCGAGCGGCCGAAAAGGATGGAACGAGTATGGGAAAAGAATAGGAATGAATGAAGCTGAAGTCGAAGAGGAGAAAAAAAGCCTAAAAAAACAAAACAAAACCGACAAGCCTGAAAACTCGAGAACGCTATTACCGGGGCTTGAAATGCCGCAGGCACTTATATTACACAGACGGCTTTTGAAGAGCTTTAACTGTTTTTCTGATGAGGTGGTTAACCACTTTTCTCGACGATAAAGGAAAGGATGGCAGATGGCACGCGGTCGCTGATACATCGACACAGCTATGAGAATGGAAACTCCCTTACAACACGGCACAACAAGCAATCCACGGTTTCTAATACACATGCATGTCTTCCTCTCTGTCACATGTCAGAATTGTAGCATGCCTAATTTTCTCTTTCGTTGAAAGAACGTCCTGCCTCAAATCCCGACTTGAATGCTAGTTTTCATTCGTTTTTTTTTTAACGATCCTTATTGCCTCTTTAATGGTACTTTCAAGTCCTCTGCCACAAAATTAAGTTTTGACAGGGGAGGGTAACGGGTGGCAGCCAGCCGCTCGACCACTTGTTTGGAGCAGGATGGCGTGTAATGAATGCGAAATCTGTTCAGAGCGTCCACGAATAAGTAAAAAAACAAACAAAAAAAAAAACAAAAAAAAAAACATTTCTTAACTTATTTTTTTGCTCGATTGAGCAGTATGGCATGAGAAACGGCTCATCATTTGAGGTTCAGCAGTTCAGTAGACATCGAAATGTCATTAACACAACTAAATGAATAAAGCGTATGGAATGGTAGACAGGGGCTTAATGAATCACATCTACAGAGGAGGGCGAAGCGGAAAGCTGTATACTTCGACGTCAGATAGGGGAATTTTTTATATATTTTTTCGTTTGATTTGCATTGCATTCCAGGAAGACAAGGTGCTCATCTACGTAAAAGTTTGCAGTTAAAAGTGCGGATTTAAGGAGGGGGGGGGGGGGGAGCGAAGGAGGAGAAGGAAAGTAGCGGCATAAACGTGGAAGGAAAGGGTGCGAAAGAAAAAAGAAAAAGAACGAGCTGAGAGGGAGGAAAAAATAAAGCAGGCGAGCAAGTTGCCAAGCCAAATTCGCAAAATTAAGCGCAAGACATAATATGCGCAATTAAAACGCTCCATTCCCTTTGATTACTCTCTGCATTGTACTGGTGCTTATGCAAGCTATCGTAGACAGGGAAATATAGACTGTAGGACAGCTTAAATAAAAATTATGCAATGATCAACTGCATCCACGAGCGCGGCCCACTGGGCACGCACGGCGGTCCCAGTAGATGTGCATTCTATTTTTCGGGCATGCCAATTGGCACCATGCAGATAGCGCTGATGCCTATAAGTTGCCTAATTCCTATTAATATATATATATATATATATATATATATATATATATATATATATATATATATATATATATATATATATATATATTTGCGGGTTGAGAAAGGATGCTAATGCTGGTGAAGGTAGTGTGCTCCCTTTTGGGAAAAATGCTTCGCGGAAAATCTGGACGCGGCAAACCCGGGCACGATTGCCAGCTCACTGCTCGTTGGACGGCACCGATCCAAACATATAGCGTCGCTTCGCTTCGTAAAGCTTTTTTTTTTTCGGGGACGTGAAAAATATTTTGTGCAACAGCAGCAGCCCAGCAATTCATTTCTGACCATATAATGCCGCGAATCGAAAGAACGAATTAACGGCGAATGCGCCCCACCAACAGCAGATCCGCCGCGTCTCCGCTGCACGGCCGGGCAGCCGGGCGCACAGGCTACTACAAAAATCTCCTTCCCGCCGCAAGGGGCGCGCGCGCATCGCGCCGCGAGTTACTCCTGGGATATCCTGGGGCCCTATTCTCGACAATACGCCATTTTGTTCAAATTGTGACGTACGCGTGACGTGTGCAGTAGGACGGTGCCAGGTTACGTAAGCACACAATCTGGTTACGCATTCAGAAGAAAAAGAGAAATAAAGGGACAGAAAAAAGCGCGCTGTCTTCTGCTACTATATATTGGCGCCAAGTATGAAAAACGACGGTGCTCCTGCAGGAACCGATATTCTGCAGTGCGTTCCGTGATTCGGAAGCCTCGGGCTGCAGTGAGGCGAGTGAAGTATGTTGTGGCGTTGCGGTATTAGTGTGTCATGACATACTTGCGGTCGAACATTCGGCATCAGCTACGCACGGAAAGGCTGCCCGAGTTTCAGCTGAAAAGCAAGAACGGCAAATCGACAGATTTGCAAAGTAGCTCGAGCACTGATGAAGAGGCACCGGCGCCGCCGCAATGTACATACATCTCTGAGGACAACGCTGACAGTCTCAAGGTATCATTTACTGTTAGGTACTGGCTGTGCTACCCACCTTTTTCGAAAAGCCGCGTTATGACCAGCTACCGTTAGGTCGCCAAGTCTGCTTAAGTTTCTAACATATTGCGTCGGCTTGAGTTGTGTAGAGCGCGGAAAGCAGCGCAGAGAGAGAGATGGAGGGAGAGAGAGTCTTACACACACACGCACACACACGCGCGCGCGCGCGAAGTGGAAGGCATACGCTGTGCCTTACACCTAGTCCGTTAAATTTTCATGCGCGAGCGTGCGAAAAGATGTCCGAGAAAAAGGACGAAACAGAACAGAATAATGGGAAGGTTAATTAAGCGACTCTCAGGCTACCGTGCACGTGCAGAGGGGTATAAACGGACAATATGGAAAGAAAGCGAAAGATGACTGAGGAAATAATGGCATGAAGCTAGGGCAGCGCCGCGCGCGCGTATTCCTTACTGTCGAAACGGTAAAATGCAAATCAATAAAGGGAGATTATTTTCAGGCTATATAAAAGAAGCAATCAACACAAAATATCACTCAACTACGTCATAGGATTAGAGCGTACCGTCATAGCGTGCTTTTTTCTAAAACATAAGCAAATGGTGAGCCCGCATGCATATATATTAAAAGAAAACTTTATATATGAAACACATCTCATGTTGCAAGCAAACATGTGCCATGTACATGAAACATACATTCCTTTATTAAAATAGAAGCTGTGAGTAGTTTTGCTTGCTTTGCTCATCGTGGAAAGGCTGTTCAATTCGTTAACATTGCAGTGAGTGCATAGTGCAAGGCAAAAAAGGCAGTGTTTAGGGCCGACGTTTAAGAAAGTCTTTGATGATCCCTCGCTGCCTGTCGCGTGAAGTTCCTGCACAGCCATCGAATCATATGACCCCTCAGATTGTACTCACGAACAGATAATTAGAAAGCATCGCGGTACTCTTTGAAATTTATGATGGTTTGGTGGGCGGTGTTTAACACAGAGACAAAAAGAAGAAAACACGGGACTGGCACCTTCATTTCCCTTCTTTTCTTTGTATCTGTGTTAAAAAGCGCCCACGAAACCATCATGAACAACCTACAACTCGCCCAACTTCCCCTTCTGTTGCTCTCTGAAATGCCTCGTTTCGCGCAGATCAACCGCTTGAGTTAGCGGGCCGCATTGCTGCACTTGGCTACGACGGCGTGGATCGATGGTTTCTCTGAGACCAAAGCTTTGCAACGGGAGGTAGCTAATCCTCTAAAAGATGACGCAGCTGAAAGTTCCCTTATGACGTCGTTTTAGTGCTTTCTGCAATTACTACAAGATGTGTCAGCTTACTTCACCATCCGCCAAACTCTACCAAACTGCGATGAGCTAACAGCCGCCTATACTGCACGTCGAATTCGCCATGTTTCTTTCGCATCCGTCAAGGGTTCAAAATGCGGCGCCCAACTTTGGTCATTTCCAGCAATGGCAGAATATCATTTATGTAATGAAACTTCATTTTGACATCATCATTAAATGTTTATGCATGACTTATTTCCCGCCACACAACGTCAGCCAATCAGATTTCAGGAGTCGGCTCTTGAGAGTGGGAGGTTCATTTCGGCCAATTCGTAATACGAGCGTGAGTGCTTCCCTTTGTATTATATATACCTCTGTTTTCCCTCCACAGTTACTTATATATACCCTCCATGCATAATGAATACTGGTGCTAAAAATCTGTTTTCACGCTCACGTCATTTTTTGCGTCACCGCAAAAAGCCATTTCAACACACTGAAATTTCGCGCCACGAATTTAAAACACGTGACTGTTCTGAGAACCAATCAGAGAAAACAAAATGGCGCCGAACGGCAGCCTTGTGCGTGGCCATGTGTGTCGAGAATAGGGCCCCTGCACTACCATACCTGCACTGTTATGGTGGCTAGCACGGTGCCCATAGTGTGCCGTGCGGTGGCAGTGGTGCCGTTCGCAATGATTGTTACCAGTTGAGGGCACTGCTCAGTGAATGTGCTTGTCTGGCCAACCGGCTAGGATATGTATACCGTATCCGCCCGTTACAAAGGGAATGCCCTCAACTCATCATCATTGTAAGTCAACACATTTTGTATAAAAGTTCTTATATCTTATTTTTATATTTTTACTTGGCTTAAATTTATAACTTTATGATTTCTCGCTACAAGGGGGAACGTGCATATCAGCATCAGCTTTCAGCAGACGATCTCCCAGCAGATGCTTTTGTCTTGGCAGATGATATCGCTTGTGCATGCAGCTGGCTTAGCCATGTGCATGAATGCGTAATTTCGTTCGCGCATGTCATTTATCTGATGCGAGTTTTATTTAATGTGTGTTGTTTTCTGGCATCGATTACTTTGAATGCCGCATTACAAGAATGTTTAGGTAAAGTGACCTTGCAAGGAACGGGCATGTTTTATATCAATGTGCCGTAGTGGATCTCTTTCAAGCAGGGCGATGCTGTGTGCGTGCCTCTTCATGTTTTGTTTTGTATTCAGCTGCGTGTTTCACCATGTCTGACCAACCAGCTCAACGTTCTACTGTATTAGCGGAAACGTGTCCTTGTTCACGGCCCTGGTCGACGCTGCACGACTTGTAGGTCGATAAAAGACGCACACATGCCAACAACGGAGGCTGTCGCGATTCGATTGAAAGCGACTCGGCCAACTTCCTAGCACACATACACACTCCTACACAAGGAGGTTATATAATTGCTCCTACACTCCCAGTCCGCAGTGCCCCTATGCGGGAGTCGCTGCTCTCAGTGCCACCTCGGCGCCCTCGATCGGCACACTAAGGTGGTATATTCCAGACACTGTATTGTCGCTGATGCTGGTGGTCTAATTATCTTCGTTATTTACTGCGGCGAGTGTGAACTTGGTAAAGAAGCGAAAGAGCGCGCCGTGCACGCTGAGCGCACGTCAATTACGATCGAGTTGATGCTGGACGGAGGAATCGGTGAATGGGCGGCGGGCTACCTCAGGACAGCCCACAATTCGTTCGAAGTTTCTTTTCCGGCACGCGCGCCATTTTGCCAGACTGCATTTGCTGCTGTCGAGCGTGTTGTATTTTACTGCACCCGCAACTTTACGAAGGTCTTTCTCCTTGGCTAATGGCATTGTCGTTGAAATGGATTTTGCGCGCTAAAACTGCTCGATGTGCTCAGGGGCATGCGTCGCTGCATGATTTTTTTTTTTTTTTTTTTTTTTTTTTTGCGCGGCTTACCTGTCCCCCTTCTTAAATTCACTTCAGGCAGCGCAGATACTGTCTGTTCGCCGTGCGCCTGAACCCCCGTTGCGCTACGGCTAAGTGCCGTTAACGGCGTAATAGAGAGAAAGAATTTACGGGAGCTATGGGTAAATTTTAACGCAGCTCTTTTTGGAACCTAATGGTGTCATTCCATGCTAACGAAATATAGATATATGTGCCTTATCTGGCAGACGTGAAGCTGCCTTTCAGCCTTCGCCCTCACAAGTAGCAGTGTGCGTGGTGTGCTGCGTTTGCGGTGGCACGAACTCACCCCTCATTGTTTTTCGTTTCTCCAGGACATCCGAGAAGTACCTGCGAACATGGCCGTCTACAAGGACGTGGTAGTTATTGGTAAGCCTTCTTTGCTATATCGTTTGGAATCAGTGTGTGTGCCCACGCGTGTCTGTGCGTGTGCGCGTACGTGCCCTGAAAGTACCAATGCAGGCCGTGAACGTGGCCCCGGGTGGCAAGAGTGTCATCAAGGCCGCTTTCTGAAGAGCTTGCTTTGTGTCCTTTTGATGTTGAAAGCACATTTAAGGCGCATGGACAAAAGAGGCGGGAAGCGTCCAGCCGACTTGGGGCAGCGCCTGCCGTCGCCTGGCAAGACCTTGCTCTAGGGCGTCTCGATGGTTCAGCACTAGGGTGCGGTCACTGGCTGGACCGCAGGAGCGTGCGCCGAAAGGGAGGGAAAGGAATTGCTCCCGGAGCGATAGGCAGCAGTCGTCGGGGTCATATGGGGGTCATTCTCGCAATAATGCGCCAGCGGGGGGCTAGGCGCTGCAGTCGCCTTCTAGCCCCGGCGTCAGCCCTAACAGAGAGAGCTGTGACCCCCAACCTGCGGTGCGAGAAGTCTCCACTGCGGCGGGTTCGGGCCATAGGGGACAAACACTGAGTTACGTACTCGAACAGGGTTTATTGTGCTCGAGTACACGGTAAAAGAACACTCAAATACAACCGCCGTAGCGAGCGAACGTCCCGTCCCGCTCGTGTACGGGGGTGTTCTGCTCGCGTGGCTACGAGCTCACGGCCCGTTGCGGTAATGGAGTTGCGAGTTGTGAGATGCGCGCTCCTCGACTCGGACCGGGGAGAGGGGGTGTCCCAGTTAGGCCGGCAGGAAAGAGGGAAGCCCGCGGCAGTGTCGCCGCGGGAGACTGGGAGGTGGCCAGTGTGTCCTCTCCTTCTTCAACCTCCCTAACAGCGCGTGTAATTCGCGTTATAATTACGCGTTGCCGTTATAATGAGGGCAGGGGATTTTGAATCTCCACAGGGTGCAACTGGTAACAGTAACATGGCGAAACGCGCACGATCACAAAAATCAGTCTAGCGCGACTAATTGAAGGCTATCGCGTTCGTTTTGGCTAAAACGAACAGTTCAATGCTATGATAAAAATGACTGTGCAAGATAGAGGAATCAATCCGCTGAATAAATAAGCTCAGTATTAATTGTTTGAAACTTTCAGCTTTGCAACACTCGGCACCGTGTGTTCGGAAATAATCGAGGGCTGCGTAAAAAGTCGTATCATGGTAATTTGTAGTTCTAGTAATTGATGATTGATTGGTGTGTGAAGGCAATGGCGAGTTAATGAATTACGGCAATGGATTGGTTAATTGCTGAAATAAATGAAAAATGAGGGTTCAAAGATACCAAAAGGCTTAGAATTAAAAGCTAATGCTTGATGGTGGTAATTAAGGAAGTTTAGTGTGTTTAATTGATCTATTAATTAATTGAAAAATATTAAAAATTGGAAAAAGGATGGTTCACAAGTGTTAATATGCTCAAAATAAAGAAGCAGTGCTTTATGGTGCTAATTAAAAATTTAAAGCTTGTAATTGATGGAATAAAAAAAAGAAAAGGTGTTTAAAAGTGTGAAATACTCGGAATGGAAAGCCAATGTTTGCTGATGTTAAGTATCGGTGTATAAAAACTAAGAAAAGAAAAAAAAAACATTGTGTGTTGGTTGAATATTTAGGGGAATCCCCCCGATGTGGAGTAGGTTTGTAATAACGGAGTAATTACTCATTGACATCAACCAAAGTACAGCCATGCGCCTACAAATGAGTCTTCTCAGAAATTTCGCATTTAAAGAAAAATTGGGGGGTTGAAGCATGGCTTAAACTTAGGGATAAAGCAAAAGCTGTGAGTGTTGGAGTGATAGCATCTTTAACACCCACTTTTCAATCCATGGAATTGTGGACACCTACACCTAAGCAGCAGGTCAAGATCATGTTTTTATTTTTTATTGTATATTGTACATTGGCTTATAAGAAAGGAAAGGCACAATATCTTTCAGACTTGAGAGAAGGAAGATGGCAGAGAAAGCGGAGAGAGAGGTCCCATAGTGGAAGGCTGCAGAGTAATTTGGGCACCTCTGGGCCTTTAACGTGCGCAGACATTGCACAACCCAGGGCTGCCTCTCCGTTAAGTTAGGTTTTGGGGAAAGGAAGGTGTGGTATGCATTTTGTTGAAAACCACGAAATCATGGACACCCCCACTTAATTCAAGGTTACTTGAAGGCCAAATTTAGTGGCACATGAAACCTGCTATACCTAGTGTAGTGAAGCTTTTGCTTCCATTGTAGATTGGTTTATAAGAAAGGAAAGGTGCAGTATCTGTCAAGGTCATTTGAAGGTGAAAACCGGCACTACGTTGAAGCTCGAAAAGCTGGCATAGTGAAGCTTTCGCTTCAAAGATTCCACCACCGCCTTTCCGGGGCAGTCGTTCTACCAACTGAGCTAACCAGGATGACCAGCAGATCTGATGGTAGAGTGAGAGTTAATTGATCCATGAATCGAAGTGGGAATGGTTTTGGTCGAATATCTAGGGGAATCCTCCAAGGTGGAATAGGTTTGTAATAAGGGAGTAATTACTCGTTGGCATCCACCCAAGCGCAGTCATACGGCTACAAAGGAAAGCTATACAGCTTTCTCAGAAACTTCGCAGTTAAAGCAAAATTCGTCCTGGTCCAGGGATCGAACCCGGGACTACCGCCTTTCCGGGGCAGTCTCTCTACCGAAATAACCAGGACGGTCAGCAGATCAGACGGTAGGGTGAGAGCGAATTGATTAATAACTCGAAGTGGGAACGGTGTTGGTCGAATATTCAGTGTGTGTGTGTGTGTGTGTGTGTGTGTGTGTGTGTGTGTGTGTGTGTGTGTGTGTGTGTGTGTGTGTGTGTGTGTGTGTGTGTGTGTGTGTGTGTGTGTGTGTGTGTGTGTGTGTGTGTGTGTGTGTGTGTGTGAAACGCTATCGCGTCATACAGCAGAGCTTAAATGTCTCCCTAATTTTTCTGGTACTTGCCTGTTTTTTTGTTTTTTTCTTATATTCATTCTTGTCTCATCATAGTATGTCATTTACTCCACATTGATTATGCTTACAGCATTGATACTGCATTAATTTCATCAAAGGCCGATGAAGTGTTTCGCGTGTTTTTTTGCTGCTTTGTGACAGTCGCAAATTTACATTAGCGTGCACACAGCAAGCAGGGTAACTGTGACTCGGGCACCAAATTTGGGTTTTGCTCTTTCCTTGTAGTTATGTGCAAGAGGTTAGTAAATTTAAACAGCCACCTAGAATTTTCTCATGCTCTATAAGTAACCCATAATTGAATTTTCCCTGTTATATTGTTTCGGTTTCAGCAACTGAGCAGCGCCTATGATGTCAAAGTTAAGGTCACATGAGACATGCAAAAGCAATAGTTTAGCTACTTGCTCAATGTTTTTAATCCCAGCTCTTGGTGCAGGCTGCCATAAGAGTTGTAGTGGATTAAGTGAATTAAAAGAGCCTAAGCTAATCTAATGGCACGGTCGCCATTTATCTGTTGAAATTGAAACGTGAGAAAACAAAAAGTGTATATATAAGCTGCTTACTGCATGCAAGCGAATTCCATATGGTGGTATTAGTAAGGCAACGAAGGAAGCTAGTTAGTATTGCAGTGTTATGTTGCTTGAATGCACTGACCGGGAACAAAGACTAAACGAGATGACTCTACATAGTGCATGATATCCGCACACACAGTTGCAAAGAGGAGAATCAGTTAAGGGAGTATATTTTCTTCTTCATGATACAGAAAGCATTCCACTATATGGATCATCTCGTGGGTTTTGCCTACGATTGCTAAATAATTTAATATTTAATTTTCTTTTCTTACCTGTTTCTGTCTCAGCAGCCAAGCAATGGCTCGGCTGCTTTTTGGAGAAATTTGATTATAACTTATTTAGTATCCGTAAGCAAATACCTTGTGGTCATCCACATGCAGCAGTGTCTTGTATTGTTACAAAGAATAAAATATGAACACGAAAACATGGAGGAAGCGGATGCAACATTCCGCTAGGTAATTTTATTTGTCGAACAGGTTGCACAGTTACTCCCCAGGCATGCTTTTAACCACAGGCAACTTGTGATGTTTCACACATTTAGCAGAGTGCTATCGTTTACTGCTACCCCGCGCCATCATTACGGATGTGTAGATTGCCTAAATGGGAGTGCATGCAGATGGAATGAAATGGGGCTGCATGCCTGATGTGCCTGCCACATGCCATCACATCCTGCGTGTCAGGGCCAATCAGCGCCTGTGCCGCTGACAGAGCGCGGTACTGGTAGATGATGGCAGTACCTCAATACTAAATGGATTGAACAGTGGCAATAGAGACTCGCACAAGAGACTAGGAAACATATGGACACAGTGGTAACAATTAGACTTTGTTTGATACATGATGCTTAAACCAACTAGCCCACCGAAACGTTTAAGCCGTGCTAAATGTCCCCACGCCTACATCCTGTGCCCCTGCCGATAGCAACGCCACCTTTTCTGCCATTTTGTGGTGCATGAAACATGATGAAAGGCTGCATGGCATATCTAATCAGCTTATCATCACCTGCTGAAGTTCATGCATGGAGGAAAGAAAAGAACTCGGGAGAGTGCATCCAGCAATAACTTTGAAGGCTATATAAAGTAAAAGAGAGTCGGTCTGATGGCATGCGAGTACATGACATCAATCACTGCTGGGTGCGCATGCGTGGACCATGTGCTGTGCGATGCTGGTGCACTTTTAAGAGCCCCAGGTGGTCGAAATTATTCCGTTGCCCTCCGCTATGCACAACTTACTCTCTTTCTTACTTCATTCCTGCCTTCTGCCTTCCCTTATGGCGTGTTTCAGGTGTCCACCGAGAAGTGTGTCAGATACTGTGCCTTTTGTTTTCTATAAACGAATTAGAAAAAGGTTTAAAGCTCGAGCTTTACATCCGTGCCACAGGATGTGCTGACGCGCATACTAATGCATACCAAAACATTAGGGCCAGACTCTGAGAGGGAATAAATGAAGGAAGGAACTACTTCACTGTGCTCTCTCCAGAGCTTCATTTTTCTCCATGAGTCTATGGATGAAACTGCACGCTGTTCTGCAAAATGGTGTCCATGACATCGCGTAGGTTGTACTGATTTAAGGACCTAAGTAGTAACTGAGAGCAGTGTCTGTGGTTGTTGGTATGCCATTTTAACTTAGAAGAGAGCCAGGATAAGCCAGAAAATTATTTAAACAACAAACGATGCCCTTTGTCAATTCTGGCATTTGTGAATCATGACTTAAATTCTTCGCTGACCATTTCTGGCTCACCACTTATTTAATGTGCAAAGTCATTCCATGGGAGGATTACTAGGAAGTAAGAAAGCAATGTGGTGTGTGCTGCCAGCCACCGGAGTGCGGTCTGCAACCCTCTTTCATCTGCCACACCTTGAGTTGTCAAGCTTGAACAAGTCTATCAGGATCAACGTCAATAGAATCGGCCAATGCCATTGGTGGCAGGGGGCCCTTTTGAGAGGCAAAGCTACTCTTATCTTTGATTATATGAGGCTGTAGTAGTACACTGTACCCAGGTGGTCGAAATTATATTTGGGAGCCTTCTATTATTTCAGCTTTCTTTTTTTGCCCCACCTTTCTCCTTTTCCTTACAGCATGGTCACCAAGAAGTTACTATGCCTTTCATTTCCAGTTTTTAAGGCCAGCCCACATAGATAGCTTCCATGTGCAAAAATATGCTCCATGCGGGCCAGGCTTATCACCACCCAAATTTCAAGGGGAGTGGCTGTAAGTAGAGGGAATTGGGGACTTGGTAGGCAATTTTGTCAGCAAACCAGCCACCTTTTCATGCAGAGAAAACTTTAATAGTGTTCTCAAAGGCTAATCCAATCCTCTGTGTAGGTCCTTGTTTCCATTAATATTTTCTTTTGCTGTCTTTTCAAAGCACTTATCTTGGTGAGTAACTTAATTGTCTGGCTACCTTCTTTGAACTGAAACTATCAACAGCTAATGGCGACAAAACCAATTCATGTGCCTGACTAAGATGGTAAGCATGCTAGCTAGGTCCGTTGCTACTGCTTGGTGCTTACAATACTTCTTGGTGAGACAGAATACACTCTCACGGTGTGTTGCCACAGCCGTATAGTGGCACCCGGTACTTTGCAGCTTCAGAGATATAAGTGGCATCTAATTGAAAAATGCTAGTTCAAAGTTGTGCCTGATAGTTTGGCATATTGGGCGAGTGCTGGAAGTAACTTCAGTGACATACCTCTGTACAGTATATATGGCATTTTGCTTTTTTGAAATTAGTTTTAGTTGTACTGCCGTTTCTTACAATTCTTTGCCAGCTCTGGCACTGATTTAATTCTGATGAGCACATAACTATTTTGGTGGGAAATTGGAAAAGCTGGGAGATTTCCATTTTTTTTCTTTTTTAGAAATATGCTTGTTTTGCTTGAAGGGACACTTTCTATATGTGCATACATTCAGTTTAGAATATCAGCTTGAGGACATAGGGTACCACTGCCCAGGCTTGCCTGCACAGTCGCTCGTGATTAAAAGCGCACTGAGGATAATTCCGTCCAGCTTTTATTCCTAGTAAAAGCTGACTCTGTGACTAGTTCTGAGCACTAAAAGACATGTTTCATCAAGACCAGAAATTACACCGTGACCACTGTTTGGAAGTGGATAGTGGTGTACCCTAGTCTCCAGAGATCTCGTGCAGAAAACTCTTGATGCCCCACAGTTTGCTTGCGAAAACAGCCAGTGATGGTGGCACCTGCATTTCATTTTTTTGTTCTTTCTTCTAGCTCATAAAAGCTCAATTTTCAATAAAAGTAGCAGGTTTGTCATTTGAACATGGACATGGCAACTTTAAAATCTCCTCTTTGCATGGCATCAAGTTTGGCTACTTAGCAACCTAACACACAATGCGGAATGGGGCATTGTTCAGTGAAGTTTAATGCTGTTGAGGTTTGGATTTTCAGTGCTTATCTTTAACGCATGAAGCAACAGTGATTTTCAGGGAACCTCTGCTGCCTTGTGTTTGCAGTACGCATTGACACTGTTTTCTACGGTTTGTTCAGGCAATGGACCATCAGGCATCACTATGTCTTACTTCCTGGCTGGCAACTGGCCTTACTATGCACCAGGAACCTGTCACCCCAACCCATATCTGCATGCCAGGCTGGAAGATAACAGAAGTCTCTCCCTTGTTGAACAAGTAAGTGTCATCCAAGCACCTCTCGCTTTATTGACACAGAGGTCCTTCCTTGGTCACAAGTACAGTGAACTCTGATGTTGCAACAATTCACCTGTTAAGGGACCAGTTCGTTTTACTATGCATATCAGTATTGCAGTACCAGTATCTTATCATCACTTTCATGTGAGTGTGGCTGAAAAGATTCTTTTGTGTCTAATGCCTTAATAGAATACAGAGGGTCTAGTTCTTGCGGTGGAAAAAATTGGTAGCCACATAATTTCTGAATGCATCTACAGGTTGTGCACAGTGTGAGGTGTTCATCATATTCAAGGTCGTGAAAATAAAAAAAATCGGTTCATGCTCGTAAATGGATGGAAAAATATGCACCCTGGTTTAAACCTAAGTGGAAAGGCATGCACAATGTTATGATCTGCCTTTATGATGTGAAAATAATTGTTAGAAGCCTTGTAATCGCTCATAAGGCGATGTACAGGGTGGTTCACTCCATAGCTCTAACACGGCCACTGCTTTCAAAGCATCATTACGTACGACCCGGCCAATCTATAAAGCTAGGCGGCAGGCCATGCGAAGCATCACCTCCGCGTCCCACTGTGCATATATCGCTTTGCTTCGATAAGCACCTGCATCCGACGCAATGTTGCTTTGAAAGCAGTGACCGTGTTATAGCTAGAAGTGGATCACTCTATACAAAATAGGATTGCAAAAAAAGAGATGCTGGAGTGACAGAACATGTCAAGCTTTTAATATCAAGGGTCACTTGACAGACAATACTGTCTTGCTGCCTTGACTGCTGTCTTGACTGCCAAAATGATGCTATGGAGCTTAATCATAGCAGTTACAAGTAACGTCACAGCATCGGACTGCTTCAGCGGAGCGGCATACTGCGTGCAAGACGTCAAGCAATACGAGAAAATCTTTGCAGTAGAAGAGGAAAACCCACTTTTTTCCGTCTTGCCTGCCTTTGCCCTGTATTCTTGTCACCCAGCAGACATCATTATATTTAGCTTCCTTAACATGGTCACATGTGGGCTGCTTGCTCCAAGTGGAAAGTGAAAGGTGCGTGGGACGTGGAAGTACCAAGCTGAGCGTGTGCTTGGTTATTTTTTGACTGTTCAACTGTTTGGCCTGAACACACACACACACACACACACACACACACACACACACACACACACACACACAAAAAAAAAAAAAACTAGCAGTGTGCCAAAGATTTACCAAAACTTTGTCTTAGCCAATAAAGATCAGTATTCTTCATCTATACACCACAGCTTTAGCTGGCTATTAAATATGAGTTACACTCAAAGGAGAGAAATAACAAAGTGCAGAAGCCAGGGATGTGAGCTAGTGGTGTATCTTTTTACAGTTGTGCCAGCAGTTTGATCGCTGTTGTTAACAATTAGCAGGCCGCATGATTTTCCATGATCCTACTTAACTTAACCACCTAATGATCCAAGTCCAGCTTTCTTGTGCATCCATTCTATGGGGGATGCGGGGCTAAAATCACAATTTTAATTTAAAAAAAATGTGTTTTTAAATTTTGGTTGTTTTGGATTGTGCATGTATTGAAAAAACTTCTCACCAATTTTGGTTGTCATGTGCACAGCAGAAAAATTCTAATTAAATTTTTTGCAAGGCGAGGTACGCTCACCACCAAAAGTGCCTATGAATGCTGATTTCAAGACGCAACCGCATAGCGGGCAAGAAGCTTTACACGGAGTGCATCCCCAAGTTAGAACGCTTGTTGTTTGTGCTCGCTAGACAAAAAGGACCTGCTAACGAGAAAACGGCAGACAGCTAAAAATGAAAACGGAAAGAATAGGCAGATTTTGGGCTATGGCAACAGCGGATTGGCTTGTGAACCAAAATAGAAGCTTGGATTGACTAAAACGCAGCATTTATCCTTTCAATGCTGTTTTTGCACCACTAGGAGCCTAGCTAAGCAAAGTGCTTGATTTTTTTGGGAACAAGATAAAGTACTTTTCAGATTTCTAATTATTTTCTAGGGTAAAAAAGTATCAAATATGTGATATACAATGACAACAGAAAAAATGAAATACGTTTTTAAAGAGCTCAGATCTTTAGAAGAATGTCATGATGTACCCACAATTGACCTTATCCTGCACAGTGAACTACCTAAAAGTTATCCAAGCACAAACAGTTAGTACATCTTCATTAGTTTTGAAATGATAGTTTTCCTGAGATGACACACTTAATTACTCATTATGACAGCTACAACTTTTTTTTCTATTCGTGCTAAGCTGATGAAACATTGAATTTATTCTAATAGGAGGAAGACAAACCATCCCTGAAAATTTCATGCGAAGAGTGCGAAGAGTCAACTTTGAACTGATGCACTAATTTGTGCAACAGTTCAAAAGTTGACTCTTTAGCCCCACAACCCCCCTTAACTGTGAAGCAGCTGTAGAACATTGTGACATACTCTCATGAACATATTGTTAGGAATGGTCTAATCTCTTGATGCATAGCAAAATAGGCCTTTTAAGTGCTTGCACCGAGTACTGAAGACTGCTATAGAAAACTGATGATCGAGTGTGTCTTTGCTAATATAAATAGCAGTACCAACTCCCCCAAATCACTCTGCTTCTACAAATAAAGCAGTAAACTGTGAGAATGTCAAGGAACGATCTGT
This sequence comes from Amblyomma maculatum, assembly GCF_055883805.1. NCBI lineage: Eukaryota > Metazoa > Arthropoda > Arachnida > Ixodida > Ixodidae > Amblyomma > Amblyomma maculatum. The sequence goes on from NC_139344.1 coordinate 235,601,471, forward strand.
GGATGTGTTGATTTGTTGTGGTGCTGTCTTGCAGTATAGAACAAACTGCATATAAACAACTCTTTGTTGAAAAATACCCTTTTCCAGAAGTTCTGGGTTGTGAACTTGGCAACCCAACATTTAGAAGTGAACTTCCATTTGTGTTTTTGTTCAGTGGCTTGTGATTAAGACAGCATTTTGTTGTGCAGTTAGACAGTGCTATGAGTGCTTTAACAGTAATTATAATGGTGTATTAATAACTGGCAAATCAAATTTTCAGGCTGATAAAAAAAACAAAGATAAACTCCAAGTGACTTTTGACTACACAGAAATACCCCATTCTATCACCTATAAAAACTGGTGATCCATCCATAGGAAATAAGTATTGGCCATAAAGTGCCAGTAATTTATTACTAAGAAATGACAGTCATGAGAAGAAAAAAACTGAATTCACAAAAATAACATTGAGGAAAGTTCCCTTAAGTTTGAAGACATAAAAACTCGAAAGTTTAACCACTAGATATTTAAAATTGGCTTTCTTTTTAAATAATACTAAATGGATGAGCAGACAAATGCATTCACTGATCATTCATTTTATTATTTTTCTCTCTTGAAGAGTAGAGTAAGGAGTGGGAATGGTCAGACTTCTGGTTTGATTTGGAATTTGGGGTTTAACGTCCCAAGGTGGCTCAAGCTATGAGAGACGCCTTAGTGGAGGGCTCCAAAGGTTTCGACCACCTGGGGTTCTTTAGTGTGCACTGATATCGCACAGCACATGGGCACCTTGCTTTTGGCCTCCGTTGAAAAGCAGCCGTCAAGGTTAGGGTTAGTTCCCGCATCCTTGGTTACGGTAGTCAAGCTCCCTAATCACTGCGCCACCCCGACAGGAAGTTTCTGTGGCACTTTATCACCCCTGTTTTTCTGTTAAGCAGGAAAGAAAGTTTTGTAGCTTACAGTTTGTGTTTTAGGAAGAGGGAAAGAGGGAGGCACTCTTTTGGGTATTAAGTGAATGCATTTTTGCATAAAATCCCGACTACAGCCATCGCACTGGGCCCAGTTGACATGCCCAACCCGAGATGAGGATTTTGTGTGCATTTCTTACTAGTGATATGTGGCACCTCTAGTGATTCATTCACCAGCCATGCTGTGCTTCCTGCATATCCTACACCATCCTAACATTAATTTTGGCACTACAGGTTTGCTTTTATCAGGTCGACCAGTAGGTGCAAAGGTGCGGAGGATCACTCATGCTAATCTGTGATGTGGCTTCGCACGGCTGGCACAAAACTAACACCTTGACCTGAAGAGATAGAAATATGATGTGATGAATGAATGGTAAATTGGCCAAGTGGAGGATTGTTGGCATGTCTTGGTTGTAAAGCATTGAACAGAAGATGGAATGTTATGGAAACAAAAATGAGTAATAATTGACCTCTACATCATCTTGTTTTCATGCACATTAAACTACACAAATGCGTCAGTGTATTAACTTTATGCCAATACTAGCTGTACGATACCTGTGCAACCATGTTATTTTAAGCTGCATTTTCTGACTTTGCTGCTTAAGTGTGATCGAACTGAGTGCATTAAGACAACTGAACAATTATTTCTTGATTGAGACGTGAAAATTCGAGTGCAGCATAAGCAGTGCAACATTTTCAGCATTCAGAGATGTGCCTTCTGCAGCTGTCAGTCTTGGTTGTGTCAACTGTAGTTTCAAGGTACTTACAGTGTGGTTTTAAATTATTCTACCATGTCATTGTGCTGCAACTACATGTTTTTCCCCCAATGTTGCTTTTTCCAGGACCTCTCCTCGTTGAGCTCGGGCCTTGAGGGACGCTCATGCAACCCGGTGTCACTGCTTCTAGACACCCTTTGCCACCCGGATGCTGACCTTGGTTCTGATGAGCCTTCCACTCTTACCTGGGCTCATGATCCATCCAAGGCACTTGATCACATTGTCCTTGGAAATGGTCTGCCTGGGGGCAGCTGGCAGGTAACTGCTGTGATACTAGGAAATGTGTTTTGTAGCATCACTGTTAGTTCTACTTTTCCTTTAATTTATAGGAATGCATACATAGGATTGAGAATCTTATGATGCTAATTCTGAAAGTTAGCTTTTTGCTTGGTATTTTTGAAGTTGATGTGTGCACGAAAAATTTTACTACTTGTATTTTAGGCACATCAGCATGCAATGGCTGACTTCTAGCTGGTTGCCTGCGAAAATTTATGCCATGCTTGCTCAGACTGAGCTTTAGGCACATCAACTTGAATTTGTGTCACCCACCTGGTTGCCTCATATCAAGCATGCTTTAATACATTGTCTTGAATCTGTACAGAACGGCTCTGCACGCTTCATCGCTCGCATTATAACCTCATTCCAGGGTGACTAACATCAAGTTATCGCTCTCTCTTCCATCTTTATAATCACGTTGAAATGTTGGACTTCTTTGTTTATTTCATAAAGTGGCATTCAGTCCTCACGGAAATATGTTGCCTTTGTCTCAGCCATGCCGTGCATCTCATCATCTTGACAATCAACAATAGGTTGACACACATTTTTGGTCGTAGCAAAGCATTTAACTAGTCTGCCCTCCCACGTGCCATAAGCCATTGAAATAAACTTCCTGATGATGCAACAAATATGTGATACTACAGGGTTAAGAGGTGTGTTGACCGACATAATTGCTTAATCTCATGGATCTATGCACTCTTAAGAAAAATGACTTTTTGCATTGTATAAAGTCCACATAAATGTCCTCTTGTTAGCTTCAATTCATATCCGTGTGCCATTTCCATGTAGCCTTGATTGTATTTGTTTCTTTACCATTTAGTGTTTTGTGCTCAATACTTCCTGCTAATCACTGTGTAACATTTTTCTTTATTTGTTCTATTCCTCTTACATTGTGATACTTCATTTGTAGGTCCCACTCACACAATACTCCTATGTAAAAGGAGGCTCTGAGTTATTTGAATAAAATAAATAGGCAACTGGTGCCCATACACAGCTTAGCTGTAACAACAGGGACTAGACATGAAGTGCCAGCAGAGGCATGCTGTAAAAATAGGATTATTATAGGTATGTAATATATATGAGTGTAGGTTAGTAATATAAACCAGCCACTGCTCGCAGCACTTGCTTGCGTATTACCAGTTGCAAATAGGCTGTTTATTATTTTTTTTTTACATTGAAAGCCAGGCAAGGCTTATTTGGTTTTAACAAGTTATATTAAAAAAAATTAAATTGTTCACTCCCTCATAGGTAGTCTCCACATTGTGAAATTCCTGCTTTTAGATATGTATCGTCTCCAGATCTTAGTCGAGAAAATATGGTACTGAATTCCTTGTCTAAGCAGATTAAAACTAATTTTTAAAAATGGGCACTATTGTTAAAGTTTATCTGAAAAGGTTTGTGAAGTAGTGTGCTTGGTATAGGTAAATAATGACCATTACTTAAAAGAATGTGGTTGCTTTTGTCTTGTTTATATCTGAAGGAGGATGTGTTTTTTTTTTAATAACATGGGCTGATTTGGTGTTGTCTTGCAGGAACAGCTTTCTGCGAAACATAAAATCAGGCTCACAAACCTATATTGATTCTGCCCTGGAAAGGTTTCTATTACCATGTACATGTGAGCTAATTTATTTACTCACTCCTGGTGTATTGCTTTGTGCAGAGGATGGATGGTGGCATCCTGACCATAAGCCTAGGCTCATGGATGGAGCTGCCAGACCTGACTTTCAAAGAATGGGACTCCTCAAAGCCACAGCCACCGCAGGGCTCCCCCAATTGCCAGAACCGTGTGTCAGTTCAGCGAGTGGCCCAGTACTATCGGGACTATGTCGACCTCAAAGGCCTGCAGCCTTACTTCCAGAATTTTGCCTGCGTGCAGTCAGTGCGGCCTATTGACGACCCCGAGGGAGGCCACCTGTGGGAAGTTAAAGGCACAAACAAACAGACTGGGACCCCTTTCTGCTACGTCACGCCACATGTTGTGCTGGCAGCTGGACACTACGATGCGCCCAGGAAGCTTGGTGTGCCAGGCGAGGATCTGCCTTTTGTGTCGCACGACTTGGGCCAGTTGGAAGTTCTGTTGCGTGACACCAAGAGCTCCATCACAAAATTGGCTGTGGTAGGAAGTGGACTGTCAGCTGCAGATGCTGTGATTGCAGCTCGTTTCCACGGTGTAGATGTTTGTCACGTGTTCCGCAAAAAAGTAGACGACCGGGAGCTGGTGTTTAACCAGCTACCACGGTCTATGTACCCAGAATACCACAAGGTACATCAGATGATGTCCTCGGCTGAGCATTACCCAGGATACAAAGCCTACGCACACTGCCAGGTACGCTGCATCCATGCTGACGGTCGAATGGAACTGGACTGTGGATCAGAAATTTGTGACATCTCTCACGTGTTGGTGCTCATCGGGTCCCACCCCAACCTTGACTTTCTTCCTATGGCAGGACAACAGCTGGGCCTAGTAGCGGGGCTGCAGGTGGACTGTAGAGCCAACCCAATTCAGATTGACCCCTACACTCACGAAACTGTGGCCCTCAAAGGCGTATATGCTCTGGGTCCCCTGGTTGGGGACAATTTTGTACGCTTTCTCCAGGGAGGTGCTCTGGCTGTCACATCACAGATTTGTAGGGGCTTGGGTGGCACTTAGGCACTTAGGTGTTTTTGACCTACAAGAAAAAAACGGTCCTTAAAGGGGCCACTACTCAAGGCCCCCAGAGCTACCAAGCTGCCACAAATTGGGCTACGGCATGTCACTGCACATTTTTGTGTATGACCATGTAAATGGGCCCAGAGCCATGGGTTGGCTCTGCCCAAGTGGGCACAGCCCTTTCATGGTGCATTGAGTACATGACCAATGTAGAAACTAGTCTGTACATTCATCTACTAGGTCTACTGCTGTTTTTTGGCAGTTTTTGCTAAAAGGCCACTGGAATTTTTGTTTTTGTTTTTTTCATTCTTGTGCTTGGTCTGGTGTGCTGTCTGCATTTGCATGCTGCATAATTCTGCTTTTTTATTCGGACATTTGAAAGCAGTAGCGTGTGGCCAGCTGGACGGATATAGGTGTCATTAGTGATTGTTGCAGTTCTATGCTGTCAGCTCAGGCAGAGGCTTGTGTGACGCATACGTGAAGGTAGCTGTGTTTTAAATGGCGCCATGTCAGACAAAGGTACTCCGGTTATAATGCTAGCCAGTTGTTTATTCTCACTTCCATGTTTATTTATTTTATCATCTTTTTTTCCTTAACCTTAAACATTACTTTTGGAGTATGTCTATCATTGTATTTTTGAATGAGTCATTGGTCTCACAACAAAACAAAATACACAGGCATTTCAGTTGCTAACTGCAAGGTCAGTTCATGCATGCAAATTCAAGTGTACAACAGACAGTCTGCTGATAATGGCACTGATAAACCAGTGCTCATTTTCTATAAACTCGTGCACTGGAAATGCTTTACATGTACATACAGATATATCTATATATATAAATATGTATAAATATTAGAGCTGTCACTGATCGTTTGACAGTTTATATAGAATTTGTGTACTGGCCTACACAAGGAGTCAAGTCTGAATTTACCTGTAGTCTGTTCTGAGAGGCATATATTATCTGAATTATGATGCACTTGTGCCACCTTCCCATCTTTTGTTCAAGTGCAATGTATTGCGAGAGAATTATCTGGACTTCCATACATTGTGTGTGCTTGCACTTTCAAAGCAAATATATACTTTCCACAAAAATAAGCATCCACTATTTTCTTGGAAAATCTACGCTGAGTGACTACATCTGATATACCTATTGTTCTGGAACGGCTGGTGTTGAATGCTTGTCTCACCTGCTCAATGTTTACGATGTAATTTCACTACAATGACAATTCCTATGCCACTTGTGCTATACTGGAGCACTTCACTGGTCAAATTGCTGTAGCATTACGAAAGAACAGCATAGCATCAAGAAAACTGTGATATAACTTACGATATCATTTTTATAATGTTTCAGTCCATTGAAAACTGCTGTCTAGTGCTGAAGCATGTGCTGTGCAAGTCAAACAACCATGAAGGGGCGTACATTCTCTTCGTGCAGCGATCATTCAGCAGTGTTCATCCACAGGTGCAGTAGTAAATGAGGATTCCCCTGTAGAGCAGTTATAACAAATTATTTTAAGTTGTTTTTTATATAACAAAATGTAGTTGCTCCTTCTGTGTATAATATAAAACTCAAGAGCTCTGACGAATGAAAACATGCTTCCATTGAACTAAAGGACTGAACAAGACTGAAAGCAAAAGGTGACAATGTATACCACTATTTAAATGGTGCAATATGCACACATGTACACACTGAGCAGCTAGCAACAAACTGTTTTCCAAACTGTGAAGCACTTGTACACCTGTGGCTGCAAGTAAATACTATGCTGCTGCACAGCCACTGCTTAAAGTAGGAAGTATATGCACCGCTCAAGAGTTTTATCATGCACAAAGTGTTAATATGCATCCTGTGGTAACATGATGTATAAGCATTGAAAGTTAGTATACAGATTCAACTTTGTTTGCATTTGAATAGGAAAAGGGTCTATATTAAACACTTTGCATGGTATCTGTAAGCTAAACAGTATCTGCATGACAGCCCTGATCTAGTTGCTCATCTGCAAGAAATTGTCGCACTTCTCAGTGGACATCAGAACCTACCTTGAGGGAAGAGAGGGGGGTGGTAGTGAAAAAATGAAGAAGTGCCGTAGTGAAGTGCTACGGAATAATGTTGACCTCCAGGAGATCTTTAACGTGCACTGACATCGCACAGCACAGGGACGCCTCTTCGTTTCACCTCCACTGAAACGTGGTCGCTGCAGCAGAGCCTGCAGTTTAACCTTTGGTGTCTTGCAAGGATGTGCTGAGTGCATGTAGCTGCATAATCTAGTTCGCTGTCTGACAGCTTACTCTGTTTGGGGAAGCATTTACATGGTAATAGTAGAGCAACAACAGTTTTATTTATCCATAGTTATCTATGGTCTTAATCAACTGTGCAGCAGTATGTAATGCCCCAAAATGTTATTGTTACATAGATGAATTAGAGTTTTCCTATGTACTGCAGCTGTGCCATCTGCAACAGGTCTCTGTAGAGTTGTTTCACCGCAACTTATTACTACCACAAATGCTGGACATGTGACGCGACGTGATTAGTATTGATGTCAAAAATGTAGAAAAAAAGGGCTTCATTGATTTGACCCTTCATTCTTGTGCAGTCCTACTTGTGGTCACTATATGACAATACTAGTGGCCTCAGGTATGCTAATTTATGAAGAAAACAAATGTGGAGCTTTAATCATTCAAACTGTGCATATTTGCAGTGTGCTGTTACCGGTCACATGTGGCTGAATGGAAAAATGAAACCCTGCAAATTTCTCTTGACCTCAGTTGTTGCATTTTGCTTTAATGCAAAAATATATAGAACTCTGAAGTGAATTTCCATTACGGCTGTATGTTATATAACAATAAAATACACTATTGTTACTCATTAAGTTGTATGAGGCATTGTATATACCTTTTGGGCAAGCTTCAGGGCTTTTATTTATGGTATGCAGAAACAGAGAAAACTCTTGGCAGCTCTATCTGCTGTTGTGTGAACTTCTGCATGTGATGTGTAATAAATCATATGTTTTTTTAGTCTCATTGTTTTTGAGTATCTTGGGTTAACCAACAGGCTGTGCTAAGATAAAATTGTACTGCAGAAAGTCAAGCAAATAGCTTCACCACAAATGTAACCTAGAACTTGCCTTCCAGGGTCGATATAATGTTGGAGATATCATTTTCGATAATCATGAGAGCAGGAAGGTATATTTAAGGCACTTCTCTTGTGATAAAGCTAGAATTTAAGTGCATACAAAATGCAATAAACAATGTTTAGATCTCTGAGTTCTCAAAGTTTCTTTAAATATACGGTCGTTTCCCTCCAGGAGTACATTAAGGAAGGAATTTTGATGCTTTGCTATTTTGCTTGACAATGCATGAATATTTACTTATTCTTTCAAATGAAACAACAGAGTTACTTTAAACATGTTTGAAAGTGGTGCTAGCCATAAACAGCCTCTGACTGCTTGTATAGCAAGAATTAACATGCTATCATGCAAGTTGCGAAGTCAATACAAGTAATGCTCACAACTGGATTTGAACAGTTGTCTGAATGTGACCAAGTAAGTATACTTTATTTTGGGTCCCATATCGACTACGTGCCAGAACACAGTTTAGCAAATACTTTCTCCAACTGCTTTACATCCCGGTAAACCATTCAGTTTGACTGCAATTAGTGCAAGCTGATTTGAGTGTGTTCCTAGATGCAAACCAGTGAAATGACTGTTTTGACTGGAAAAAGAGAGAAAAAAGGTGCACAGCTAGCTTTCTTCAGGGTGTTCAGTAAGTACATGTCGAAGGACATAGTGGGAAGGCTGACACATTGGCATCTTGTTCCATTATGTTGTCTACTCCTTGATAAAATCTGACAGTTTCAAGACTTGCTTGAAGCACAGCAAGGTGCTTGTTCAAGTTACAGTGGTGCTACTACACTACACAGCTGTGCTGCACTGCATTTCCCCTACAAGTGCACTTTCTTGCAAATGTCCAATAGTTGCCTCAAAAACACTGAAGTACTACTAAATGAGGATACATGTTGCAAGGCCCACCTATGTGCCCTTTCCAAAGCACCTACTCTCTGGCCCACCTGATAACAGGCCCATTAACCACAAGGTGAATGTGGGTGTTTTCAGGCACAATAACACACTTTGCTTCTGCTGTTTAACATTGAGAAAGTATCCGGAAAATCTTTTAAACTTGCAAGAGTTGGGTGTTAGGATTAATGGAAAACGCCTAAGAAGCCGCTGGTTTACCTGCAATGGTGCTGTGGTAACTCTGGAGATAAATTACTGTGAATGATTGAACACTTTTTGTTACTGTTTACAGACTTTTGTTACCATGAGGCACACCTCGGCACAGTATGTGCGGGTGGGTTGTAAAGCAAGGTAGAAATTATGTACGTTACAGAGCTCGGTGATTAAATGTTTAATTAACTAAGCGTAAGTAACCAACTTTCTTATTTTTGATTTAAAGAGCAGTGCTGTGTTGCTAAATTGAAAGCAGTCACCATGAATGGTCAGTCCCCATTTTAAATCTGAATCAGCAGTGTGACTTGAAATAAACAAGAACAGGCACCTGAAAGCTCTTTAATGTACCGCATGTTTATGATATGTTGCTTGCATTTTTTATGCATCAAATACAGATAATGTTTGTGTGTTTGGTGGCGCAGAAGTTTACATAATTTTGGCGACAATACTGCGCCCAGCGATGCCATTTTATAAACGTATAATGCATGAAAGCCAACTCTGTGAGCTGCGAGACTCGTGCCATTTTTGATGTTTGATATTTCAAGCCATAATGTCAAAGAAAATTCAAAGAGGGGACTCACTTTTAATACTGCTGTAGCCTTGAATTTAGCAATATAATATTGCTGTTAAAATAACTAAGAAGTTGGTTAATTTAGTAAATTAATCGTCTAATTATTAAACACTATAATGTACATAATGTCTTCCTTGCTGTACAGCCAACCGACGCAGGCCACCAGCGGCTGCATTTCGATGGGGGCGAAATGAAGCGGCCGTGTGCTGTGCGATGTCAGTGCACGTTAAAGATTCCCATATAGTCGAAATTACTCTATAGACCTTTACTATGGGCACTTTTTCTCTCTTTACACTTTCCCACCCACCTTCTTCCCTTCCTTTATGGTGCGGTTCAGGTGTCCACAGAGACAAGTGTGACAGGTACTGCGTCTTTCCCTTCCTGTGAACCAATGATTTATTTTAGCCACTTGTTATGATCCCTTCGCATTACATGGTCTACCCGTGCCCACTCTTTCTTGCTTCCAACAAGGATATAATTAACTTCCATTTGTTCCTTGGTGCACTCTGCTCGCCTCTCATGAAACGGACATTTATTATCCTTACCATAGCTTGCTGTACTGTTAAGTTCAAGTCTTTTTATTACCCTCTAAGTATCTTCCCTATAGGCAAGTGCTGGCAAGCCACAACTGTTTTGCACTTTACTCTTGATTCTGTTTACTAGTTAACCTGCCATTCATTACCCTAAAGTACCTGCCAAAGGCCTTCTACCCCGTCCTTTTTATTCCAGTTATTTCACTTTTGTGGTTTGGATCTGCAGTCATTAACTGCCCTAAACCATGATGTATTCTGGTATCACTTCCAATGCTTCATTGCCTATTGTATGCTGTTACTGCCATATGAGAATGTTGAACATTACTTTAGTTTTCTTCTTATTACCTTTTAAGCCCACAATTCTGCTTTGTATGTCTAGGCCTTATAGTTTGTTCCTTGAGTTATTTACAGCAAGGTGATTCCATTAGAAAATCAAAGGTTACAAACACATTTTCCAATTTTTTGCTACGTGGGCATTCAAAATGTGCCACAGAGAACGTAGTATAACGAATACAGACGAGGTGAAGTTCTAGCAGCACTAACCTACAGCTCAGCAATTTAAACATCCCTAGCAACATAATGCTACTCTAGGCTTTGCAGGCATAGAATGAAGGGGTATATATCTATACAAAATCACAGGCATGCCTTTTGCAGATGGCAGCTGGTAGATGACATGACCGGACATTGACAGGCCAGCAGGTTGTGTGATGTTACGAGACCATGCGACATGGCAGGAGCTAATGCAATAACACAAAGCTCCCATCTGCGGCTCCCCTTGCAGTTCCTCGTTTGTGTATTTTTAGTCTCTGCTCATTGAATTACCAATCCCTTAGTTTGTGCATCTAATATCACTCACATTCTAATTAGCATACAGTCTTAAGCTACCATGTTATCCAGCTATCGGTCAGAGGCAGCCACCCGAAATACAAGCCTTGCTCCAACCAAGCTGTACAAATGTATAGTCTTTGTCAAAGGTATACAGGCCAAGGATTTTTGTTCCAAGCCCAGTAACGAGGCTCGTAAAGCAACTCTAGTGTTCGAAATCTCGTAGGTGACAAATCTCACCCTCATTCTCCTCTAGCATACATTCATATTCCAGTATTGCTGCCAGCAGCTGCGTTACAGTGCCTAGAAACAAACTTCTTGGGCCGTATACTTTTGACAAAGACTGTACCAGCGTGGCCTGAATCAGTGTACCTGACTTGTCATCCATAAGCCCTAGATGGCTGACTCCTATCCCACCGTCCCACCTCAAATGAGCGAGTTGGCAGCTTCCTCAAACTTTGTGATATCATGTGCACTCATTAAGTCCCACAACCCATCGAAGAATTAATGCTCTGCCATGTAACCTGCTAACTATATGTATATCACCTGCGACAGCCATGAGCATCATTTTATGAGGCCTTTAATGGCATCACGTTAAAAAAAGAAGAAATATCTGAACATCCAAAATATCTTGCGTGAATCAATAAGAGCCTAAGCAGACCCCAATGACACCTGCTCGCATATTCTGCCCAGTCACCAAACATCAGCATCATAGACCTTTCTATATGCGAAAGCATTATATGTTCCATAGCACAAAATCTGGCGGTGGCTGCATTCATGGTATGTAAATCACAAGCATGTTTCTGGTAGGTGGTGCTTGGCAAAAGCATTATAATGACTTTGAGTCATGACTACGACTATGGGCCATGACTATGCGTAATGTTTGTACTATAGCGCCCACCGACGCGGAGGCGCTGAGATCAGCGTTACCAGCCCGTGTTAGAGGAAAATAAAGATGTACAGCGCATGCTCCGAGCGCAAGCACGGCACGGGCTGTTGAGAATGAGGAGCCTGCCACACTGGTCATCTTGCTCTGGTGCTCCGCTGTGACCCTGCAAATTCGCAACAGTACATACTGTATATGTACATCACCTGCAAGAGCCATATGAGCATGATTTTTTGCTCACAATGTCACCAACACCGTATCTTCTGCAGAATGCGGTCTTTAATGGTATCCCGTTACAGTACAGTAAACTTGAGTAGCACATTTGAAATGGGAATCAAGCTCAACGGGACCCTTGGAACCTGAGTCAGACATACTACTCCTAGGCACGTTTGTATGGCTTGTTTAAAATGAGGCTTCATATCTATGTCATTCTGCCAACGTGGACAGCATACATCATGGTCCTCTTCACAAACATTACTCTGGTAGGTGGTAGTTGGTAAATGACATGGCTGGAAACTGACTGGTTGGCTGAATTGTGTGCCACAGATGTAGCTACCACCAGCTTTTGTGCTAACTAGTGCCACTCAGTTTGCAGTTCACAGTACAGTAAAGTGTAGAGTATGTATGCACAAATATTATGCATAGTCATGATTCATAGTTATCATGCTTTCGCACTCTCATATGTAAGCAGTCTTAAGTATCTCTGCCAAACTTTATTATCCTTAACTTTTATACTCAATTCTTCCCCAATCCAACTGAGTATAAAAGTATGTAGGGATGCATGGTGTGGGGATGCAAGGAACCACATGGTACCATAACTATCAAGGACTTAACTAAAGAGTAGTGGGAGACTTAGCTGTCAAGCCCCAGCCTGGATGATCAGCGTAGTCTGGTCAACCGGACTCGGGAGATGGCTCGGATCCACGGCTTCCTGGACTGAGGAGGCTGCCCACCTAGGGCGAATATTTCACGCCTGCTCTGAATAAATATTTGTCTCTCTCTCTCACCAATCCAGTTCTCTGAATATCTCCTGTTAGCACGAGGTAAACACTAGATGAATGTGGCTAAAAAAAAAGTAATGTTGAATAAAGTACCGAAAAAATTATGTGGAATGTGTTTTAAGATACTCAAGCAATAAGATACTCAAGAAATTATAAGGATTACACCAGCAAGCAATCATGGAAGATCCATGTACATAACGAGCTGTAGAGTTACTAAGTGGAGTAGATTTTTCCCGTCACAATTAAATTATGAAAGACAGCGTACACCCCTGAAAAGGGCAGCACATAAGCAATTTATCTGGCAATACCTATTGCCGTGAAAATTGACAGGCTAACAAGAAGGCTAGAAATGTGGCTGTGAACTTGCATTAAGAGCTAGATAGAGAAAAAGATGGTTAGTGCAAAAATGGTAAAGGAGAATGGACAGATGAAGAAAGGCAGTGCAAGAAGAAAGCAAACAAAGTTTGACATTTTTTCTGAAATGAAAGGCGTGGACTCACCATATATGATTCATCTCAGTATAGTTCCTTGCAGCTCTGTCAAAGCTGTGAAGTGTGCACAGGCAGCGCCTTTGTCCTGTAGAATATATGCCGAAGTCTCCTTTATTGTGCAATCCGTGTACGAGTGCCACTTAATTTGTAGAGGTAATGGTATGCTTCTACATTAACAACAAAAAAAAAAGGTTTTATGCAATGCTTCTTAATTCAAGCACAGTAATGATAAAAATAATTTATCTTTGTCTGTATATTGTAATAAATAATGAAGGAAAAAACATATTTTCAGTGCAGTACGAATGTATCATCAGAACAAAATTTTGCATTCTTCAATTAAAACAACTAGTCAACATCTGTAACACTGCAGAGGACTGCAGGATGGTAGGGCACTGGCTTTTGCAAAAATGCCCTTTGCTGTTTGCTCTCACATATAGTGAAGTTGTTAGTACCGGCTTTAGTGCATGGTACTACATGTAGCTTACAGCATGAAACATAGATGGCACCGAAAGGCTAAGCACAGAGGCGCATGTTTAAGGTCAGTGTTTAACTGACTGAGGATGTCTGTATTGCATTGCAAGTATTGTAGAGAACTGGTGATCTATGTGTGTGTTGAAGCATGCAGTTATCAAGAAGAGGAAAACATAATCAAGGACAGCTTTATAAGGTCAAATGGCGCAATAAGCTTGAGAAATTCACAGCAATAATGTTGTCTTGGTGGCACAAAACAACAGTAATTGGAGGATATATATCAACAGGCGCTTTTTCTGCAGTGGCTACAGTGACAGTGGCATCAACTCGGCTGATGATCATCATGACAATAATAATGGCCGGACACTTGTTTGAAACACTGGCTATCTACAGCGAAATCACAAAACACTAAAGAAAGGCAGGTGGGCATTACACTCACTCAACAGAGTCCTAAATGAAGCGGATGAGATAGCATGGAGAAAACTGCAAATAAACACATATCCAAACCCGATTCTCGCCAGTCACATGTAGCCAGAGTTGATGCATCAGACAATTGCAAACATTTGAGACTTAGAAGATCTTTGATCATATAATATAGGAACAAGAAAATAGCCCGAGCAGAAGAGAAGGGATCACCAAACCAGTCTGGGTGGCAGTTCAACTAGCCAAGACTGCCACTGAGGCCCAAGGACTCACGGCCTACGCCTAAGATGACTAGACACGCGCAGAGCACTGCCCTAGACTAAACTGGTCTCTCTGTTGGACAAAATAAAGTTTATTTCTCTCTCTTGCCAAAAATATTTCATGATTTTTGTAATGCACCATTTTAAAAATGTCCCACTGCAAGAATTCTTTAAGTATGGATGCTGATACAGTTGCAGGTATGCGAGTTCATTTTCCTCCTGTGCCCCGCATTCTAATGTGGAATTCTAGTTGCTGTTTGCAAAGGCAGCATACTTTAAAGTGGCCTTCAGTTTATTGACATGCTCACTTTCTTGCAGTGCTCCCTCCTGCTTCATTTATGACCTTTAATTCAAATGAATGACTTCACATGAACCCAAACTGCTTCATTCTTCCCCATCTCTTTTTCTATGAATTGCATTCACTGTTAAAAAATTCGCAATTCTGAAAGAGTCTATGGGGTCATTACAAGATTATTTACAACACTTCTCATCATTTTTGCAGCATTTTTGAAAATATGCACAGACCTGAATGAAGGAAACAAGTTTTCTTTTGCTCATTTCCATGCTCTCTACTGTGTAGAAGAGAACATCCAATGAAGATGATTGGGGCATATGCATATTGAGGCATACACATAGATGACTGGGGCATATTTTGACAGCTATATTGAAAGTGTCTCGATGGAACCTCAAGAAATGGTGATGGTCATGAGACATGCTGCCACAGTACCTGCTTTGGCACTCTCACCAATTGACAAAGCCTGTTCAGTGACTTCAAGCAACATGTAAAAAAAAAAAAAAAAAAAAAGTTTCAAGAAGTGATCATGCTCTGTTACATACTGCATATTATCAACAGTTTTAGCCACTGCCAATTTCCTACAGTAAAATATTTATCTGCATAATGAATGCACTCATATATTCATTACATCCCTTCCATTAAACATTAAAATTTGGAAATATTTATTTGACCACAATGCAAGTCTAGCTTGTGTAATAAATGCATCTTCCGAATCAGATGCCTTCCTGAAGCACTGCATGCTCCAGCATATTTCTCAAAGCAAGATGAAAGTGTCTCCTTTCAGCGATGCAAAAGGCATGCTGTGAGGTCATTCACTGCAAAGGCTGAGCAATCTGGAATTTCATGTGTATACTGCTACATCAGGAGTTCACGAAATTATTTTAAATATCACCATTAAGTTTATATTATGGACCAGCATATCTGCCATGTTTTATTGTTTTAGGATGCTCGGAAATTATAGCCTTATCTGGTGTGTTTTTATCTTATGTATGTTATTTCTGTCACAATTCTATTTTTATTTCTACAATAGCACAAAGTAATGACATGAGATGTGCTGGAAGTTAGGCTAACACCCATATATTGCAGGGAATTACAGGGCAAACAAAAACTAATTCATTTTAAAAATTAACTTCATAATTTTATCATTTTTGCTAGACTCGGCAGGAACTGCAACAAATCGCCTGAGATTGCATTAAATGGAAATAACCACTGATGCACAAAACGTAACACTTCAGCTATTAAATATTCCTATATTTTATGTTTTTTGAGTGGTTCCCATTACTTGACCATTTAGATATTTTGGACAAATAACAATAATATACTTCGTTCCTCGAAAATTATTACCAAGGCATTCAAGAAAGCAATAAAGCTGTTTGTTTTTCCTTGTGAATTTCTCCAGTACGTTCATATGTCTTCTCCATATCTAGAAAAGGATGCAAAGCAAATTTCTTTTTCCGTAACTGACAACAAAAGCAGAGCTGGAACTAACATCTTCTTTAGATAAATCTTTGTGATCACGTTGGCGTACGAATCTATCGTAATGTTTGCTAAACTCATTAACTTTAGGACAACTGTGACTTTCAATAGTTAATATGACCAGAATTAATGTCCCAATGGTAATTAAACCTATCCTGTTGGATGTGGCAAGTTTTATGGAACTCTGGCATTTCCAGCTTCAAAAAACTCATTTCCTGCAAGGCAACACTTGGCTTTGCTTTCTGTGATTCAACCTCTGCAAGCAGAGATGCAATGCCTCAGGTTCTTGATCTCTTTCACGGTTGTAAACAAAAGTAATTTGACATCACTGCCTTACTGGTGTGACAGGAATGACTGAGCCAATTGCAACAGTTCAGTCTTGCTTTAGACACTCCATGTGCCATATATTCACTGTCCTTGCTGTGCAAATCTTTTCTTAATCAGCTAATTTGATGCAATAACACCTCTGATAAAGTTTTGTCTCTTGTGCTTGAGGTACACAGTAGTGTAACACACCTTGTCAGTGAACATATAACAGTTTGGGAAAACCACTCAACCCACAGTCAGCTCTTTTTATGCAAAGTAAACTTCTGCATTTGTAGCAGTAAACTGCGATAATGGCACAGCAGTGCCACATTGTTGTAGAATTTAAGAGCAAGGACCGTTTATGCAGGAAAGCCCCAGTAAAAGTAAAAAAAATAATCAATGGCTACTGCAAATTACTGTATTAAATGAAAAAGTACTCTCATTAATTTCTGCCTTTAAGGGTATGATGCGACAGCTGTAATGGCTACCCTTGCGGGTCCTCATTCGCATCAATTCACTTTACTTGCTTATTGAGTAACCTTTCTTTGTGCCTCCTTTTATCTCACACATACTCATTAGTAAACGGCTATTATATACCACATAATGTGAAATACCACCTGACACAGATATAAATCCCTACTTTAACCAAGCTGTATGAGCGTGCCTGCGTGCTGAACTCGGTGGAAAGCTGGATTCTGATCTCACCCTTCCATCTCAATGGCAAAGGCCGATGTAAGAGCACCTGCCAACTTTGACATGCCATCTGGTCTTGCAACGTCACACATCCCAATGAGCGGTCAGTTCATGGCCATATCACCTATCAAATACCATGCCTGTGAACACTGAACTTCCTGGAGAACGGGGCTTTTAACACTATCACGTTAAGAAAAAAACAACTTTCATTTCTTTTCATATAAGCTTGAACGGTACCTCACACATGCACTTATCATAGCTTTTAAGTGCAAACTTTGAGATATAAGTTGTGGCATTGCCAGGACACATACACCAGAAAAGAATTTGGTCATCATCATCAGCCAAGCTATACCCACAGCAGGGCAAAGGCCTCTATCATATTCTATCAAGCGACCATAGGTTATCCTCTCTTCGCACTACATGGCCTGGCTATGCCCATTTCTCTTTCCTGATTTCCACTAGAATGTCATTAACTCGAGTTATTTCTCTGACCCACAATGCATGCTTCCCCTTTCTTAACATTACCTCTACCATTTTTCATTCCATAGCCCTCTGTGCTGTCCTCAACTTAAGTAGAACCCTCTTCGTTAGCCTCCCCATTTCAGCCCCATAGGTGAGTACAGGTAAGATGCAACTATTTTATATTTTTCTCTAGAGCGATACCAGTAAGCTGCTAGTCATAATCTGCAAGTACTTGCCAAATGAACTGCATCCCGATCTTATTTTTCTAGTTACTTCCCTTATTTAGAATTTGGTAGACTACACAACACAGCTCCACTCTGACCTTATTTTTCTACCTTTGACTTTTATGCTTAATGAAGAAAATTTTTCAAATCAGGACTGAATCACTTCATTGTTTTATGGGAGCACATAAACCATGATACCTTTGAAGGAAGCAGAATTTCTTTATTGCTTAAAATGGCCTTAGTAGCTTATGTGCCAATACGCCTGATACAGTTTGGCCCTTAGGAAACTTGGGTTCAGCAGCGCAGTATAATTAGGGGTTGGACTTTTGAGTTTAAGCTGAAAAGCATAAATAAAAATATGCTGAATTTCGTTTCTAAACTCAGCTGTGACTGCATATTCGCAGCTAGTTGCGGCATATGGATGTACGGAAGTACATCCATATGCCGCAACTAGCTAGTTATTCAGTAATGGTTATAAGTTAGTCAAAGAAGAAAGTTAAGAAAGTGCTGGGGCCAGAAACTTGGTGCGGCAATGATACCATTAGATTAAGTATCATAGTTGTTAGCACTGATTCACAAACTCAAGATGCCTGTGCAGATACAAAGGCTCCACCTCTGCCAAGCGCCATTGGCTAGCTTAGTGCCATCTGCTCAGACTGCCATCACACGCTTGGAGATGTTGCTCATTTAAACCAAGCATAAGCAGCACAAAGAAGTTCTATGCTATAAGTTCTATCACTGCCACATAAATGACAATGCATGACCCTCTAGCTCAGTGCAAAATGCAACTAGTACAACAAGATGGGCAACTTTTAATAGTGTGAGCACTTTTCGTGAACTTCATCTATATTTATTATTACTCATCATCACCCTTCATTTCACATGAATCATTATCATTAACGCTTGGTGCAATCATTCTTTGACGCCATTGTTGGCAGTGCCAAAAAAACTCAGTCGCCCAGCTAACAATATGCCATTTTTGTACTCAAATCTACAATATTCACATTAGCTAAAGCAAGAATGATTCGCTCTGATAGGTGTTTGGCTGCAGATTACAGCCTGTTGCCATAGGCGTAAAAGGGTTCTGCATTAGGGGGAGCCAGTTCCATCGCAGTGCCTCCTACCCCACTTCCCATCAAGACCCCTTACTACTGCCGAACACCGCGCAATGGCGAGGAATGGCTATAAGACAATTATTTTGATGCGATGGGATTGCAACATGTACAAAATATTCACAAAACTTGCATCTGGGCTATATGGTGCATAGCTTTGTAAGAAGAAAAACAAGTGCACTGGTAGACACACACGGATTGAAGAAAACAACCAGGACAAGCGCCAACTCTCTTAAGAGTTAGCACTCGTCCTGTCGTTTCCGTCTTTCTGTGTCCATTTATGAGTGCGCTTATTTTTCTCCTTCCAATATGAAATATTGTGTGCTTAAAGAAACAAAACAAGCTTTACCATGAATGCAAAATTGAAAATAATGCATAGACGCGCTTCTCACAATGGTTCCTAGAGCCCCTGGCTTTCCGTGGATAAAGGTGGCAAGCAAGCAGTTCGGGCTACGCTACATCACAGGTCCTTGGCCGTTAGTATCTTCAAAAAACCTGCATGGTCATAACCCTGCACTTTCAAAATTGACAGCACAGATGCGACAGGTACGGGATGACTTCCCATGAGCACGCCTTTAACTGTTGCACTAATACCTCTCAACTTCCCAACAGCTTACCAATGCACCAAAGCTGTCAAAAATTAATTGAATTGCTGCAACTGCTCCAGAATGCATATCTCTTTTATTGAACTACCGCTGCAGTAATATTTATTAACAAACCATTTTTCTGATTTGCTCTTCCCAAAAGCAGACAAAGGCCACATCATTTACTGATTTCTTTATGCCAACCACATCTACCATATCACGTGGCAAATATGAAGTAATGCAAACCTAAAAGTACATGTTATGAGCTGTTTTGGCTCTTTGTCAGCATATATAAAATCTAGCACAAAACAATGAATTTTCTACTGAAATGGCATCCAATATTCTTGTGACATTCAAGGTTTTTATTTTTTTTACCAGCAGCTGCCTAACAGCTTAAATGCTGGTTTTGTCTACATTGTTTATGTCTATTACATTAATATGATATCACAGCAATTAAATACATTTTCTCAACCTTTACCTAGATGTGATATCGTCCTGTATCTGATGTTCCACCACCTTCCGAAAGAGACCATCAGTAATTTCCATCAACTGATCATATGTTCCAGACTCAACGATGGTGCCTGCCTTCAATACAACGATCCTATCTGCCCGGCGAATCGTAGACAGCCTATGGGCAATAGTCAGCACAGTGCGCCCCACCATAAGCTTTTTCAATGCCTCCTGCACTGCTCGTTCACTGACAGCATCTAACGAGCTAGTTGCTTCATCCAGAATTAAGATACTGGGGTCTCTAAGAATAGCTCGAGCAATAGCAATACGCTGCTTTTGACCTCCAGATAACAAAACTCCTCGTTCCCCAACCATAGTGTTAAAGCCATCAGGAAGGCCTCGGATGAATTCCAGTGCATTGGCTTCACTTGCTGCTCTAATCACATCATCTTTCGTACTCTCCTCTAGATTTTTGGCACCATAAAGAATATTGTCAAAAATGGTTGTAGCAAAAAGCGTTGGTTCTTGGCTAACTATTCCAACATGTAGCCTCAGGAAGTTAGGGTCCAGCTTTCTTACATCGATTCCATCCAGCATGACAACACCATGGCTTGGGTCATAGAGCCGAAGCAGCAAAGAAGCTAGTGTAGACTTTCCTTGCCCACTGGGGCCTACAATCGCCAAAACTGACCCTGCAGGCACTGCAAGGTTCAAATTCTTGAGAACTGTGATATCTGGCCTAGAGGGGTAAGAGAATGTGACGTTGCTAAACTCTACTTGTCCCTGAAGGTTGGGCAGGGTGAGGCCACCCGAGACGGGCAGTGCTGGAACACGATCAGCAATTTCCCACACTTTTCTTGAGGCACCGAGAGCTTTGGTTGTCTCAGTGAAGAAGCTACCCAGACCCCCAATGGACACACCTACATAGGCTGCATACAGCAAGAAGGAGGATAAGTTCCCTACAGTTAGCTGGCCATCAGACATCAGGACACCGCCATAATAAAGAACAGACAACACAATCATGTTTCCTGTGGCGCCAGTGCAACCAAAGAAGACTGCCTTCAGCCAAGTCTCGGAGTTTACCACTTCTAGCAGACGAGAAAGCCCTTCACCATATCTGTTCGCTTCGTAACTCTCTTTGGCGAAAGCACGCACAGTTCGGATATTTGACAACTGTTCTTCTGCAATGGCACTAGACTGAGCAAGCCGCGTCTGTACATCTGCTGCGACCTGCCTCAGTCTGCGGGCGAAAGCAAATGAAATGAGGGCGACTGGTGGTACAATGCTCAGGCCGACCAAGGACAACTGCGGAGATGTGTAGAGCATCATACCTACACCACCAAGCACTGCGACGGCAGAGCGCAAGCCGTCTGATATGTTCTGCGTTAAGGACATCCCAACCAGTGCAGTGTCACTTGACAGCCTAGTGATGAGATCACCCGTGCGGTTACGGTCGAAGAAGGCTACCTCCTGTTTCATCAATGAGGCATGAGCTTGTTTGCGGAGCGCGTTGATTATCCGCTGTGCTGAAGTGTTCATAAGATACACGCGACCAAAGTTCGCGACACCACCGATGACAACAACGCACATCAGAAGCCTACAAATCCAAGTGAGGTTTTTGTGAAGTTCTTCGTGGTTAGGTGCAGTGTATATCACGTCAATCACTTTACCGATGCAGAATGGGAAAGCAATCATTACAGAGCTGGACACAAAAAGCAATACAACAGCAGCACCAAGACGAAAGCGTTCGGGTTTTGCTTGCCGCAATAGTCTCTTCAGTTCACTGCTCTCCGTCTGTCGGCTGCCTGAGCAAGCTCGGCATAGTGTCACAGAAGCAACAGGTTTCGACGGACGTGCGCACACGCGCAGTACATTTCTGCTGCTGCAGAGGACGGCACCATTCACTGTTGACAAACACTTGGGCAACAAGTGCTTCCGCGTCCTCACTTGACGAAAAAGTTGAGAGCCGACAGCCAGTAAGTAAGCGTGCATGATGTTCGTTTGCACAAAATGTGGCCTTGTGCAATCAGTCGGGTGCAAAGCAGCCACTATGGCTCAGCTTCTGTGCTCATTTTGCAGGGAGGTAGGCATTAATAACCTTCCACAGAAGTAGAGTGAACAGAAGCATACCACGAAGCGCACGAGCCCGATGCAGCTCTTCGAAGTCCAAGCTCACCGCCTACTACATTTATAGTATAGTCCTAGAGTTTCTATAGTTATTTTAGAGACCGCCTACTTACAATCTAGATTCAACCGAGATTTTTTCTACCTCTATGAACCGAGCCATGCTGCCATAATTCATGCGTTCCATGGTCGTCTACACCTGACGTTTTCTCGGCTAGCCATCACGACAAAGCAAAATCAACTATAATGTAATTTTAACTTTTATTGTAATGTAAATTATTAAGTGTGAATAATTTATTGTAAAATTATTTATTCTATATTAGTTATACAGACTTTTGCTTCGCTTGACGCCACCTCTCATTATCGCCCTTTGGTTTGCAGCCACTCGCGACACTGCCCAGCGGACCAGCCAGCGGTGCACGTCCTCGCTGGAGGCTGAAATTTGTGTCACATGTTCGTGGTCCTTGCGAAATGGATCTGAGGGACGACTCAGCTGAGCGAACGCCACTGCTGCAGGAGCAGTCGGATTCATCATTTCCTAGTTACAATGTCCAGGCGAGGGGTATGTAAATCTAGTTACCAATTCGAACGCGCGCATCAGCTGTAGAGGTAAATGAGTAATCAGACCCATCAACCATCACTGTCGAGTCCCTGTATGCCACCCATTGACGCGAATTTTCCGCATGTAGTTGCATATCCTTTTGTCTGTTATTCTTACATGTTCGATACAAAGTATTAAGCGGTGCTATCGAATTATATTGTTAGTGAGGCCTGTGTTGCTGTTGCAAACTGCATTCGAGACAACTTAGGCCGCGCGGTTTTTATATTCTTGAGCCTTATCAAATTTCTCGCATGGTCTCAACTGCGTATGCCATACTCAGCTGCGATCAAGAGAGACTGGCCGCGCAGTTTGCGTTTGTGGGCGTTTACTAGCTAGTTAGCGTGAGACCGCCACTACCGTCGGTGCGGCTAGTGTTGCGCGCAAAGAACGTCCGCATAGCTCAGGCGGTGACGAAGAGCCACATCTCATTGTCGGAATCAGTTGTCAGGAAGACCGTGTGGAAGTGAGTATAATATAGGCCGCTCTCGTTTCGCCGTTTTCTTGTGCGTTATTTCTGCACCATCTATTTGCCTAAACGAAATTTAATCTCTTGACAAGCTGGTGGGTCACACTTTATTGAAGGCTATGTTGGTGTTGTATTAGAAAGGCAGAAATCGTCAAGTCTACGCCAAATAAATTCGCAATTAAACTCTTGTGGCTTTGGACACCCGTGTGACAAAGTTTTCTGGTAGGTTTGTTAATCCTGTTAACTGCTGTTTCGCGCGACATGCATTTTGTACTGCCGTAAAATCGGTTCCAGGTGGAGATGAGTCAGTTGTTTTTATAACCGCAAATACCCTTTTGATCATTCATCTTTGTAGTACATATTGCCTTCAAGTATCACAAATTGGCTGGCTGCTTTGCATAATTACGTTACACATATTGTGTGAATGGATTTTCTATTCTCAGTGCACTTTGTGTACTTCGCGCTAGCTAGCAAAACAAGGGTTGTTGTGTTGTTAAAACGGACTGCATGCCTTCAGTCCTGTTTACACTAGTCAACGCAGTCTTCAATATGAGTCAAGAATCTCTTGACAGCTTATCGGCCTTGCATGCTGGTTATTGCTTATATTGCTTATGTGATCTGAAAATGTTTTTACAGGTGCAGGAGCACTGGGCTAACCCTGCTTCAATGGCATTTATCATTAGAGGAAAGCATCGCTCAGTGTGTGTTTAACAATTTTCTGCATTACTTTTTAATGTTCCACAGCACATGTCGGGGATTTTCTAGAGTATTTGATTCGCTTCGAATTAATAATGAAAAAGTATTTCTTGGCTCATGAGTTGCTTGGACAAAGCAGGTCGTCAGAGTGTGTCTGCATGAACATAAGAAAAAAAAATTGTTTCACTGCCAGGAATCGAACCACCATCCCAACAGATCAGTTTCCTTGGCCCTGGCACAAGAGCACTGCACTATAGGTACCGTGTAGGAGTAACTCGCAGCGCGCGCCCCGCGTGGCGAGAAGAACAGTTTCGTAGTGAGACGTGCGCCCGGCCGTGTAGCGGAGACGTGGCGATTTGCTGTGCATGGGGCGCATTCGCTGTTCGTTCTTTCGATTCGCGGCATTCTATGGTCACAAATGAATTGCTAGCTTGCAGTCCCTGGGTTTCTGCTGTTGCAGACATTTTCACTGGCCAGATCAAATATTTTTCACGTCACTGAATAAGCCTTACGAAGCGAAGTGACGCTAAGTTTGGATCGCTGCCGTCCAACGAGCAGTGAGCTGGCAATCATGCTCGGGTATTGCCACGTCCAGATTTACCGCAAAGCATTTTTCCCGAATAAGACACACTACCTTCACCTGCATTAGCACCCTTTCTCAACCCACAAAATATATATATATATATATATATAAAAAAAATTGGGCAACTCATAAGCATCAGTGCTACTGGGACTGCCGTGCGCGCCTTGTGGGCCGCGCTCGTTGATGCAGTTGTTCATTGCATAATCTTTATTTAAGCTGTCTTATGGTCTATATTTCCCTGTCTACGATAGCTTGCCTAAGCACCTGTACAATGCAGAGAGTAATCAACAGGAATGGAGCGTTTTAATTGTGATTTTACTATGTCTTGTGCCTAGTTCGCGAATTTAGCTTGGCAACTTTTTTTTTTTTGCTTGCTTTCATTATTTCTTTCCTCCCTCTGAGCTAGTTCCTTTTTTTCTTTCCACACCCTTTCCTTCTACGCTTATGCCCCTACTTTCCTTCTCCTCTTGGGCGGTTTCCTTTGTCCGTACCCCAGTGATTCATAAAACCCTTGTCTGCCTTTCCATATGCTTTATTCATTTAGTTGTGTTAATGACTTTTCAATGTCTACTGAGCTGTTGAACCTCGAATGATGAGCTGTTTCTCATGCCATACTGCTCAATCGAGACTATAGTAAAAAATTAAAAAAAGTGTTTTTTTTTTTTTACTTATTCGTGGACACTCTGAACAGATCTTGCATTCATTACATGCCATCCTGCTCCAAACAAGTTGTCGAGCAGAGGACTTGGAAGTACCGTTAAAGTTGCAGTAAGGATCATTAAAAAAAAAAAAAAAAACGAAAGAAAACTAGCATTCAAGTCGGGATGAGGCAGGACATTCTTTCAACGAAAAAGAAAATTATGCATGCTACAATTCTCACATGTGACAGAGAGGAAGACGTGCATGTGTATTAGAAACTGTAGATCACTTGCGCCGTGCTGTAAGGGAGTTTCCATTCTCATGGCTGTATTGCTGTATCAGCGATCGCGTGCCATCTGCCAGCCTTTTCTTTATCGTCGAGAAAAATGGCAACCGCTTCACCAGAAAGCAGCTAAAGCTCTTCAAAAGCAGTCTGCGTAATATAAGTGCCTGCAGCATTTTCAGGCCCCGGTAACCGCATTCTCGAGTTTTCAGGCTTGTCGCGTTTTTTTAGGCTTTTTTGTCTTCTTCGACTCCAGCTTCATTCATTCCTGTTCTCCCACACTCGTTCCATCCTTCTCGGCCGCTCGATTCCCTTCGGCTTTCTTTTTGTTTTTCTCAGCCACCCCACCTTGGGACGTTCGAGCTGGCCTTTATGAAGCTGTACCAAACTTGGGAGGAGAGGCGTTTGCCAAAAATGTTTTTGTATTTTTCTACATTTTTACCGTGTTTTTATGCTTCCCCCCCCCCCCCCCCCCTTCATTTTTTTTGCTCGACCTTTTCAGACTGCACGTGCTTCTCCCGTTGTCTTCCGTTTCTCATGTTTCCAGCCTAGAAATAAATGCCCAGCGGGCGGCCAGGGCTCATCCCTGTCTCTCCGTCTTGTGTCGTGTGGTTCTCGCATTGTTTGTGCTTCGCTACGTCGCTCGAGCTGGCTGAAACTGCCACCGTTTCGCTGCACAGGCCGCCTTTTTCAAGCATGTGCCCTGCCCAGGCAGCCGCGCGGCTCACTATGAAAATGTTCCGGCGCTCACTCGTGGCGCTGCCTGTTCGCCGTGAGTGCTGCCCCCTGGGTTTTTGCACGGTGCCCATTGCCGCAGCCAATCAGGCCTCATGTAAAACTGCTACACACTCTCGTGCAGTAAACATTGTCGTATTTATCAAATTCCAACTACAATCAGGCCTCATGTAAAACTGCTACACACTCTCGTGCAGTAAACATTGTCGTATTTATCAAGTTCCAACTACGAAACACTCTCGTGATATGCAGTAAACATCGTTGTCTTCATGAAGTTGCATCTGTGCCACTCGTTCATTTAACCTACGTAAATACGCCATACACATACGCCGCCTGGCCAAGTGCTGCCAAGGTCTGGTAGCATAGTGTCGGGCAACTACACCAGGCAGCATGACAGAACTTCATTACTGCACATAAGCACACTTAAGTACTTCCCCAGAATTTTTTGTTTCTGGTTTACACACTTCATTTTGCTATGAATGGGATGTTGCCAGGCTTCTTAAAGCGGATGGTGTAGTTTATCAGGGTTCACTGTGCGTTTCGTGCGAGTGTTGTAAACTTGCGAGACATTTCCACTCAAAGCCCCATACGTCAAGGTGTTGTGTGCAATGTGAAATGGATTTAAGGTGCATGTAGCTGTGCAGGTGATGTAGAACATAATAATGTGATATGAAAAGATAAGCAATTCACAACAGGGTCCTATAGGGCCTAAATGGATACTAAACCAAAATTTTGCAGTGTTTTGACGCAAAAGAGCTGCTGAAACTAATGCATATGACAAGCTTTCTCATAGAAAAGGTGCAAAACACTTTTTTTTATACTTTTCTAATCATACTACAAAGCCTGGCAGCTGGTTCTGAAAACCTTAAAAGTGCTGTCGGAGCACTCCTCCCGCACAACCTAAATTGCTGTTTACATGTAGTTGACGGGTTAGATTTATCCATCTGCATGCTCGGTCCGACTGTTTGTTTTCCTCTCTGTCCAGCTATTTGTTTTCCTCTGGCTAGTTTTCATCCTGAAGTGTATGGCACAGCAAAGCAAAACTTTTGGGAAAATTTAAGCTTTGCCTTTAAGGCCAGGACACTGCAGCATTAATGACTCCCATTAGCAGCTCTTCTGCGAGTTCATGTTCATTTACATGCACTTTGTTACTCAGTGTGCAGCTGTGAGGGCTAAGTTAGTGCAGGAGGTGCGGGAACAGTAGCTTTTACTTGGTCCTATTTCCTTCCATCTCACTTCAGCTCTGAATGTTGGCTTTTGAGCTGTTTTTGATTGTGCTCCATATTTTTCTCCAACATTCTTTCTCCTTGTTTGTTTACGTGCAGCATTGCTGGTTGTGGTGAACATTTTGAGGGAGGGGAGTTGACGCATTAGAAAATTTATGCGTGAATTTTGGTTGCTGAAATTGTGTAAGCTCTGAGAAATGGCACACAGCACTCCCAGTTGTGAAAACTGCACATCCGTATTTGCACAGGGTACAAGGACCTTGCAACTAGTCTAGCTGTGGCTCAGAATCCTCAGCATGCTGCTGAAAAGACTAGATAATCGCTCATGCCTGACACTGTTCACTTTGTCTTCAAAAGGAAATGCAAAGCAGATAGGGCCAGATATTTTAGAAGAAAGAAAGCAAATGGAGGTTAGAGTTGCTCATGCAACACTAAGAATGTACAAATGATTGTAATTGAAAAAAAAAAAGAAATTGTAGCTTGTTGGGCTAGTTGGTTCGTGGTTAGAGAAGAAAACAATGGAAAAGATGCACTCACAACAAGTAGTAGACAAGATAGTGCTGAATATGATTTCACGCATGTCGGCATGTTAATATTATATATTGATACATATAACAGTAAATGTAAGTTGATTTATTACGTAGCTTTTTCATTGCTGACAGCTCGGTTTCTATCCTCAGCAGTGCTGGGTTTCTTGTTATCGCTCCTATCTGATATGTTCTGTTCAATAAGAGCATTGCTTAGCTCAATGCAATGTGTAATTTGGTCCAGCATGAAGTTCTGTGCGCTTTGTTAGAATAGTTCACTTGCAGTATTTACATCAGTGTCGTATGGCCAAGTTTAGTGCCACGTGTGGTGAGGGCACTTAGCTTCATGTAGGGTCACATTGGTGGTACAGCGCTACATAGAAAAGTCTTGTTTGGAATTGATTTTGGTTACAAATGACGTACCAGTTTTCAACTCGGGGCCATATTTATTTCATTTGGCTGGGACGTCAGTCATGGCAAGAGGAAAAGGAAACGGGGAGCCAAGCTATCAACCGCATGACAGCATGCAACAGTTTCTTTTCATCTTTTTCATGTGTCAAATGTGTTATCGAGCTCAGTCAGCGGAGTCTGTGCTGGTCAGCGAGTGTCCACAGACAGAATGTTACTTTGCTTGGCGCGTTGTAGCCGCAACTGTGCCATAGCATGCATTCTTTTGAAGGAGAGTTATTCATTGTCAACCCAGAAAATCTTTTATTAGCCCTATGCTTGCTAAAGGAGTGGCGACATAAGCATGTTTATGCAAATTGTGGCTTAGAGGCTTAGATTTGTGCAAGTAAGCAGTGGCGTAGGCATGTTTTCGACACAGGTAGGTGGTCTGCATCACCAGCTAGCCTCTACTAACTTCAGAGGTGCCATATGAAATGAAAACTAAATAGATCATTATAATATAATGACCCCTAGGTCATATTCATTACTAAAGGTCATTTATAAGCCATTATATACGCCTTAGGATGTCCTTTTTTTGTAACTATCGTATTTTCCGGTGTATAAGACGCGGTTTTATGAAAAAAATTTCGAGAATGTGTCCTATACAGCGGTGCGTCTTATGTGCTTTTTTTTTTTTTTTTTTTCATTTTGCGTAATGTTCATAGGCAAACTATCGTGAAACAGTAATGGTAGCGACACCTGCGATTAAAATATTTACAGTCGTTATAGTGTTGTGGAACTGTACAGCCGTCTCACTGGCAGAATGCCAAAAGGTGTCGACATCCATTCTCCTCGCCCTTTCCATGCTGCCAAGACAAGTCAGATCGTGCATACTTTTTTTTTCAGTTACGATTTACTACACTGTTTGGTGGCTATTGCTTGTGTGTTTTCTCCTTCCTGCATATGCTTTGCCGCGTGCATTAGAGCGACCACGCGCAGCAGAGATCAGAACAGTGATTATGAGTCAAAGAGGACGCCTGAGAGCTGTCGTGAGAAATCTGTGACTGCGTACCAAGATGAAGCCTTCCAAGGCTTTGTGTAATTCCTGCTCTCACTGAGCGAGAGTTTTATTGCGCATAAGTGTTGCCTCTTTTTTTTTTCTATCGTTCGCATGCGCACGTAACACATTTTCTTTCAGACACATAGCACACAATGGTCGAGCAAGCATATATAGTCAAGTTCTATTGCCCTAACCTGAATAAATTGAGGTGCATCTTATACAAGGGTGTGTCTTATATACCAATTTTTTTGTTGAAAGCCTCTAAATATGAGTAGTGCATCTTATACAACAATGCGTTGTATAAATCGGAAAATACAGTACTGCATGTTCTGCAGTTATATGCACTACATGAAATGTTTCCCTCAGCTAGACCAGTTAATTGCTTGAGCTCAAATTTTGCTCAGAAATGGCATTTGGTTGGCAATATTGTTTTGTGCCATGTCTTTTTGAGGTACTTGCTCTATTCGATCAGGATAATTCAAATAACATCGTCTGCGGTGATGGCGAAGCAATACAGGTTGCTGTCCCAGCGATTGCACCAATGGAGCCACCTCACTGCGTTCCAAGCTCGAAAAGGTTTATTGTGATATGCAAACGAAACTTTTAAAATTACGTGCAGTTTTGGTCGGACTAGTTTTGATGGTTATTATTGACAAAGCAGTTCAGAAAGCTTTTCAAACCTTCCACAAAACAACTCCACCCACCTCCCTTCTATTAATTAGAAAGCGTTACTTCACTATGTTCAGATTTCTGTCCGTAGACTGCGTCCGTAAAATCGTGTCCGCAGCAGTTGCGGGTATTTGAGTAGCGGTAGAGGTTAATGAGTGGTGTCAACCGATAGAGGCTGATGTGATGTTGCTTCAAAAAAAATAATTGGGTAATTAAGTACAGGCAAAGAATGTAAAAGATGTCCGCAGCAGTTGTGAGTAATTGAGAAGTGGTAGAGGTTAACGAGTAGTGTCAAACAATAGAGCGTGACGTAATGCTGTGTCCAAAATAATAATTAGGCCAATAAGGTAATTAGGTAAATAATCGAGGCAAAACACGCAAAATCGTGTCCGCATCAGTTGTAATTGAAAGTCGTAAATGTTAATGAGTGGTGTCAATCGATAGAGGGTGATGTAATGTTGTGTGCAAAAAAAATAATTAGAGGCAAGAAATTAAAAAGTAAAGGCGAAAATGGTATCATTAGCGAATGGCTTGGCGCCACATTTGAATGTATCAAATACTAAAATACTTAATTAAATCAGTCAATTAGGGTGACGTGAAAGATGTGATGTCACGCAACCGGAAGTAGAGCCGAAAAAGGGCATAGGAAGGGATTGGCGCGTAATTTGAAAGTACCGAAGACCAAAAAAGTGGGAAACAAGTGAATTAATGTGACGTCACGCAACCGGAAGTAGAGCAGAAAAAGGGCATAGGAAGGGATTGGCACTCAATTTGAAAGTACCGAAGACTAAAGTAGTTAAGGCAGTCAATTAGGGTGATGTCAAGGATGTGACGTCGCGCAACCGGAAGTAGAGCCGAAAAAGGGCATAGGAAGGGATTGGCACTCAATTTGAAAGTACCGAAGACTAAAATGAATAAACAAGAAGTGAATTAATGTGACATCATGCGACCTGAAGTCATGCCAAAGAAGGGATTGGCTCGCAATTTGAAAGTACCAAAGACTAAAGAAGTTAATTAAGGCAGTCAATTAGGGGGACGTCAAGGATGTCACGCCACGCAACCGGAAGTAGAGCCGAAAAAGGGCATAGGAAGGGATTGGCGCGCAATTTGAAAGTACCAAAGACTAAAATGAATAAACGAGTGGTTTAATGTGACGTAGAGGATGTGATGTCATGCAGCCGGAAGTAGAGCCGAAAAGGGGCATAGGAAGGGATTGGCGTGAAATTTGAAAGTACCAAAGACTAAAATGGGCAAACAAGAAGTGAATTGAGCAACTAGAAGCAACCAGAAGCAACCAACAGCAGCATCCGTGCTTTCGCATTACTGCAATGCAGATTCTGCAGTCCTCTTTAATTTGTTTCTTTCTGTTTTTTTTTTTTTTTTGCCAAATCTCTATGTAGTGTAGCTACAAACTAAACGAGATCACACCACCTGCATCATTGCTGTGACAGTGGCTTGTTCTGCTTTGCTGTCAACCACATATGATGCTAATATATGACATTTTTTGATCGAATTAGGCAAGTACCCCCAAAAATTGGTATACACAGCACTGCCAAACCAAATGTCTTATATGTGCAAAATTTGAGCTAGAACAGTTCGCTGGTTGAGCAGGGAGAAGCATTTTACAGGGTGCATATAGTTGCTGAACACATGGTAGAAGCATATTTTGCTACTTCACTGACAAAACAAATAATCAAAAGTCGGAAGGGAAGTATGGGGCACGTCTGTGAAGTAAAACAGCTGAATATGTTTTTGTTGCTTAGAAGGCTTATTGTGGACTGGAAAATTGTTTAAGTAATCAATTTTAATGCTTATTCTGTGGTGGTTTACAAGCACTTCTGCTTGCCTGTGTGGTAAAATTAGCTCTACAGTGTTAGTTATACCTGACTGCTTTACAGTGCCTGTGTTTGGCTCTGGCATCTTCTAGACCTATGCAGTCCTCATACGAGAAAATGTACCCTGGTTTGCCAGCTTCCTTAAGACACAAGGTTAAGCAAATTAAGGAAAGGGGACAAGGCTTTCAGAAATTTTTTTGTTTGATTTAAGAAATCTTCTTTGAACTTGTTGAAATAATATTGTGAGTACTCTTACAAAATTTTATGGGTTTATCTCAAGAACAACTTTTTCAGTGAAATATGTCTTCCTTTGTTTTTGTGAAAAGCCTGCAGAGTTGCCAAAATGTGGTAGAAGGCTGGTGTAACATTTGCAGCATTTTTATTGGCACGCTACATGTCAATACACTTTTAGGTTCTTTTCCCGCAAGCGACGAACTTTCTTTTCAATTTTTGCATTGCGGTTATTTATAGACATGTATGGACTGAAAACAAAATTTCATACTAGAAATTTATTTCTAGCTATATTGGAAAACAAAACGTCTTGACCTGCAATATGGTTTCAGGAAAACAGCAAAGCAAATGGAATCAAAATTGGTAAAACTATCGTGAAGAGGTATCCTTGTCAAGGTGATCATCTAGTCAGGAAGCCAGCATGAAGAAAACTTTCTCAAGCATTTCTCCTATATGCAGAGCCAACGCGTTCCAGGAAATACTTTTCAGAGTACTTCTTGGTGGATTGAAGCAATGAAAATTGGGGCAGCATAGAACATGAGGCATACAAGAGTATATAAATACTTTTGAAGAAATTAATCTTGGCGGCCATTTTTTACAATTTCAAGGCTATATCCCCCCCTTAAATGCAGTGTGGGCAGCCTGTCTGTTGACAGGCTGCCCACACCTTGCCTTATGTCTTAAGGTAGCCTGTCAACAAACAGACTGCCTGTCCTCGTGAATTCTCATTCTGGCTCAAGTATTACTCCAGGCTGACTCACCCAGTGACATGACCAGAAATATTTTTTTTGCCAGAGCTGGCACTGGTTTAAGGGAAAATGGGTGTGTGCAAGAGGAAACAGTGTACCTACCTGGCTCACTTTTAGGGAGGGATTTTCGGAAAAGCAATTTCAGCTAACAATTATGCATGCCCCTTGGCACTCCTTTCTCTATGAATTTTGACCACTTAGGTGGTCGAAATCGACTTTTTTACTCCAAGAAAAGGTCTTATTTCCCAGAGCCCTTCACTATGGCGTCCCTGGTAGCCTGAGTTGCTTTTGGACATTAAACCTTATAAACCAAAGCCACACTGCTTATATTGAAGCCCTTGTTAACATCTGCTCAGTTGAAACTATTTACTTCAGTTTACTGTTGTACACCCTGCCATTTTCTGGCACAATCTTGCGGATGTCAAACAATTGTACAGCGCTGTGTGATGAAAGGGAGCAGTGAAACAGAATACGTATGACAAGCACTTTCTGCACGTGCATATTCTCGCTCGTTTTGGTGCCTCACTTTGCCATGTACTAATTATTAGGCTTATTACAAGTTTCAATGTGTTGGGGGTGAACTAACTGACGTTTTTGCTTTATATTAAATCAGTGTGGTCACATAGGGCAACCAACTAGTAAAAGTATTAAATAATCTTCGTTCTCTGCTTCAACAGCTAAATGTGCTAATTTTGCGCACCGTTAGAGTCATTGTACGCCGAGAGCTGAGCTCCAATCATATCTCATGCATTGAAGCTATAGTGCGATAGTAGTACCAGCTGAAAAAGCTTGTGAGACTCTTGTTCTAGGAAAACAAAAATGTATTCTAGCCCTGCCATGTGTGGTAGCATTACCAGTAGATAGAGTACTTATATCTCGTCATACCTTGGCACATTTCAGATAGCTCGACCAAATGGCTGCACCAAAATAAATTTTTTTATGCTACATGCATCCTGTAACTTTTACTGTTGATAGTACATGCAGTTGAGAGGCTGGCTGTTGCCTGTCTCTTCATTGTTGCTTTTCTACCTCTGTTGTCATGCTTCTAATAATTCTTTTTGTATTTGGCAAGCAGAGGTAACTCTACCGACTTGACTCGTGTATGGCAGGTTTTCTCTGTAGTGAGAGGCTCTCATCTAGAAATTAAGTTTAGTTTCTTAAATAAAACTTGCGTATGTTTTGCTTTGGTCAGTCTTGTGATGTAGATATTTGCCTGATACACTTTGGAAATTGTCTTTGTGTGTTTTCTAGCACTCAAATTTGTGTATCTTTAATAATAAAAATAATTGGTTTGCATGAAGGGAAAGGCACAGTATCTGTCACACTTGTTTCTGTGGACACCTGAACCCTGCTGTAAGGGAAGGGAGGAAGATGGGAGTGAAAGTATTTTTATTCCTGGTATTTAGTGAAGGCTTTGTTAGCTAAAAAGATCTGTTTGTGCATTATTTAGTATTTGCAAGAAAAAACTGCAGCATATTCAGATCAAGACTAGCATTTCACTTTACCATAATGGTGAGTGCATCAGTAAAGGCACATCCTAGTTTCATGTTCTTGTGGTTGAGTTTTGAAGTTTCTACATTTGATATTTGGCTCTTTATATATCACAGATGTGCATTATAATTGCTTGCAGCAGTGGGGAACATTATTTTATAACAACCCTTTATTTATCACATCTTTGATCTATGGTCATATCTTGGCTGACATATTTTGGGCATGTGGCACGGCGGAGGGCGAGATTGCAACAATTGGCTTAAAGGGCTCGCCAACTTTCAAGCACAATTGTGGGGTCTTTTCTGTGTGTAGAAGTGTGCTATTTTCCTCAGAGGCTCATGACAGCACAATCTGGCAATTTAGTGAGTCTTTACAGTATTCCAAGTATTTGCTGTGATCACATGCATATCTGTGTCACAGAAATAGATAAAATGTGAGAATGTTGATTTCGGTGCAACAGCAGTTGCAGCGCCCTTTTATGTTGCTTTGAGCTCATTCATTGTGTCGTGGGTCATCAGTGGAATGTGTCATTCTTTCAGGATGTGTCGCCTAGTATACTGGGCCACACAGTGAAGACGTATGTAGATTTTATTCTGAGGTCCTCCTTTTTAGACCTCTCAATGAAATCTGTCCCATGGCCTCATCTTATGGCCCAGTATCCATGGCCCAGTAGCACTAGTAAATGATATAATCTACCAGTGACCCGTGCCACAGTGAACATGATAATAGACTGCAACAGCAATAACATTGTGCACTTATTTGATTATCTGTTGTTTTTGAGTCTTATTATTGGATCTTTGGTCCAGCTTGTTGTTGTTTTTTTTTCTTAACAAGAATTTCACGCTGCTACCTTTTTCCTACTTCAATGAGATGTAACTGCAAAAAATTATGGCGGACACTTAAAGCTCTGCTTCTAAGGGCATGACGTGATAGTGTAGGCTACCACCGCATATATAGAGCCCCGCTTTTACTCAGCCATGTGAACGTGCCTGCGTGTCCTAGGGGTAACGTGAATTCAATGCCCTGGCCGGTTGATTCTGATATCACACTCCCATATGAAAGGAGAGACCCAAGTTGGCAGCTCCTGCCAGACGTAATGCCGAGCAACCCTACGGTCAGTCAGTGCGCACCATATCAGCTGCCAACTACCACGTGCAAGCACCATGCTTGTGATTTTTTGCTCACAATGCTGATGCCGGATTTTCTGTGAATGTGGCCTTTAACACTAGCGCATTAAAATAGCTTGGCTTATAGAAGAGCATTCTGCTGAGCTCAGGTTCCTGGAGAAGCCAATTTGTAGGTGTACACATAGTGCTATATTGCGTTGCAGCAGCATCCAAAAAAAGGCAGAATTATGTGCATTTGTATAGAATACATGCTGCGGTGTATATTAATTTTCTTAGTATGGAACTCTTGTCAGATTTATCTGTCGATTTTCATCTCTACTGGTGAAGTTTTAACGAGGATAAGTCCATTATGTTCTTTACGTGATGCACAAGGTGCTCCACATTCACATTTTGAAATGAATAATTCACTGCATTATGGCGTTTATTTAATACCAGACTTTCTGGCAGACTTTGTGACTTTTATCAAGCAGTTGTAATTTAGTCTTGTGTGGAATCATACTGTTTATGGCACCGACGGTATCAATGAGTGGTTTAATGTAGTTCTTCACTTCTCTTTGAAGATGAACTTCCACCACCTTACAGTACTCAGTATGCCGCCCAAGGAAACATTGTTCCATGCCGAGTCTGTGGAAACGTCATAGACATCACCAATCGACGAGACCAACATGTGGTCAAATGTTCTCACTGCAATGAAGCCACGGTGAGCATTTCAAGCCTGGCAGCTACGACTTAGGTCATTCCTTGGCTGTTTTATGTAATGGGACCATATCTGGCTATCCATATTTGGAGCAAGGAAAGCGTAAATTGGTTAGTTTGGTTTATTGGGTTTAACATCCCTGAGCAACTCGGGCTATGAGGGTACCAGAGTATCAAAACGGCTTCGTAGAAAAAAAGGAGGGGGGGGGGGGGGGGGGGAGATAAGATAGGTGGCAAGATGGTTGTCATTCTAAATGGTATGCTACAGGGGTGGAAGTGCTGCTCCAATTGCTCCATTCTGCCCAAACCGCTTTCCCTGCTCCATCCTACTCCAAAATGCAATATTGCTCCAAAACTGCTCCAAGCTGGCTATTTTTATGTTGTACGATCAAATTTAGCAGAACACGGGAACAATGTCATTGCACCAGTGACAAAGATGTAACGCATCTTGCACTGGGCTTAATACAAATGAAATTTTTCCAAGGGAAGGAAGCATGGAGCATAATAAATATTTGTTCGCAAGTAAATTTCACCGGCGATTGGCGATAATTGCGGAAAAAAAATGCACTGTGCATGTGATGTAGCACCCCCTCTCAGCCTTTTGAATCGCCGGTGGAGAGAAGCGAGATCAGCAATCGAAGCAGGTATCGCAAACTACTGTAAGCTGGTAAGAAGAAAACTTGCCCGTCTGCAAAAACTGCATGAGTTATTCTAATGGTTCTGCTGTGAAAACAAGCAGGTGCTTCACCATCGAGCCTCTTTTTCAGTGACAAGCATGCCAGGTCTACGGCAGACAAAACCAAACTTGAAGCGTTATGAGTTGGTACACCAAAGCTGTGAATCACTAGGCAGCTTCTCAAGATTGTTTGAAAGGCATACGGAATTTATCGCCAAAATATTGAAAAGAGCCCCAGCATTGCTCAAGCAAAGAATGATCAACTATTGGCAGGAGGCAGTGAAGCAAAAAAGCTGTAGGCTACCCCTCAAAGCCATCTCTCTATATCCCAAAGCTGCTCCAAAGTACCCGAGCCTGCTTTCACCCCTGTAGACCTCCACCATATTTACAAATGGACAAGATGCTCGAGGTTGTGCTGCAGTTGTCTCGATCCCACGGTAAGCAAAAAGCAAGGGAGCGGCACTGGCGCCAAGATGGTCGAGGCGCATTATTGTGGTCTGAAGGCGCCTCTTTTGCAGACGAAATATCCATGTGCTCAGGAATTTATCAGCCGAGGCATAGGATCGAGAGAGATCATGTAGTAACCCATATCTGGGGGCTTTGAGGTGTATTCTAAATAAGGAAAATAAAGTAGATATGCACAAGATAGAGAGCAGAAATGTAATCTCTAAATTAGTGGTACTGCTTGAGAGCGTATTGAAGTGGTAGACTTGACATTAGAATCTATCAAGTCAAAATAGGTAAACGCTTTAGGTGAGACTACACGTTTAGTTGTGCACCTGCAAGCGTTACGTTTGCTGCTAGTCTGTTCCAAGTTTTTGCTAAGGTTGGCTTGAGTTATATTATTATATCTTTACATGCTTTGGCCGTTTGTCTTGTCAGGGATGAGTGGGAAAGACATTGAACTTGCATAAAAAGGAATCAGATTGGAGATTTTGTATTTCAGAAAAAAAAAACTGCAATTATCAAAGGTGTTTGACCTTAGAAACATGCTCCAAAACATAATTCAAATGCTCCAAAACTCTAGTTTCGTTGCTCCAAAGTGGCTTTACTACTGCTCCCAAAGTTGCTCCAAAATGCTCAGTACTGCTTCCACCCCTGTATGCAGTTATGGGCTAGGCTGGCGGCAAAGCCGTGAAAACGAAACTATGCTAACTGTATCAGTGGAAAGACTGCAGGCATAGGAACCCTTTATGAAGGGTTCACGACCCAAACAGTTGTGCCGATGTGGCAGTGATTCATCGGACAACAATAAGTCTGCCTCGCACGGCAAAAGCCCATTATGTGGCCCTTTTCCCAAGCATTTCACCCCAGAAGAGCCGAGCACCAGGCCGGGGGAAAGCTTGCACCCATTGAAAAACCGGTGGGTAACCGGCGGCACCAGGGATCGAACCCGGCACCTCCCGAACGCAAGGCGGATGCTCTTCCACAAAGCAGGATGCTCTTCCTAACAAGACTAGGAAACTGACATGTGCGCCTGATGTTGCACTAGTCTTTTTTTTTTTTTTTCACAACCTGAACCGATTTAGCTGAGCGAGTGTGGATGAGCCCTTACATCTGTGCATACTAAACCGACCTAGCTGTGAGAAGTGTGTAGCAGTACAATGTTTTATATCCTCTGCGTGCTCCTTTGTCTTATGAATAAAAACAGTGGTAGTAATGTTTACAGAGAACACCCTCTTTCACCCAGCATTTGTAATTAATGGCAATGACCATTACATGTAAGCAGATTCTTAGTACTCCCTTAGAGACGTGGCATAATGTTGCAAATGCCAAGGCAAATATCGTTTGGCACATGAAGTGAAATGTCAGTTGCATTTGCGGCTTCGGTGGGAGTGTAAGTATTGTTATGTACTAAGGAATGGTGTATAGGTAAACTTTATCAGTTTTGGGGTGGGGAGGCTATATTGAGAGATAAAAATTACTCTTTCTTTCGTAGCCTCCTAAGACTCTGTCATTGGCTTTCCTGGTTTGCCATATTGCTATCCTAGTACTGTAATTACAGAATGGTAACAGCACGCATGAAGGCCGTTCAGCCTTTCATGCAATCTCCTAAGTTCCTCTTTATTGTTCAATTCATCTTTATCCTGCCTGGTTTTGCATTTTAGCCAATCCGCCATGCACCTCCTGGCAAAAAGTATGTGCGCTGCCCATGCAACTGCTTGCTGATCTGCAATGTGACATCGCAGCGGATAGGGTGCCCAAGAGCCAATTGGTGAGTATTGACATGTAGATGATATCATGAGGTCTTAAATACTGGATCTTTGATCGCGTTTTATTATGTGTTGCAAACATAGCATGTTAAGCACCGAAGAATTTGAATTTATCTTTTTTCGTTTTAGTATTTGACCCAACCATAACACATCGAATGTTATGGTTGAAAAAGTGACACTATGTACAGCTCTACGTTCAAAATGGCACCAATTGCAAATTAGACCTTATGTCATCTCACTTAAGCCCATTCCGTGCTTCATTGAGTTTACAGCGTATGATCAAAGTGTTATTGTTGGTTTTGTGCAAGTCAAGTGAACCGCTCCAGGACTAAGAATCCAGATTGTAACCATTGTATGCCAACCTTGTTCATGAATGTATATTTGAGCAAAGCTTTTTTTTTTTTTTTTGTAGTTTTATAGCTTAGTGGTTTGCATGTTAAGTATTCTGGAATTGTGGCAGTCTTTTGTAGCAGGACAGTGCAATCTCCTTAATTCAAACTTGTCTAATTAACATTGCTGAGCTGCATATATATATATGGACCTGCTGTAAACTGACACATTCCCAGTGTAGTTGCTCACTTGTTCTAATCAGGCTCTCCATCGTTTTAATAAGATTAGTTCAAACAGATTTTTTCTCCTTTTTGAATTTACATTTTTGAGACTCTCTGTATGGTACTGGATAGATACTGGGTAGATATCGAAATTTACCTTAAAAAGATTGCACGTGCAAGTCAGCCCATGTTATACCCCAATCAAGCGTGCCAGTTTAAGTGCTAAACAGGAAAGCGGAGTGCGCTTGCATTAGCACTCGTAGATACGAAACTGGCAACTGTAAAAATATTTTTTAAAAGAAATTGAACATGCAAGCGTAAAATTTAGACTATTGCTTTTTAATGTAGTAAAAAAACAAAAAAGTGCTTAAAATTCAACACTGGGCCATGTTTCGGAGATCTCACATCAACTAACGCCATGAACAACAGCGACCGTCACCTAACTGAAAATGACATCACCGCAGTGGCGTACCGCACTTAATTTGGAAGTTGCGTGCACGGTTAAATCATGTTTTGTGATGTGATATTTTGCCCGTCACTATTATAAAATGGTTCTTTAAACAAAAATATATGTGCAAAACACGTAAAATCAGCTTGTATGCATATCTTATTACATAATACAGTTTGTGACGAGAAATTTCTGCTGGCGAGGCTACGCACTCGACCCTCAAAGTCTGTTCTTTGGAAAGTGCACTTATGTTATGCCATTTAGCAGCGGCAGAGTGCACTTTTCGTAAGTGACACTCTTTGTAAGAGCACTTTATTTTGCACGCTTGACAGGAGTATTAGTCAGTGTGATGAATTCCCTCTACATCCTCCCGCAGGGGGCACTTGCTAAGGCAGATGTTTGGTGTGCCGAGTGACACCATGGACACTGTGTCCGGGAAAAACGGATCCTTTTGGTTGAGTCGGCGCTGAGTGTTAGGACCTTTAAAGCCCTTGACAGAGGCAACACATCACTTTTGCCCCCACATCTGGCAGACGGCACCTCAGAACCTACCCGACCAGGGGAAATTGGCAGTCGCCTTTTCTTATCCTCCCTTCCATCTTTCACTTCTTTATACTCTTGCTCATAACTTTCATTTCTTCTGCTCTTTCTCTCTTTTTCTGGCAGTGAGGGTTAACCTTGTGTGGTGTAGCTGTCTGGAGTTGCTCTATATTAGGCTATAGTTATGGCGTGCAGCCAATGTGGGCAGGACTTAATGCCAATTCCTGTCCCACCCCTTTGTTGGGCACTACATGATATGTGGCTGGCACCACGGTCGAACAATATACATGTATTTTACGGCTTCTATTCTCCTTCACTCCGATCTCCCTTGAAAAGAGGGTGCACCGAGACAGCTCAATTCTTCAAGAAAAATGTTGCTTCAAGGAAAACACTCAACACATGATTAAAGAAGAAAATGGAAGTTTTAACAGTGAGGTCTATACTGAAAAATGTGTATACAGTGCATATTGTACAGTACCATACCACTATGGGATGAATTAATACATATTGATATGGCTATGAATAAAGGAACAGTAAAGACATCAGTGATAAGTGTGGATTGTTGGAAATAATGGTATTCTTTTTCTTTTTCAGGTATTGAATGTGGAAATTAGATTTTTAAAAATGTGCATTGGTCTGTGAGCAGTATGGGGTGAGAATTGAGGAGCAATGAAGCAGTGTTTGGTTAGGGAACTAAAGATCATAAATTTAGTTTTGAATGTTTTGATAAGCAATCTGTTAATAAGACACCGCTCGTTTACATTTGCTTGATCATGGGCCTAGTTGTGCTGCTAATTCACTTGTTAGCTCGTGGGATGAGATTGTTGTGTCGTCAGCATAAAGCAGACACTCTGCAACGATAAAGAGAAAAAGAGACAATACTCATATAGATTAAAAATAGCAGAAGCCCAAGAATGGAGCCCTGAGGAACCCCGATGTTAATTGATTTAATAAAACAAATATGCCCGATATGTGAACTGTTTGTTGACATAAGTAAATAACTACAAAACAACTGCAATGTCTTTCCAATGATTCATTAAAAAAGAGTTTAACAAAATGAATATGATTAATAGAGTCAAATGCCATTGTAAATTAGTGAACACTGACCCTGCCAGTTTTCTCTTATCGATTTCATTGTTTATTTTATCTATGAATGCCAAGAGGGCAAGGTTAGTTGAATAGCCACAGCGAAAGCGATATATGGCCTCTCCCCACATGGTGAAGCCGAACTCAAGCATACGTACGCATTCTATGCAGACGTCCCGCATGTCTGAGGATTTGATGGACACAAAGCAAGGCCTGTGCCATCAACATTATATTGGTGATGCAGCATTTTAAAATTGACAAAAGAAGACTCTCCATATCAAGGGGCTTGAAAAAATAAGTCCTGGCTCTTCCCGCACATATAAATTCACAATGGCTTTAGTGCACTGGAACCGCAGGGATCCTTTAAATAATTTAAATGACACACTAGCCACATTTTCAGCTGTAGCTTTGATTTTGCCAGACACAAGTTCAGGTTCTAAACACAAGAGCATGCTCAAAAACTATACTAGTATGTTCCACTGCGGCTGAGAGCAGGTAAGCAGGTTCTCATGTGGCAAACTATCGTAGCAGAAAATGGAGTCGCAGCATGAGCACATCAGCTTGAAACTAAAGTAGAAGCTGTAGTGGGCATCCTACACACAAATAAAACCATTACAGTGTGCTGTGTATGTATCCATTTTCTCTGCCGAGTGTTATGCAGTCTCTATGGCTACGGACAAAATAATAAATGAGCATGTC
Source organism: Amblyomma maculatum (assembly GCF_055883805.1). Taxonomy (NCBI): domain Eukaryota; kingdom Metazoa; phylum Arthropoda; class Arachnida; order Ixodida; family Ixodidae; genus Amblyomma; species Amblyomma maculatum. The sequence goes on from NC_139344.1 coordinate 235,643,736, forward strand.
AAGAACAGTATCATTTATGCTGATTCTCTGAGCATGCTGACCTCACCTGGTCTGAGAAATGCAGTCATACCAACAGTTGGCGACATAGTACACAGCATAACCCGAGCCACAACACAGCAACGCAGCTAAACATTTGCTGGGTTCCGAATTACGTTGGAATAGATAAAAATGAAAAAGTCAGTGTATGTGCTGCACAAGCCCAGCACATAATAATAAACTCAACATTCCCTACAAAGATGCAGGGACGTTAGCACACTCTTAAGCTGAGAGGTAAATGACAGTCTAAATGGAATACGGAAGTAAATAATACACTACACCTAGTAAAACACATCACGGCAGAATGGAAGTCATGCTTGCACCAAGAGCAATTTATTGAAGTAATTTTATGTCGCCTTTGCATTGGACACGCACACCTCACACACAGTTTTATTCTTGCAAAAGGAGACAGCAACATGCGAGCTGTGCAAAGTGTTCACTCTAAGTCACATAGTATTGTGTTTGTACTATCCAAAGTTAGACAAATTGAGGCTGTTTTATTCTGAATGCATACCGTTTCTCACGGGAGAAAATTCACTTGTGGATATGTCTTGTGTTTTTACATTTTTAAAAGAAGGCAAGCTTCTTAACGAACTATGAGGCCTTAAGTTAAACATACTTTAGAAATTTCTTGCAGAGGCAACGATTTCTACCCTGCAGTTTATGCATGATAGACTAGTTCCATATGGGCCATAAAGCACAAACACTTTCTCTATCACCTCTGCATATTTGTGGAACACAAGTGAGAATGAGATTTTCTGCCCGCAATTTCTTGTTTGAGTGAATTCCGTTTCTTTAAATTAAGTGACTGCACCTCATTTCGTTCAGTACAGGCAGCTAAAAAATTTTACAGCCTTGCTTTGTGTTGCATTTTATGTGTGCACTTTGGCTGTTTTCCCCCGTTGTCATGCCCTTATTTTTCCACACTTCATGTAGTAGTCAGTTATGAAAATTACTGCATTGGGTAACTTTACTGATGCATTAGGTTGTTGCATAAGGCCAGAATTGTCACATGAAAGATAGGTGGTGTGAAAAGGCTGAAAACATTTAGCCCATTTCTGATTTAAAATTGCTCATTTCAGCCACCGAATCATCAACTTGGCTCCGAGCACAACCAACATTCCACCAGCCTCTGTGCCTGGGCTTTGTCGAGTGTCTTGTGTTCATTGCCATCAGACTTTTCTGGTGAGCCAGCTTATTTGCATTCTTTTGAAGAATGATTCATTGAAAGCCTTCAGTATTTTGCTTTGCCAGATGTTATTGGGCTGAGTAAATGCGGTCTTTTTCTGCGGCTCTCTAATTTTGGTATGTGTGTGTGCATGTCTTTGTTTGTGTTTGAGCGTGGATAAAGTGCCGATTTCATGGTGTCATTTTTCTAGCACTTTCCTCTCTGCTTTTGTTTGGTAATCACGGTGGTCAGAAGAAGGGTTAGCTGGTGAGTTGGTGAATATAATACTGGAAAATGGAGCAGAACACGAAAACATGTAAAAGAGCTTGTGTCATTTTCCTTCTCTTCCTTTCCTGGCTTTTTATACTGTTTTCTAGATTAACAAGGATATCATAATTTCCACTATATAGTCCACACACGATCTACAGGACACAGTTTTGACTGTATAGGCTGTAAACTATATACTAGACATTATATAATTGTATTACAGTCGAACCTGGATATTTCTAATTTTGGTTATATCGAACTCGTGGAATATCCCCTTGAAAATCCCATGTAAAAGTATAGGAAAGCTGCGTCGTGTATCGAACTCAATTTCACCGGTCGTTCGATATATCGAACTCTGCTCTGCACCACGCATTGGCCGGTGCGCCTCCCCCAAAGACATAGCATCACCTCGGCCATTTGCCGCGTGATGTTTTCAAGCCACGCGCGGAAGGAATGAGAGGGCACAGCTCGGCAACGGCTGGTTAGGGCAGCGCCGTGCCCTTCCCCTAAAGACGCACGCATCTGCAATGGTCGCTGCCGCGCTAGCACGTGACGTTTGCAAGTCGTGTGTGAAGGAACGAGAGGGAACCAATGCAGCTGTGGTGTTCGGGAGAGGGGCAAAACGCGATAGAGCGAAGCGCAAGGGTGTGCCCACTCTCCTGCTGAGCTTTACCTCTCCCCTTTCTCTCTCTTTCCCGGTCTCGTTCACAACAGCACGCACTACGCGTGCGCGGACAAGCCAGCTCAGCCCGGGGCAGACTCTTCTCCAGTGTGTGTTGTGAATGCTCTGCGCGCGGCGGCTGGCGTGCGATGAGCGTCTCGTGTCGTGCTGAACGTGTGTAAGCTACGGCGGCCGCGGAGGCTAAAAAGCGGCAGATTTTTTTTATTCTTGCCGTTGTGCTGAACGTATGCTATGGTGGCTGCGGAGGTTAAGAAGCGGCAATTTTTTTTTCTTTTGTGAGAGTTGTTCTTGGGGGGGGGGGCAGGCTGAGCGTGCGGCGCATCGTAAGCTATGGCGGCTGCGGATGTTAAAAAGCGGTAGGTTTTTTTAATTTATTTTTATTTATTTTACGAGAGTCATTCATTCTTGCATCTATGAATCAACGAAAGCACGCGGTCGGCTGCGGTCATGCCACCGGCTTTTATCATTGTTCGCACCAAACGGCATTTGCAGCTATCACGCTTGCCAATGATTTTGTAGCAGTGGACTACGCCCGCCCCACCCCAAGCGCAGCACAATAAATTGAACCAGGCTTGTGCAATCAAGCCATCACGCGGCCACTCTGCCAAGTTCGCTCCCTGCCACCGCAGAATCTATAAAAAGTGTAGTTAAAAGATAACCACGTGGCGTTATCACTGCGCAGCATCTTGGCGCGCTGCCAATAAATGAGCTGTGGATGCAACGGTCGAAACGAAGGAATGCGCCACTGAACGTTGTTTTTTTCTTTTTTCAAATTCTCGGGGGCAGAAATGGGGAGTGGAATGACTACGCAACAAATACCGTATCATTTTTCACAATCGCAAGTGGCGTCTCAAGCCGATTTTTGCGTATTGATTTATCGATACATCGAACTATTTCGCGATCCCCTTCAAGTTCGTTATATCCTGGTTCGACTGTATCCAATATATTCATGCCTTTCTCTGCACGTCTTGGGAAAGGCTGCAGCTGTATCATTATTTCTTACTGCTGACATGTTGCTGCTCCTTGCGTTACAGTTCAACACGCTGAACAATGCCCTTTCTCGATGCCCTCACTGCAGGAAAGTGTATGTGTTGACTTTTTCATTTCCTTTTTGCCGACAGTGCATTTTTGAAGCAAACGCAGTGCATTGTGATAAATACTGCCAATAATTGGCAGTTTTAGTGCAAAAGAGGGGTCACTTATTTTATTTTAATGGCCTACCGGATGGTGTCATCTGAAAGCTAGCCATTACTGTATTTCTTTGTGTCATCCACACATGAGGTGCTGAAGTACTTTGTCACATGTATGCCACAGACTGGAGGCCTCTTGCACAGAAAGACATCTAATTTAAATAAGAGCCCCACTGTGGTGGGGCAGTGGTTAGAACGCTCGACTACTGTGCCCAAGGATGCTCTGCCTCCATCGAAAAGTGGCCACGGCAAATGCTTTTCAATGGAGGCGGCAAAAGGCAAGGCGCCTGTGTACTGTGCGATGTCGCTGCACGTTAAAGAACACCAGGCGGTCCATTTCCGGAGCCCTCCAATATGGTGCCTCTCATAGCCTGAGTCGCTTTGGGACGTTAAACCCTGCAAACCAACCAACCAGTTTCAATAACGCAGCACGCAGAGAACCCTTTCAACATTAGTCCTCAGTTCTCTTGTGACAGACATGCAGTTTTCTTCAACCTGTATGTTATGGATCGTCTTCGCATCAAGTTGAATTAAATACTGTGGGCCAGTTTTATTATTGCATTGTATGGTACAAGAAAGAGTCATAGATGGGACAATGATCCAAGGAACTGCATGTAAATAGAACACGATGCAATGATCTAATAGTACTGGTCTGAGGCATGCTCATTCATTCTTGTGCAAACCACCCCGCCGGGGTGGCGCAGTGGTTACGGCGCTCGACTACTGTTCCCAAGGACGCGGGATCGAATCCCGGCCTCAGCGGCAGCTTTTCGATGGAGGCGAAAAGCAAGGCGCCCGTGTGCTGTGCGATGTCAGTGCACGTTAAAGAACCCCAGGTGGTCGAAATTTCCGGAGTCCTCCACTACGGCGTCTCTCATAGCCTGAGTCGCTTTGGGACGTTAAACCCCACAAACCAAACAAACCAATCTTGTGCAGACCAAACCTCTCGAATTCTCCATGATCATAGATTGATGCATTTAAATCCAACAAACTTGTTCCATTTACTTTTTATTTTATACCATTTTGGAAGAAGAAACCCTTAAGTCTTTGGTTCAGCACAGGCTAGTTTGTTGTATTGCGAGGGTAGCTTGTTATAATGTCGCCATTATCTGGGTGATGTAAGAATAGGCTTTGTCTTCTCACTTCGCTTTATATGTAGTTTGCATATTCCTGCTTTGATAAGGGCTGAACTGGGTCTCAGCTTTCAAACAGTAGAAACTTTTGTGTTACCAGCTGAAACTCTAAAGCAGAATGTGTATGGGAAGTTTAGGCCAACAATGGTTGGAAAGTTGCAAAATGGAAATTTCATATCTGTCACAGGTGATTAGATGAGGAACCTTTGCCTGATTGCTGCTGTTCTTTGAAAAACAGCATTTGTTTCTTGAAGTGCTAACGTCTTTTCAGTCAAGACTCACCAAGTTCACAGAACTTCATTCTCTGTTTTTATTGGTCTTTTTTCTTTGTTTCTATTTGAGGAGTGTGGTTGAGAGCTTGAAATGCAGGTGCTGATGAAAATCTTGAGGTCACAGCAATGGCATGCATGGTTCAAGCATGGAGTAGGTTACATGTGTTGATTTTGACCGTTTGCCTCCTTTTTAATACCTGCTTTTTTATATGTAGATCATCTGTAGGACCCCAGTTTGCCCGCACCAGAGGCATATTGTCACTTGTCTTGGCTCTTGTGATTTTAGCCATCACACTTGGAATCACGGTGAGTGTTCTACCAGACTTTGTAGTTAGTCAAACCTCGGCATAAGTCTTCAGAACACTGAATAGCTGAAGATCTTCTGTGCTATCACTACCGTGTCTAGAATATACCACTTAGCGATGGTGCCGAGGTGACACCGAAAGCAATAATTACCTGCGGCTGCCGCAAGGAGTCGCTGCTGACAGTTAGTGTGCGGAATGTTTTTACGGTGGCTTCAAGAATGTGCATATCTGAGGCACTGTCAGTCTAATTGTGAGAAACTCTTTCGGCATGTGTGCATCTTCCATTTGCCTGCTTAATGCGTTTACCCAAATTTCAAGTCGTGCAATGTCAACAATGCTAAAAAATAGCAATGCAGAAGCGCGAAGCTCTAAACAGTGCAGAGGCCACCGACATTGCTACGATTGCACTATTTTTTAAATAAAATCTGTTGTGCACGGAGGCAACATCCCTACTTAAGTATTCATTTTTGCTCTCAAACATGGAACGAAAGCCAAAATTTCATGTTTTTACCAAGCTTTTAGTTAAAAAATTGTGCATTATCGCTCTCTTGTGTTGTCCATATTAGTGCAAATTTTGTTCCATTTTATTAGCAGACTTATTTACAGGAATTTGGGTGCATACATTTAAAACGAATATTAGATATAACGAACAAATTTTGCGCCTCGTACTACTTCGTTGTAACGAGGTTCGACTGTATATATTTTCCTGCTGTTTTCAAAAATAATTATTATTTAACAATCTCTGCATTAGTTCTCATACTATGGAAAATAACTAAGACCTAATTAGGTAATTTCTTGCTCATTAAGACACTTTCCTTCAATATTATTTGGTGCCAGTTAAAATGTATCCATAGTCAAAGACTTGCCATGTGGAGCTATGCTATTTATATTGCCACGGAGGTACATCATCATATAAAAACTATGCTGATGCCCCATAATTCTACAATATAATTAGGTGACATTATTGTCCCCAAATTTTGATATGTTCAACCAAGCAACATAAAGATAGCATAGCTCCACAGTTAAATCATTTCTGAATTCAATGGTTTAGTATTTATTAAAGGTCCACGGAAACGGCCCCCAAGAAGACACTGATAAACGCGTTCAATGTGTAGAACGAATTATTTTGAGCAATAAACCAAAGTATAACTCCTTAGAACAAAGCCAGTGATTTATTATTAATTTTTAAAAACAGCGTTTTTTGAACTTCGCGGGCACAGAGGATGTCGTTTGGCGGTGTCGCATGGAACTATTTCCCAGGACCGTGACGTCACGGGCATGTTGACTGGCAAGCAAGCCAGAAGCTGCCATTCGCTGCGGCCACTGCAGCCATGACGTCACGGACACACTTCCGGTAGCTGCGAAAGTCGTCTGCTCGTGCGCTGCTCGAACTCTGTGCGGGCTGTTACAGCTCGCCGCCCTTATCGGTTAGGTGGCCATTGCCCATTAAGTGCAACCGAAGCGACGCAGGGATCGGCAAAACGAAGCTTCATTTACAAATATCTTATTTATATAACGTGGTTTCAGGAGTATCGGAGTGTCGTCCGACGAGGCGTCAACAGCACGGTCAAGCACCGCACGATGGCAGCACCTCCTTGACCGCCGTAAACGCCGCCGCTGTGGCCCCTCCTCCCGCATACCGTTCGCGACCGACACGGCGGATCGTTAGCACCGATGTCCGAAATAAAGCGTGCTAAAATTTGTTGGCGTCTGGAATATTGAGCCGAATATCAAGTACGAAGCCCTCGTGAGGATCGCTGACCAGCAGCAAATTGCTGGTAAGAACGATAGCCGTGATACAAGCTAGTTTCTGCTCAAGCCAGCTGCCGCTGGTGCATTTCGGCTGATCCGATCTGCTCGTACTAGCTCTGCAATTAATGCGTCGGCAGAGTTAATCCTATAATTATTTTACTATGGCAGGATAGGAATCACTATAAGGCAGTTTCATAAATAGACGATTTACGACAGCATTGATCATGTTCCAAAGCGTCGACCGCCGCGGCTTCGAAGCGAAACAATAGGCCTAGCGACGACTAGGGACGGTCACGCACGGCGCCGGCGTTCGCCGCGCTCGCACGTTCCACCCCCGCGGTAATTGTGTAACGTACCTCAGCCTGCTCGCGGCATCCCGTGCTGCAAGCGTTGAAAACTCGTGTAGTTTCATAGCTAAGGCCGCGTATTTTTTGGCGTTCTGCTCAGCAACAAGCCGTTCAAACGATACTGTAGGCACGACAAGGCTTCAGTACGCAGTCGCTGCGCTGTCGGCCGTAATCGAAGACGTCGGGCGGCACCATATTCTATACATCGATCTTTAAACGTGATACAGTGGGCAAATGAATAACTTTGTGAAGCAGACCCGCTCGTACGTTTCGCGCACTCGGGCGCCGACGAGTAGCTTCCGTCAACAGACGCCGTCATAACCTCAGTTAACGACGCAAACCGAGGTCGTCAAGCTCGGTTTGCGGTAACCGCGGTTAGTGGTGCAACCATGGTTTGGTCCGCCGTGTAACATAGGATAACCACGGGGTCGCGGTTACACTAACCGTCGCTGCGCGAACTGGCGAACTCCTCAGGCGTGTGCAAGCGAGGACGGGTTGGCGCGAGTACGCCACCAGCGAGCGGGCGCGCGGCAACCGGAAGTTCGTCGAAGTGACGTATGTCTGGGCGGAGCTTTGAACTTGCTTGTATTCTTTGTTTTTTTATGGCTCCCTTCGGCGTACGAGTTGAGAGGGAAAATTGGAAGGGTCATTTTTAATCGCCGATATCTCTGGTGTTGCAGAAGCTAGATCGAAAATTTTTGCGGGAGAATGATGGGTGGTTCAATAACTATCAGTGTTATGGCGTTGTTTATCCTTCTTTGTGACCCCTTTCAGTGGACCTTTAAAATGGTGCCACAAAAACATGCTTAAAAATTATGCAAGGCTTGTCATGTTGGGGATATGAAGCTGAGAAAATCGCACTTGAAGCCTTGACACTGACTGCAAAAAAGTTAGGAAAAAATCTTCAGCAATAGACTTTATTTGGTTGTTCTGTATCCGTTTCTCTACAAAGCAAAACAAAAAGTGCCATATTCCGACCAAGGTAATATTAAAAAGAAATGTTCGAATGTGTAAGCAGGATGAACGTGTGAAAAATAAAAAAAATTTTTATCAGGTTATGGTTTGAACTTGTCTTTCTTTTTTTTTTTTAGACAATGAGAGCACAAGGCCAGGTTGTCAAGCTGTAAGGACAGTATTTTGACCCTGAAAATGGTTTCTTTAGGGAACTAGCATTCTGGAGCCGACGAGGCCCAAGCCCCACCATGGCAAATAGTTGGGTAGCCCTAACAGGATTGTTAGGTGTGATGCTCAAGTGGTTGGCCGCTCACATCTTCTCGATCTTTCCGAAGGTTCCGCACTTCTCATGCATGATAACGTTGTCTGCTTTTTACACTTTTACGTCTGCAGTCACAAACCTGGTGCCGGCATCGGTAGTCTGGCACTCTGCGCTGACGCCAAGAAGGTCAAACTTGCATTGGGTCGCCGACTTTCGCAACAGAACAGACATAGTTTGTGCTGATCGCTCAACATGCTGCGCCAGCTACGCTGTAGAGTAGTATGCGCTATGAGCATGAAATGTACCGTGATCCTGAATGCAATTCATGCTGCAATTTAGCCTCACGGTTGTCGTCATTAGGCAGCGTGGCTGATGTTCCCTGCACTCAACGAGTCCGGAGCTGGGTCTAACGCAGGTCCCGATGGCACACTTGAGACCGGCGGCTCCTGGTTTTTGTTCCACAGCCGTTTCTTATGGCTTCCAAAAGCTTGTTGCGTGAATGGTTACAGTCTACTGTTGGCATCTCGATCGCGTGGGGGGGGGGACCGGTTTGTGCGGTAACATGCGCATTGCGAGCAAGGACTGGGGCACATTTGATTTCCTGTGTGGTGTCTTTCTTTAAGAACAAGCGCCAATAACAACAACTGCTTAGGAAAGGTGTTGTTGCTTTCCAGCTGGGGACATACCAGTATGCTTTGGAGAAAAAGGGTATCTACGTCGTTTATGCTTGTGAGTACTCTTTCTTTTTACTTCCTCTGTTACTGTGTGGACTGACATGCTAGTCTCATTGGTGCTTGAAACTTTTCCTGCTGTTGAGTGAGTAGCCTGAACTATATTTTTTTTAATGATCTTCAGGGTTAGTTTTTCTTGGATAGTTTGGCTTTGCATGGTGTCACTTGCGAGATATGAATGTTAACCCTTTCATGCCTTAATTATGAAGTTATCAAATAAAAAAATTATCCACATTATGCCAGGTAAATGTACACGTTCAAAATGAGCCGGCATCAATTATTTGAGGGCTGCTAGGATTTTAGGAATAATCATGTTGGCAACTAGCATAGTATCTTGTCTAGTTTGTGCATATAGTGTGAAAGACCCAAAACCAATTTAATGCCAAAAGATTGTAAACAATTTTTACCCTGTATATATCTTCCTAACTTCCTTGCATCATTTGTGAGACAGTGAGCGGTAAGGAAATGTTCGATACTACAAGTTTTCATTACACAGCTTCCTCTCTGTTGCGCCAAAATTTTGAGTGGAAAGTACTAGCTGCTGAGAACACGTTGGTGTCAGACTTTGAGTGCAGTCTTCATGTAATCATGAATATCGGCTGCACTGTGAAGCAGTATGTCGTGAATTGGCGACACTGTGCAGCATAGGGTTAATACACATTTCATGCCCTTTTCAGGCCTCAGTCACTATTTTGAAATACTTGATTTGCATAAGTTGTAATGATTTTTGTTTCTATCTTAGGCAAACCTTTAAGGGGACCATGCAACACCTTTTGAGCATAGAACAAAATCTTTCAGCTGCTAGATACTGTATTTGCACGATTCTAATGCACCAGTGATTGTAACGTGCAGTATACTATTTAACGCCTGGAAACCGCAAAAATAACTTGGCGCCGATTCTACCGCGCACAAGAAATAATGCAGTGAACAAGCGTCTGAAACTTGATTAAAATATTTAATGGAACAAAACCTGCACACACAAACACAACCATGAGACTTCGACGTTATGGATAGGCTACTCGTCGTGAGAGTTGGAAGACAGCTCTTTCTCACTGTCCACCAACCACAAAAAGTCATCTTCAGTAGCATCAAAGAGGCTGGAAATTGCACATTTTTTTAATGAATGCATGACTGTTGCTAGCAGGAGAGCCTTTCACGCATTGTGATTATATCTTGCAATGTCCCGGGGCGTCGCTCTCGTGAGACCGCGTGAGGGCCTGCCCACAGAGCCAATCGCTGTACACGGCACATACACAATTCTTTACGGGCTTATTTAAGCCATGATTTAAGCACACATCGAGCGGCTGGACAAATACTCAACCAAAAAACAGAGGCGGCTCACCAGAAGCTCACCGGCTTGCTGATACCGATGGCAGTGTGGCTAGCCATGGTTTATTGAGCGGCATCGTTTCGGGTTCCGAGATTTCGGTTTTGGTTTTGAGTCCGATTGTGACGTGCATGTATTTTAAAACAGTTATTTTCGGAGAAAAAAAAAGGTGCACTTTAGAAGCGTGCAAATAGGGTAAAATCACTCATTTGCTTTCGTGAATATCTGAAGCGAGTGACAATATGCTTCTGTACGGGGAGCCCACCATCACACTCGGATGTTGGCAAGCCCTTTCCGGCGACATTTTTGAAGTTGTACCTCCTCTGTGTCATATGTATGCACATTATTGTTTAGAGAATCAGAGAACAAATGCAGGGAAAATGAGGGACTCTGATATGCAAAACATAAGACGGAAGCCAGCAGCCACTAACTCAGTGGAAAGCATAGGGGACCTTTTTTTTTGTGTGTGTGTTGACGCATGTGTAATTGTGGAGATGATTTGAAAGTACAAGAAAAAACAACTATGTGCTGCCAGTGGGATCCGAAGCCACTACCTCCAAATTTCCTGCCTGGCTCTACAACTGAGCCATGGCGATGGCTGTTTAGTCTTCCTTTTTCTTAGGTGACCATGTTGCATGTAACCTATCCGTGACAGTATTTGCCAGTACCACCTTCCTCTTATTAGAATATATTCTAGGTTTAATCACCTTAGCACAAATAGAAAAAAAGTTGTAGCTTTCATAATGAGTAACTGTGTCAGCTTATGAAAACTATCATTTCAAAGAGAGTTTGGAAATGGTAGGTTTCCTAACAGTTGTGCTCATGGAAAAAGTGAAAACTCAGAAAGATGAGTTCAGAGACTTCAGAACATAGTTTTCAAATCGGGGCCTAAATTAATAAATAAAAATGGCCTGATGCCTATGCTTGGCTGTCCTTTTCAATGCGACACTGCTCCGAGATGATTGCTTTGAGTTGCTTTTTTTTTTTTTTCTTCCAGCTTTACAGCTGCCCAGTGTCCTTGTCTGTGCTCGTGAAATGCTTTCTTGTTGCTTGCTGGGCATGCCTTTTTGTCTGGGCTCCATATTCTATCTTTAGCTTGTCGAGTACTTTGGTTAGCCAGGCTCCCAGTGGTGCTCGAAAATAGTTTGAAGGTTATGTGCTGTGTTTCTGTCAATCCAAGTTTCTGTTTCTGTTTGCCAGCCAATCCGCTGTTTCGACGGCCAAAAATTTGCCTTTTCTTTCTTTATTTCTTCTTAGCTGTCTGCCGTACTCTCGATAGCAGGTTCTCTTTGGATACAGAGCACGAAAAACAAGCATTCTAACTTGGGAATTCACTCCATGTTCACTTTCTTGCCTGCTCTGCGGCTACTTTTTTAAATCAGCGTTCATAACGCTTTCAGTGGTGAGTGCGCCTCATTCTCACCAAAAAAGTTAATTTTAATTTTTATATCACGCAGATGACAACTAAACTTGGTAAGAAGTTTCTTTAATGCATGCACAACCCAAAACAGCAAAAATTTAAAAACATGTTTTCAAATTGCATTCTAGACTGGCATCCCCCCTGAAGCTAATCAGCAAACAAATGCAGGAAAAATGAACGAGGGGCTATGTTATGAGATACATAACAAGGGAGCTAACAGGCACTGACACAAAAGTAATCATGTTTTTTTTTGTGTGTGTTGATGAATGTAAAGTAGTACTTAATCATGGAGATAATTGACTAGAAAGTGCAATTATCTCATAATGAAGCTCCTCATTTTCCCTGCAAATGTCTTCTGATTAGCCTTAAGGATTGAATCTGGCAGCCTTGACGTCATAGGTAGCGTAAATGAGTTATTGCACAGTGCCCACCCTCCCCATTAGATCGCATTTTATATAACACTTGTGGTATCGCGTGTCTGCCGCTTAAGGAGAGGGTGGCACTGGCGAACACTCTCGAGAGCAAGTTAGACGGACGCAACGGACGCGAAATTTGAAGGCCGTGGGTTCAGATCCCTCTGGCAGCGTGTGGTTTTTTCTTGTATTTTCTAATCAATTATATCGACCATTAATTACTTCTTCAGATTCATCGACGGCAAAAAAAAAAAAAAATCCCCTTTGCTTTTTTTTTTTTTTTTTTTTTTTTTTTTGTCGATAGCGTCTTATCTCTTGTTTAGAGGTCACTCAGCTGCCCTGTCTGTGGTCGGTCAGGCAAGTTTCCAATCTCTGCCCCACTCCCTGAGGAATTCTTGCGCAGAATTCTCGGGGAACATAGAAGAGCGTCTCGCATAACAGACCGCAACTCTGCTTCAGCAAGGAACCTGTGAAATGCCCTGGTCTGCTGTAAAGAAAAACTTCAGTCTAAGACAGTGGCTAGTTTTAGGTCACTTTGGTAAATACTGTACTGTATTTTAGCCTTAACCTTGTGCATGTATATTGTCTATGGAAGGCCAGTTTATTGCACAATTCAAGTGTTTCATTGACTTGCAAGGCACTGAAACAGGCACATGAATTGGTAAGTGTAGTTACTCATGCTGGTTTTAAAGGCATTATATAAATTTATGGCAAGCTTTTGCTAGTATTCTGGAGTGCCCAGTCACATATTCGAAAGGGACTTTTCGGAGCACTGTGATGTCGCTGATGTGGCCGTAGTGCCGTGGTAGGAAAAGTAACAGTTGCCTAAAGCTTCAGTTGCATTTGTCTTGTTTGGATTATGGTTACTCATCACACACAGCCTTATATTTTGTCTATGTTGTCCTGCAGTGACAATGGAAAATGTGGTGTCACTGCATTTCTACGTGGTGCTGCTATATATATATATATATATATCTTTTTGTATTTGAAAATTACAAATAGAATAGTTGTGAGGGAAAAACAAGAATACTTGTATTACACGTATTACGTGTAAGTTCACTTTTTTACCCATACATCGCTTTCAGATGAATAAAAACGACATCACAGCATAGAGTATGTTTTTGGCAGTGAGGCCATTAACTTACTTTTTGTGTTTGAAGAGATGAAATTGTCGAAAAGTGAAAACCGCCTCCTTACTCATGTTCCTTGAAGCAGTTCAGATGTTATAAACTAATTCCTAAAGGCTGTTAAGTTTCGTTTACTGTAAGCAAATAAGATAATAAAATTTAAAGACCAGCCCCAAAGCAGCAAATGGGTGTATGGTTTCAGAACCTGGCACTGCTCATGTGACACATGAAGTTTGCACTTGTCTCACTTATTGTTTGTCCAGGAAAGCGATTGTTAACATGAGCATGTCAAATAAGCAGCTACGGTGGCGCACAGTTCGAAAGTTGGAGGCGTAACTAACTTGCACACATTTTGAACGAGGCTTTTGCATATGGAGCTCTGTTCAGCTGTTGGGACTACAGGACTCAGTTTGCGTTATCCAAAACCTTTATTTAGTGCTATTTCACATAAAGTTTGCATGCACGGGGTGTGCTGCCCACAGTACAACCAAGGCTTTCGCACATGGAGTTCTGTTCACCCTGTTGGGACTGCAGGGCTCACTCAGTTTTCGTTATCCCAAATAATTAGTGACGATTTCACATAAATAATTATGCATGCACGGGGTGTGCCACCCACAGGTACGCCAGAAGTGCCTTTGGTCGCAGAAGTAGTGCAGATAGGTAGGCTCCACAGGTAGGTTCTCTGTTCTCACAAATCTGGATGATCATTAAGAAAGAATAACAAAGAGGCTTATATCGGCAGTGCGCACTACTCAGTCTCGCGTAGCCTGTGAGGGAGGGAATGACACAGGGCCTTCAATCTGTATATCGTCAGCAAAGAACACATGCTTCGGAGTGAACTTCACTTCTTATTAGTGATATTGATCAACAAGAAATTATTAGTGCACTCATTTTATGGCTGTAAGGTAATTTATTACAAAGTAGAAAAAAGAATAGCTACAGAGGCATTCCGTACAAAATTCAGAAGTCGTGGGTTTGGATCCCACCCGCTGCACATGACATTTTTTAAAATGATCTTGCAGCTGTAAGTTATTACACTATAAAGTTTTCATCGATCAGCACCACAGATTTAAAAATATATGTATAGAAACATTCCCCTATGCTTTCTATTAGCCATACAGCTAATTTCAAACTTCTTAGCTTCTTTCAAAAGTCTTAAAATTGAATAAACCAGTTCTTGTCTGTAGGTATGCATGTGGTTCATAGATCACTGGTTATAACAGGTCCATCTGTGGTTGTGAATCAGTCTGTTGTAACAGTGTTTCGATTCTGCAGACTTCTTTTACAGCAGACCAAAAAACTTCATCTTGAGATTACAGTATATTATTTGGCAGTCCATGCTTTGTAGGTCATTCTAATTTATTATGCTTTGTGGCATTGTGCTGAAATAAGCAGAAGGTTTGGTTTTCTTTTCTGCTATGCTTTCAGGTGGCCTGATTGCATTCCTTCTGTTTCTGCTGCGTTCACTCTATTATCTCACTATGAGGGTGTCGCACATTGAAGAGCCTGCGTGAAGTTGTGCGTTTCTGTGGTGCGCATGGAGTGTGGGAGGTCTCAGTGGCTACACCTTGTGGTCTGGTATATTTCTCCTGTAGCCTCTACCGCCCCTTACCATCCAGTTTTGAAAGTTGGACGAGTTTCTTTTCAGCGCTTTTTTTACACTACTTTTGTGCTGCAGTTGTGTACATACACGTATGTAACATTTGACTGTTAAGTAATGCTAGGGGTAGCTCTCTTGTGGGCAAGTTATAGTATTCCTTTATAAATGTCCTCACAGAAGCACCCTGTGGAAGCGTGAATGGATGTGTTGTGAAGCCTGCTGCTTTTCTCTGTGTAAATCCTGAGTTGCAAACTATTTTGGAACTGGTTGTTGGATGGGAAATAAAGCAGTGTGCATATCCCTCGACTCATGATTTCAGACTTTGATGCAATGAAATTATCTTCTGCTTCTTTGGGAAAGGCTGTGCCTCAGTCATGCTGTACACTAATTTTTTCAAGTAGTTAAGCAGGCTGTTATATTGCATTGGAAAAATCGGGGCCCAAGTTTTCTTAGTCCCTGCTGAAATTACTTTTAACTATTGTTATTGTTAAAAATACCTGCAGCTCATATGCACTAAAGTGTCCCATGCACCAAATGCTGGCTGTATGGTTGTAAGCAGTCCCGTCCAGTTTTTGAAGCATATTGCTGCAATATGCTTTTATTGTTAAAAGTTCCCAGGCCATCAGGTTTGCTCCTTTTCTGTGCATTGCAACTTGTGTGCATCCCTGGCACTCTGGATCTTTGAGGCATATAAAGACCTTTTATCCCATTCTCTGTAAACCTGTGCAAGGCCTGGTGTGGCACGACTATGGCTCTGCTGCATTGCCCACTGGCATACCACTAGTGATCTGGAAAGCTTTGAAAAGGGACTTTTGCCTTATGAGAATATCCCTCTGTTCGTGGCAAGAGAGCATTTTGTTTTTACCAGCTCTGAACAAGTACTACCATCAGTTGCTTGCCAGTGGTTGTTCAGTTGGCGCAGATGTAGCGGGAAGTACTAATGAAGCTAGAAAAGATGCTTTAGTTAATCGAGCTTGTTCATGTTTAGCTACACCTGCTTTTATCTAGTATCAGTGCATTAATCTTCAGCAAATTATGCTCAGTTATGCACAGCTTCAGTAGCATAACATAGCATGAAGAATGCAAGTTATACTAGAAACTGTGGCCATGGTATATATAATAAGGCCAGTTTTCAATTTGTATTTAATTCTTTAGTGTTATGTCCTCAGTTTGTAAGGTCAAGGAGTTTGGAACCTTTCTTGCTCAAATTTTCTGCAGCTTGTTCTGGTTTGAACTTGTGTGTAGTTTTTTATCAACAGACTGCAAAAGTGTTAAATTTGTGCATGGGGAAATGAATTGAAACTGGTGCTATGGAATTTTGAAAGGCATTCTTCAAGACATGTATAGTGTATGTTGTCCAATGACCATGCAATGCAGATTGTTCTGGTGAGCTGAACGTTTTTTTGTGGCTTCTGCATGAAGGGCATATCTGAAGTACCTGCTGGACAAATGTGCAAGATTTTGTGTACCTGTACTTTGAATGCATGAAACCAGTAGCCATACTTGTGGTTAGGTCATTGCTAGCTTGGTACTGCAGTTTAGAGAAAAATGTTCTGTTGTGTTTTAGTGATGTGCATGGTTACTTGGCCACATGTTGTAAATTTTTGGGCCATAGGTTTTGATTTGTATAGACTTGCATGCTACTGCTGCATGACGAAAATATCTTTTAGTAGAGATACTTGCTTTTGATTTGCTTATTCTTACAATGTATTGAATTAGCACATATTTTTAATAAATTTACTTTAGGCTTATGGCCAGTGGAAGTCAAAGCATGTACCTTGTTCTGAATTCCTTTAATTTTCTCACACTTCTCTGTGGCTGCCATGTCCTGACATGGTTTGGTAAAAAAGCTAGCAATGATATCATTTATGCCTCTTTTTGCCTGAATTACAGTGTCGCAGGACTAGGTGTATGCAAAGCAATGGTGAATAATGGCTTAGGCTGTCATTGCTGGCTGTGTATGTGTGTCCGTGTGCACATGGAGGATGTCTGGGTTAGCTGCTGCAAATCTTTGATGGTAAAGCCTTGATTTTAATCTTCTGTATGAATATAACATTTTCTAGTGTGTGTGTGCATGTGTTCAGCATTTGTGAATCAGCTTTCTCCATTTCAGTAGTTTTTTTAAAGGCTCAGACTGTAGTCTAAGAAGCTTGTTGGGTATTTATAAAAGAAACATGGGAACTAAAGGTCAACTACAATATCTTTGGTTCTCCACAACACTTCTGAGAGGGCATTCTGTAGAACTGACTGGGTCTTCCTAGGGGTCCAAAATTGTGATTAAAGGGGCGATGACAGGGTCGTTGGACATGTTGCCGTTTTATACTTCTGTGATATAGACCATTTTACGACCCTTCGAGAAACCGGTTTGACAGGACTGTTAAGGAAGTCGTCGACACTTTCCTGTGCTACGATAGCAGCCCAGGTTCCCAATATGGCAGCACCCTTCACCCCTTTGTAAAATCGTGAATACAAGTCTGCGATTCTACTCGCACAGTTTTAGTGCCCAGCACAAAGCGCATATTACAAAAAACTTGAGCAGCAACTGCCATTTTGAAATGCTCGCAATATCTCAAAAGAATAGACGGGAGCCGTCTGCAATGCAGGCTGCGAGAGATGTAGCTTGCCGTAGGCTGCACTCACCCCTGTCAATGCATGTGTGCAGGAGGGGTCCAGCAAACCGGTCTACGTCAGTACATCTCCAGCGAGCTAAATCTCTCTATTACTGCCGGCATTGCAGATGACGCTCTGTCGTCTCTTTTAACTGTAGTCTTTCAATTTCTGTGAATTCCGGTCTGCCCAGAGTTTGACCCTCTTTTTCGGATTGAGGAAACCCTCTGAACAACTGTGGATACGTGCTTGTCGAGTGCGTTTAGGCCGCTAAAAGAATGTACACTCAATTGCCGCAACATTTTTATTTATTAAATAACAACAGTATTAGAAATGCGTATCCCGAATGAAATTATGCATAAAAATAAATATATAAAGTAACGGCAGCGCTCCGCTGGGCAGAAGAGATTGCGCCTGGCTTGCTGACCAAGATGACCATGAACATCACAGGCAGCAATCTGCATTGGTGAAAAAAGAATGAAGCTAGTGAATCAAGAAAGACTGCAGCCTCACAGAAATCTGATTAAACATAGCGATAGATCACTGGAAGGTACGATGTGGCGACCATATGATGGATTGGATGCTAGTAAGAAAAAAGCCTATCATAATACAGCCTATAAAAAAATCCTGTTTAGGGAATTTTTTCTCTTTTAGAAAATTTTAGGCTGACTACCTTAGGCTTATAAGAAATAAACCTACAAGAAATTCAGAATCTCACTGTTGAACAGATATTCGAATTTAGCTGAGGGCGACTACCTTAGACTACCCTTCCCCTCCCACACTCTGTCACCCTCATCCCTCATCAGGAGTAGCATGCTAGGCTTACCACCAGGCAGACATCTCCTGTTGCCATTAAAATATCTCTCTCTCTTAGCACAGAAGAAAACAATTATCATAAGCGCGGCCATCGTTATGGTATGCACAGTAGAAATAGATGGTCATATTTCATCATCATCATCATCAGCCTGACTATACCCACTACAGGGCAAAGGCCTCTCGCATATTTCTCCACTTAACCCGGTTCTGTGCTAGCTGCATCCACTTGACCCCTGCGAACTTCTTAATCTCATCCGCCCACCTAACTTTCTGCCGCTCCCTGCTACGCTTTCCTTCCCTTGGAATCCAGTTTGTTACCCTAAGCGACCATCGGTTATCCTCTCTTCACACTACATGTCCTGCCCATGTCCATTTCTTCTTCTTAATTTCCACTACAATGTCGGTAACTTGAGTTATTTCTCTGACCCACTCTGCACGCTTCCTATCTCTTAATGTTACCCCTACCATTTTTCGTTCCATAGCCCTCTGGGTTGTCCTCAACTTAAGTAGAACTCTCTTGGTTAGCCTCCACATTCCAGCGCCATAGGTGAGTACAGGTAAGATGCAACTGTTATATACTTTCCTCTTTAGCGATACCGGTAAGCTGCTAGACATAATCTGCGAGTGCTTGCCAAATGCGCTCCATCCCAATCTTATTCTTCTTGTTATTTCCTTTTCATGGTCCTGATCTGCGATTACTACCTGTCCTAAGTAGACATATTCGCCTACTACTTCCAGTACTTCGCTACCTAATGTAAACTACTGTTCCTTCCCAAGGCTGTTGAACATTACCTTAGTCTTCTGCATATTGATTTTCAAGCCTACCTTTCTACTTTTCCTGTCTAGGTCATCAATCATTATTTGTAGTTCATCTCCCGAGTTGCTTAGCAAGGCAATGTCATCAGCAAATCGCAGATTACTGAGGTATTCTCCATCTACCCTTATCCCTAACTGCTCCCATTCCAAGTCTCTGAATACTTCCTCTAAGCAAGCTGTGAATAGTACTGGGGAGATTGTGTCTCCTTGCCTAACACCTTTCTTTATGGGAATTTTGTTTCTTTATGCAGAACTATGGTTGCTGTGCAGCCACTGTATATATCTTCCAGCACTTTCATGTACGGCTTGTCTACCCCCTGATTTCGCAATGCCTGCATCACCGCCGAGGTTTCAACTGAGTCAAATGCTTTTTCGTAATCAATGAATGCTATGTATAAGGGCTGGTTATATTCCATGAATTTTTCTATCACCTGATTGATGGTATGGATATGATCGATAGTAGAGTACCGTTTCCGAAACCCTGCTTGATCCTTTGCTTGATTGAAGTCTAAGGTTGTCCTGATTCTATTAGCGATTACCTTAGTAAATACCTTATACGTAACAGACAGTTGATTGGTCTGTAATTTTTAAGGTCCTTAGAGTCCCCTTTCTTATGAATGAGGATAATGTTTGCATTCTTCCATGGTTCCGGTACCGTCGATGACACCAGGCACTGCGTATACAAGGTGGCCAGTTTTCTAACACAATATCCCCCCCGTCCTTCAGCAAATCCGTAGTTATCTGATCCTCTCCAGCTGATTTCTCCCTTTTCATAGTTTCTAGTGCTTTCTTGATCTCGTCCTTTGTCACTGGTGGAACGTCTGAATGTTTTTCCCTACCGCCAATCTCATTATGATCCTGACTACTTTGGCTACTGTAGAGATTTGTATAGAACTCCTCGACTACTTTGACTATCTTATCCATATTCGTGATGGCGTTGCCCGCCTTGTCCCTTATCGCATACAACTGGTTTTTGCCTATGCCCAATTTCTTCTTTACCGCTTTAAGGATTCCCCCGTTCTTTACAGCATGCCCAATTTTCTCCATGTTATACTTCCTTATATCGGCCACCTTGCACTTATTGATTAGCTTTGATATCTCGGCCAATTTGATCCGGTCTGTTGGATTGGAAGCTTTCATTCTTTGGCGTTTCTTAATCAAATCTTTCGTCTCCTTAGACAGCTTACCGGTATCCTCTATAACTGTCCTACCGCCTACTTCTACCGCGCACTCAGTAATGATATCTCTGAAATTATTGTTCCTTGCTTCTAGGGTAATGTCGCCATCCTCGGTTAGAGCTGAATACCTATTTTGTAGCGAGATTCTGAACTCTTCTGCCCTCCCCATCACCGCTAATTCGTTGATGGGTTTCTTTCTTACTAATCTGTTGCATTCCTTCTTCAGATTTAGGCTAATTCGGGAGCTCACCATCCTGTGGTCACTGCATCGCACTTTCCCGATTACCTCTACATCTTGCATAATGGCGGGGGTTGAACACATTATGAAGTCTATTTCATTTTTAGTCTCCCCGTTCGGACTTTTCCATGTTCATTTCCGGTTCTTCCGTTTGCTGAAGAAGGTATTCATGATTCGTAAGTTATTGCGCTCTGCAAACTCAACTAGTATTCCTGCTATTCCTAGAACCAATGCCATAGTCACCTACTGCCTTGTCTCCTGCCTGCTTTTTCCCTACCTTGGCATTGAAGTCTCCCATTAGTACAGTATACTGCGTCTTTACTTTTCGCATTGCCGATTCTACATCTTCGTAGAAGCTTTCAACTGCCTGGTCATCATAACTACATGTAGGTGCATAGGCCTGTACAACCTTCAGTTTATACCGCTTATTAAGCGTAATTACAATGCCTGCCACCATCTCATTAGTACTATAGAATTCATCGATATTACCCGCTATATACTTATTGACAAGGAAACCTACTCCTAGTTCTCGCCTCTCTGGTAAACCTCGATAACACAGTACATGCCCATCCTTCAGTACAGTATATGCCTCATTCGGCCTCCTAACCTCACTAAGCCCTATGACATCCCATTTCATACCTTCTAGTTCCTGTAAGAGCACTGCTAAACTAGCTTCACTAGCTAGGGTTCTAGCATTAAACGTTGCCAGGGTCAGTTTCCAATGGCGGCCTGTCCAGCGGAGCCAGGCTTTCTTAGCACCCCCTGCTGCGTCACAGGTCTGACCGCCGCCGTGGTCAGTTGTTCCGCGGCCGCTGGTGACTGAGGGCCGGGGTTTTGTGGAGCTTATCATGAGAGGTTGTGGCCAATTACTGCACCAGGGCGGCCAACTCCTGTTCTGGTGAGGGAGTGCGTTGCCGGAGGTGTTCACCGGCATCGGGTCGCATCCCAAACCTGTTTATGCAATTCCATCGACACGCGGATTTTTTTTTTTTTTAATCCGGTGGAGAATTGCGCGACACCGGGATTTGAGCCCCGGTCCTCTTGCATGCGAGGCGGTTGTTCTACCGCTACGCCACCGCTGCTGCCTTTTAGGACACCATATTTAGGACACCACTAAGCTCTCTGAGGACACGAAGCATTTCAACAGGAAATGCAAAAGCATCAAAGCTATGGACAGAATCGAACTTAAAATGCTATTAAAGCTAAACAATAAACACAAGGGATACAAACTGGAGTATAATGTGGAGAAAACCTGGCAACCCTTGAAGGATAGACCCCATCGGGGTGGCGCAGTGGTTACGGCGCTCGACTACTGTTCCCAAGATGCGGGATCGAATCTCGGCCTCGGCGGCTGCTTTTCGGTTGAGGCAAAAGTCGAGGCGCCCGTGTGCTGTACGATGTCAGTGCACGTTAAAGAACCCCAGGTGGTCGAAATTTCCGGAGCCTTCCATTACGGCGTCTCTTATAGCCTGAGCCGCTTTGGGACGTAAACCCCACACACCAAACCAAACCTTGAAGGATAGAGGCAGCCTTTTAAAAGTGGGCAAAAGGAAACTGGCGTACGCAAAAGTCCTATTTAGGCGTCAAGAGACAGGGAGGCTGTTGTCTTTATTAATGTGGAGAATGGGTTCTGCAGACATCTGTAGAGTAGGCGAAGTAATCATCACGATAATGGCATTGGCAGTGTAGCAGAGATGAAACACAGGGCCAGTAAAAAAAGAGGAAGTAAGAACAAGGTTAGAACTCTGCTGCCCCATCAATGTTTACTAAATCATAGAATCATGCCCATATACGCTGTTCATTTTAGCTAGAGTATAATTATTCCCCATTACTTCCTGTCGGTTTGCATCTTTTTGTCGTTTTTGTATCCAACTCTGATGTTTTTAGCTTATAAGGAGTTCAATGTTGAGTAATGGCAAGCTAAAGTCACCCCGTACTCTACTCTTGGGAGGTGCTTATAAGTTTGTATTCATGGTCCGAGTATTACTGAATTGGCTTCTGCCTAATTTAATTCTATTTCCCTCCCATGGTTCTAATCTGCAGTCACTACTTCTCCCAATTTATTGATATACTACCTCTATGACCATGGATAAAAGCCTGCACACTGTTCCAGCAGATACGCGAGCATGCAGGTTGCATATCTGCTAGCAGGTCTCGAACCTCTGCAAAGAAATGGGATTATGACATGCTTCCGCTTTCATGACATTGGAAAATTGAGTGTCTCAGACACTGAAGCTGCCAAGCACCGAGATGTCTTTCACTCCTGGTCGTGAGATTAGACACTTTTTGCGCAATTCAAAAATGTGGGGTAGTTGGCCTGTGCAAGTGAGATGCAAGAGAGCGAGAGTTAAGTAAGACATCAGAGGGTGAGAGATTGTTCAAAAGAAAATTAACCACGGAGAGATATTCAAACCATACACACAAGGACAAAGTCCACTCTCACATTTCTGCAATAGCCTTGACCGGTGCGGACCCTCTTTAATGCCGGCAACTGTAGTCGAGCATAGTTATTCTTTCCTGCTAGAGGTCTTCCACCGTCGTGTTCATTTACCTCTGTCCCGTTCCTTCGTCCGAGGTGGCTGGTAAAGAACATCAGCCGCAGAACGCACAGGCTGCGGACGCCAACCAGATATTGCCAGGCAGTGAGGACGGCTGCAACAAGAAAATAGCCAATTTTAATGGAGGCTCGACGACTTCGAGACGTCCAGACACCCGCACAGGAAAAATTTGGGAACGTTGACTTTAGGCAGGAGAAGAAAAGCAAGGGTGTCATTGCTCTGAAGATGATGTTGAAGTGTCAACACAACAGCGGCAACATTGAGCGCCAGCTTCGCAAAGAGATAGAAACAGTCACACTTCAGGCATCCTGATATCCTAAGGTTGTGTAGCTGCTTCCACGGCGATACTAGAGTTTACCTTATACCAAAATATGCACTGAAATGAGAACTGTACAAGGAGCTTACCAAAGCCAAGATTATTGAGGAAAAGTTTGCTAGGCACTCCAGTACTGCCACAGCAGGAAAGTAATTCACTGTGATATTTATAGCCAGAGAACATCCTTATCAGTTACAATGCTGTGATCACGGCAGGCTTTTGGTGTGCAGTTTGTGCTCTGCCCTCAATGCATTAAACCCTGTTTGGTACCATGGATTACCTACCATCTAAGATGGTTGAGATAAGCGTCTATATGAGAAAGTGGATATTTAGGATTTAGGTGCTCTCCTCTGAGTTCCTTTTCGGAAGACCTCCTGTTAAGACAAGCCGTGCCAAGGGTATACCTACGACAGGATCAGGCATGTGGACCTGCAGTTCTCTAATCGCGTCTCTGATGATGCCAAAGCTTTCATTTCTAGGCTACTGCAGAAGGAGCCAAGGGAAAAGGCAAGCCTAGAAGAAGTGATGTTGTGCCCATGAATCACCAGGAATGCACATGGACCTGAACAGAAATTTTACCATCTCATCCACGCAGCTGACCCTGTGATGCCCCCGTCATCCATAACAGCCACCGGTTATCGATCCCATTTGATGATTTAGGCTAGATATCAGTTACTCTAGTTTTTTCTGTAACATACTGTAAATAAATGCGCCATTAAGGATGCTACACTCTAACACTGTTAACGCTGTCCCATCAAAATTTTAGGTGCTGTACTTAAATTGCAAGGCAGGGAACATGCTTAGAGTCCCATCAATTTTCCATTTAGCATGCGTTGCGGGTAAGCCCATTTTATTCTGTGGGTAAGCCATTTTATAAAAAAAAAAAATTGAGGGATTTTGCCCCTTTTAGGGAATTTTAGAGTGACTACCTCAGACTTATAGGGAATAAGCTTACAAGGAATTCAGAATCTCACCGTTGAACAGATATTTGGATTTAGCTGAGGGTGACTACCTTAGCGCAGAAGAAATCAATAATCATAAGCGCAGCCGTCGTTATGGTATGCACAGTATAAATAGATGGTCATATTTAAGACAAACTAAGCTCTCCGAGGACACGAAACATTTCAACAGGAAGTGCAAAAGCATCAAAGCTATGGACAGAATTACCTTACAGTGCTATTAAAGGTAAACAATAAACGCAAGGGATACAAACTGGAGTATGATGCGGTGAAAACGCAGCATCCCTTGAAGGATAGAGGCAGCGGGAAAAAGGAAACTGGCGCAGGCAAAAGTCCTACCTAGGCTTGAAGAGACAGGGAGGCTATTGGCATTATTAATGCAGAGAAGGGGTTTTGCAGACATCTGTATAGTAGGCGAAGTCATCATCACGATAATGGCATTGGCAGTGTAGCAGAGATGAAACACAGGGTCGGTAAACAAAGAGGAAGTAAGAACAAGGTTAGGGTTAGAACTCTGCCGCCCCATGAATGTTTACTAAATCATAGAATCTTACCCATATACGCTGTTCATTTCAGATAGAGTATAATTATTCCCCATTACTTCCTGTCAGTTTACTTTTTTTTTTGTCGTTTTCGTATCCACTCTCGGACTTTTTTAGCTTATAAGGAGTTCAATGTTGAGTAATGGCAAGCTAAAGTCGCCTTGTAGTCTCCTCTTGGGAGGTGCTTATAACTTTGTATTCATGGTCCGAGAATTACCGAATTGACTCCTAACTAATTTAATTCTATTTTCCTCTCATGGTTCTAATCTGCAGTCACTACTTCCAGTTTATTGATATACTAACTGTATAACCATGGATAAAAGCCTGCACACTGTTCCAGCAGATATGCGAGCATGCAGGTTGCATATCTGCTAGCAGGTCTCGAACCTCTGCAAAGAAATGGGATTATGACACACTTCCGCTTTCATGACATTGGAAAAATGAGCTTCTCGGACACTGAAGCTGCCAAGCACCGAGATGTCTTTCCTGGTCGTGAGATTACACACTTTTCGTGCAATTAAAAAATGTGGGGTAGTTGGCCTGTGCAAGTGAGATGCAAGAGAGCGAGAGTTAAGTAAGACATCAGAGGGTGATAGATGGTTCAAAAGAAAATTAACCACAGAGAGATATTCAAACCATACACACAAGGACAAAGTCCACTCAGATTTCTGCAATAGCCTTATGCGGTGCAGACGCGCAGGGCAACGTTCTGTTAGCTGACTCTCTTTAATGCCGGCAACTGTAGTCGAGCATAGCTATTTTGTCCTGCTAGAGGTCTTCCACCGTCGTGTGTTCATTTACCTTTGTCCGGACCTTATTTGCGATGGCTGATAAAGAAAATCGGCCCAAAATTGTGCAGGCTGCGCACGCCAACCAGAGATTGCCAGGCAGTGAGGACGGCTGCAACAAGAAAATAGCCAATTTTAATGGAGGCTCGATGACTGAGACGTCCAGACAGGGAAAATTTGGGAACGTTGACTTTAGGCAGAAGAAAAGCAAGAGTGTCATTGCTCTGAAGGTGATGTTGAAGTGTCAACACAACAGCGGCAACATTGAGCGCCAGCTTAGCAGAGAGATAGAAACAGTCACACTTCAGGCATCCTGATATCCTAAGGCTATGTGGCTGCTTCCATGGCGACACTAGAGTTTACCTTATACCGAAATATGCACCGAAATGAGAAACTGTGCAAGGAGCTTACCAAAGCCAAGATTATTGAGAAAAAGTTTGCTAGGCACTCCAGTACTGCCACAGCAGGAAAGTAATTCACCGTGATATTTATAACCAGAGAACATCCTTATCAGTTACAATGCTGTGATCATGGCAGGCTTTTGGTCTGCAGTTTGTGCTCTGCCCTCAATGCATAACCTGTTTGGTACCATGGATTACCTACCATCTAAGATGGTTGAGATAAGCGTCTATATGAGAAAGTGGATATTTAGGATTTAGGTGCTCTCCTCTGAGTTCCTCTTTGGAACGCCTCCGTTTAAGACAAGCTGTGCCAAGGGTATACCTACAACAGGATCAGGCATGTGGACCTGCAGTTCTCTAATCGCGTCTCTGATGATGCCAAGGCTTTCATTTCTAGGCTACTGCGGAAGTAGCCAAGGGAAAAGGCAAGCCTAGAAGAAGTGATGTCGTTCTCATGAATCACCAGGAATGCACATGGACCTGAAGAGAAATTTTACCATCTCATCCGAGCAGCTGACCCTGTAATGCCCCCGTCATCCATAACAGCCGCCGGTTATCGATCCCAGTTCATGATTTAGACTAGATGTCAGTTTGTGTAACATACTGTAAATAAATCCGCCATTAAGGATGTTACACTCAAACACTGTTAACGTTGTCCCATCAAACCTTTAAGCGCTGTACTGAAATGGCGTGGCAGGGAACGTGCTGAGAGTTCCATCCAGTTTCCATTTGGCATGTGTTGCGGGTAAGCCCATTTTATTTTGTGGGTAAGCCAAAGAAGAAAACAATTATCATAAGCGCAGCCATCGTTATGGTGTGCACAGTAGAAATAAATGGTCATATTTAGGACACCACTAAGCTCTCTGAGGACACGAAACAATTCAACAGGAAGTGCAAAAGCATCAAAGCTATGGACAGAATTAACTTACAATGCTATTAAAGCTAAACAATGAATGCAAGGGATACAAACTGGAGTATAATGTGGAGAAAACGCAGCATCCATTAAAGGATAGAGGCAGCATTTTAAAGGCGGGAAAAAGGAAACTGGTGTAGGCTGAAGTCCTACCTAGGCTTGAAGAGACAGGGAGGCTATTGTCATTATTAATGTGGAGAAGGGGTTCTGCAGACATCTGTATAGTAGGTGCAGTAATCATCACGATAATGGCATTGGCAGTGTAGCAGAGATAAAACACAGGACCGGTAAACAAAGATGCAGTAAGAACAAGGTTAGGGTTAGAACTCTGCCGCCCCATAAATGTTTACTAAATCATAGAATCCTGCCCATATACGCTGTTCATTTCAGCTAGAGTATAATTATTCCCCATTACTACCTGTCGGTTTACATTTTTTTTGTCGTTTTCGTATCCACTCTCGGATGTTTTTAGCTTATAAGGAGTTCAATGTTGAGTCATGGCAAGCTAAAGTCGCCCCGTACTCTCCTCTTGGGCGGTGCTTGTAAGATTGTATTCATGGTCCAAGTACTACCGAAGTGACTCCTAACTAATTTAATTCTGTTTCCCTCCCATGATTCTAATCTGCAGTCACTACTTCCAGTTTATTGATATACTAACTGTATAACCATGGATAAAAGCCTACATACTGTTACAGCGGATACGCAAACATGCAGGTTGCATATCTGCTAGCAGGTCTCGAACCTCTGCAAAGAAATGGGATTATGACACGCTTCCGCTTTCATGACATTGGAAAATTGAGTGTCTTAGACACTGAAGCTGCCAAGCACCGAGATGTCTTTCACTCCTGGTCGTGAGATTAGACACTTTTCGCGCAATTAAAAAATGTGGGGTAGTTGGCTTGTGCAAGTTAAGTAAGACATAAGAGGGTGAGAGCTGGTTCAAAAGAAAATTAACCACAGAGATATTCAAACCACACAGACAAGGACAAAGTCCACTCTCACATTTCTGCAATAGCCTTAACCGGTGCAGACGCGCAGGGCGAAGTTCCGTTAGCTGACCCTCTTTAATGCCAGCAACTGTAGTCGAGCATAGTTACTGTCCTACTAGAGGTCTTCCACCGTCATGTGTTCATTTACCTCTGTAACCCGTTCCTTCGTCCGAGGTGGCTGGTAAAGAACATCAGCTGCAGAACGCACAGGCTATGGAAGCCCAGCAGACATTGCCAGGCAGTGAGGAGGGCTGCAACAAGAAAATAGGCAATTTTAATGGAGGCTCGATGACTTCGAGACGTCCAGACAACCGCACAGGGAAAATTTGGGAACGTTGACTATAGGCAGGAGAAGAAAAGCAAGAGTGTCATTGCTCTGAAGGTGATGAGTGTCAACACAAAAGCGGCAACATTGAGCGCCAGCTTCGCAGAGAGATAGAAACAGTCACACTTCAGTCATCCTCATATCCTAAGGCTGTGTAGCTGCTTCCACGGCGATACTAGAGTTTACCTTATACCGAAATATGCACCGAAATGAGAACTGTACAAGGAGCTCACCAAAGCCAAGATTATTGAGGAAAAGTTTGCTAGGCACTCCAGCACTGCTGTAATTCACTGTGATATTTATAACCAGAGAACATCCTTATCAGTTACAATGCTGTGATCATGGCAGGCTTTTGGTGTGCAGTTCGTGCTCTGCCCTCAATGCATTAAACCCTGTTTGGTACCATGGATTACCTACCATCTAACATGGAGCGTCTATATGAGAAAGTGGATATTTGGGATTTGGGTGCTCTCCTCCGAGTTCCTCTTTGGAACGCCTCCGTTTAAGACAAGCTGTGCCAAGCATATACCTACAATAGGATCAGGCATGTGGACCTGCAGTTCTCTAATCGCGTCTCTGATGATGCCAAGGCTTTCATTTCTAGGCTACTGCGGAAGGAGCCAAGGGAAAGGGCAAGCCTAGAAGAAGTGATGGCGTGCCCTTGAATCACCAGAAATGCAGATGGACCTGAACAGAAATTTTACCATCTCATCCGACCAGCTGACATGTCCTGTGATGCCCCCGTCATCCATAACGGCCACCGGTTATCGAACCCCGTTCATGATTTAAACTACGATACCAGTAACTCTCGTTTTTCTGTAACATACTGTAAATAAATGCACCATTAAGGATGTTACACTCTAACACTGTTAACGCTGTCCCATCGTATTAACGTTTAAACGCTGTACTTAAATGGCGTGGCAGGGAAGTGCTTACAGTCCCATCAATGTTCCATTTGGCATGTGTTGCGGGTAAGCCCATTAAGTTATATGCGGCAACGGCCGCTGGCATTAGCAGCTCGTCAACTAGCCACCAGGAGCTAACTTGCCTCCTGTGTCAATTATATGTTATGTTCGTGTGCGGAAACTTAACTGCAGCCAGATGCTAGTTGTGAGCATCAAACGCGGAAGTAAAACTTGGTATGCCCAACGAACGCGGATTGTCATGGTTTACGATCAAACTGGCTATTCCAGAGCGACTAGTGGGGGAAACAGGACGGTAACAGGCTGAATCTCTCTCAACTCGATTTTTAACTCGTGCACATTGAAAGCATTGCGAGTAGAAAATTTCAGCCTGTGCACCAGCGCAACTCATCAGAGACTATTTGGAAGCAAACTCACACTGCGGGGCACTCGCTGCTCCGCTCCATGGAATTTGCCCCGGATTCCAGTTCGCCATAGAGAACGACCTAGGCCCGTTGTCTGTTTCCTGGCCAAGGAGGGCTCTCATAGCTTGGCGATGCCTAATGAAGTGATCGTCGTGGGATAAAGATGGCGTGTGTTCGATGGACGTGATTCAATGCCTCGCTAGCATGCTCGCTAGCCTCGCGCAGGAGCCGGGCGCCCGTTGTATGGCGCCACCGTCGCCTTGGTGGAACAGCGCCGCCCGCGGCGGAATGCCGAAACAGCGGAATGCCGAGGCTCAGCGGCGCAGTCGTTTTCGTTCTGCGAGGCGTTTTTGAGCCTGTCCCTACCCGTCGTTTTGCGGTGTGGCTTTGAGCTGCTTTGAGCAATTGTAAGGAGTATTTTTTGACCGGGAAATTTTGAAAAAGAAAAGGACCGTTCTCAGCATGGCGTGCGTGTTTTTTTTTTTTTTTTTAAACCGCCCGGCGCATGGTATTTCTGTTATATACTCGAAAATGCCGCGCGAGTGATTTCATCATGCGCTAGGAACACCTTCGTTAGGCACTTGTTAAGACGACTTCGAAGACGGGAATTGCGCCTGCACTGCGCGTCCATCTTATATTAGATCTAGCCGAAACCTGCCTGAAGATCAAATACCGCCGAGCCGTGTAGCCGTGGCGCCGTAGTAGTGGTAGTTGTAATGGTTAGCTTTCATGTAAAATGAAAAAGATGCTGCACCTGTCTTTTTTGGTAATAGCTAGGCTCAAACGATTCAGAGTAGAATAATAGCAAATGACATTCCAGTTTCAACCTTGCAACGAGAGTTGTAATAGGAGAAAAATAAACAAGCAAGACAAAAGTAGGATCCAGGTTGGAATAGCAAACACACATATACTTCCAGGACTTCCTGCACAGTTACGCTACATTTAGCTCGCTGAACCCGGCCTTGAGACTATCAAACTTAATCATAATATAAGCCAAATGAGTAATGCATCATTTTTACATATACGACAATGCTCTTGTTGAACTCTTCGGAGCTGCTACATATAATTGACTTAGAGAATATTATACTATACATGCCTTTCTCCTGTCATGCTGCGGAGGTTGTGAAAAGAAAAAAAAATTAAATTTCCTGCTAGCGTTCTTTCAGCGCAGGAAGTTCAGTGCGATTGACCGCACCTGCCTTGAACATCTGAAGGTCCAATACTGTCAAACTGTTAAATACAATCGAGAAAAAAAAACATAGTGTGATGTACGTGTTTTATTGATAAGCCACCGACAACTAAGAGAGCGTTCTATATGTTAAATGAATCCCTCTGATGGCTCGTTCGCTAAGGTGGTCTACTTTCTCAGCGTACCACGAACTTGCGGGGCCGATACCTAGCTGACCTCGATACCTGATGAGTGTGAGGGGACACGACCATGTATGTAGTTTTCTATTTGCACGTAAAGGAATCTGGATAACTGAAAGCCATTCCTTTTACAACTTTGTCACTGCAGCTTGCCGGACTGCTACTAAATATGTTTACATTGGCCATAAAAGCAATTTCTGAGAGAGGTAAAACGGTCTTGTCATACTACGCCACAATCAGGAAATCTCACGTTCACTAAAACACCGATGAGAAACACGTATTTAGGCGGGCCAGGAAATGAACGCTACTGAGAAAATATGTAAAGCCGTGTCAGGTGCAACGTGAATGCGAAAAAAAAAACTGCTACACGGCCTTCGAAATTAAAAAACAAATGCTACGTTTATGCTCGTTTCCACAAATTAAATTGTATTTTTTTTTCTTGTTCGACTTTTATATAAAGCCGATTGTAGATTTTGTGACCATGCGGTATTGATTGAGCTGTGAAATGAGTGTTTTATTAGGCGAAATGAACATGCCACAAACAAATCTTAACAAATGCTACGAGTATCAACGCAGAGCTCTCAGCGCATTTTCATTGGTTGACAAACGAAAAGAGGAAAAATGACAAGATCATGGGAATAGGAATTGTTCATGTCTCCTATCTGCTCTTTCTGTTAAGAGAAAAAAGTGAATTATCTTTGACTATGTCAGCGAAAGTATCTGCACAATCACTGCAGATCGTAACGCAGCCCGAACGACGATGGTGGAGCTGCCTTTTCTTTCTCCGTGCTGGGGTTTTCTTGTACACAGGCGGGGAAATGCTAGCGTTGTAACTTACGCTGTTGAGTTACTTCGATTTACAATTGTCAATAAAGTGACTACAGGTGAAGGAGTGCGGCTTCGACTCCGAGACTCTCGTGCCGTCACTCATTGGGAACAGAAGGCACGATCAGCATCCGGTAGCAAGCGGAATTTTGAAAATTCGGCACTTTCCATGACCACACAGTACTCAAATACGTAGATTCGTGCCTTTGCCTTTCGAAGAACCATGCTTAGGTCACCCGCCACGCATGCTTCTGTGGAAACCCGTAGAAATTAATCGACTTAAAAACCTCCGACGAGTTTGCGTAGCTGCCAGTGGAGCCAATAACGCACCACGTTTCGTCAGCCTTGTTTGGCCAGACTTCATTTCACTGGACATATTCACACAACTAGCCGAACTTTCTTTTCTCTTGAGGATATATTCACGCACAACGTCATCTAAACCTTAGGATTTCCAATTTCCACACAAACCAACGACAAACAGTACGCTCCAATGCGCTGGGAATGCGCCGGCAGGCCGGCGCATTCCGGCGATTGAGCGATGCGCCGAGAGGCGGCGCCACCCGTTCAGCTGTCCCATGAGCTGTCCGGTCCGAACGCGAACCATGGCGAACCTTTTTGTTTTTGTTGTTGTCCTCATAAACATGGCGCATACCCACGGGTTATTGGTTTTTTTTTTCTTTCTCCATGCTTGGCCATCGACCCGGCGGTGATTACGCTTTCTGTGATTCCATTCTGCAGAACTGGATTAGAAATTTGAGCAAATCCGGTTCACTGACAGTGATGGTTGAGAGGGTGGTGCATAGGCTTGCTGAAATTTAAATGTGTAAAATTAAAAAAATATATATAGAAATATAGAAAATAGTAAAAATAATAAAAATAAATTAAAAAGGAAAATATAATTATGAATAACAAAAGTATATCAAAAATAAAGGACAAAGAATTATAACCAGTTAAGATCAGGCTCGAGACATAACTACTACTTTTTCTTTCTCTTCATTTCTGCATGGAGTTGCCCTGCTCTTAACAAGTTAGCGCTGCTTGAAATTATGCTCCGTTTCATACATCAAGTGCAACACTGCCAAAGCTACATCACGGCTATCACGGCCGGTCTCGAGGAAACGCTCTCTCCCTCGAGACCGGCTGTGGCTACATACAGCTCCTGTTTGCGATCTCCGAATCCGCTATGAAAAACAGTGCCTGTTCTTTACGATGAAATAATACTTATTTTGTCTGCAAGCTTAATACATCTTACATTTGCCATAAACTTAATGAAGAGCGTCTTTTTTAGGGAGAAAAGATCGGATTCGGTGAATTTGATTGTTTTTTTTATGTCGTTTTCGTTCGTACCGCGTTTTCGCTGAACCTGACCTCGGCGGCTGCGTTTCGATGGAGGCGGAACGAAGAGGGGTCCGTGTGCTGTGCGATGTCAGCGCACGTTAAGTTCCCCAGGTGGTCGAAATTACTCCGTAGCCCTCCACTACGGCCAAAGCCACCTAGTCTAGGTGGCTTTGCTACAGCTCCTCTTTCTCTCTTTCCACTTTCCCTCCCACCTTCCTTCCTTCTCTTACGGCGCGGTTGAGGTGTCCACAGAAACAAGTGAGACAGTTACCGCGCCTTTCCTTTCCTATAAATCAATCAAATCAATCAGTTTTTTTTTCGCTGCCCCGCAACCTTAGTAAGTAAGTAGTAAGTAAGGGAGAAGTCCTGATCCCTTTTGACTCAGGTCAGGCGTATGTCAACGCCGTTGCCAGCTGTGCCACTAGATGGCGCTGGCTGTGTCCTCCGCGCTGCGCATCTCTTTTTGAGAAAGTGGTTCTTCGGTGCGCATTTTTTCTATAAGATCTGCACTGCGAAGATGTCTAGGTATGCGAAGCAAGTTATTGCAAACGTGTATGCTCGGAATAGAGCCCGTTTCCGCAGGAACCACCCGGCCACAAAACGAGGGCGTAGTGATACGCCTCCTTTTTTTTCTTTTCTTGCGGACTACTTGCGTAGCTTTCGCTGCGTTGCACCTGATGTATGAAACGGAGTTATCGTGTTGCCAAATCGTGGGAAATTTCCCATTTCGTGGGAGATGCAAGCTACTGAGGAAAAAGGGGAAATCTATTTTCAACCCATTGAAAATATCTGTGAATTAAATTTCTCCTGTTACTGGAAACTGCTGTTATACATATGCTTCCTCGGGGAAAATGTGTAGAGAGACAGTGAAAACGCCGAGCTGCCCTTTTATGGGATGTAAAATTTCGGCCCGTTTTCACTTTGCTGCCTGGCCTAGCTTGGTTGGAAAGCCAATCAAATGCGCGCGACAAGCATGCGCTCGAACACTTGCGTGCAAGCGACGCGAACTCGTTTTCCTTTTGTGTGTGTGTGTGTGTGTGTGTGTGTGTGTGTGTGTGTGTGTGTGCGTGCGTGCGTGCGTGCGTGTGTTGGTGTGTGTGTGTGTGTGTGTGTGTGTGTGTGTGTGTGTGTGTGTGTGTGTGTGTGTGTGTGTGTGTGTGTGTGTGTGTGTGTGTGTGTGTGTGTGTGTGTGTGTGTGTGTGTGTGTGTGTGTGTGTGTGTGTGTGTGTGTGTGTGTGTGTGTGTGTGTGTGTGTGTGTGTGTGTGTGTGTGTGTGTGTGTGTGTGTGTGTGTGTGTGTGTGTGTGTGTGTGTGTGTGTAAATAATGTACAAAGCTCTCCCTGTCCTTGCTATCGCTCCCCTCTGCACTTGCTCTCGCTATCCTATTCCTATCCGTTCTTATTAAAATTTAGGCAGCAGTTGCCGCGGCCGGCGCGCAGCACTCTTTTCGATGCTTTTGTTTAATTATTCAATAAATAACCACCACCACCGCACAAGCGCCCAGAAGGAGACATTGATTCACCTTTAGGATCGAGGTCGGAATGAGACAGCTTTAATTTCTTACAGTAAGTGTGTGATATCTTTTCACGTACGTAAACTGATTCCTGGAACGCATTCACATACATTCCGAAAAAACTTTCTGTGGTTCTACAGCCAAGAAGAACTTTGGTTTGGGCTAGTTAACTAGTTGGTTCATAGCTGATGTTGATTCTGAGGACAGCGCGAAAAAGACGAAAACAAAGGATTACGAAAACAATAGGACAGCTAGGCGCCTGTAGCTGTTGTTTTCGTGTTCCTTCTTTGTCTTCATCCCTTTCGCTCCGTCCTCAGAATCAACATCAGCTGCGGCCAAGGCCAGGGACGGCGGATTTTGTGAGCGATAGCTATTTACGCACAAGCCTCGCCGTTTCGCCGTGGCCGCACCGTAACCTTGAACAGCCGATTGGCGTCACGTCGCGCCGCTCGCCTCGCCGCCGCTCCGAACGCCAAGATCCAGAGCAGCGCAGCGAGCAAGGCAGATAGCACAGAGTTAATACTACCCAAGCATCCTTGGCCGACCATTTACGTGTGGCCGACGTTCGGAAAATGGTCGGCAGCCTACTTAGTCGGCTAGTAAACCACGGCAAGCGGTCGGCCCGGAGGTAGCCGCCAGCCACTTCGGCAAGTAGTTCGCAGCGGCCTTTGGCCCGACTTTTTGGGCGGACTAAATGCCGGGCACGGCGCCAGGTTAATGGCAAGAGTGCGGCAATGCGTTGGCCCGACTGTTGAGGCGATACATTGAAAAAAAGTTATGAAGAGCACGACTGCTACTTTTTTTTAAATTTGCCTGTTACTTGGCTTTGGTTTTTCGCGATGTTATGTAATTTGCGCTTAGTATGGAACAAAATGATACATGCTATTCAGTGTAAATGTTTTGTTACATTAATTAATGCTATTGTTTGTTTAACTTGTCGCTCACATTTTTAGTGAACCTTATAGCTGTTAGTAAAATTATTTACCGAGTTCTGATAGACAGCAAGCCACAAGGTGACCGCGATTTCATGTGTAGATCATGTCATTATACTGTTTGCTCATTACGAAGCGCAGCTGTAGGTGCTGTTAACATCAGTTATATTTTGGCGCACAAGCTCCCGTACACCCCATTTAGCCCGTATCACTCACTGAAATGCGTCCGCTATATGGCAGGGCACTTGAGTAGACGCAACTTCTCATTGTAAGGGAGGAGAAGGCTATTGTGTAAAATAAAAGAAGCGGACAGAAGAGAAAAAGCACACGGGGGCAGAAATTATGCGTAGGGCACTGGCAAGCCTTGGCCGCGGCGAACGCTCCGGCAGGCAAGTAAAGAGACAAATTCTAAAAACACTACTTCGCAGCAGGAGAAGAGAAATGCGTACACGGAGGGAGACCCGGACGAAACAAAACCGACCTCACGCTCGGACGTTTCGAAGGAAGGGCGGAAAAGGGGGGGGGGGGGGGGGGAATGGTGGGAAGGGTGGGGCAACTGTGTCACCCCCGCAGCTCGAAAGTTGGTGGCGAGCGTTCCTGACTGGGCGAGAGGAGATGTATACACGCCGACTTTGAAGAGAGCATGCAGTTTTGTGGTATTTGTATACTATTTTTGAAGGAGCTCTTTTCGAACAAAGTTGTCTTACGATCAAATACATGAAGAAAAAAAAACGAAGGAAAATGATTATTGTCCAGGTTATTAATCGCATACTTTTTTTCTCAAAACAGTCTGGTAAAGCTAAGAGCCGCGAGAAAACGGGCCAGCGTCCTTGTCATTTGGTTTTGTTTCTTTGCGTGTGGCCCATTCATCCTCTTTTACGACCTGCCGGGGTGGGACGGGCGGCTCTTTTCTTTTTTTTTTTTCTTTTTTTTTTCGGAAGTCGGAGGGGCGCATTTTCGCAGCGAGCGGTCCGATTCTACACCGGAAACTACCCCCCTCTCCTCCCCCGCTTCTTGTCAACAGTTCTTGGAAGACTCGGCAGCTTGTGCTCGTGGGTGCGTGCGTGCTTTCAAGTTCATTGCAGAAGTGTAGAGCGCGACCAAGAGATGATCTCGAGCGCGCGAGGACGCTGTACATGCGAACGAAATGTTGGAAATGTAAGCGCGTTTTCCAAAGTTGCGCGTTATTAGTTAAAATTACAAGACAGTCAACTTTGTTACCTTCAATAACTAGGCGCTGGACAACCAGACCTCTTTTTCATTCGCATTTATATACTGTCAGGACAAGTGACTGTAGTAGTTTTCAACCGCTGTATCCTTTCAGTAACTCCGCCAAGCCATCCTGAAGTAACGCGCTCCTCCGGCGCGTTTGGACACAAAAAATCGAAGATGCTCCGCTTTTTCTGTTTTTTTTTGTTCCTTTTTTTCTTTTTGCTCAAAGAATGGGAGTGTGGTTTCATAGGAACGAAACAGTTGATTTTTATTTATTTTATTAGTATTTCGCTTTTGTTTTACAGATTGTTTTGAATTATGGCTTCTATATTTTCTTGCTTGTTACTGTCCACTCCTGGTCCGCGAGAGACATATTTTCTCAACGCATCCTGCATATCAATATGAGTTTGAGACCCCTATGTTAGACAGAGTGATTGAAAATTAAGAATATTTATTGAGAGCTACACGAGGTACGCGCAATAAAAGAAGCTAATTGAAAAGAATTCTTTCCTGAAGCAGCTGCCGCAATTTCGGGTTTTTGTTGTGGCTTGCAGACTAATAATATGGAGAACTTTTAGTTTTAAGGCGTGAACATGTATCGGAAGTGATTAAAGCAAATTATCCGTCGTACGTACTAAGCCGAGAGATCGCTTGTAGAATAGCCCTGCATATGGAAGGAATGCTGCATAGTTCCAGAAACTTAAGACTTCTGCTTGAAAAGTACCGGGATAAGAGAGTAGAAACGATCATGACGTCATAGGCGTGAACTTCAACCATTTACATAGCAGGGAACCAAAGAAATCTTATTGATAAACATGGAAATAGCAAAGCACACTGGGACAATAAATAATGTTTCAGTAAAACAGCAAACAGTACCGAACATATAAGGTAGCGGCAAGAAATATATAATGCAGTGAGTTTCTGGTCACACGTTGTATATCAATAATGCGCAGCTGCGACAGGACTCCCTCGGGAGCTCTGACCCCCTAACAAATTTCCAGATAGTCGATTGCTCGATCCTTTGTGCTCACACATATACGCGTGAGCCGCAGGCTTGCGTCTTTCAAGACAAGCACCCAGTTCAAATCACTTCGATGTACAAGTGACCTTCCTGAGGTGGATGTGCCGCGTCAACAACCTCCGGATAAAGCTTTGCTCTCCAAGAACTAACAGCTGGCTATATCTAGGTGAGACGCACTAGCATGGGGAACAGTAGACAACGGGGTCACCGAAAGAATACGATCGACCGCGTTGCTATTCTGCCAAATGATCAATCCCACGGACTTCACTACACGTTGTTCGAACGCTTCGCGCGGCCTTCCACTGTGTGACGAAAAAGCTCACGGCACTAGGCAGCGGAATGTCCAAGCTGCGACGCAGTCCTTAAGGACACGTGTGTGAGACTCGACCTGACCAAAGTTGATACTGTGCGGATCAATATGCCAGCTGTAAAGCCTGTCTTAATTTGGTGGGGATCGAATACGCCACACTCAGCGCGCCACCGGAAGTCTCTTAGATCATGCGGGAGATTGGGTGCAACAGGCGTCTCCCACTTCGCATACGTTTGGCACATATGTATAGGGGCGCAGAATAGCAGAGCGCTTCGCAGAGATTAGATACTGCTATGGCTATCCATGCTCCGTCTACAAACATCTCCTCTAACTATGCGAACACGTGCGCCTGCTTCCCCTGACCATGCACTACAAGCATCTGCCTTCTACTTCCAAGCCAGTATAAAAGTTAAGGCCGCCCAACTTAACCTATGTGATCCACTAACTCGGATACCCAATAGCGCACAACAAAGGGCATAATGAAGACAAGGCGGAACCCAGATAGGCGCCACCATCTAGCTATAGTGAAAATATAATCAAAGTAGATTGACTTTGCAAGAGGATCATACACAAGAAAACACGTGCTAAGCCATGCAGGGTCGTATCATTGGGAGGCTGGATCAATAAACAATCAAGGAACACAGATGTGGGAAAGTTGGCACCTGTGTGCACTAGGCTTTATCAGAAGTTTCGCGCATACGTTAATTAGCTATAACTTTAGGATGAACAAGATGTCCGAGATTATTGAGTTAATAGTCTATCCCGACATCGGCACGAAGCCGTGTGTGACGCATGCACGTGCGCACGCACGCACTTACGCACGTCTGCAGTCGCACAGAGTAAATTGTTCCACGACCTTACACAGTAGTACGATGGAATAGTTAATAATATTTGAAAGAAGGAAATAAAAATTAGGGGGACGCTCAAGCTTCCCCTTAACATTCGACGGGATACAACGCCTTCTCATTCTTCTCTCTATCTCTCTATTTCGATGGACAACCGCAGTTAATTGTAAATTGGTTATAGGAAAGTAAAGGCGCAGCATCTATCACAGATCCCGGTGGGAACCTGGACCGCATCTCCATATTTACTACCACATTCCGAATATTTCAGACAAAACCCGACGATACTCAAGCGAAAACCGGGTTAGCGAGGTGGCTTTTGGACCAAATGAGCTGTAACGCTTCGCATATATACATATATGCTGCACTCTCGATAGACGAAACTCGAGTATATTGCCGACATGAGGATAAATGGAACAGCTTGGGACAAATATTTGCCCGCCTCAGTTAAAACACGGGGATTAGGAAAGCTTTATTCCTTATATATCAATATGCCGAGGCCGACTATCTTTATCCAGAACACAAATATGGTCCTGATAGTTTTCAAATAAAAATGAAAGACACGCAAAGAGCCGATCGCCCGGACGATTCGCCTGTCGAACGTATACTTCCTGCGAACACAAGCCTTGTGCAAGAAGTAACCTTTGGTTCTTTTGAGAAAATTCAAAGGGATTGCGTTTTGAGAATCCCGCGCAACATGACGAGGATCGATCGGCTCCTGCACCAGTGGCGGTCTACTTTGTTAAATTCTTCAACGTCAGCCTCACACGCAGAAATATGGTATGAAATGCCAGAATATATATAAAGTTCCTCGAATCCCCTTTTCCCCAGCCGCGTATTCACTGCTGCTATATTATATCACTAAATAACATTGTGCATATCAAAGTAAAGTCTCCTTCAATACAGCAGGTTTCCCCTCTACATTCCATAAGGCAGTCGGCTTAGCAGGAGAAAAGTGGAAAATTCGTATCATTGAAACAGCTATTTTTATGCAACATTGAGTTATACCGCGTGCATGATATATATTGACACTATATCATTTGAGCCTGCTGATAGAATTATACATTGCGTAACAGAAGGTGAAATTAACTGTTATTTATACATATTTTGAAATAAAGCTTTAAGCGCGCGCTAATTGAGCCGCGGCGGGTATGGTACACTCTGTAGTTGATCGCGAGTTGTCATGAACTTATGCTTGAATTTGTGTACTGGTAGGCGCTGATTGTCTGTTTGAAGCATACTTAGTATTAAGTGCCTAAGATTTGCGCGGTAACTGCTGTGAACCTACGAATGTAATTGTCCATTTTTTTTTTATGGTTAAATGGTAACCTCTGAATTTAAACAACCTCATCATAAAGCTAACCTATAACGTAACCCTAAGCAAACCCACGGTAAACCGAAGAGATCACGTGCCTTTAAGGTTTATATGTTAACCGTCAATTACTTTTGCCAGTGCCC
Organism: Amblyomma maculatum; assembly: GCF_055883805.1. Taxonomy (NCBI): domain Eukaryota; kingdom Metazoa; phylum Arthropoda; class Arachnida; order Ixodida; family Ixodidae; genus Amblyomma; species Amblyomma maculatum. The sequence continues at coordinate 235,684,314 of NC_139344.1, forward strand.
TCGAAACCTATCAATCCTAAACGCCCTTAAATTCGTTTCGCAGCCTCCGTGAGTTTACATTTCGTACGGGGTCAAGAAAAGAGGCGGTGAGCTTTTATGAGCTTTCATCCGGATCCGGTGCACTTTGCCCTGCGACCTTCTACTGATTTTCATGCATCCCTAAAACAAATGGACAAAATATATTTTTGTCAGAAACTTGCAGCAGTTACTATGTGGTTCAATCGGTATTTACCAGCTTGAGCTCGAGGTCACGGGCTTTAGTCGAGCTGCAGAAGCCGCATTATGATGGAAATCAGACGCGAAAACGGAAATGTGGTTTGCGATTAATATGACAGCCCGAGGGACTCTAAATAACCCACGTACTGCTTTGGGAAGTATAAATCTGCATGGACTATGTAATCTCTGCAAAAGCACTCATAATATACAGTGTTCTGCAACTTAACCGTCTTGGAAAAGTTTCCAAGACGGTTCCGATAAAGTTGCTGAACACTATATACAAGGCCAGGTCTTGCTATTTTGGCTAAATGAAGCTGCAGGTGTTCTACTGCCCCACACTTGGTTTATGTGGAAGATATTCGGTTAACAGAACATTACATACATTCACTCCAAGCCATATTTTTTTCATGCAAAGAACTACAGCCGCTGGTATCAAGACGGGGGCTCTACAGAAGCCGTAGAAAAATGAAAAGAAAAGAAAAGAAACTACCTCGACGCTTCTTGAACGACGAGGGAGGGGGGGGGGGGGGGGGGGGGCGTGAAAAAGAAAGAAAACTGCTTCTCGCTGCGCGGGACCCGCTGTCCCCCATCGGTCCATCTCTTCTCCCTGCGGCAAAGCGGAAAGAACCACGGGGAGGCGAAAGGCATCGAGGCACCCTACCGCGGGGGGCGACAGGAATGCCGAAGCAGAGAGAGATAGCGGCGAAAAAAGAAAAAAAAAAGAATTGCATGCACCGCACACAGGGAGATTCTCGCTGCTTTTTGCAGCTTCTCTCCCCCCCCCCCCTCCTCCCTTCTTGAGGTCACGTGGCCAAAAGGCGGGAAAACACATCCCGCGCGAGCTAAGATGCGCGGCGCCACTCAGTCGACGGCCAGCCTCCGTGAGTCCGTGTGGGCGCGCGCGATGCCTACTGCCTAATTTTATCGTCCGCTTTTATTTCGCGCAAATTCAATCTGGCTCAACCTCCTGCAGCAGTCAGCGTTTGAAAAGAACAGCCCATATATGCAGCTGATGATTGCAGCCGCTCTGTACAGATTCTTCGTGCCGAAGTTCACCAAAACATGCGTAAGTACATGATCTTTCGGTCTTGATCAGAGGAGCTATTTGCTAGATTCGATATTATACTGAACATAATAATGTATTGTTTTGGAGCATATGTTCGTCTTCTTATATACTCCTTGCATCTTTCTTCATATATATATGTATAATTGGTGTGGGCGCTGATCGCACAGGAAGACTTGCTGAGCCGTTTGGAAACAAGGCTGCGGCTGGCTGCGGTGGCAGAATTGGCTCATTTTGCTCCAGTCTGGGTCCTTGGGTATCTCCTGCCCCAAAATGCTCGCCTTTTAATATGGAAGGACACTCACTATACCGATCAGGTAAGTCCAATTAGCACATATTTTGTTCGATACGACAATATACTGCAACTGTTTTTGGAGCGCGTATATATATGCGCATCTTGTTACTACGTACATTTTTTTTTTTTTTTTTTTTTATATAATCGATGTGTGCGCATTTCGCTCTGATTGCGCAGGAAGACGTGCTGAGCCGACTTGGAAACGATGCTGCGGCGGTGGAATTAGCTATTTTCGCTGCAGTCCGAGGTCCGATCTCCTCTGCCCCAAAACGCCCGTCTTTCACTTCTTCACATCGAAGTGCATGCACTGACATGTATACCGACCAGGTAAGTCTAATTATCGCTGATTTTCTTCTATACGATAATGTACTGCAACTAATTATGTATTGTTTTGAGACTTATGCGCATCTTGTTACTGTAAATGCATATTTTGCAATTGGTGTGCGCGCCTTGCGCTGATCGTGTAGGGAGGCGATATCAGCTGATCTGGAAACTGGCTTCGACAGTGGAAGCTCGTTTCGCCGAAGCCCGAAGTCCTTGGTCTCCTCTACACTAAAACGCTGGTCTTTCGCTTCTTCATGGTGGTGCACTTGCCGGACAGGTATTAGCGCTGATTTTGTTCGGAAAATTCGATTATCCGACTCACATCGATGGGACGCATGCAACCCAGTTAAATGTCAAATGCTATCACTGATATAAATATTGCAGCACCCCTCGCCATAGGGGCGATCAGAAGCTGTACTAGCATCATCGCTACTGCCAAGCAAGCTCGTGCGAGGACTGAGTACAAGATTTATGCCGTGTTTATTATTATTATTATTTTTTTTTTTTTTTTGCTGCTGTAATGATGTATATACGTGAAAATTGATGATTGAGTGATGCGGTATGCTGGCAAGGTAAGTGAGCCAGTGCGTTCATTTGTGGATTTTGGAATTATATATGCGATGCACACAGATCTGAGCCGTTTCACATTGATTTTGCTCTGTGCGCTTGCTTTCTGGGCAAGCAGTTGTATTTTCATCGTGCGGATTATTTCCTGGTGCTTACATGCTCATGAGGTGTTCAGCTAACTTGTTTCAAGCTTTAAGAATTTAGAACGGGTTCTATAAGCTTCTAAGAGTTGGGCTGTCTAAATAGCCGTCTTGGCTGATGAGACAATTTTGAAAATAATGCTCGGTTGTTAAATAACGAAAATAAATCAGATGACTTATCGTTAAATATCCGGTCGCTTTTGCTGTAAAAGTTCCATCTAGTTTGAGAAAATTAAGCTGTATTCTACGGAATAAACTTATTGTAGGTTTCATGTAAATATCGCGGAAACTGTTTGTTCTGCCGCGTTGGAATCCCTCATACGTGCTCTATGACAAGCGCGGACACTTGGTTTTGCTAGAATTATTAAATTGCAGCATTAGCATGCAAGAACGCGCTTCGGGAGGATAAGGTTTGAGTGCGCTACGGTTGCAAATTGCAACATCATGACTCCAGCAAAACAAAGTGATCGCGCCTTTCTCGCGGATTCACGGATCCTGATTACCTATTGCGGCTTTGCGCTAATGCGTTTTCAGTAGGGTCGCATGAAGTCAAGCCCATAAAATATATTGATGTGATAGTGCAGTTGGTGGCAGTGAGCAGACATTATTCTTTCTACCTTTTCACCCTATATTTGCCTGCAATGTAAAAGTCTAGGCGAAAAGGAAATATTTAATTAAAATACTTTTCTTTATACAGCTGACCAAGATGGAACCTGCCGCAGATCCGACCAGTCGCAGACATCAAGTGATCGACAGGCTGCCAAAAGAAGGAGACCAAGCCTCAAGCCCATCTTCCATATGTGGCACACGCGCAGTCATATATATATCCACGCTTATTAAAAAGCAAATCGCGAGCTTTTTCTGAACGCTGTTGACAAATAAATTTTTCACCAAATACTGCAGCTTTTCTTTCTTCATGGCATCAGAAAAGCTACTGCTTTTCTTGATGCACTTGTATGTGCTACCCCGTTATATATGCATGGGCCACGATATATTAAATGCATGGCATGATACCTGCACGAGGGGCGATGCCGGCCACTAATCGGCGTCGGGAAGCAACCGGCCGACGTACGGTCTTTCGTCAGCAAAATGCTAGGGCAGACGAGCGGCCGACCATTCAGTAACACTGGCAGACGGCAGGCCCACGTGCGGCAGGTGGTCGATCACGTCGGGCCAAAAGGTCGGGCCGTCGTCGATTGCCGAAAATCGGCCGACGTTAGGTCAGTGTCAATCCCCGACGCCGGCCCTCATTCGGGTGCCGAAGGTCGGCCGGCCACTTTTTGGACGGCGAGAAAGGTCGGCCCTACCTTTTGCCACACACTTTTTTTTGCTTGGGTACTGAGAGCAGCCTAGACGCTTGAACCACAGAGTAAGATAAGACAGAAGCGCCGACTTTGGCGCGCTGCAATGCATTCGGCATAAGCCGATTTCGATACGCGAACGCCGAGCCCGCGTACGGAGCTTCCCACGATCCCGCCGCTCCCTTTTCCTCGCTGACGCAGATTTGGTTATAGTGGCTAGAAGAGGGGGGGGGGGGGGGGGGCTGTTTTTGCAGATCCTGAGTGCGCAATCACGTGGCACTAGGCGCGCCCTATGGCTGTTCTTTTTTTTTTCTCTCGTTTTACTGAAGGGAGCGAGAGGGTTGCTGCAGGCTATGTGCGCGAAAGATGAAAGGAGGCGCTTGGCCGTCGGAGTGGGGCTTCGAGCTGGAGGAGGGGGAGCGCCTAGCCTACGTCCTGTGAGCAAAGAAAGCACACAGTAGCACGCACGCTTTCTGAAAGAATGAAAGGAGTAGCGGGCAGGCTAGCCAACGTAGACAGCGCGGTTTCAAACCAGTGACGGCAGTGAGCGCCGGTTCTGTGCGTTCACAATCTTTTGCTGTCGTTCATTTTCTTCCGGTGGTTTGGTGGGGTGGCTGGTATTCGAGGCGACGCAGGAACTCGGAGCACTCGGATTCCTGAGTCCGGGTCTTCGCAGCGCGCTGCACGGATCGTGTGCTTGATTTAATGAAAACTTGAAGAGGACTGACCGTAAGCGGGGCCGCACATATATTTAGTATCTGAGTATGGGTTATCTGCACACACACGCGCGCCCACAAACATGCAGTTTGTAATAGCAGAAAAGAAATAACTGTCAAGATTGAGAACATCTTCCAAGGGCGCGTAAATTAATGTTGTCGTTTGGAATTATTTGTTGTGAAATTATACAATATGTTGCTTAACTTATGGACAGACAATTTTTCGTCTCTATAGTTGTTTCCCATAAGAGGCGCAATCCAAGATGCAAAAACATCCCATTGAGAACTATACGCGCGCACAGAAGCAGTCAAATCTTTAGCGCTACCTAAGCTGCCGCTCAGGCCAAATCAGCCCATACCCAACTGCTAGGAAGAAATAAACGATAGGACTGCTCTGCGTTTTGCCGAGGGCAGCTCCAAGCCATCACTGGTTTGAAACCGCGCAGCCTGCGTTAGCTAGCCTGCCCGCTTCTCCTTTCATCCTTTCAGAAATCGTGCGTGCGGGCTGCTGTGTGCTTTGCTCGCAGGACGACTAAGTGCTCCCCATCCTCCAGCTCGTAGCCTCGCTCCGACGACCAAGCGCCTCCTTGCAAAACCTGGGCCAGGGGGCGCTGCGCCGCTCTGTACGTCAGCGCCCTCCATGGAGACCCCGTCAAAACCTCCGCGCAGTGCGGCCGCGTCGTCTGCTCCTTGTCGTCTACTCCGCGCTGCTTTCCAGCACGTGTTTGCGCGCGCGCGCTCGGTTGTTTCTCTCCTCCTCCGGCCGCATTCTGGCCGCCGTAGCGCTCCAACAAAGGGGGCAAGAAAAAAAAAAAAACTGGAATGAAAAAGTGACGGTGCGCTTTTTCGCAAAACTCGTGAAAGTGTTTTTCTCTCTTCTCTCTTTCGTGGTAAAACGATAGTTGTCGGTGTTTTTTTTTAGGTATCTCGTACCGCTCGTATCTCGCACCTCTGTTTGTAACTGGCGGTGCCGCAGTAGTCATCACGGAACCAAGTCGGCCTCAAGAAACAGATATATGTCATTAATGCCATCACTCGACGCTTATAAAGGGAAAACACATACGTCAATCGTTCTATCCTCATACGCGATCCTGCTTCGGGAGCTCAAAACTGCGCATTCGCTACAGGAGATAACTGAACTAGGGATTGCACAACGTAGCTGTGGAATTAAGAAGACAAAGGTTTACTTGGAGAGATGTTCCCGCCTGCATGAAAAGTCGTCAGGCATTTCCTCGCTCTTCGTCTCGCGGAGAGAGGAAACTGCCGAAAAAATGGCATGCCTCGGCTTCTCGTCAGTGATCCAGGTAGTTAAGAAACCCCTCATCGTTCATCATCATCAGCCTGACTATACCCACTGCAGGGCGAAAGCTGCTCCCATATTTCTTCACTTAACCCGGTTCTGTGCTAGCTGCATCCACTTGACCCCCGCGAACTCCGCCCACCTAACTTTCTGCCGCCCCCTGCTACGCTTAGGGTAACAAACTGGATTCCTCATCGTTAAAGGCAGATAAGTCATTGATTTCGGATGGCAGCGCCACAGCAGCGAACTTACCCTAACCGCTGTCAGCATGAACCAAAGGGTAAGGCGGCATGCTTTGTGCCTTTGTAGGGAACGCGTCCTAAACGCGCCGAAAGCCGGCACCACGGCGCCGGCATGCATCGCCTAAAACGTCTGTCCCCAGAGAGTTCAATACGCCCCTTTCAAGTGAGCAGTCACAAATGGAAAGGAAGCTCCCCAACCAGCGCCCGGAGCACTCGTCGCTGTGTACACGCGTATCAATTCTCAACGAGAAGGCTGAACCCTTCATTCTCTGAAGAACATGGAAGAGACATCAAGAGGTGCCACCTGAAGTCCTTCAAAATACCTGTCGCTTGCCTCTGCCGCCGAGTACCGAATTCGCGTTCATGTTTTTTTTTTTTATCTGAGCCTGCCAACAAGCGCTCTTTGAAAACAATGTCCGCGGCGATCAATTAATCATAATTTCTCACTTTCGAAAGCACCGATAAAAAGCGTGCCTCCAGCCAGCCTCTATGTCAGCCGGGGCACAGAAAAAGGCAAAAAATAAGAAACACCACTGGCAAAGAGGGCCGGTTTTGCGCGCACAGACGCACGACCATCCCCCCTCGTCCTCACTCTCCTTCTCCCGCTCCGCGTGCACGTGCGGCTGCCCGTAGCACGCGCTCCCGAGCGAGCGGGCTGCGCAGACTCCGCAGACAGCCGCGCGCAGGGAACCAAAGCTGGAGTTTGCTCCGCGACGCCAGCGCTCGGTTTCCAGCGGAGCGGAACTACAAAACCTACGCGCATCCGCGCCCGCGCTCCGCGTGGCTGTCTGCGGAGTCTGCGCAGCCCGCTCGCTCGGGAGCGCGTGCTACAGGCAGCCGCACGTGCACGCGGAGCGGGAGAAGGAGAGTGAGGACGAGGGGGGATGGTCGTGCGTCTGTGCGCGCAAAGCCGGTGCTCTTTGCCAGTGGTGTTTCTTATTTTTGCTTTTTTTCTGTGCCCCGGCTGATATAGAGGCTGGCTAGAGGCACGCTTTCTATCAGTGCTTTCGAAAGTGAGAAATTATGAATAATTGATCGCCGCGGACATTGTTTTCAAAAAGCGCTTGTTGGCAGACTCAGACAAAAAAAAAACATGAACGCGAATTCGGTACTCGAAGGCAGAGGCAAGCGACAGGTATTTTGAAGGACTTGAGGCGGCACCTCTTGATGTCTCTTCCATGTTGTTCAGAGAATGAAGGGTCCAGCCTTCTCGTTGAGAATTGATACGCGTGTACACAGCGACGAGTGCTCCGGGCGCTGGTTGGAGAGCTTCCTTTCCATTTGTGACTGCTCACTTGAAAGGGGCCTATTCAACTCTTTGGGGACAGACGTTTTAGGCGATGCTGCCGGCGCCGTGGTGCCGGCTTTCGGCGCGTTTAGGACGCGTTCCCTACAAAGGCACAAAGCATGCCGCCTTACCCTTTGGTTCCTGCTGACAGCGGTCAGGGGGAGTTCGCTGCTGTGGCGCTGCCATCCGAAATCAATCACTTATCTACCTTTAACGATGAGAGGTTTCTTAACGGCCTGGATCACTGACGAGAAGCCGAGGCATGCCATTCTTTCGGCAGTTTCCTCTCTCCGTGAGACGAAGAGCGAGGAAATGCCCGACGACTTTTCATGCAGGCGGGGACATCTCTCCAAGTAAACCTTTGTCTTCTTAATTCCACAGCTACGCTGTGCAATCCCTAGTTCAGTTATATCCTCTAGCGAATGCGCAGTTTTGAGCTCCCGAAGCAGGATAGCGTATGAGGATAGGACGATTAACGTATGTGTTTTCCCTTTATAAGCGCCGAGTGATGGCATTAATGACATATATCTGTTTCTTGAGGCCGACTTGGTTCTGCGATGACTGCTGCGGCACCGCCAGTTACAAACAGAGGTGCGAGATACGAGCGGTACGAGATACCTAAAAAAAAACCGACAACCATCGTTTCAACACGAAAGAGAGAAAAACACTTTCACGAGTTTTGCGAAAAAGCGCGCCGTCACTTTTTCATTCGTTTTTTTTTTTCTTGCCCCTTTTGTTGGAGCGCGACGGCGGCCAGAATGCGGCCGGAGGAGGAGAGAAACAACCGAGCGCGCGCGCGCAAACACGTGCTGGAGAGCAGCACGGAGCAGACGACATCATGCTTTTCTATGCGGCGGGGAGCAGACGACGCGGCCGCACTGCGCGTAGGTTTTGACGGGATCTCCATGGAGGGCGCTGACGCACAGAGCGGCGCAGCGCCCCCTGGCCCAGGTTTTCTCCCCTATGCTCTCCAGCACGTGTTTGCGCGCGCGCGGTCGGTTGTTTCTCTCCTCCTCCGGCCGCATTCTGGCCGCCGTCGCGCTCCAACAAAAGGGGCAAGAAAAAAAAAAACGAATGAAAAAGTGACGGCGCGCTTTTTCGCAAAACTCGTGAAAGTGTTTTTCTCTCTTTCGTGTTGAAACGATGATTGTCGGTTTTTTTTAGGTATCTCGTACCGCTCGTATCTCGAACCTCTGTTTGTAACTGGCGGTGCCGCAGCAGCCATCGCGGAACCAAGTCGGCCTGAACAAACAGATATATGTCATTAACGCCATCACTTGGCGTTTACGAAGGAAAAACACATACGTCAATCTTTCTATCCTCATACGCGATCCTGCTTCGAGAGCTCAAAACTGCGCATTCGGTAGAGGAGATAACTGAAGGAATTGCACAGAGTAGCTGTGGAATTAAGAAGACAAAGGTTTACTTGGAGAGATGTCCCCGCCTGCATGGAAGGTCGTCAGGCATTTCCTCGCTCTTCGTCTCTTGGAGAGAGGAAACTGCCGCAAAATATGGCATGCCGCGGCTTCTCGTCAATGACCCAGGTCGTTAAGAAACCCGGCCCTCATCGTTAAAGGCAGATAGGTCATTGATTTCGGATGACAGCGCCGCAGCAGCGAACTCCCCCTGACCACTGTCAGCAGGAACCAAAGGGTAAGGCGGCATGCTTTGTGCCTTTGTAGGAAACGCGTCCTAAACGCGCCGAAAACAGGCCCCACGGCGCCGGTAGCATCGCCTAAAATGTCTGTCCCCAAAGAGTTGAATAGGCCCCTTTCAATTGCGAGCAGTCACAAATGGAAAGGAAGCTCCCCAACCAGCGTCCGGAGCACTCGTCGCTGTGTACACGCGTATCAATTCTCAACGAGAAGGCTGGACCCTTCATTCTCTGAACAACATGGAAGAGACATCAAGAGGTGCCGCCTCAAGTCCTTCAAAATACCTGTCGCTTGCCTCTGCCTTCGAGTACCGAATTCGCGTTCATGCTTTTTTTTTTTGTCTGAGCCTGCCAACAAGCGCTCTCTGAAAACAATGTCCGCGGCGATCAATTAATCATAATTTCTCACTTTCGAAAGCACCGATAAAAAGCGTGCCTCCAGCCAGTCTGTATGCCAGCCGGGGCACAGAAAAAAGCAAAAATAAGAAACACCACTGGCAAAGAGCGCCGGCTTTGCGCGCACAGACGCACGACCATCCCCCCTCGTTCTCACTTTCCTTCTCCCGCTCCGCGTGCACGTGCGGCTGCCTGTAGCACGCGCTCCCGAGCGAGCGGGCTGCGCAGACTCCGCAGACAGCCGCGCGCAGCGCGGGCGCGGATGCGCGTAGGTTTTGTAGTTCCTCTCCGCTCCGCTGGAAACCGAGCGCTGGCGTCGCGGAGCAAACTCCAGCTTTGGTTCCCTATGCGCGGAGCAGACGACGCGGCCGCACTGCGCGTAGGTTTTGACGGGATCTCCATGGAGGGCGCTGACGCACAGAGCGGCGCAGCGCCCCCTGGCCAGGTTTTCTCCCCTATGGCCTCCGAGATCACCTCCGCGCGCACGTTTCTCTCCGGCCTTTCCAATCAGCCGGAGAGAGCGTAAGTTGGAAAAGGGGCGTAGCAGCGTCTTTCGCCGCACCGCGGCGCTCGCCACCTATGAATCAACGGCTGGAAGATTGGTGGCTTAAAAGCAGAGAAGTGACATAATGTTAGTATTGTAGGAGCAAAATTTAATAAATAGAATGATGGTTTAGTTAACCATTCTAAATCAATAATTAAGATATATGGAGAAAAATGAGCATGATAGCTACTGCTACCACCCCGTTTCAAAGGGGACGCTCCTATATTCCATCCATCCATCCATCCATCCATCCACCCACCCACCCACCCACCCACCCACCCACCCACCCACCCATCCATCCATCCATCCATCCATCCATCCATCCATCCACCCACCCACCCACCCACCCATCCATCCATCCAACCACCCACCCACCCACCCACCCGTCCGTCCGTCCGTCCGTCCGTCCGTCCGTCCGTCCATCCATCCATCCATCCATCCATCCATCCATCCATCCAGTGTTCCGCCGCAGCATGGCGCAAACTATAAAACACGAGTTTCCTCAGCTTGCGCTCTTACCAAAGTCGAGCTGCCAGCTTCAAAATGCCACGGGCAAGACGGCAGCCAACAATTTCGCTATCGTTAAAGTACTAATAAAATAAGGCCCACATGCGCAAAGTTAGGCAGCGACTACCCGAAGCTGCATGCCTGCCCGAATTGCATGCATACGTGCTCTGGCGCTCTCTGCTGCGGTTCCGCGTCTTTTTTTTTTTTCTTTTTTTTTTTGTCTCCATACATTTGCGGGTTCATTAACTCGCTAAATACATTATTTATGAGTGCGGCGACTTGCATAAACATCCATCGCACGAATGCAATTCTCTAAATGGTTCCGCCACAGCCACATGATTGCTTACTTAGATGCAATTGCTTACGTGAAGAAAAAAGTCGTCTTAGATTCGAGTGAATACGGTATATATTTTTTTGTATTTGAAAATTACAAATAGAATAGTTGTGAGGGAAAAACAAGAATACTTGTATTACACGTATTACGTGTAAGTTCACTTTTTTACCCATACATCGCTTTCAGATGAATAAACACGACATCACAGCATAGAGTATGTTTTTGGCAGTGAGGCCATTAACTTACTTTTTGTGTTTGAAGAGATGAAATTGTCGAAAAGTGAAAACCCCTCCTTACTCATGTTCCTTGAAGCAGTTCAGATGTTATAAACTAATTCCTAAAGGATGTTAAGTTTCGTTTACTGTAAGCAAATAAGATAATAAAATTTAAAGACCAGCCCCAAAGCAGCAAATGGGTGTATGGTTTCAGAACCTGGCACTGCACATGTGACACATGAAGTTTGCACTTGTCTCACTTATTGTTTGTCCAGGAAAGCGATTGTTAACATGAGCATGTCAAATAAGCAGCTACGGTGGCGCACAGTTCGAAAGTTGGAGGCGTAACTAACTTGCACACATTTTGAACGAGGCTTTTGCATATGGAGCTCTGTTCAGCTGTTGGGACTACAGGACTCAGTTTGCGTTATCCAAAACCTTTATTTAGTGCTATTTCACATAAAGTTTGCATGCACGGGGTGTGCTGCCCACAGTACAACCAAGGCTTTCGCACATGGAGTTCTGTTCACCCTCTTGGGACTGCATGGCTCACTCAGTTTTCGTTATCCCAAATATTTAGTGACGATTTCACATGCATAATTATGCATGCACGTGGTGTGCGACCCACAGGTATGCCAGAAGCGCCTTTGGTCGCAGAAGTAGTGCAGATAGGTAGGCTCCACAGGTAGGTTCTCTGTTCTCACTAATCTGGATGATCATTAAGAAAGAATAACAAAGAGGCTTATATCGGCAGTGCGCACTACTCAGTCTCGCGTAGCCTGTGAGGGAGGGAATGACACAGGGCCTTCAATCTGTATATCGTCAGCAAAGAACACATGCTTCGAAGTGAACTTCACTTCTTATTAGTGATATTGATCAACAAGAAATTAATAGTGCACTCATTTTATGGCTGTAAGGTAATTTATTACAGAGTAGAAAAAAGAATAGCTACAGAGGCATTCCGTACAAAATTCAGAAGTCGTGGGTTTGGATCCCACCCGCTGCACATGACATTTTTTAAAATGATCTTGCAGCTGTAAGTTATTACACTATAAAGTTTTCATCGATCAGCACCACAGATTTCAAAATATATGTATAGAAACATTCCCCTATGCTTTCTATTAGCCATACAGCTAATTTCAAACTTCTTAGCTTCTTTCAAAAGTCTTAAAATTGAATAAACCAGTTCTTGTCTGTAGGTATGCATGTGGTTCATAGATCACTGGTTATAATAGGTCCATCTGTGGTTGTGAATCAGTCTGTTGTAACAGTGTTTCGATTCTGCAGACTTCTTTTACAGCAGACCAAAAAACTTCATCTTGAGATTACAGTATATTATTTGGCAGTCCATGCTTTGTAGGTCATTCTAATTTATTATGCTTTGTGGCATTGTGCTGAAATAAGCAGAAGGTTTGGTTTTCTTTTCTGCTATGCTTTCAGGTGGCCTGATTGCATTTCTTCTGTTTCTGCTGCGTTCACTCTATTATCTCACTATGAGGGTGTCGCACATTGAAGAGCCTGCGTGAAGTTGTGCGTTTCTGTGGTGCGCATGGAGTGTGGGAGGTCTCAGTGGCTACACCTTGTGGTCTGGTATATTTCTCCTGTAGCCTCTACCGCCCCTTACCATCCAGTTTTGAAAGTTGGACGAGTTTCTTTTCAGCGCTTTTTTTACACTACTTTTGTGCTGCAGTTGTGTACATACACGTATGTAACATTTGACTGTTAAGTAATGCTAGGGGTAGCTCTCTTGTGGGCAAGTTATAGTATTCCTTTATAAATGTCCTCACAGAAGCACCCTGTGGAAGCGTGAATGGATGTGTTGTGAAGCCTGCTGCTTTTCTCTGTGTAAATCCTGAGTTGCAAACTATTTTGGAACTGGTTGTTGGATGGGAAATAAAGCAGTGTGCATATCCCTCGACTCATGATTTCAGACTTTGATGCAATGAAATTATCTTCTGCTTCTTTGGGAAAGGCTGTGCCTCAGTCATGCTGTACACTAATTTTTTCAAGTAGTTAAGCAGGCTGTTATATTGCATTGGAAAAATCGGGGCCCAAGTTTTCTTAGTCCCTGCTGAAATTACTTTTAACTATTGTTATTGTTAAAAATACCTGCAGCTCATATGCACTAAAGTGTCCCATGCACCAAATGCTGGCTGTATGGTTGTAAGCAGTCCCGTCCAGTTTTTGAAGCATATTGCTGCAATATGCTTTTATTGTTAAAAGTTCCCAGGCCATCAGGTTTGCTCCTTTTCTGTGCATTGCAACTTGTGTGCATCCCTGGCACTCTGGATCTTTGAGGCATATAAAGACCTTTTATCCCATTCTCTGTAAACCTGTGCAAGGCCTGGTGTGGCACGACTATGGCTCTGCTGCATTGCCCACTGGCATACCACTAGTGATCTGGAAAGCTTTGAAAAGGGACTTTTGCCTTATGAGAATATCCCTCTGTTCGTGGCAAGAGAGCATTTTGCTTTTACCAGCTCTGAACAAGTACTACCATCAGTTGCTTGCCAGTGGTTGTTCAGTTGGCGCAGATGTAGCGGGAAGTACTAATGAAGCTAGAAAAGATGCTTTAGTTAATCGAGCTTGTTCATGTTTAGCTACACCTGCTTTTATCTAGTATCAGTGCATTAATCTTCAGCAAATTATGCTCAGTTATGCACAGCTTCAGTAGCATAACATAGCATGAAGAATGCAAGTTATACTAGAAACTGTGGCCATGGTATATATAATAAGGCCAGTTTTCAATTTGTATTTAATTCTTTAGTGTTATGTCCTCAGTTTGTAAGGTCAAGGAGTTTGGAACCTTTCTTGCTCAAATTTTCTGCAGCTTGTTCTGGTTTGAACTTGTGTGTAGTTTTTTATCAACAGACTGCAAAAGTGTTAAATTTGTGCATGGGGAAATGAATTGAAACTGGTGCTATGGAATTTTGAAAGGCATTCTTCAAGACATGTATAGTGTATGTTGTCCAATGACCATGCAATGCAGATTGTTCTGGTGAGCTGAACGTTTTTTTGTGGCTTCTGCATGAAGGGCATATCTGAAGTACCTGCTGGACAAATGTGCAAGATTTTGTGTACCTGTACTTTGAATGCATGAAACCAGTAGCCATACTTGTGGTTAGGTCATTGCTAGCTTGGTACTGCAGTTTAGAGAAAAATGTTCTGTTGTGTTTTAGTGATGTGCATGGTTACTTGGCCACATGTTGTAAATTTTTGGGCCATAGGTTTTGATTTGTATAGACTTGCATGCTACTGCTGCATGACGAAAATATCTTTTAGTAGAGATACTTGCTTTTGATTTGCTTATTCTTACAATGTATTGAATTAGCACATATTTTTAATAAATTTACTTTAGGCTTATGGCCAGTGGAAGTCAAAGCATGTACCTTGTTCTGAATTCCTTTAATTTTCTCACACTTCTCTGTGGCTGCCATGTCCTGACATGGTTTGGTAAAAAAGCTAGCAATGATATCATTTATGCCTCTTTTTGCCTGAATTACAGTGTCGCAGGACTAGGTGTATGCAAAGCAATGGTGAATAATGGCTTAGGCTGTCATTGCTGGCTGTGTATGTGTGTCCGTGTGCACATGGAGGATGTCTGGGTTAGCTGCTGCAAATCTTTGATGGTAAAGCCTTGATTTTAATCTTCTGTATGAATATAACATTTTCTAGTGTGTGTGTGTGCATGTGTTCAGCATTTGTGAATCAGCTTTCTCCATTTCAGTAGTTTTTTTAAAGGCTCAGACTGTAGTCTAAGAAGCTTGTTGGGTATTTATAAAAGAAACATGGGAACTAAAGGTCAACTACAATATCTTTGGTTCTCCACAACACTTCTGAGAGGGCATTCTGTAGAACTGACTGGGTCTTCCTAGGGGTCCAAAATTGTGATTAAAGGGGCGATGACAGGGTCGTTGGACATGTTGCCGTTTTATACTTCTGTGATATAGACCATTTTACGACCCTTCGAGAAACCGGTTTGACAGGACTGTTAAGGAAGTCGTCGACACTTTCCTGTGCTACGATAGCAGCCCAGGTTCCCAATATGGCAGCACCCTTCACCCCTTTGTAAAATCGTGAATACAAGTCTGCGATTCTACTCGCACAGTTTTAGTGCCCAGCACAAAGCGCATATTACAAAAAACTTGAGCAGCAACTGCCATTTTGAAATGCTCGTGATATCTCAAAAGAATAGACGGGAGCCGTCTGCAATGCAGGCTGCGAGAGATGTAGCTTGCCGTAGGCTGCACTCACCCCTGTCAATGCATGTGTGCAGGAGGGGTCCAGCAAACCGGTCTACGTCAGTACATCTCCAGCGAGCTAAATCTCTCGATTACTGCCGGCATTGCAGATGACGCTCTGTCGTCTCTTTTAACTGTAGTCTTTCAATTTCTGTGAATTCCGGTCTGCCCAGAGTTTGACCCTCTTTTTCGGATTGAGGAAACCCTCTGAACAACTGTGGATACGTGCTTGTCGAGTGCGTTTAGGCCGCTAAAAGAATGTACACTCAATTGCCGCAACATTTTTATTTAATAAATAACAACAGTATTAGAAATGCGTATCCCGAATGAAATTATGCATAAAAATAAATATATAAAGTAACGGCAGCGCTCCGCTGGGCAGAAGAGATTGCGCCTGGCTTGCTGACCAAGATGACCATGAACATCACCGGCAGCAATCTGCATTGGTGAAAAAAGAATGAAGCTAGTGAATCAAGAAAGACTGCAGCCTCACAGAAATCTGATTAAACATAGCGATAGATCACTGGAAGGTACGATGTGGCGACCATATGATGGATTGGATGCTAGTAAGAACAAAGCCTATCATAATACAGCCTATAAAAAAATCCTGTTTAGGGAATTTTTTCTCTTTTAGAAAATTTTAGGCTGACTACCTTAGGCTTATAAGAAATAAACCTACAAGAAATTCAGAATCTCACTGTTGAACAGATATTCGAATTTAGCTGAGGGCGACTACCTTAGACTACCCTTCCCCTCCCACACTCTGTCACCCTCATCCCTCATCAGGAGTAGCATGCTAGGCTTACCACCAGGCAGACATCTCCTGTTGCCATTAAAATATCTCTCTCTCTTAGCACAGAAGAAAACAATTATCATAAGCGCGGCCATTGTTATGGTATGCACAGTAGAAATAGATGGTCATATTTCATCATCATCATCATCAGCCTGACTATACCCACTACAGGGCAAAGGCCTCTCCCATATTTCTCCACTTAACCCGGTTCTGTGCTAGCTGCATCCACTTGACCCCTGCGAACTTCTTAATCTCATCCGCCCACCTAACTTTCTGCCGCCCCCTGCTACGCTTTCCTTCCCTTGGAATCCAGTTTGTTACCCTAAGCGACCATCGGTTATCCTCTCTTCGCACTACATGTCCTGCCCATGTCCATTTCTTCTTCTTAATTTCCACTACAATGTCGGTAACTTGAGTTATTTCTCTGACCCACTCTGCACGCTTCCTATCTCTTAATGTTACCCCTACCATTTTTCGTTCCATAGCCCTCTGGGTTGTCCTCAACTTAAGTAGAACTCTCTTGGTTAGCCTCCACATTCCAGCGCCATAGGTGAGTACAGGTAAGATGCAACTGTTATATACTTTCCTCTTTAGCGATACCGGTAAGCTGCTAGACATAATCTGCGAGTGCTTGCCAAATGCGCTCCATCCCAATCTTATTCTTCTTGTTATTTCCTTTTCATGGTCCTGATCTGCGATTACTACCTGTCCTAAGTAGACATATTCGCCTACTACTTCCAGTACTTCGCTACCTAATGTAAACTACTGTTCCTTCCCAAGGCTGTTGAACATTACCTTAGTCTTCTGCATATTGATTTTCAAGCCTACCTTTCTACTTTTCCTGTCTAGGTCATCAATCATTATTTGTAGTTCATCTCCCGAGTTGCTTAGCAAGGCAATGTCATCAGCAAATCGCAGATTACTGAGGTATTCTCCATCTACCCTTATCCCTAACTGCTCCCATTCCAAGTCTCTGAATACTTCCTCTAAGCAAGCTGTGAATAGTACTGGGGAGATTGTGTCTCCTTGCCTAACACCTTTCTTTATGGGAATTTTGTTTCTTTATGCAGAACTATGGTTGCTGTGCAGCCACTGTATATATCTTCCAGCACTTTCACGTACGGCTCGTCTACCCCCTGATTTCGCAATGCCTGCATCACCGCCGAGGTTTCAACTGAGTCAAATGCTTTTTCGTAATCAATGAATGCTATGTATAAGGGCTGGTTATATTCCACGAATTTTTCTATCACCTGATTGATGGTATGGATATGATCGATAGTAGAGTACCGTTTCCGAAACCCTGCTTGATCCTTTGCTTGATTGAAGTCTAAGGTTGTCCTGATTCTATTAGCGATTACCTTAGTAAATACCTTATACGTAACAGACAGTTGATTGGTCTGTAATTTTTAAGGTCCTTAGAGTCCCCTTTCTTATGAATGAGGATAATGTTTGCATTCTTCCATGGTTCCGGTACCGTCGATGACACCAGGCACTGCGTATACAAGGTGGCCAGTTTTCTAACACAATATCCCCCCCGTCCTTCAGCAAATCCGTAGTTATCTGATCCTCTCCAGCTGATTTCTCCCTTTTCATAGTTTCTAGTGCTTTCTTGATCTCGTCCTTCGTCACTGGTGGAACGTCTGAATGTTTTTCCCTACCGCCAATCTCATTATGATCCTGACTACTTTGGCTACTGTAGAGATTTGTATAGAACTCCTCGACTACTTTGACTATCTTATCCATATTCGTGATGGCGTTGCCCGCCTTGTCCCTTATCGCATACAACTGGTTTTTGCCTATGCCCAATTTCTTCTTTACCGCTTTAAGGATTCCCCTGTTCTTTACAGCATGCCCAATTTTCTCCATGTTATACTTCCTTATATCGGCCACCTTGCACTTATTGATTAGCTTTGATATCTCGGCCAATTTGATCCGGTCTGTTGGATTGGAAGCTTTCATTCTTTGGCGTTTCTTAATCAAATCTTTCGTCTCCTTAGACAGCTTACCGGTATCCTCTATAACTGTCCTACCGCCTACTTCTACCGCGCACTCAGTAATGATATCTCTGAAATTATTGTTCCTTGCTTCTAGGGTAATGTCGCCATCCTCGGTTAGAGCTGAATACCTATTTTGTAACGAGATTCTGAACTCTTCTGCCCTCCCCATCACCGCTAATTCGTTGATGGGTTTCTTTCTTACTAATCTGTTGCATTCCTTCTTCAGATTTAGGCTAATTCGGGAGCTCACCATCCTGTGGTCACTGCATCGCACTTTCCCGATTACCTCTACATCTTGCATAATGGCGGGGGTTGAACACATTATGAAGTCTATTTCATTTTTAGTCTCCCCGTTCGGACTTTTCCATGTCCATTTCCGGTTCTTCCGTTTGCTGAAGAAGGTATTCATGATTCGTAAGTTATTGCGCTCTGCAAACTCAACTAGTATTCCTGCTATTCCTAGAACCAATGCCATAGTCACCTACTGCCTTGTCTCCTGCCTGCTTTTTCCCTACCTTGGCATTGAAGTCTCCCATTAGTACAGTATACTGCGTCTTTACTTTTCGCATTGCCGATTCTACATCTTCGTAGAAGCTTTCAACTGCCTGGTCATCATAACTACATGTAGGTGCATAGGCCTGTACAACCTTCAGTTTATACCGCTTATTAAGCGTAATTACGATGCCTGCCACCATCTCATTAATACTATAGAATTCATCGATATTACCCGCTATATACTTATTGACAAGGAAACCTACTCCTAGTTCTCGCCTCTCTGGTAAACCTCGATAACACAGTACATGCCCATCCTTCAGTACAGTATATGCCTCATTCGGCCTCCTAACCTCCCTAAGCCCTATGACATCCCATTTCATACCTTCTAGTTCCTGTAAGAGCACTGCTAAACTAGCTTCACTAGCTAGGGTTCTAGCATTAAACGTTGCCAGGGTCAGTTTCCAATGGCGGCCTGTCCAGCGGAGCCAGGCTTTCTTAGCACCCCCTGCTGCGTCACAGGTCTGACCGCCGCCGTGGTCAGTTGTTCCGCGGCCGCTGGTGACTGAGGGCCGGGGTTTTGTGGAGCTTATCATGAGAGGTTGTGGCCAATTACTGCACCAGGGCGGCCAACTCCTGTTCTGGTGAGGGAGTGCGTTGCCGGAGGTGTTCACCGGCATCGGGTCGCATCCCAAACCTGTTTATGCAATTCCATCGACACGCGGATTTTTTTTTTTTTATTCCGGTGGAGAATTGCGCGACACCGGGATTTGAGCCCCGGTCCTCTTGCATGCGAGGCGGTTGTTCTACCGCTACGCCACCGCTGCTGCCTTTTAGGACACCATATTTAGGACACCACTAAGCTCTCTGAGGACACGAAGCATTTCAACAGGAAATGCAAAAGCATCAAAGCTATGGACAGAATCGAACTTAAAATGCTATTAAAGCTAAACAATAAACGCAAGGGATACAAACTGGAGTATAATGTGGAGAAAACCTGGCAACCCTTGAAGGATAGACCCCGTCGGGGTGGCGCAGTGGTTACGGCGCTCGACTACTGTTCCCAAGATGCGGGATCGAATCTCGGCCTCGGCGGCTGCTTTTCGGTTGAGGCAAAAGTCGAGGCGCCCGTGTGCTGTACGATGTCAGTGCACGTTAAAGAACCCCAGGTGGTCGAAATTTCCGGAGCCATTTCCATTACGGCGTCTCTTATAGCCTGAGCCGCTTTGGGACGTAAACCCCACACACCAAACCAAACCTTGAAGGATAGAGGCAGCCTTTTAAAAGTGGGCAAAAGGAAACTGGCGTACGCAAAAGTCCTATTTAGGCGTCAAGAGACAGGGAGGCTGTTGTCTTTATTAATGTGGAGAATGGGTTCTGCAGACATCTGTATAGTAGGCGAAGTAATCATCACGATAATGGCATTGGCAGTGTAGCAGAGATGAAACACAGGGCCAGTAAAAAAAGAGGAAGTAAGAACAAGGTTAGAACTCTGCTGCCCCATCAATGTTTACTAAATCATAGAATCATGCCCATATACGCTGTTCATTTTAGCTAGAGTATAATTATTCCCCATTACTTCCTGTCGGTTTGCATCTTTTTGTCGTTTTTGTATCCAACTCTGATGTTTTTAGCTTATAAGGAGTTCAATGTTGAGTAATGGCAAGCTAAAGTCACCCCGTACTCTACTCTTGGGAGGTGCTTATAAGTTTGTATTCATGGTCCGAGTATTACTGAATTGGCTTCTGCCTAATTTAATTCTATTTCCCTCCCATGGTTCTAATCTGCAGTCACTACTTCTCCCAATTTATTGATATACTACCTCTATCACCATGGATAAAAGCCTGCACACTGTTCCAGCAGATACGCGAGCATGCAGGTTGCATATCTGCTAGCAGGTCTCGAACCTCTGCAAAGAAATGGGATTATGACATGCTTCCGCTTTCATGACATTGGAAAATTGAGTGTCTCAGACACTGAAGCTGCCAAGCACCGAGATGTCTTTCACTCCTGGTCGTGAGATTAGACACTTTTTGCGCAATTCAAAAATGTGGGGTAGTTGGCCTGTGCAAGTGAGATGCAAGAGAGCGAGAGTTAAGTAAGACATCAGA
Organism: Amblyomma maculatum; assembly: GCF_055883805.1. Classification (NCBI taxonomy): domain Eukaryota; kingdom Metazoa; phylum Arthropoda; class Arachnida; order Ixodida; family Ixodidae; genus Amblyomma; species Amblyomma maculatum. Next base: position 235,705,050 of record NC_139344.1, read on the forward strand.
GGGTGAGAGATTGTTCAAAAGAAAATTAACCACGGAGAGATATTCAAACCATACACACAAGGACAAAGTCCACTCTCACATTTCTGCAATAGCCTTGACCGGTGCGGACCCTCTTTAATGCCGGCAACTGTAGTCGAGCATAGTTATTCTTTCCTGCTAGAGGTCTTCCACCGTCGTGTTCATTTACCTCTGTCCCGTTCCTTCGTCCGAGGTGGCTGGTAAAGAACATCAGCCGCAGAACGCACAGGCTGCGGACGCCAACCAGATATTGCCAGGCAGTGAGGACGGCTGCAACAAGAAAATAGCCAATTTTAATGGAGGCTCGACGACTTCGAGACGTCCAGACACCCGCACAGGAAAAATTTGGGAACGTTGACTTTAGGCAGGAGAAGAAAAGCAAGGGTGTCATTGCTCTGAAGGTGATGTTGAAGTGTCAACACAACAGCGGCAACATTGAGCGCCAGCTTCGCAGAGAGATAGAAACAGTCACACTTCAGGCATCCTGATATCCTAAGGTTGTGTAGCTGCTTCCACGGCGATACTAGAGTTTACCTTATACCAAAATATGCACTGAAATGAGAACTGTACAAGGAGCTTACCAAAGCCAAGATTATTGAGGAAAAGTTTGCTAGGCACTCCAGTACTGCCACAGCAGGAAAGTAATTCACTGTGATATTTATAGCCAGAGAACATCCTTATCAGTTACAATGCTGTGATCACGGCAGGCTTTTGGTGTGCAGTTTGTGCTCTGCCCTCAATGCATTAAACCCTGTTTGGTACCATGGATTACCTACCATCTAACATGGAGCGTCTATATGAGAAAGTGGATATTTGGTATTTGGGTGCTCTCCTCCGAGTTCCTCTTTGGAACGCCTCCGTTTAAGACAAGCTGTGCCAAGCATATACCTACAATAGGATCAGGCATGTGGACCTGCAGTTCTCTAATCGCGTCTCTGATGATGCCAAGGCTTTCATTTCTAGGCTACTGCGGAAGGAGCCAAGGGAAAGGGCAAGCCTAGAAGAAGTGATGGCGTGCCCTTGAATCACCAGAAATGCAGATGGACCTGAACAGAAATTTTACCATCTCATCCGACCAGCTGACATGTCCTGTGATGCCCCCGTCATCCATAACGGCCACCGGTTATCGAACCCCGTTCATGATTTAAACTACGATACCAGTAACTCTCGTTTTTCTGTAACATACTGTAAATAAATGCACCATTAAGGATGTTACACTCTAACACTGTTAACGCTGTCCCATCGTATTAACCTTTAAACGCTGTACTTAAATGGCGTGGCAGGGAAGTGCTTACAGTCCCATCAATGTTCCATTTGGCATGTGTTGCGGGTAAGCCCATTAAGTTATATGCGGCAACGGCCGCTGGCATTAGCAGCTCGTCAACTATCCACCAGGAGCTAACTTGCCTCCTGTGTCAATTATATGTTATGTTCGTGTGCGGAAACTTAACTGCAGCCAGATGCTAGTTGTGAGCATCAAACGCGGAAGTAAAACTTGGTATGCCCAACGAACGCGGATTGTCATGGTTTACGATCAAACTGGCTACTCCAGAGCGACTAGTGGGGGAAACTGGACGGTAACAGGCTGAATCTCTCTCAACTCGATTTTTAACTCGTGCACATTGAAAGCATTGCGAGTAGAAAATTTCAGCCTGTGCACCAGCGCAACTCATCAGAGACTATTTGGAAGCAAACTCACACTGCGGGGCACTCGCTGCTCCGCTCCATGGAATTCGCCCCGGATTCCAGTTCGCCATAGAGAACGACCTAGGCCCGTTGTCTGTTTCCTGGCCAAGGAGGGCTCTCATAGCTTGGCGATGCCTAATGAAGTGATCGTCGTGGGATAAAGATGGCGTGTGTTCGATGGACGTGATTCAATGCCTCGCTAGCATGCTCGCTAGCCTCGCGCAGGAGCCGGGCGCCCGTTGTATGGCGCCACCGTCGCCTTGGTGGAACAGCGCCGCCCGCGGCGGAATGCCGAAACAGCGGAATGCCGAGGCTCAGCGGCGCAGTCGTTTTCGTTCTGCGAGGCGTTTTTGAGCCTGTCTCTACCCGTCGTTTTGCGGTGTGGCTTTGAGCTGCTTTGAGCGATTGTAAGGAGTATTTTTTGACCGGGAAATTTTGAAAAAGAAAAGGACCGTTCTCAGCATGGCGTGCGTGTTTTTTTTTTTTTTTTTAACCGCCCGGCGCATGGTATTTCTGTTATATACTCGAAAATGCCGCGCGAGTGATTTCATCATGCGCTAGGAACACCTTCGTTAGGCACTTGTTAAGACGACTTCGAAGACGGGAATTGCGCCTGCACTGCGCGTCCATCTTATATTAGATCTAGCCGAAACCTGCCTGAAGATCAAATACCGCCGAGCCGTGTAGCCGTGGCGCCGTAGTAGTGGTAGTTGTAATGGTTAGCTTTCATGTAAAATGAAAAAGATGCTGCACCTGTCTTTTTTAGTAATAGCTAGGCTCAAACGATTCAGAGTAAAATAATAGCAAATGACATTCCAGTTTCAACCTTGCAACGAGAGTTGTAACAGGAGAAAAATAAACAAGCAAGACAAAAGTAGGATCAAGGTTGGAATAGCAAACACACATATACTTCCAGGACTTCCTGCACAGTTACGCTACATTTAGCTCGCTGAACCCGGCCTTGAGACTATCAAACTTAATCATAATATAAGCCAAATGAGTAATGCATCATTTTTACATATACGACAATGCTCTTGTTGAACTCTTCGGAGCTGCTACATATAATTGACTTAGAGAATATTATACTATACATGCCTTTCTCCTGTCATGCTGCGGAGGTTGTGAAAAGAAAAAAAAATTAAATTTCCTGCTAGCGTTCTCTCAGCGCAGGAAGTTCAGTGCGATTGACCGCACCAGCCTTGAACATCTGAACCCAGGTAACGCAAAACGTCACTGGAACGTTATCTGAATGGCCACAAATGTCAGAGAGCAACGTTGCCTGATTGTTGCTAATGTCACTATTTTTGATCACCAGATAACGTTATGCACTAATGTTTCTACAACGTTCTGAAAACGTTGACGTTATGTTATTTCAACGTTATACCAACAAAAAATGACGAAAGAAACGTTGCCTGTACATTACTTTAATGTATTCTAAACAATGCATGCGATACCTTCCTCAAGGAGCTTCTAGGCAAAAACTACATAACCCGCACCATCTGTTCCTACTAGACAAGGTGCAGCCATTGCTGATGAATCGTGCATGAGTGCGTTCTGCCTTCCTGAAGTGACTAATGTATGCTTATATGTCGACAAGGCACCGACCAAAAGGCAGTTACGCAGTAATCGTGGTCTGCTGACTGCTGACCGGTCACTTGAATGACACAGCCAGTGCAAAAATTACGTCAGGTGCACATGTGAGATCATTTACACAATTTATTTGGCATGATTGTACATCTGTTGAGTCAGCAATTCCATGAAGAGACGAGCAATCACATAGCTGCCAGGTCATCCATTCCATGAATTAGGCCACTAAATTAAAAGAACAAAAACACAAAAAAGATTACTCAGCCAAAATTCAAAACAGCACTTGCAAAGTAATCAGACAACTAAAACTAAATTTGCAGGACCAGAATTACTTGTGCGTGGAGCGTGCCAATATTTATTGGACAGATAGTACAAAAATAAAGAACACCAGGACACCCACTGAATTTCCGCTTTTAAAACCATCAAAATTACAGCTGATGTAACATTAATGGCCTTACACTATATCCTAGAAGTTTACTTTTATGTCCCATAGGTTTTGCCTATGCTGTTCCATATGATATGCTGGAAAGCTAAGTGACTGTGACAAGTCCAGTTTTTGCACAGCTTGATGCACAAGTAGACTAAATGATAGTCCAGCTTCCGTACATAGCATAACAGACCTACCGTTTTTTGCAGCGTGCTGGTACGTGGCGAAAATGGTCGCCAATGTCATGTCTCATGTCCACTTCCTTGCCCAACAGGCAAGACTGCCGGAGGGCCACTGCGCAAACAAAACAATATCATAGACTTACGGCAGTAAACCTAGACACTGATATTTACTACAAATTAACAAAACCCATTACATCTGTTATGAACTGTGAACACGCTTATGCATACATTGAATTGTGCATCTCAATCTATTGTACGACTCAATGAATCCACACCATTTGCACAACATTCTTCAGAAGCCCTGAAATGAGCAGAAGAAAAAAAATTAGAAAATAGATTAGAACGCAGCAGCAAAAATGGACTGCTGGCCAGAATTTAAAAACTAGCCAAATATATATTTGTGCCAGAATAAAACCACAAATATAGAGCTATAATGTGCACTGCACAGTAAAATGTTGCTTACAACACCCACTACAGGCACAAGGAAAGTGTTTACCTTGGATGCCGCTTTCAGCTTGTGCTGCTGGGCTCACTGGTACTTGTGCTGGTCTCGGTGGAGGACGGCCAACGAATGGTAGCTGCTCGGCTTGTTGTGTAGGAACTGCAGATGGTAGGCGATGATTATCGCAGCTTTCATCGCTTTCACTTTCCTCACAAACAAAAAGAGCCTTCTGTTTCCTTTTTTTTTTTTTTTTGTTGGAATGTTGCTGCTGTCTTCATCCGATACTGCAGTTAAAAATGTTTCAATTCAGTTATTTCAATAGTGGCTTGCTAAAGTAACGTTCACAAATATAGCAGTAAAGCAAATGGAATATGCATGATTAATATAGAAAGTGTAAACATATCAGGCAAAAACATTTTAGCAGCAAAACTGGACTCATACTTCCATACAACGCCTTCTTGGTGGGCTTTCTTGGCCTTTTTGTCAGCCGTTCCTCATCAGTTGTCAAATCTGACACCTCTTCAGCTTTCTTCTCTCTTCTTTTTGTGTCAGCATATGTTGCTGCAAGCAAAGAGTTCAGTGTAGAAAGATTGAATGACACGGCTAAAGGGAAACTGAATGAAAATAGTAAGCAGACCCGTGAAAAGGCAACGTTCATGCTTAGCAACAATATTATTGAAATAAGAGCATAACAATATCACTATAACAGGAACCTTGAGCCAATGAGCAACAAACACGATTACTGATAAGAGTCATTAAATTAAATGATGTGTGATTATTTCACCATTTTGGCTCAAAAGTTCTCCCCTCTGGCAGTGCTTAACTTATGTGCATCGTTGCCTTTGTACACTGCCACAACCAAGAACCTAAAGCTCCAACAGTACCCTATAATCACAATACTATCTTGTGACAAAAAAAATGACATACTAGCCTCCCCTAAGATTCGGCATTTGTGTGCAATCCATTCTTCTCCAGGCTCCTCGCAGTCTTTTATAGCGCTTGGGCAACGAGACGGGGTTCGGTATGGCGGCCATAATGTTTCCCCATTCTGCACCCAGAATTTTGGGGACAGCAGCAACTCCATCCGCACTGCTGAATTCGACGATGTAGAACATCCTACAAGATTATAGCGCAGTTAGCATAACAACAAGCACTAGTGCCAAGCCAAAGGCATTATTTTCTAAGTGCCTCTGTTGAAGAGACACTACTGAGTTGCACTTCACTGCTCAAGTTTCCAATCAATGAGGGTCAATTTATGGTCAGTGTGTATTTTGCCAGCAGCTGCGCAAGATGCATGTCATTGAAACTAGTTTTCTTTGCACACTTATTGCTGGCGTTTCAGGAAATTAAATCGTTGCAAACACTATCTCCTACTTGGCATGTGCTAGAAATTTTCATCAACAAAAAGTTTACTGCTGATTTCTAAAGTAAAAACAGCGCAACACAGTCGTGGCGAACAATTTCAGCATACCTAACTTCCAACTATTTTCAGTCCACGCAGATGACACACACACACACACACACACACACACACACACACACACACACACACACACACACACACACACACACACACACACACACACACACACACACACACACACACACACACACACACACACACACACACACACACACACACACACACACACACACACACACACACACACACACACACACACACACACACACACACACACACACACACACACACACACAGCGCCAAAATGCTAAACCGGAATGGCAAAGGGCGCACACACACACTGAGCAAGTTAGCGAGATGGCTGGCTGGTGGCCCCAACCGGCGGCCTGTGGGCTATCAAACTAGACGAATTTTCAGTCACACTTTAAGCAAACGATTAATGACACTAATCGGTCACACAGACATAATGATGCGGCTCTTGCCACGGGCGTGACACTGTCACGGTGACCACACCGCCAAAGAGGCAAAATAATTTCAGCCTTTGTCTCCTTATCAGAACACAAGCAGCTCTGCTGAACATCTGTGATGCGGGGCAGCGCAGCACTGTTCTGCTGCGAAAATGCATGGCCAGTCGTTAATGACAAAGAAATTCATGATTAACAAAGCAGCAAGGAATAAACAGAAAACGCGTGGCGCATCCAATGTGGTTCCAGATGCGGCAGTCTGAGATATGCCTACAAGCTAAAAGGGAGGTCACCAAAGCAATAGCAACTCACCTGTGAGCGATGAACAGTGCATGCAGTCGGAAGATTGAGTTCGCACGTGAAATGCGGCTGCGAAGTCGGCACGAAGGCACTCAAAGTCAAAATGCACACGAGCACAGGCAAGTAGCAAGATAAGGCATAACGTGCGAAAAAGCTCCATAAAGCCCCACAAGAGCCATGTCGTCGTGTTTCTTTTGTCCCGCCATATTGAATGTGGTGCCGCCTGAACGCCTGAACGCAGCAAAATAATATGAAATAAATATTTATTAATTTATGCTAATGTTCAAGCTTAGTAATTTACTGCGTGAAAGTTCTTTTATTTGCAAAAAAATGTTTATTTATGGTTATTTATTACATAAACGCTTTCGTTGGCCAAGACGCCAAGATAAGCAATGTATGGCACACAAACGAGGTGTAGTCGAGCCAAGCTCAAGCCCAGCCAGTGTGTGTTTACATCTCACGGGTAATGCTTGTGTAGCAGTGCGGAAAAGTGGCTTTTTCTCCTGAACACGCCTTATCATATTGTATCAGCTTTGCGCTGTTATAACCCCGATAATTGTGCGTAGCTGAAGCAAATGATCATACTGCTCATTCGTCGATGACCTTCAGTGCACCATGATGCGTACCGCTGGTGTTTGCAAGTAAAGCTGTGTCTACTAGCGATGGAGAGGACATAGTGGTGTATCATTGATGTTGGAAGAAGACAGAAATTCTGACGCAGGGCAACCAAAATAGCAGCACTTTGCCAATGTGATAGCCTTACTGTACAGCAGTCCCTTACAAGCTGAAACTTAGCTACTGCCGAGGAACATTTTGAGAGGGTGGTGTTTCACAGCTATGAGTCCAGTGCTAGTTATCATAGCAATGACGATGAAGAATTGGTTTCTCCATTGTGCCCCGTTGATCCACCGCCAACTGGCGAAGTTGCCGAGTCTCAAGAACAAATTCCACAGCAGTATTCATGCAGCAGTGAGCTCCGCGATTTTTCGTCAAGCGAGAGTGAGGTGGATTTAGCTCCGACTTTGCTCGACCCACTTCGTTCATGGGCTGTAGATAACAACATTTTTGCCGCCCACATCACTAAGCTTCTGAAAATTCTGCATGCAGCCGCACCACCCAGACCTCCCTTCTGATGCCAGAACACTGCTGCGGACGCCTCATGCCAGTAGTCACCAGCATAGGAAGTGGCACTTACTGCTTTTTTGGCGTCATTGGAAACCTCATTCAGCAACTAGAAAGTGGAGCCATATCAGTGAGCGCTTCAATGATTTCCCTGACGATGAACGTCGATGGTGAACGCCCTTATCTAGGAGTTCGTCGAAACAGTTCTGACCTGTGGTTGTGCGGGCCGAAGAAAGCTCGCGAAATGAACCTTTCCTTGCAGCTCTCTACATGGGGGACTCAAAACCTGAGAGTGTTCACTTTTAGAGCTTGGACTGCACCATGGTGAAGCTGTGTTCCCTAGTGATTGTTCATGCATTTGTTTGCGACATGCCTGCGCGAGCATTCCTTAAATGTACGAAGAGACATGCAGCATACTATGCATGTGAAAAGTACATGCAAAAAGGCATGTACTCTGTAGAGCATAGGAAAGTTATGTTTCCTGATGTGTTGGCCCCTCCGCGTACAGGTGAAAACTTCACCAACATGACACAGCCTGATCATCACAATTGCACATCACCATTGCTCAAGCTGGGCATCGGACTGGTTCCCACTAGACTATATGCGTTTGGTTTGCTTAAGAGTTATAAAAAGACTTATAGTGCAGTATTGGACATCAACTGCCCCATCAGCGTCAATGCTGCCTTTGAGTGCACGTAGGGCCATTTCTGAGAACTTAGTGACTTTGGCTGTCAACACTCCACAGGAGCTTCAGCGCATTCCAAGGACCCTGCGTGTTCTAGAATTTTGGAACGCATCCGAGTATAGAAACTTTCTTGTTTACTTTGGCCCCATTGTTCTGAAGCAACACCTTGCTCATCCATTTTACACGCACTTTTTGAAGCTAGGTTGTACCATCACAATACTGGCCTCACCCGATCTTTGTATGACTTTGTGTGAATATGCTGAGCAGCTGCTGCTTAGCTTCGTTACAGAGGCAGGTAAGCTTTATGGCAGTGGCATCTAAAATGTTAGCATACATAGCCTCTCGCATCTGGAAGATGATGTGCGACGGTTTTGCCACATTGCCCTATTTTCAGCCTTTTCTTTTGAAGCTTTTCTAGGAAAGCTGAAGAGACTGGCCAGAGGCCATGCCCTTCCTACGGAACAAATTTTTATGCGAGCAGCTGAACTAAAGCAGTTCAAGCAACCAGTGACTCTTAGAAGTGATGGCATCAAGCTGTCCAATATTCACATAAATGGACCAGTCTCTGAAACATTCCGGGGGCAGCGATTCAGTAAGACTACGATTGGGAAAAAAGTGTTTTCTACAAAGCCAAAAGACAGCTGTGTGAGGATAACGGGTGGAAATTTTGTCCTAATAAGAAATTTTATAGCAGCTGATGGTGACGTCCTTATTTGTGGGCAGCACTATGCCGATGTTAGTAACTTTAATTTTCATGATGCAACGCTGTGGTCTGTTGACATAGGTGTTTACAGAGCCCGAGGACTTTCACGGGGTCTGAGTACGTGGAGCATCAATGAAATTGGTACAAAATGTGTGTGCTTACCGGTCAAGAAAAATGCAGATGCTATTTTTTGTGCGCTCCCATTGCAAAAACCATACCTTTGCTTGGTACTCTCTGACAATGACAAAACCATTCCCACAACACGGTGTTTGTTTGCACTCATGTCCATGATATAATTTTCACTATCTGTTGGGCTCTCAACAGTATTGTAAATTAATAAAAGTATAGTTTGTGATTATTTTGGCCGTTGTGATCTGATAATTTGTTGGAAAATAATTACTATCTAAAATTGTTTCCATGTTATAAAGCCGCCATTTATCACTTGAGCATATATTCTTGTCCAACCAGGAATTTCGCATTTCACTTTTGCAGCTTTATTAGCTTCGCCAGTAATATCTAACTCGGCCTGTTTATAAATGTTGCAATAGCAATGTTATCAAAACGTTGGTGAGATGTGTACACCCAACGTCAGTGCTGTGTATGCCTATAAACGTTATGATGACGTAATCTCTAAACGTCAGGGCAACGTATGTCTTGCAACGTCGCAGCAATGTGAGCTTTTGTCACATTACGTTGTGTGGAAGTTCATACATACAGGCAACGTTTAGGCAATGTTTTGCGTTACCTGGGAAGGTCCAATACTGTCAAACTGTTAAATACAATCGAGAAAAAAAAAACATAGTGTGATGTACGTGTTTTATTGATAAGCCACCGACAACTAAGAGAGCGTTCTATATGTTAAATGAATCCCTCTGATGGCTCGTTCGCTAAGGTGGTCTACTTTCTCAGCGTACCACGAACTTGCGGGGCCGATACCTAGCTGACCTCGATACCTGATGAGTGTGAGGGGACACGACCATGTATGTAGTTTTCTATTTGCACGTAAAGGAATCCGGATAACTGAAAGCCATTCCTTTTACAACTTTGTCACTGCAGCTTGCCGGACTGCTACTAAATATGTTTACATTGGCCATAAAAGCAATTTCTGAGAGAGGTAAAACGGTCTTGTCATACTACGCCACAATCAGGAAATCTCACGTTCACTAAAACACCGATGAGAAACACGTATTTAGGCGGGCCAGGAAATGGACGCTACTGAGAAAATATGTAAAGCCGTGTCAGGTGCAACGTGAATGCGAAAAAAAAACTGCTACACGGCCTTCGAAATTAAAAAACAAATGCTACGTTTATGCTCGTTTCCACAAATTAAATTGTATTTTTTTTTTCTTGTTCGACTTTTATATAAAGCCGATTGTAGATTTTGTGACCATGCGGTATTGATTGAGCTGTGAAATGAGTGTTTTATTAGGCGAAATGAACATGCCACAAACAAATCTTAACAAATTCTACGAGTATCAACGCAGAGCTCTCAGCGCATTTTCATTGGTTGACAAACGAAAAGAGGAAAAATGACAAGATCATGGAAATAGGAATTGTTCATGTCTCCTATCTGCTCTTTCTGTTAAGAGAAAAAAGTGAATTATCTTTGACTATGTCAGCGAAAGTATCTGCACAATCACTGCAGATCGTAACGCAGCCCGAACGACGATGGTGGAGCTGCCTTTTCTTTCTCCGTGCTGGGGTTTTCTTGTACACAGGCGGGGAAATGCTAGCGTTGTAACTTACGCTGTTGAGTTACTTCGATTTACAATTGTCAATAAAGTGACTGCAGGTGAAGGAGTGCGGCTTCGACTCCGAGACTCTCGTGCCGTCACTCATTGGGAACAGAAGCCACGATCAGCATCCGGTAGCAAGCGGAATTTTGAAAATTCGGCACTTTCCATGACCACACAGTACTCAAATACGTAGATTCGTGCCTTTGCCTTTCGAAGAACCATGCTTAGGTCACCCGCCACGCATGCTTCTGTGGAAACCCGTAGAAATTAATCGACTTAAAAACCTCCGACGAGTTTGCGTAGCTGCCAGTGGAGCCAATAACGCACCACGTTTCGTCAGCCTTGTTTGGCCAGACTTCATTTCACTGGACATATTCACACAACTAGCCCAACTTTCTTTTCTCTTGAGGATATATTCACGCACAACGTCATCTAAACCTTAGGATTTCCAATTTCCACACAAACCAACGACAAACAGTACGCTCCAATGCGCTGGGAATGCGCCGGCAGGCCGGCGCATTCCGGCGATTGAGCGATGCGCCGAGAGGCGGCGCCACCCGTTCAGCTGTCCCATGAGCTGTCCGGTCCGAACGCGAACCATGGCGAACCTTTTTGTTTTTGTTGTTGTCCTCATAAACATGGCGCATACCCACGGGTTATTGGTTTTTTTTTCTTTCTCCATGCTTGGCCATCGACCCGGCGGTGATTACGCTTTCTGTGATTCCATTCTGCAGAACTGGATTAGAAATTTGAGCAAATCCGGTTCACTGACAGTGATGGTTGAGAGGGTGGTGCATAGGCTTGCTGAAATTTAAATGTGTAAAATTAAAAAAAAAATATATAGAAATATAGAAAATAGTAAAAATAATAAAAATAAATTAAAAAGGAAAATATAATTATGAATAACAAAAGTATATCAAAAATAAAGGACAAAGAATTATAACCAGTTAAGATCAGGCTCGAGACGTAACTACTACTTTTTCTTTCTCTTCATTTCTGCATGCAGTTGCCCTGCTCTTAACAAGTTAGCGCTGCTTGAAATTATGCTCCGTTTCATACATCAAGTGCAACACTGCCAAAGCTACATCACGGCTATCACGGCCGGTCTCGAGGAAACGCTCTCTCCCTCGAGACCGGCTGTGGCTACATACAGCTCCTGTTTGCGATCTCCGAATCCGCTATGAAAAATAGTGCCTGTTCTTTACGATGAAATAATACTTATTTTGTCTGCAAGCTTAATACATCTTACATTTGCCATAAACTTAATGAAGAGCGTCTTTTTTAGGGAGAAAAGATCGGATTCGGTGAATTTGATTGTTTTTTTATGTCGTTTTCGTTCGTACCGCGTTTTCGCTGAACCTGACCTCGGCGGCTGCGTTTCGATGGAGGCGGAACGAAGAGGGGTCCGTGTGCTGTGCGATGTCAGCGCACGTTAAGTTCCCCAGGTGGTCGAAATTACTCCGTAGCCCTCCACTACGGCCAAAGCCACCTAGTCTAGGTGGCTTTGCTACAGCTCCTCTTTCTCTCTTTCCACTTTCCCTCCCACCTTCCTTCCTTCTCTTACGGCGCGGTTGAGGTGTCCACAGAAACAAGTGAGACAGTTACCGCGCCTTTCCTTTCCTATAAATCAATCAAATCAATCAGTTTTTTTTTCGCTGCCCCGCAACCTTAGTAAGTAAGTAGTAAGCAAGGGAGAAGTCCTGATCCCTTTTGACTCAGGTCAGGCGTATGTCAACGCCGTTGCCAGCTGTGCCACTAGATGGCGCTGGCTGTGTCCTCCGCGCTGCGCATCTCTTTTTGAGAAAGTGGTTCTTCGGTGCGCATTTTTTCTATAAGATCTGCACTGCGAAGATGTCTAGGTATGCGAAGCAAGTTATTGCAAACGTGTATGCTCGGAATAGAGCCCGTTTCCGCAGGAACCACCCGGCCACAAAACGAGGGCGTAGTGATACGCCTCCTTTTTTTTTTTTTTCTTGCGGACTACTTGCGTAGCTTTCGCTGCGTTGCACCTGATGTATGAAACGGAGTTATCGTGTTGCCAAATCGTGGGAAATTTCCCATTTCGTGGGAGATGCAAGCTACTGAGGAAAAAGGGGAAATCTATTTTCAACCCATTGAAAATATCTGTGAATTAAATTTCTCCTGTTACTGGAAACTGCTGTTATACATATGCTTCCTCGGGGAAAATGTGTAGAGAGACAGTGAAAACGCCGAGCTGACCTTTTATGGGATGTAAAATTTCGGCCCGTTTTCACTTTGCTGCCTGGCCTAGCTTGGTTGGAAAGCCAATCAAATGCGCGCGTGTCACACCGCACAAGCATGCGCTCGAACACTTGCGTGCAAGCGACGCGAACTCGTTTTCCTTTTGTGTGTGTGTGTGTGTGTGTGTGTGTGTGTGTGTGTGTGTGTGTGTGTGTGTGCGTGCGTGCGTGCGTGCGTGTGTGTGTGTGTGTGTGTGTGTGTGTGTGTGTGTGTGTGTGTGTGTGTGTGTGTGTGTGTGTGTGTGTGTGTGTGTGTGTGTGTGTGTGTGTGTGTGTGTGTGTGTGTGTGTGTGTGTGTGTGTGTGTGTGTGTAAATAATGTACAAAGCTCTCCCTGTCCTTGCTATCGCTCCCCTCTGCACTTGCTCTCGCTATCCTATTCCTATCCGTTCTTATTAAAATTTAGGCAGCAGTTGCCGCGGCCGGCGCGCAGCCCTCTTTTCGATGCTTTTGTTTAATTATTCAATAAATAACCACCACCACCGCACAAGCGCCAAGAAGGAGACATTGATTCACCTTTAGGATCGAGGTCGGAATGAGACAGCTTTAATTTCTTACAGTAAGTGTGTGATATCTTTTCACGTACGTAAACTGATTCCTGGAACGCATTCACATACATTCCGAAAAAACTTTCTGTGGTTCTGCAGCCAAGAAGAACTTTGGTTTGGGCTAGTTAACTAGTTGGTTCATAGCTGATGTTGATTCTGAGGACGGCGCGAAAGGGACGAAAACAAAGGATTACGAAAACAATAGGACAGCTAGGCGCCTGTAGCTGTTGTTTTCGTGTTCCTTCTTTGTCTTCATCCCTTTCGCTCCGTCCTCAGAATCAACATCAGCTGCGGCCAAGGCCAGGGACGGCGGATTTTGTGAGCGATAGCTATTTACGCACAAGCCTCGCCGTTTCGCCGTGGCCGCACCGTAACCTTGAACAGCCGATTGGCGTCACGTCGCGCCGCTCGCCTCGCCGCCGCTCCGAACGCCAAGATCCAGAGCAGCGCAGCGAGCAAGGCAGATAGCACAGAGTTAATACTACTGAGAGCAGCCTAGACGCTTGAACCACAGAGTAAGATAAGACAGAAGCGCCGACTTTGGCGCGCTGCAATGCATTCAGCATAAGCCGATTTCGATACGCGAACGCCGAGCCCGCGTACGGAGCTTCCCACGATCCCGCCGCTCCCTTTTCCTCGCTGACGCAGATTTGGTTATAGTGGCTAGAAGAGGGGGGGGGGGGGGGGGGCTGTTTTTGCAGATCCTGAGTGCGCAATCACGTGGCACTAGGCGCGCCCTATGGCTGTTCTTTTTTTTTTTTTTTTCTCTCGTTTTACTGAAGGGAGCGAGAGGGTTGCTGCAGGCTATGTGCGCGAAAGATGAAAGGAGGCGCTTGGCCGTCGGAGTGGGGCTTCGAGCTGGAGGAGGGGGAGCGCCTAGCTATACGTCCTGTGAGCAAAGAAAGCACACAGTAGCACGCACGCTTTCTGAAAGAATGAAAGGAGTAGCGGGCAGACTAGCCAACGTAGACAGCGCGGTTTCAAACCAGTGACGGCAGTGAGCGCCGGTTCTGTGCGTTCACAATCTTTTGCTGTCGTTCATTTTCTTCCGGTGGTTTGGTGGGGTGGCTGGTATTCGAGGCGACGCAGGAACTCGGAGCACTCGGATTCCTGAGTCCGGGTCTTCGCAGCGCGCTGCACGGATCGTGTGCTTGATTTAATGAAAACTTGAAGAGGACTGACCGTAAGCGGGGCCGCACATATATTGAGTATCTGAGTATGGGTTATCTGCACACACACGCGCGCCCACAAACATGCAGTTTGTAATAGCAGAAAAGAAATAACTGTCAAGATTGAGAACATCTTCCAAGGGCGCGTAAATTAATGTTGTCGTTTGGAATTATTTGTGGTGAAATTATACAATATGTTGCTTAACTTATGGACAGACAATTTTTCGTCTCTATAGTTGTTTCCCATAAGAGGCGCAATCCAAGATGCAAAAACATCCCATTGAGAACTATACGCGCGCACAGAAGCAGTCAAATCTTTAGCGCTACCTAAGCTGCCGCTCAGGCCAAATCAGCCCATACCCAACTGCTAGGAAGAAATAAACGATAGGACTGCTCTGCGTTTTGCCGAGGGCAGCTCCAAGCCATCACTGGTTTGAAACCGCGCAGCCTGCGTTAGCTAGCCTGCCCGCTTCTCCTTTCATCCTTTCAGAAATCGTGCGTGCGGGCTGCTGTGTGCTTTGCTCGCAGGACGACTAAGTGCTCCCCATCCTCCAGCTCGTAGCCTCGCTCCGACGACCAAGCGCCTCCTTGCAAAACCTGGGCCAGGGGGCGCTGCGCCGCTCTGTACATCAGCGCCCTCCATGGAGACCCCGTCAAAACCTCCGCGCAGTGCGGCCGCGTCGTCTGCTCCTAGTCGTCTACTCCGCGCTGCTTTCCAGCACGTGTTTGCGCGCTCGCGCTCGGTTGTTTCTCTCCTCCTCCGGCCGCATTCTGGCCGCCGTCGCGCTCCAACAAAGGGGGCAAGAAAAAAAAAAAACTGGAATGAAAAAGTGACGGTGCGCTTTTTCGCAAAACTCGTGAAAGTGTTTTTCTCTCCTCTCTTTCGTGGTAAAACGATAGTTGTCGGTTTTTTTTTAGGTATCTCGTACCGCTCGTATCTTGCACCTCTGTTTGTAACTGGCGGTGCCGCAGTAGTCATCACGGAACCAAGTCGGCCTCAAGAAACAGATATATGTCATTAATGCCATCACTCGACGCTTATAAAGGGAAAACACATACGTCAATCGTTCTATCCTCATACGCGATCCTGCTTCGGGAGCTCAAAACTGCGCATTCGCTACAGGAGATAACTGAACTAGGGATTGCACAACGTAGCTGTGGAATTAAGAAGACAAAGGTTTACTTGGAGAGATGTCCCCGCCTGCATGAAAAGTCGTCAGGCATTTCCTCGCTCTTCGTCTCGCGGAGAGAGGAAACTGCCGAAAAAATGGCATGCCTCGGCTTCTCGTCAGTGATCCAGGTAGTTAAGAAACCCCTCATCGTTCATCATCATCAGCCTGACTATACCCACTGCAGGGCGAAAGCTGCTCCCATATTTCTTCACTTAACCCGGTTCTGCCCCGCCGGGGTGGCGCAGTGGTTACGGCTCTTGACTACTGTTCCCAAGGATGCGGGATCGAATCCCGGCCTCGGCGGCTGCTTTTCGATGGAGGCGAAAAGAAAGGCGCCCGTGTGCTGTGCGATGTCAGTGCACGTTAAAGAACCCCAGGTGGTCGAAATTTCCGGAGTCCTCCACTACGGCGTCTCTCATAGCCTTAGTTGCTTTGGGACGTTAAACCCCACAAACCAAACCAAACAAACCAAACCTAACCCGGTTTTGTGCTAGCTGCATCCACTTGACCCCCGCGAACTCCGCCCACCTAACTTTCTGCCGCCCCCTGCTACGCTTAGGGTAACAAACTGGATGCCTCATCGTTAAAGGCAGATAAGTCATTGATTTCGGATGGCAGCGCCACAGCAGCGAACTTACCCTAACCGCTGTCAGCATGAACCAAAGGGTAAGGCGGCATGCTTTGTGCCTTTGTAGGAAACG
Organism: Amblyomma maculatum; assembly: GCF_055883805.1. Classification (NCBI taxonomy): domain Eukaryota; kingdom Metazoa; phylum Arthropoda; class Arachnida; order Ixodida; family Ixodidae; genus Amblyomma; species Amblyomma maculatum. Next base: position 235,721,675 of record NC_139344.1, read on the forward strand.
CGTCCTAAACGCGCCGAAAACAGGCCCCACGGCGCCGGTAGCATCGCCTAAAATGTCTGTCCCCAAAGAGTTGAATAGGCCCCTTTCAATTGCGAGCAGTCACAAATGGAAAGGAAGCTCCCCAACCAGCGCCCGGAGCACTCGTCGCTGTGTACACGCGTATCAATTCTCAACGAGAAGGCTGGACCCTTCATTCTCTGAACAACATGGAAGAGACATCAAGAGGTGCCGCCTCAAGTCCTTCAAAATACCTGTCGCTTGCCTCTGCCTTCGAGTACCGAATTCGCGTTCATGTTTTTTTTTTATCTGAGCCTGCCAACAAGCGCTCTTTGAAAACAATGTCCGCGGCGATCAATTAATCATAATTTCTCACTTTCGAAAGCACCGATAAAAAGCGTGCCTCCAGCCAGCCTCTATGTCAGCCGGGGCACAGAAAAAGGCAAAAAATAACAAACACCACTGGCAAAGAGCGCCGGTTTTGCGCGCACAGACGCACGACCATCCCCCCTCGTCCTCACTCTCCTTCTCCCGCTCCGCGTGCACGTGCGGCTGCCCGTAGCACGCGCTCCCGAGCGAGCGGGCTGCGCAGACTCCGCAGACAGCCGCGCGCAGGGAACCAAAGCTGGAGTTTGCTCCGCGACGCCAGCGCTCGGTTTCCAGCGGAGCGGAACTACAAAACCTACGCGCATCCGCGCCCGCGCTGCGCTTGGCTGTCTGCGGAGTCTGCGCAGCCCGCTCGCTCGGGAGCGCGTGCTACAGGCAGCCGCACGTGCACGCGGAGCGGGAGAAGGAGAGTGAGGACGAGGGGGGATGGTCGTGCGTCTGTGCGCGCAAAGCCGGTGCTCTTTGCCAGTGGTGTTTCTTATTTTTGCTTTTTTTCTGTGCCCCGGCTGACATAGAGGCTGGCTAGAGGCACGCTTTTTATCAGTGCTTTCGAAAGTGAGAAATTATGAATAATTGATCGCCGCGGACATTGTTTTCAAAAAGCGCTTGTTGGCAGACTCAGACAAAAAAAAAACATGAACGCGAATTCGGTACTCGAAGGCAGAGGCAAGCGACAGGTATTTTGAAGGACTTGAGGCGGCACCTCTTGATGTCTCTTCCATGTTGTTCAGAGAATGAAGGGTCCAGCCTTCTCGTTGAGAATTGATACGCGTGTACACAGCGACGAGTGCTCCGGGCGCTGGTTGGAGAGCTTCCTTTCCATTTGTGACTGCTCACTTGAAAGGGGCCTATTCAACTCTTTGGGGACAGACGTTTTAGGCGATGCTGCCGGCGCCTTGGTGCCGGCTTTCGGCGCGTTTAGGACGCGTTCCCTGCAAAGGCACAAAGCATGCCGCCTTACCCTTTTGTTCCTGCTGACAGCGGTCAGGGGGAGTTCGCTGCTGTGGCGCTGCCATCCGAAATCAATCACTTATCTACCTTTAACGATGAGAGGTTTCTTAACGGCCTGGATCACTGACGAGAAGCCGAGGCATGCCATTCTTTCGGCAGTTTCCTCTCTCCGTGAGACGAAGAGCGAGGAAATGCCCGACGACTTTTCATGCAGGCGGGGACATCTCTCCAAGTAAACCTTTGTCTTCTTAATTCCACAGCTACGCTGTGCAATCCCTAGTTCAGTTATCTCCTCTAGCGAATGCGCAGTTTTGAGCTCCCGAAGCAGGATAGCGTATGAGGATAGGACGATTAACGTATGTGTTTTCCCGTTATAAGCGCCGAGTGATGGCATTAATGATATATATCTGTTTCTTGAGGCCGACTTGGTTCTGCGATGACTGCTGCGGCACCGCCAGTTACAAACAGAGGTGCGAGATACGAGCGGTACGAGATACCTAAAAAAAAAACCGACAACCATCGTTTCAACACGAAAGAGAGAAAAACACTTTCACGAGTTTTGCGAAAAAGCGCGCCGTCACTTTTTCATTCGTTTTTTTTTCTTGCCCCTTTTGTTGGAGCGCGACGGCGGCCAGAATGCGGCCGGAGGAGGAGAGAAACAACCGAGCGCGCGCGCGCAAACACGTGCTGGAGAGCAGCACGGAGCAGACGACATCATGCTTTTCTATGCGGCGGGGAGCAGACGACGCGGCCGCACTGCGCGTAGGTTTTGACTGGATCTCCATGGAGGGCGCTGACGCACAGAGCGGCGCAGCGCCCCCTGGCCCAGGTTTTCTCCCCTATGCTGTCGTCTGCTCCGCGCTGCTCTCCAGCACGTGTTTGCGCGCGCGCGGTCGGTTGTTTCTCTCCTCCTCCGGCCGCATTCTGGCCGCCGTCGCGCTCCAACAAAAGGGGCAAGAAAAAAAAAAAACGAATGAAAAAGTGACGGCGCGCTTTTTCGCAAAACTCGTGAAAGTGTTTTTCTCTCTTTCGTGTTGAAACGATGATTGTCGTTTTTTTTTTAGGTATCTCGTACCGCTCGTATCTCGAACCTTTGTTTGTAACTGGCGGTGCCGCAGCAGCCATCGCGGAACCAAGTCGGCCTGAACAAACAGATATATGTCATTAACGCCATCACTTGGCGTTTACGAAGGAAAAACACATACGTCAATCTTTCTATCCTCATACGCGATCCTGCTTCGAGAGCTCAAAACTGCGCATTCGGTAGAGGAGATAACTGAAGGAATTGCACAGAGTAGCTGTGGAATTAAGAAGACAAAGGTTTACTTGGAGAGATGTCCCCGCCTGCATGGAAGGTCGTCAGGCATTTCCTCGCTCTTCGTCTCTTGGAGAGAGGAAACTGCCGCAAAATATGGCATGCCGCGGCTTCTCGTCAATGACCCAGGTCGTTAAGAAACCCGGCCCTCATCGTTAAAGGCAGATAGGTCATTGATTTCGGATGACAGCGCCGCAGCAGCGAACTCCCCCTGACCACTGTCAGCAGGAACCAAAGGGTAAGGCGGCATGCTTTGTGCCTCTGTAGGAAACGCGTCCTAAACGCGCCGAAAACAGGCCCCACGGCGCCGGTAGCATCGCCTAAAATGTCTGTCCCCAAAGAGTTGAATAGGCCCCTTTCAAGCGAGCAGTCACAAATGGAAAGGAAGCTCCCCAACCAGCGCCCGGAGCACTCGTCGCTGTGTACACGCGTATCAATTCTCAACGAGAAGGCTGGACCCTTCATTCTCTGAACAACATGGAAGAGACATCAAGAGGTGCCGCCTCAGTCCTTCAAAATACCTGTCGCCCTGTGCCTTCGAGTACCGAATTCGCGTTCATGCTTTATTTTTTTGTCTGAGCCTGCCAACAAGCGCTCTCTAAAAACAATGTCCGCGGCGATCAATTAATCATAATTTCTCACTTTCGAAAGCACCGATAAAAAGCGTGCCTCCAGCCAGTCTCTATGCCAGCCGGGGCACAGAAAAAAGCAAAAATAAGAAACACCACTGGCAAAGAGCGCCGGCTTTGCGCGCAGAGACGCACGACCATCCCCCCTCGTTCTCACTTTCCTTCTCCCGCTCCGCGTGCACGTGCGGCTGCCTGTAGCACGCGCTCCCGAGCGAGCGGGCTGCGCAGACTCCGCAGACAGCCGCGCGCAGCGCGGCCGCGGATGCGCGTAGGTTTTGTAGTTCCTCTCCGCTCCGCTGGAAACCGAGCGCTGGCGTCGCGGAGCAAATTCCAGCTTTGGTTCCCTATGCGCGGAGCAGACGACGCGGCCGCACTGCGCGTAGGTTTTGACGGGATCTCCATGGAGGGCGCTGACGCACAGAGCGGCGCAGCGCCCCCTGGCCAGGTTTTCTCCCCTATGGCCTCCGAGATCACCTCCGCGCGCACGTTTCTCTCCGGCCTTTCCAATCAGCCGGAGAGAGCGTAAGTTGGAAAAGGGGCGTAGCAGCGTCTTTCGCCGCACCGCGGCGCTCGCCACCTATGAATCAACGGCTGGAAGATTGGTGGCTTAAAAGCAGAGAAGTGACATAATGTTAGTATTGTAGGAGCAAAATTTAATAAATATAATGATGGTTTAGTTAACCATTCTAAATCAATAATTAAGATATATGGAGAAAAATGAGCATGATAGCTACTGCTACCACCCCGTTTCAAAGGGGACGCTCCTATATTCCATCCATCCATCCATCCATCCATCCACCCACCCACCCACCCACCCATCCATCCATCCATCCATCCATCCATCCATCCATCCATCCATCCATCCATCCATCCACCCACCTACCCACCCACCCGTCCGTCCGTCCGTCCGTCCGTCCATCCATCCATCCATCCATCCATCCATCCATCCATCCATCCATCCATCCATCCATCCATCCATCCAGTGTTCCGCCGCAGCATGGCGCAAACTATAAAACACGAGTTTCCTCAGCTTGCGCTCTTACCAAAGTCGAGCTGCCAGCTTCAAAATGCCACGGGCAAGACGGCAGCCAACAATTTCGCTATCGTTAAAGTACTAATAAAATAAGGCCCACATGCGCAAAGTTAGGCAGCGACTACCCGAAGCTGCATGCCTGCCCGAATTGCATGCATACGTGCTCTGGCGCTCTCTGCTGCGGTTCCGCGTCTTTTTTTTTTCTTTTTTTTTGTCTCCATACATTTGCGGGTTCATTAACTCGCTAAATACATTATTTATGAGTGCGGCGACTTGCATAAACATCCATCGCACGAATGCAATTCTCTAAATGGTTCCGCCACAGCCACATGATTGCTTACTTAGATGCAATTGCTTACGTGAAGAAAAAAGTCGTCTTAGATTCGAGTGAATACGGTATATATCTTTTTGTATTTGAAAATTACAAATAGAATAGTTGTGAGGGAAAAACAAGAATACTTGTATTACACGTATTACGTGTAAGTTCACTTTTTTACCCATACATCGCTTTCAGATGAATAAACACGACATCACAGCATAGAGTATGTTTTTGGCAGTGAGGCCATTAACTTACTTTTTGTGTTTGAAGAGATGAAATTGTCGAAAAGTGAAAACCCCCTCCTTACTCATGTTCCTTGAAGCAGTTCAGATGTTATAAACTAATTCCTAAAGGCTGTTAAGTTTCGTTTACTGTAAGCAAATAAGATAATAAAATTTAAAGACCAGCCCCAAAGCAGCAAATGGGTGTATGGTTTCAGAACCTGGCACTGCACATGTGACACATGAAGTTTGCACTTGTCTCACTTATTGTTTGTCCAGGAAAGCGATTGTTAACATGAGCATGTCAAATAAGCAGCTACGGTGGCGCACAGTTCGAAAGTTGGAGGCGTAACTAACTTGCACACATTTTGAACGAGGCTTTTGCATATGGAGCTCTGTTCAGCTGTTGGGACTACAGGACTCAGTTTGCGTTATCCAAAACCTTTATTTAGGGCTATTTCACATAAAGTTTGCATGCACGGGGTGTGCTGCCCACAGTACAACCAAGGCTTTCGCACATGGAGTTCTGTTCACCCTGTTGGGACTGCAGGGCTCACTCAGTTTTCGTTATCCCAAATATTTAGTGACGATTTCACATACATAATTATGCACGCACGGGGTGTGCCACCCACAGGTATGCCAGAAGCGCCTTTGGTCGCAGAAGTAGTGCAGATAGGTAGGCTCCACAGGTAGGTTCTCTGTTCTCACTAATCTGGATGATCATTAAGAAAGAATAACAAAGAGGCTTATATCGGCAGTGCGCACTACTCAGTCTCGCGTAGCCTGTGAGGGAGGGAATGACACAGGGCCTTCAATCTGTATATCGTCAGCAAAGAACACATGCTTCGGAGTGAACTTCACTTCTTATTAGTGATATTGATCAACAAGAAATTAATAGTGCACTCATTTTATGGCTGTAAAGAAATTTATTACAAAGTAGAAAAAAGAATAGCTACAGAGGCATTCCGTACAAAATTCAGAAGTCGTGGGTTTGGATCCCACCCGCTGCACATGACATTTTTTAAAATGATCTTGCAGCTGTAAGTTATTACACTATAAAGTTTTCATCGATCAGCACCACAGATTTCAAAATATATGTATAGAAACATTCCCCTATGCTTTCTATTAGCCATACAGCTAATTTCAAACTTCTTAGCTTCTTTCAAAAGTCTTAAAATTGAATAAACCAGTTCTTGTCTGTAGGTATGCATGTGGTTCATAGATCACTGGTTATAATAGGTCCATCTGTGGTTGTGAATCAGTCTGTTGTAACAGTGTTTCGATTCTGCAGACTTCTTTTACAGCAGACCAAAAAACTTCATCTTGAGATTACAGTATATTATTTGGCAGTCCATGCTTTGTAGGTCATTCTAATTTATTATGCTTTGTGGCATTGTGCTGAAATAAGCAGAAGGTTTGGTTTTCTTTTCTGCTATGCTTTCAGGTGGCCTGATTGCATTCCTTCTGTTTCTGCTGCGTTCACTCTATTATCTCACTATGAGGGTGTCGCACATTGAAGAGCCTGCGTGAAGTTGTGCGTTTCTGTGGTGCGCATGGAGTGTGGGAGGTCTCAGTGGCTACACCTTGTGGTCTGGTATATTTCTCCTGTAGCCTCTACCGCCCCTTACCATCCAGTTTTGAAAGTTGGACGAGTTTCTTTTCAGCGCTTTTTTTACACTACTTTTGTGCTGCAGTTGTGTACATACACGTATGTAACATTTGACTGTTAAGTAATGCTAGGGGTAGCTCTCTTGTGGGCAAGTTATAGTATTCCTTTATAAATGTCCTCACAGAAGCACCCTGTGTAAGCGTGAATGGATGTGTTGTGAAGCCTGCTGCTTTTCTCTGTGTAAATCCTGAGTTGCAAACTATTTTGGAACTGGTTGTTGGATGGGAAATAAAGCAGTGTGCATATCCCTCGACTCATGATTTCAGACTTTGATGCAATGAAATTATCTTCTGCTTCTTTGGGAAAGGCTGTGCCTCAGTCATGCTGTACACTAATTTTTTCAAGTAGTTAAGCAGGCTGTTATATTGCATTGGAAAAATCGGGGCCCAAGTTTTCTTAGTCCCTGCTGAAATTACTTTTAACTATTGTTATTGTTAAAAATACCTGCAGCTCATATGCACTAAAGTGTCCCATGCACCAAATGCTGGCTGTATGGTTGTAAGCAGTCCCGTCCAGTTTTTGAAGCATATTGCTGCAATATGCTTTTATTGTTAAAAGTTCCCAGGCCATCAGGTTTGCTCCTTTTCTGTGCATTGCAACTTGTGTGCATCCCTGGCACTCTGGATCTTTGAGGCATATAAAGACCTTTTATCCCATTCTCTGTAAACCTGTGCAAGGCCTGGTGTGGCACGACTATGGCTCTGCTGCATTGCCCACTGGCATACCACTAGTGATCTGGAAAGCTTTGAAAAGGGACTTTTGCCTTATGAGAATATCCCTCTGTTCGTGGCAAGAGAGCATTTTGCTTTTACCAGCTCTGAACAAGTACTACCATCAGTTGCTTGCCAGTGGTTGTTCAGTTGGCGCAGATGTAGCGGGAAGTACTAATGAAGCTAGAAAAGATGCTTTAGTTAATCGAGCTTGTTCATGTTTAGCTACACCTGCTTTTATCTAGTATCAGTGCATTAATCTTCAGCAAATTATGCTCAGTTATGCACAGCTTCAGTAGCATAACATAGCATGAAGAATGCAAGTTATACTAGAAACTGTGGCCATGGTATATATAATAAGGCCAGTTTTCAATTTGTATTTAATTCTTTAGTGTTATGTCCTCAGTTTGTAAGGTCAAGGAGTTTGGAACCTTTCTTGCTCAAATTTTCTGCAGCTTGTTCTGGTTTGAACTTGTGTGTAGTTTTTTATCAACAGACTGCAAAAGTGTTAAATTTGTGCATGGGGAAATGAATTGAAACTGGTGCTATGGAATTTTGAAAGGCATTCTTCAAGACATGTATAGTGTATGTTGTCCAAACTGGTGCTATGGAATTTTGAAAGGCATTCTTCAAGACATGTATAGTGTATGTTGTCCAATGACCATGCAATGCAGATTGTTCTGGTGAGCTGAACGTTTTTTTGTGGCTTCTGCATGAAGGGCATATCTGAAGTACCTGCTGGACAAATGTGCAAGATTTTGTGTACCTGTACTTTGAATGCATGAAACCAGTAGCCATACTTGTGGTTAGGTCATTGCTAGCTTGGTACTGCAGTTTAGAGAAAAATGTTCTGTTGTGTTTTAGTGATGTGCATGGTTACTTGGCCACATGTTGTAAATTTTTGGGCCATAGGTTTTGATTTGTATAGACTTGCATGCTACTGCTGCATGAGGAAAATATCTTTTAGTAGAGATACTTGCTTTTGATTTGCTTATTCTTACAATGTATTGAATTAGCACATATTTTTAATAAATTTACTTTAGGCTTATGGCCAGTGGAAGTCAAAGCATGTACCTTGTTCTGAATTCCTTTAATTTTCTCACACTTCTCTGTGGCTGCCATGTCCTGACATGGTTTGGTAAAAAAGCTAGCAATGATATCATTTATGCCTCTTTTTGCCTGAATTACAGTGTCGCAGGACTAGGTGTATGCAAAGCAATGGTGAATAATGGCTTAGGCTGTCATTGCTGGCTGTGTATGTGTGTCCATGTGCACATGGAGGATGTCTGGGTTAGCTGCTGCAAATCTTTGATGGTAAAGCCTTGATTTTAATCTTCTGTATGAATATAACATTTTCTAGTGTGTGTGTGTGCATGTGTTCAGCATTTGTGAATCAGCTTTCTCCATTTCAGTAGTTTTTTTAAAGGCTCAGACTGTAGTCTAAGAAGCTTGTTGGGTATTTATAAAAGAAACATGGGAACTAAAGGTCAACTACAATATCTTTGGTTCTCCACAACACTTCTGAGAGGGCATTCTGTAGAACTGACTGGGTCTTCCTAGGGGTCCAAAATTGTGATTAAAGGGGCGATGACAGGGTCGTTGGACATGTTGCCGTTTTATACTTCTGTGATATAGACCATTTTACGACCCTTCGAGAAACCGGTTTGACAGGACTGTTAAGGAAGTCGTCGACACTTTCCTGTGCTACGATAGCAGCCCAGGTTCCCAATATGGCAGCACCCTTCACCCCTTTGTAAAATCGTGAATACAAGTCTGCGATTCTACTCGCACAGTTTTAGTGCCCAGCACAAAGCGCATATTACAAAAAACTTGAGCAGCAACTGCCATTTTGAAATGCTCGTGATATCTCAAAAGAATAGACGGGAGCCGTCTGCAATGCAGGCTGCGAGAGATGTAGCTTGCCGTAGGCTGCACTCACCCCTGTCAATGCATGTGTGCAGGAGGGGTCCAGCAAACCGGTCTACGTCAGTACATCTCCAGCGAGCTAAATCTCTCGATTACTGCCGGCATTGCAGATGACGCTCTGTCGTCTCTTTTAACTGTAGTCTTTCAATTTCTGTGAATTCCGGTCTGCCCAGAGTTTGACCCTCTTTTTCGGATTGAGGAAACCCTCTGAACAACTGTGGATACGTGCTTGTCGAGTGCGTTTAGGCCGCTAAAAGAATGTACACTCAATTGCCGCAACATTTTTATTTAATAAATAACAACAGTATTAGAAATGCGTATCCCGAATGAAATTATGCATAAAAATAAATATATAAAGTAACGGCAGCGCTCCGCTGGGCAGAAGAGATTGCGCCTGGCTTGCTGACCAAGATGACCATGAACATCACCGGCAGCAATCTGCATTGGTGAAAAAAGAATGAAGCTAGTGAATCAAGAAAGACTGCAGCCTCACAGAAATCTGATTAAACATAGCGATAGATCACTGGAAGGTACGATGTGGCGACCATATGATGGATTGGATGCTAGTAAGAACAAAGCCTATCATAATACAGCCTATAAAAAAATCCTGTTTAGGGAATTTTTTCTCTTTTAGAAAATTTTAGGCTGACTACCTTAGGCTTATAAGAAATAAACCTACAAGAAATTCAGAATCTCACTGTTGAACAGATATTCGAATTTAGCTGAGGGCGACTACCTTAGACTACCCTTCCCCTCCCACACTCTGTCACCCTCATCCCTCATCAGGAGTAGCATGCTAGGCTTACCACAAGGCAGACATCTCCTGTTGCCATTAAAATATCTCTCTCTCTTAGCACAGAAGAAAACAATTATCATAAGCGCGGCCATCGTTATGGTATGCACAGTAGAAATAGATGGTCATATTTCATCATCATCATCATCAGCCTGACTATACCCACTACAGGGCAAAGGCCTCTCCCATATTTCTCCACTTAACCCGGTTCTGTGCTAGCTGCATCCACTTGACCCCTGCGAACTTCTTAATCTCATCCGCCCACCTAACTTTCTGCCGCCCCCTGCTACGCTTTCCTTCCCTTGGAATCCAGTTTGTTACCCTAAGCGACCATCGGTTATCCTCTCTTCGCACTACATGTCCTGCCCATGTCCATTTCTTCTTCTTAATTTCCACTACAATGTCGGTAACTTGAGTTATTTCTCTGACCCACTCTGCACGCTTCCTATCTCTTAATGTTACCCCTACCATTTTTCGTTCCATAGCCCTCTGGGTTGTCCTCAACTTAAGTAGAACTCTCTTGGTTAGCCTCCACATTCCAGCGCCATAGGTGAGTACAGGTAAGATGCAACTGTTATATACTTTCCTCTTTAGCGATACCGGTAAGCTGCTAGACATAATCTGCGAGTGCTTGCCAAATGCGCTCCATCCCAATCTTATTCTTGTTATTTCCTTTTCATGGTCCTGATCTGCGATTACTACCTGTCCTAAGTAGACATATTCGCCTACTACTTCCAGTACTTCGCTACCTAATGTAAACTACTGTTCCTTCCCAAGGCTGTTGAACATTACCTTAGTCTTCTGCATATTGATTTTCAAGCCTACCTTTCTACTTTTCCTGTCTAGGTCATCAATCATTATTTGTAGTTCATCTCCCGAGTTGCTTAGCAAGGCAATGTCATCAGCAAATCGCAGATTACTGAGGTATTCTCCATCTACCCTTATCCCTAACTGCTCCCATTCCAAGTCTCTGAATACTTCCTCTAAGCAAGCTGTGAATAGTACTGGGGAGATTGTGTCTCCTTGCCTAACACCTTTCTTTATGGGAATTTTGTTTCTTTATGCAGAACTATGGTTGCTGTGCAGCCACTGTATATATCTTCCAGCACTTTCACGTACGGCTCGTCTACCCCCTGATTTCGCAATGCCTGCATCACCGCCGAGGTTTCAACTGAGTCAAATGCTTTTTCGTAATCAATGAATGCTATGTATAAGGGCTGGTTATATTCCACGAATTTTTCTATCACCTGATTGATGGTATGGATATGATCGATAGTAGAGTACCGTTTCCGAAACCCTGCTTGATCCTTTGCTTGATTGAAGTCTAAGGTTGTCCTGATTCTATTAGCGATTACCTTAGTAAATACCTTATACGTAACAGACAGTTGATTGGTCTGTAATTTTTAAGGTCCTTAGAGTCCCCTTTCTTATGAATGAGGATAATGTTTGCATTCTTCCATGGTTCCGGTACCGTCGATGACACCAGGCACTGCGTATACAAGGTGGCCAGTTTTCTAACACAATATCCCCCCCGTCCTTCAGCAAATCCGTAGTTATCTGATCCTCTCCAGCTGATTTCTCCCTTTTCATAGTTTCTAGTGCTTTCTTGATCTCGTCCTTCGTCACTGGTGGAACGTCTGAATGTTTTTCCCTACCGCCAATCTCATTATGATCCTGACTACTTTGGCTACTGTAGAGATTTGTATAGAACTCCTCGACTACTTTGACTATCTTATCCATATTCGTGATGGCGTTGCCCGCCTTGTCCCTTATTGCATACAACTGGTTTTTGCCTATGCCCAATTTCTTCTTTACCGCTTTAAGGATTCCCCTGTTCTTTACAGCATGCCCAATTTTCTCCATGTTATACTTCCTTATATCGGCCACCTTGCACTTATTGATTAGCTTTGATATCTCGGCCAATTTGATCCGGTCTGTTGGATTGGAAGCTTTCATTCTTTGGCGTTTCTTAATCAAATCTTTCGTCTCCTTAGACAGCTTACCGGTATCCTCTATAACTGTCCTACCGCCTACTTCTACCGCGCACTCAGTAATGATATCTCTGAAATTATTGTTCCTTGCTTCTAGGGTAATGTCGCCATCCTCGGTTAGAGCTGAATACCTATTTTGTAGCGAGATTCTGAACTCTTCTGCCCTCCCCATCACCGCTAATTCGTTGATGGGTTTCTTTCTTACTAATCTGTTGCATTCCTTCTTCAGATTTAGGCTAATTCGGGAGCTCACCATCCTGTGGTCACTGCATCGCACTTTCCCGATTACCTCTACATCTTGCATAATGGCGGGGGTTGAACACATTATGAAGTCTATTTCATTTTTAGTCTCCCCGTTCGGACTTTTCCATGTCCATTTCCGGTTCTTCCGTTTGCTGAAGAAGGTATTCATGATTCGTAAGTTATTGCGCTCTGCAAACTCAACTAGTATTCCTGCTATTCCTAGAACCAATGCCATAGTCACCTACTGCCTTGTGTCCTGCCTGCTTTTTCCCTACCTTGGCATTGAAGTCTCCCATTAGTACAGTATACTGCGTCTTTACTTTTCGCATTGCCGATTCTACATCTTCGTAGAAGCTTTCAACTGCCTGGTCATCATAACTACATGTAGGTGCATAGGCCTGTACAACCTTCAGTTTATACCGCTTATTAAGCGTAATTACGATGCCTGCCACCATCTCATTAATACTATAGAATTCATCGATATTACCCGCTATATACTTATTGACAAGGAAACCTACTCCTAGTTCTCGCCTCTCTGGTAAACCTCGATAACACAGTACATGCCCATCCTTCAGTACAGTATATGCCTCATTCGGCCTCCTAACCTCACTAAGCCCTATGACATCCCATTTCATACCTTCTAGTTCCTGTAAGAGCACTGCTAAACTAGCTTCACTAGCTAGGGTTCTAGCATTAAACGTTGCCAGGGTCAGTTTCCAATGGCGGCCTGTCCAGCGGAGCCAGGCTTTCTTAGCACCCCCTGCTGCGTCACAGGTCTGACCGCCGCCGTGGTCAGTTGTTCCGCGGCCGCTGGTGACTGAGGGCCGGGGTTTTGTGGAGCTTATCATGAGAGGTTGTGGCCAATTACTGCACCAGGGCGGCCAACTCCTGTTCTGGTGAGGGAGTGCGTTGCCGGAGGTGTTCACCGGCATCGGGTCGCATCCCAAACCTGTTTATGCAATTCCATCGACACGTGGATTTTTTTTTTTTTAATCCGGTGGAGAATTGCGCGACACCGGGATTTGAGCCCCGGTCCTCTTGCATGCGAGGCGGTTGTTCTACCGCTACGCCACCGCTGCTGCCTTTTAGGACACCATATTTAGGACACCACTAAGCTCTCTGAGGACACGAAGCATTTCAACAGGAAATGCAAAAGCATCAAAGCTATGGACAGAATCGAACTTAAAATGCTATTAAAGCTAAACAATAAACGCAAGGGATACAAACTGGAGTATAATGTGGAGAAAACCTGGCAACCCTTGAAGGATAGACCCCGTAGGGGTGGCGCAGTGGTTACGGCGCTCGACTACTGTTCCCAAGATGCGGGATCGAATCTCGGCCTCGGCGGCTGCTTTTCGGTTGAGGCAAAAGTCGAGGCGCCCGTGTGCTGTACGATGTCAGTGCACGTTAAAGAACCCCAGGTGGTCGAAATTTCCGGAGCCTTCCATTACGGCGTCTCTTATAGCCTGAGCCGCTTTGGGACGTAAACCCCACACACCAAACCAAACCTTGAAGGATAGAGGCAGCCTTTTAAAAGTGGGCAAAAGGAAACTGGCGTACGCAAAAGTCCTATTTAGGCGTCAAGAGACAGGGAGGCTGTTGTCTTTATTAATGTGGAGAATGGGTTCTGCAGACATCTGTAGAGTAGGCGAAGTAATCATCACGATAATGGCATTGGCAGTGTAGCAGAGATGAAACACAGGGCCAGTAAAAAAAGAGGAAGTAAGAACAAGGTTAGAACTCTGCTGCCCCATCAATGTTTACTAAATCATAGAATCATGCCCATATACGCTGTTCATTTTAGCTAGAGTATAATTATTCCCCATTACTTCCTGTCGGTTTGCATCTTTTTGTCGTTTTTGTATCCACTCTCGGACTTTTTTAGCTTATAAGGAGTTCAATGTTGAGTAATGGCAAGCTAAAGTCACCCCGTACTCTACTCTTGGAAGGTGCTTATAAGTTTGTATTCATGGTCCGAGTATTACTGAATTGGCTTCTGCCTAATTTAATTCTATTTCCCTCCCATGGTTCTAATCTGCAGTCACTACTTCTCCCAATTTATTGATATACTACCTCTATCACCATGGATAAAAGCCTGCACACTGTTCCAGCAGATACGCGAGCATGCAGGTTGCATATCTGCTAGCAGGTCTCGAACCTCTGCAAAGAAATGGGATTATGACATGCTTCCGCTTTCATGACATTGGAAAATTGAGTGTCTCAGACACTGAAGCTGCCAAGCACCGAGATGTCTTTCACTCCTGGTCGTGAGATTAGACACTTTTTGCGCAATTCAAAAAATGTGGGGTAGTTGGCCTGTGCAAGTGAGATGCAAGAGAGCGAGAGTTAAGTAAGACATCAGAGGGTGAGAGATTGTTCAAAAGAAAATTAACCACGGAGAGATATTCAAACCATACACACAAGGACAAAGTCCACTCTCACATTTCTGCAATAGCCTTGACCGGTGCGGACCCTCTTTAATGCCGGCAACTGTAGTCGAGCATAGTTATTCTTTCCTGCTAGAGGTCTTCCACCGTCGTGTTCATTTACCTCTGTCCCGTTCCTTCGTCCGAGGTGGCTGGTAAAGAACATCAGCCGCAGAACGCACAGGCTGCGGACGCCAACCAGATATTGCCAGGCAGTGAGGACGGCTGCAACAAGAAAATAGCCAATTTTAATGGAGGCTCGACGACTTCGAGACGTCCAGACACCCGCACAGGAAAAATTTGGGAACGTTGACTTTAGGCAGGAGAAGAAAAGCAAGGGTGTCATTGCTCTGAAGGTGATGTTGAAGTGTCAACACAACAGCGGCAACATTGAGCGCCAGCTTCGCAGAGAGATAGAAACAGTCACACTTCAGGCATCCTGATATCCTAAGGTTGTGTAGCTGCTTCCACGGCGATACTAGAGTTTACCTTATACCAAAATATGCACTGAAATGAGAACTGTACAAGGAGCTTACCAAAGCCAAGATTATTGAGGAAAAGTTTGCTAGGCACTCCAGTACTGCCACAGCAGGAAAGTAATTCACTGTGATATTTATAGCCAGAGAACATCCTTATCAGTTACAATGCTGTGATTACGGCAGGCTTTTGGTGTGCAGTTTGTGCTCTGCCCTCAATGCATTAAACCCTGTTTGGTACCATGGATTACCTACCATCTAAGATGGTTGAGATAAGCGTCTATATGAGAAAGTGGATATTTAGGATTTAGGTGCTCTCCTCTGAGTTCCTTTTCGGAAGACCTCCTGTTAAGACAAGCCGTGCCAAGGGTATACCTACGACAGGATCAGGCATGTGGACCTGCAGTTCTCTAATCGCGTCTCTGATGATGCCAAAGCTTTCATTTCTAGGCTACTGCAGAAGGAGCCAAGGGAAAAGGCAAGCCTAGAAGAAGTGATGTTGTGCCCATGAATCACCAGGAATGCACATGGACCTGAACAGAAATTTTACCATCTCATCCACGCAGCTGACCCTGTGATGCCCCCGTTATCCATAACAGCCACCGGTTATCGATCCCATTTGATGATTTAGGCTAGATATCAGTTACTCTAGTTTTTTCTGTAACATACTGTAAATAAATGCGCCATTAAGGATGCTACACTCTAACACTGTTAACGCTGTCCCATCAAAATTTTAGGTGCTGTACTTAAATGGCAAGGCAGGGAACATGCTTAGAGTCCCATCAATTTTCCATTTAGCATGCGTTGCGGGTAAGCCCATTTTATTCTGTGGGTAAGCCATTTTATAAAAAAAAAAAATTGAGGGATTTTTTTCCCCTTTTAGGGAATTTTAGAGTGACTACCTCAGACTTATAGGGAATAAGCTTACAAGGAATTCAGAATCTCACCGTTGAACAGATATTTGGATTTAGCTGAGGGTGACTACCTTAGCGCAGAAGAAATCAATAATCATAAGCGCAGCCGTCGTTATGGTATGCACAGTAGAAATAGATGGTCATATTTAAGACAAACTAAGCTCTCCGAGGACACGAAACATTTCAACAGGAAGTGCAAAAGCATCAAAGCTATGGACAGAATTACCTTACAGTGCTATTAAAGGTAAACAATAAACGCAAGGGATACAAACTGGAGTATGATGCGGTGAAAACGCAGCATCCCTTGAAGGATAGAGGCAGCGGGAAAAAGGAAACTGGCGTAGGCAAAAGTCCTACCTAGGCTTGAAGAGACAGGGAGGCTATTGGCATTATTAATGCAGAGAAGGGGTTTTGCAGACATCTGTATAGTAGGCGAAGTCATCATCACGATAATGGCATTGGCAGTGTAGCAGAGATGAAACACAGGGTCGGTAAACAAAGAGGAAGTAAGAACAAGGTTAGGGTTAGAACTCTGCCGCCCCATGAATGTTTACTAAATCATAGAATCTTACCCATATACGCTGTTCATTTCAGATAGAGTATAATTATTCCCCATTACTTCCTGTCAGTTTACTTTTTTTTTTGTCGTTTTCGTATCCACTCTCGGACTTTTTTAGCTTATAAGGAGTTCAATGTTGAGTAATGGCAAGCTAAAGTCGCCTTGTAGTCTCCTCTTGGGAGGTGCTTATAACTTTGTATTCATGGTCCGAGAATTACCGAATTGACTCCTAACTAATTTAATTCTATTTTCCTCTCATGGTTCTAATCTGCAGTCACTACTTCCAGTTTATTGATATACTAACTGTATAACCATGGATAAAAGCCTGCACACTGTTCCAGCAGATATGCGAGCATGCAGGTTGCATATCTGCTAGCAGGTCTCGAACCTCTGCAAAGAAATGGGATTATGACACACTTCCGCTTTCATGACATTGGAAAAATGAGCGTCTCGGACACTGAAGCTGCCAAGCACCGAGATGTCTTTCCTGGTCGTGAGATTACACACTTTTCGTGCAATTCAAAAATGTGGGGTAGTTGGCCTGTGCAAGTGAGATGCAAGAGAGCGAGAGTTAAGTAAGACATCAGAGGGTGATAGATGGTTCAAAAGAAAATTAACCACAGAGAGATATTCAAACCATACACACAAGGACAAAGTCCACTCTCAGATTTCTGCAATAGCCTTATGCGGTGCTGACGCGCAGGGCAACGTTCTGTTAGCTGACTCTCTTTAATGCCGGCAACTGTAGTCGAGCATAGCTATTTTGTCCTGCTAGAGGTCTTCCACCGTCGTGTGTTCATTTACCTTTGTCCGGACCTTATTTGCGATGGCTGATAAAGAAAATCGGCCCAAAATTGTGCAGGCTGCGCACGCCAACCAGAGATTGCCAGGCAGTGAGGACGGCTGCAACAAGAAAATAGCCAATTTTAATGGAGGCTCGATGACTGAGACGTCCAGACAGGGAAAATTTGGGAACGTTGACTTTAGGCAGAAGAAAAGCAAGAGTGTCATTGCTCTGAAGGTGATGTTGAAGTGTCAACACAACAGCGGCAACATTGAGCGCCAGCTTAGCAGAGAGATAGAAACAGTCACACTTCAGGCATCCTGATATCCTAAGGCTATGTGGCTGCTTCCATGGCGATACTAGAGTTTACCTTATACCGAAATATGCACCGAAATAAGAAACTGTACAAGGAGCTTACCAAAGCCAAGATTATTGAGAAGAAGTTTGCTAGGCACTCCAGTACTGCCACAGCAGGAAAGTAATTCACCGTGATATTTATAACCAGAGAACATCCTTATCAGTTACAATGCTGTGATCATGGCAGGCTTTTGGTGTGCAGTTTGTGCTCTGCCCTCAATGCATAACCTGTTTGGTACCATGGATTACCTACCATCTAAGATGGTTGAGATAAGCGTCTATATGAGAAAGTGGATATTTAGGATTTAGGTGCTCTCCTCTGAGTTCCTCTTTGGAACGCCTCCGTTTAAGACAAGCTGTGCCAAGGGTATACCTACAACAGGATCAGGCATGTGGACCTGCAGTTCTCTAATCGCGTCTCTGATGATGCCAAGGCTTTCATTTCTAGGCTACTGCGGAAGTAGCCAAGGGAAAAGGCAAGCCTAGAAGAAGTGATGTCGTTCTCATGAATCACCAGGAATGCACATGGACCTGAAGAGAAATTTTACCATCTCATCCGAGCAGCTGACCCTGTAATGCCCCCGTCATCCATAACAGCCGCCGGTTATCGATCCCAGTTCATGATTTAGACTAGATGTCAGTTTGTGTAACATACTGTAAATAAATCCGCCATTAAGGATGTTACACTCAAACACTGTTAACGTTGTCCCATCAAACCTTTAAGCGCTCTACTGAAATGGCGTGGCAGGGAACGTGCTGAGAGTTCCATCCAGTTTCCATTTGGCATGTGTTGCGGGTAAGCCCATTTTATTTTGTGGGTAAGCCAAAGAAGAAAACAATTATCATAAGCGCAGCCATCGTTATGGTGTGCACAGTAGAAATAAATGGTCATATTTAGGACACCACTAAGCTCTCTGAGGACACGAAACAATTCAACAGGAAGTGCAAAAGCATCAAAGCTATGGACAGAATTAACTTACAATGCTATTAAAGCTAAACAATAAACGCAAGGGATACAAACTGGAGTATAATGTGGAGAAAACGCAGCATCCATTAAAGGATAGAGGCAGCATTTTAAAGGCGGGAAAAAGGAAACTGGTGTAGGCTGAAGTCCTACCTAGGCTTGAAGAGACAGGGAGGCTATTGTCATTATTAATGTGGAGAAGGGGTTCTGCAGACATCTGCATAGTAGGTGCAGTAATCATCACGATAATGGCATTGGCAGTGTAGCAGAGATAAAACACAGGGCCAGTAAAAAAAGAGGAAGTAAGAACAAGGTTAGAACTCTGCTGCCCCATCAATGTTTACTAAATCATAGAATCATGCCCATATACGCTGTTCATTTTAGCTAGAGTATAATTATTCCCCATTACTACCTGTCGGTTTACATTTTTTTTGTCGTTTTCGTATCCACTCTCGGATGTTTTTAGCTTATAAGGAGTTCAATGTTGAGTCATGGCAAGCTAAAGTCGCCCCGTACTCTCCTCTTGGGCGGTGCTTGTAAGATTGTATTCATGGTCCAAGTACTACCGAAGTGACTCCTAACTAATTTAATTCTGTTTCCCTCCCATGATTCTAATCTGCAGTCACTACTTCCAGTTTATTGATATACTAACTGTATAACCATGGATAAAAGCCTGCATACTGTTACAGCGGATACGCAAACATGCAGGTTGCATATCTGCTAGCAGGTCTCGAACCTCTGCAAAGAAATGGGATTATGACACGCTTCCGCTTTCATGACATTGGAAAATTGAGTGTCTTAGACACTGAAGCTGCCAAGCACCGAGATGTCTTTCACTCCTGGTCGTGAGATTAAACACTTTTCGCGCAATTAAAAAATGTGGGGTAGTTGGCTTGTGCAAGTTAAGTAAGACATAAGCGGGTGAGAGATGGTTCAAAAGAAAATTAACCACAGAGATATTCAAACCACACACACAAGGACAAAGTCCACTCTCACATTTCTGCAATAGCCTTAACCGGTGCAGACGCGCAGGGCGAAGTTCCGTTAGCTGACCCTCTTTAATGCCAGCAACTGTAGTCGAGGTTACTGTCCTACTAGAGGTCTTCCACCGTCATGTGTTCATTTACCTCTGTAACCCGTTCCTTCGTCCGAGGTGGCTGGTAAAGAACATCAGCTGCAGAACGCACAGGCTGTGGAAGCCCAGCAGACATTGCCAGGCAGTGAGGAGGGCTGCAACAAGAAAATAGGCAATTTTAATGGAGGCTCGATGACTTCGAGACGTCCAGACAACCGCACAGGGAAAATTTGGGAACGTTGACTATAGGCAGGAGAAGAAAAGCAAGAGTGTCATTGCTCTGAAGGTGATGAGTGTCAACACAAAAGCGGCAACATTGAGCGCCAGCTTCGCAGAGAGATAGAAACAGTCACACTTCAGTCATCCTCATATCCTAAGGCTGTGTAGCTGCTCCCACGGCGATACTAGAGTTTACCTTATACCGAAATATGCACCGAAATGAGAACTGTACAAGGAGCTCACCAAAGCCAAGATTATTGAGGAAAAGTTTGCTAGGCACTCCAGTACTGCCACAGCAGGAAAGTAATTCACTGTGATATTTATAACCAGAGAACATCCTTATCAGTTACAATGCTGTGATCATGGCAGGCTTTTGGTGTGCAGTTCGTGCTCTGCCCTCAATGCATTAAACCCTGTTTGGTACCATGGATTACCTACCATCTAACATGGAGCGTCTATATGAGAAAGTGGATATTTGGGATTTGGGTGCTCTCCTCCGAGTTCCTCTTTGGAACGCCTCCGTTAAAGACAAGCTGTACCAAGCATATACCTACAATAGGATCAGGCATGTGGACCTGCAGTTCTCTAATCGCGTCTCTGATGATGCCAAGGCTTTCATTTCTAGGCTACTGCGGAAGGAGCCAAGGGAAAGGGCAAGCCTAGAAGAAGTGATGGCGTGCCCTTGAATCACCAGAAATGCAGATGGACCTGAACAGAAATTTTACCATCTCATCCGACCAGCTGACATGTCCTGTGATGCCCCCGTCATCCATAACGGCCACCGGTTATCGAACCCCGTTCATGATTTAAACTACGATACCAGTAACTCTCGTTTTTCTGTAACATACTGTAAATAAATGCACCATTAAGGATGTTACACTCTAACACTGTTAACGCTGTCCCATCGTATTAACGTTTAAACGCTGTACTTAAATGGCGTGGCAGGGAAGTGCTTACAGTCCCATCAATGTTCCATTTGGCATGTGTTGCGGGTAAGCCCATTAAGTTATATGCGGCAACGGCCGCTGGCATTAGCAGCTCGTCAACTAGCCACCAGGAGCTAACTTGCCTCCTGTGTCAATTATATGTTATGTTCGTGTGCGGAAACTTAACTGCAGCCAGATGCTAGTTGTGAGCATCAAACGCGGAAGTAAAACTTAGTATGCCCAACGAACGCGGATTGTCATGGTTTACGATCAAACTGGCTACTCCAGAGCGACTAGTGGGGGAAACTGGACGGTAACAGGCTGAATCTCTCTCAACTCGATTTTTAACTCGTGCACATTGAAAGCATTGCGAGTAGAAAATTTCAGCCTGTGCACCAGCGCAACTCATCAGAGACTATTTGGAAGCAAACTCACACTGCGGGGCACTCGCTGCTCCGCTCCATGGAATTCGCCCCGGATTCCAGTTCGCCATAGAGAACGACCTAGGCCCGTTGTCTGTTTCCTGGCCAAGGAGGGCTCTCATAGCTTGGCGATGCCTAATGAAGTGATCGTCGTGGGATAAAGATGGCGTGTGTTCGATGGACGTGATTCAATGCCTCGCTAGCATGCTCGCTAGCCTCGCGCAGGAGCCGGGCGCCCGTTGTATGGCGCCACCGTCGCCTTGGTGGAACAGCGCCGCCCGCGGCGGAATGCCGAAACAGCGGAATGCCGAGGCTCAGCGGCGCAGTCGTTTTCGTTCTGCGAGGCGTTTTTGAGCCTGTCCCTACCCGTCGTTTTGCGGTGTGGCTTTGAGCTGCTTTGAGCAATTGTAAGGAGTATTTTTTGACCGGGAAATTTTGAAAAAGAAAAGGACCGTTCTCAGCAGGGCGTGCGTGTTTTTTTTTTTTTTTAAACCACCCGGCGCATGGTATCTCTGTTATATACTCGAAAATGCCGCGCGAGTGATTTCATCATGCGCTAGGAACACCTTCGTTAGGCACTTGTTAAGACGACTTCGAAGACGGGAATTGCGCCTGCACTGCGCGTCCATCTTATATTAGATCTAGCCGAAACCTGCCTGAAGATCAAATACCGCCGAGCCGTGTAGCCGTGGCGCCGTAGTAGTGGTAGTTGTAATGGTTAGCTTTCATGTAAAATGAAAAAGATGCTGCACCTGTCTTTTTTGGTAATAGCTAGGCTCAAACGATTCAGAGTAGAATAATAGCAAATGACATTCCAGTTTCAACCTTGCAACTAGAGTTGTAAAAGGAGAAAAATAAACAAGCAAGACAAAAGTAGGATCCAGGTTGGAATAGCAAACACACATATACTTCCAGGACTTCCTGCACAGTTACGCTACATTTAGCTCGCTGAACCCGGCCTTGAGACTATCAAACTTAATCATAATATAAGCCAAATGAGTAATGCATCATTTTTACATATACGACAATGCTCTTGTTGAACTCTTCGGAGCTGCTACATATAATTGACTTAGAGAATATTATACTATACATGCCTTTCTCCTGTCATGCTGCGGAGGTTGTGAAAAGAAAAAAAAATTAAATTTCCTGCTAGCGTTCTCTCAGCGCAGGAAGTTCAGTGCGATTGACCGCACCAGCCTTGAACATCTGAAGGTCCAATACTGTCAAACTGTTAAATACAATCGAGAAAAAAAAAACATAGTGTGATGTACGTGTTTTATTGATAAGCCACCGACAACTAAGAGAGCGTTCTATATGTTAAATGAATCCCTCTGATGGCTCGTTCGCTAAGGTGGTCTACTTTCTCAGCGTACCACGAACTTGCGGGGCCGATACCTAGCTGACCTCGATACCTGATGAGTGTGAGGGGACACGACCATGTATGTAGTTTTCTATTTGCACGTAAAGGAATCCGGATAACTGAAAGCCATTCCTTTTACAACTTTGTCACTGCAGCTTGCCGGACTGCTACTAAATATGTTTACATTGGCCATAAAAGCAATTTCTGAGAGAGGTAAAACGGTCTTGTCATACTACGCCACAATCAGGAAATCTCACGTTCACTAAAACACCGATGAGAAACACGTATTTAGGCGGGCCAGGAAATGGACGCTACTGAGAAAATATGTAAAGCCGTGTCAGGTGCAACGTGAATGCGAAAAAAAAACTGCTACACGGCCTTCGAAATTAAAAAACAAATGCTACGTTTATGCTCGTTTCCACAAATTAAATTGTATTTTTTTTTTCTTGTTCGACTTTTATATAAAGCCGATTGTAGATTTTGTGACCATGCGGTATTGATTGAGCTGTGAAATGAGTGTTTTATTAGGCGAAATGAACATGCCACAAACAAATCTTAACAAATTCTACGAGTATCAACGCAGAGCTCTCAGCGCATTTTCATTGGTTGACAAACGAAAAGAGGAAAAATGACAAGATCATGGAAATAGGAATTGTTCATGTCTCCTATCTGCTCTTTCTGTTAAGAGAAAAAAGTGAATTATCTTTGACTATGTCAGCGAAAGTATCTGCACAATCACTGCAGATCGTAACGCAGCCCGAACGACGATGGTGGAGCTGCCTTTTCTTTCTCCGTGCTGGGGTTTTCTTGTACACAGGCGGGGAAATGCTAGCGTTGTAACTTACGCTGTTGAGTTACTTCGATTTACAATTGTCAATAAAGTGACTGCAGGTGAAGGAGTGCGGCTTCGACTCCGAGACTCTCGTGCCGTCACTCATTGGGAACAGAAGGCACGATCAGCATCCGGTAGCAAGCGGAATTTTGAAAATTCGGCACTTTCCATGACCACACAGTACTCAAATACGTAGATTCGTGCCTTTGCCTTTCGAAGAACCATGCTTAGGTCACCCGCCACGCATGCTTCTGTGGAAACCCGTAGAAATTAATCGACTTAAAAACCTCCGACGAGTTTGCGTAGCTGCCAGTGGAGCCAATAACGCACCACGTTTCGTCAGCCTTGTTTGGCCAGACTTCATTTCACT
Source organism: Amblyomma maculatum (assembly GCF_055883805.1). Taxonomy (NCBI): domain Eukaryota; kingdom Metazoa; phylum Arthropoda; class Arachnida; order Ixodida; family Ixodidae; genus Amblyomma; species Amblyomma maculatum. Next base: position 235,745,543 of record NC_139344.1, read on the forward strand.
GGACATATTCACACAACTAGCCCAACTTTCTTTTCTCTTGAGGATATATTCACGCACAACGTCATCTAAACCTTAGGATTTCCAATTTCCACACAAACCAACGACAAACAGTACGCTCCAATGCGCTGGGAATGCGCCGGCAGGCCGGCGCATTCCGGCGATTGAGCGATGCGCCGAGAGGCGGCGCCACCCGTTCAGCTGTCCCATGAGCTGTCCGGTCCGAACGCGAACCATGGCGAACCTTTTTGTTTTTGTTGTTGTCCTCATAAACATGGCGCATACCCACGGGTTATTGGTTTTTTTTTCTTTCTCCATGCTTGGCCATCGACCCGGCGGTGATTACGCTTTCTGTGATTCCATTCTGCAGAACTGGATTAGAAATTTGAGCAAATCCGGTTCACTGACAGAAATTTAAATGTGTAAAATTAAAAAAAAATATATAGAAATATAGAAAATAGTAAAAATAATAAAAATAAATTAAAAAGGAAAATATAATTATGAATAACAAAAGTATATCAAAAATAAAGGACAAAGAATTATAACCAGTTAAGATCAGGCTCGAGACGTAACTACTACTTTTTCTTTCTCTTCATTTCTGCATGCAGTTGCCCTGCTCTTAACAAGTTAGCGCTGCTTGAAATTATACTCCGTTTCATACATCAAGTGCAACACTGCCAAAGCTACATCACGGCTATCACGGCCGGTCTCGAGGAAACGCTCTCTCCCTCGAGACCGGCTGTGGCTACATACAGCTCCTGTTTGCGATCTCCGAATCCGCTATGAAAAATAGTGCCTGTTCTTTACGATGAAATAATACTTATTTTGTCTGCAAGCTTAATACATCTTACATTTGCCATAAACTTAATGAAGAGCGTCTTTTTTAGGGAGAAAAGATCGGATTCGGTGAATTTGATTGTTTTTTTATGTCGTTTTCGTTCGTACCGCGTTTTCGCTGAACCTGACCTCGGCGGCTGCGTTTCGATGGAGGCGGAACGAAGAGGGGTCCGTGTGCTGTGCGATGTCAGCGCACGTTAAGTTCCCCAGGTGGTCGAAATTACTCCGTAGCCCTCCACTACGGCCAAAGCCACCTAGTCTAGGTGGCTTTGCTACAGCTCCTCTTTCTCTCTTTCCACTTTCCCTCCCACCTTCCTTCCTTCTCTTACGGCGCGGTTGAGGTGTCCACAGAAACAAGTGAGACAGTTACCGCGCCTTTCCTTTCCTATAAATCAATCAAATCAATCAGTTTTTTTTTTCGCTGCCCCGCAACCTTAGTAAGTAAGTAGTAAGTAAGGAGAAGTCCTGATCCCTTTTGACTCAGGTCAGGCGTATGTCAACGCCGTTGCCTGCTGTGCCACTAGATGGCGCTGGCTGTGTCCTCCGCGCTGCGCATCTCTTTTTGAGAAAGTGGTTCTTCGGTGCGCATTTTTTCTATAAGATCTGCACTGCGAAGATGTCTAGGTATGCGAAGCAAGTTATTGCAAACGTGTATGCTCGGAATAGAGCCCGTTTCCGCAGGAACCACCCGGCCACAAAACGAGGGCGTAGTGATACGCCTCCTTTTTTTTCTTTTCTTGCGGACTACTTGCGTAGCTTTCGCTGCGTTGCACCTGATGTATGAAACGGAGTTATCGTGTTGCCAAATCGTGGGAAATTTCCCATTTCGTGGGAGATGCAAGCTACTGAGGAAAAAGGGGAAATCTATTTTCAACCCATTGAAAATATCTGTGAATTAAATTTCTCCTGTTACTGGAAACTGCTGTTATACATATGCTTCCTCGGGGAAAATGTGTAGAGAGACAGTGAAAACGCCGAGCTGCCCTTTTATGGGATGTAAAATTTCGGCCCGTTTTCACTTTGCTGCCTGGCCTAGCTTGGTTGGAAAGCCAATCAAATGCGCGCGTGTCACACCGCACAAGCATGCGCTCGAACACTTGCGTGCAAGCGACGCGAACTCGTTTTCCTTTTGTGTGTGTGTGTGTGTGCGTGCGTGTGTGTGTGTGTGTGTGTGTGTGTGTGTGTGTGTGCGTGCGTGCGTGCGTGCGTGCGTGTGTGTGTGTGTGTGTGTGTGTGTGTGTGTGTGTGTGTGTGTGTGTGTGTGTGTGTGTGTGTGTGTGTGTGTGTGTGTGTGTGTGTGTGTGTGTGTGTGTGTGTGTGTGTGTGTAAATAATGTACAAAGCTCTCCCTGTCCTTGCTATCGCTCCCCTCTGCACTTGCTCTCGCTATCCTATTCCTATCCGTTCTTATTAAAATTTAGGCAGCAGTTGCCGCGGCCGGCGCGCAGCACTCTTTTCGATGCTTTTGTTTAATTATTCAATAAACCCAAGCAACCACCGACATCCATCGGACGGCCAATGGCCATCCGTTTCGGATGTTCCGGATGGCCGATGGACGTCCGCGAACAGCCAGTGGACGTCCGTCGGCCGTCCGATGGGCGTCCAAATGGACATGTTTGTCTGGCCAATGGACGTCCATTTCGGACGTCCGTTCCCGGATCTTTCTAGCATATTCGCATATATGCTGCATGCATGCTTTTTTCGCTCCCACGAGGCAATAAAATAGAAAAGCAGCTTAAAGTACAACAGGCATATTTTATTGTAAAATGTCTAATTCCTCAATATGACGTAAAACTTGAAGTGCACATCCATCTTCCGTGATGAAGTGGAAGCAACCAGCTTTCTGCAAAAAGAGAAAAAAAAAACAGGTTAGTAAATAGTCTGTAGCTCATGCACAGCATAATCCTTGACTCGAGGTTTTCTGGAGGATAATAACAAGAAAATTGAGTATTTCTCATATTGTACCTGCCCAAGGTTCTGCCCTCCTTTCCCTTAGTTCAAGCCAGTTATATCGCACCCGCTATCTTTCGAATATCACACAGATTCATCTGCAATGCTTCAAGGATAAAGCTAAATAAGCTAAACAGTTAATAAGGCAGTATCATACAGGCCATACCTAAATTAAAATAAGCTGATAACGCGCTTCAATAATTTCAAGCACAGAAAAGGCCACTCGCTATCTGAAATGATTTTTTTCTTTTTTTTTTTTTTGTAGTGGTGCCAACTTTCAAGCTCGCGAGCTTGGACGATTATCGCTTATCGCATTGTACAGGAGCAGTTATGCATTTTATCACTGTAATGCACTGCAGCGCAGACTGCCCTCGCAACCTGCAACTTGCATTGAAAAATGCAGAACATGCCACTTGCGAAGGCAAGCATATTAAAAAAAAAATCTTTGAAGACTGACTGTTTACCCAGCGCCTTGGTTGACGAAAACAAGGAGGTTGGTTATAAGCCTCGCAAGATTGCAAGAGTGGAACGCGATAGCACCTCTAGCAATTTCCTAGTCTGCATAGAGGAGAGGGAGAGCCAACTCAATCGACATACACGGACGCCACCGCGCCGATTACTCCTGGTTTTCGGTGTAACTAGCTCCTTAATGCGATCGCGTTGAAATGTGTCAGTAGGTTCACTGCGCTGTTACATGTTCATACAATTTTCGTTGCGCAGGTTTTCACGAAGCTCGATCGCAGTACTCACTTTCAAACGCGGTCGCTTTCGCCGGAGTCGTCCGTCCTGATGTGTTGTCGTCGTGAGCCACTGTTGCTCCAAGGGGTAATCCTTTCACACTAGAAACTGGCACAACTGCGCAATCGTTGTCCTTGCAGCGCACAAAGAGGGGTGAAGGCATTCGAGCATAGTTGCGTGCACCCGCACAGAACGAAAACAGAGCCGCGGCGGTTGAATGACAGCCGGCAATGGCGGCACAGAAACACGTGGTACGAAACTACGGCAGAAACATTCATGCGCAGAAATGAATTGGCCGTAATAAGTTAACACTATATTTTTACTGAATATTGTTAATTTCTTTAAATAGGAACCCTTTCTTGTAAGGATATTCAAGCGAAACCTACTATCCCCCCTCCTCCCCTCCAACACACACACTGCGATGGAATACGCAACCTTCAACCAAACAGCACGGCCGCCGGCCGGCGGGGACTAGCGCGGATTTCAAACAGCAAAAAAAACTATTTTTGTAAAGACCCACAGTGCAAGGTAATCCGGCGCTTTCGTTCGCCAAGACGTGGTCGTGGACCATCGTGGATGGCGAAGCCGCGCAGGTGGTACATGTAGTACATACGTTCAGGCTCAACTAGAGTAACAATTGAAGATCACGACCGCCGCTACCAACGGATACAACGAATTGCGGCATGAAATCTGAGAAATTAATGACAATCGCCCCATACTGTGTATGTGCCAGAGTTTTTTTTAGGTCAACCAGCTAATCATTTGGTATATAATACAATTCGCTATCTCAGGGGCCGAATGGAAGTTGCAAACCTAATTGGATTTCCTATTGGAATTTTGAGTACCATTTGGAAAATCCGAATGGAATTTTACACGCAATTAAAACTATTTGGAATGCCCAATTGGTATTTGCAGAACCATTTGGTTAATCCAACTGGACTAATCCATTGGAGAGGTGGTGTCCAATATTGGGTCCAGATGTGACTATCTGAGGGTCTCAATTGGCCCCAATGTTTTTTTTTTTTTTTTGACTAGGCAGGACACATCTCGAGCATTGAAGACAAGTGTGAATGTTGAAACAGAATTTTGTCAGCGAGGAAATATATGTCCTGGAAACATACTCGTCCGTACGTACATCGGACGTACACCTCGTCTCTCATGCGGATATACAAAAACGGACGTAGTCCGTACGTACATCGGACATACACCTCGTCTCTCATGCGTATATACAAAAACGGACGTAGTCCGTACGTACATCGGACATACACCTCGTCTCTCATGCGGATATACAAAAACGGACGTAGTCTGTACCTCCGACGGACGGACGAATACGGATGTGCGAAAGCGGAGGTTGTACGTATGTCCGACGGACGTACAATTTCGGCAAAGGACGTTCGGCTCTAGCTCGGACGTACAACGGACGTCGGTGGTTGCTTGGGAATAACCACCACCACCGCACAAGCGCCCAGAAGGAGACATTGATTCACCTTTAGGATCGAGGTCGGAATGAGACAGCTTTAATTTCTTACAGTAAGTGTGTGATATCTTTTCACGTACGTAAACTGATTCCTGGAACGCATTCACATACATTCCGAAAAAACTTTCTGTGGTTCTGCAGCCAAGAAGAACTTTGGTTTGGGCTAGTTAACTAGTTGGTTCATAGCTGATGTTGATTCTGAGGACGGCGCGAAAGGGACGAAAACAAAGGATTACGAAAACAATAGGACAGCTAGGCGCCTGTAGCTGTTGTTTTCGTGTTCCTTCTTTGTCTTCATCCCTTTCGCTCCGTCCTCAGTATCAACATCAGCTGCGGCCAAGGCCAGGGACGGCGGATTTTGTGAGCGATAGCTATTTACGCACAAGCCTCGCCGTTTCGCCGTGGCCGCACCGTAACCTTGAACAGCCGATTGGCGTCACGTCGCGCCGCTCGCCTCGCCGCCGCTCCGAACGCCAAGATCCAGAGCAGCGCAGCGAGCAAGGCAGATAGCACAGAGTTAATACTACTGAGAGCAGCCTAGACGCTTGAACCACAGAGTAAGATAATACAGAAGCGCCGACTTTGGCGCGCTGCAATGCATTCGGCATAAGCCGATTTCGATACGTGAACGCCGAGCCCGCGTACGGAGCTTCCCACGATCCCGCCGCTCCCTTTTCCTCGCTGACGCAGATTTGGTTATAGTGGCTAGAAGAGGGGGGGGGGGGGGGGCTGTTTTTGCAGATCCTGAGTGCGCAATCACGTGGCACTAGGCGCGCCCTATGGCTGTTCTTTTTTTTTTTTCTCTCGTTTTACTGAAGGGAGCGAGAGGGTTGCTGCAGGCTATGTGCGCGAAAGATGAAAGGAGGCGCTTGGCCGTCGGAGTGGGGCTTCGAGCTGGAGGAGGGGGAGCGCCTAGCCTACGTCCTGTGAGCAAAGAAAGCACACAGTAGCACGCACGCTTTCTGAAAGAATGAAAGGAGTAGCGGGCAGGCTAGCCAACGTAGACAGCGCGGTTTCAAACCAGTGACGGCAGTGAGCGCCGGTTCTGTGCGTTCACAATCTTTTGCTGTCGTTCATTTTCTTCCGGTGGTTTGGTGGGGTGGCTGGTATTCGAGGCGACGCAGGAACTCGGAGCACTCGGATTCCTGAGTCCGGGTCTTCGCAGCGCGCTGCACGGATCGTGTGCTTGATTTAATGAAAACTTGAAGAGGACTGACCGTAAGCGGGGCCGCACATATATTGAGTATCTGAGTATGGGTTATCTGCACACACACGCGCGCCCACAAACATGCAGTTTGTAATAGCAGAAAAGAAATAACTGTCAAGATTGAGAACATCTTCCAAGGGCGCGTAAATTAATGTTGTCGTTTGGAATTATTTGTTGTGAAATTATACAATATGTTGCTTAACTTATGGACAGACAATTTTTCGTCTCTATAGTTGTTTCCCATAAGAGGCGCAATCCAAGATGCAAAAACATCCCATTGAGAACTATACGCGCGCACAGAAGCAGTCAAATCTTTAGCGCTACCTAAGCTGCCGCTCAGGCCAAATCAGCCCATACCCAACTGCTAGGAAGAAATAAACGATAGGACTGCTCTGCGTTTTGCCGAGGGCAGCTCCAAGCCATCACTGGTTTGAAACCGCGCAGCCTGCGTTAGCTAGCCTGCCCGCTTCTCCTTTCATCCTTTCAAAAATCGTGCGTGCGGGCTGCTGTGTGCTTTGCTCGCAGGACGACTAAGTGCTCCCCATCCTCCAGCTCGTAGCCTCGCTCCGACGACCAAGCGCCTCCTTGCAAAACCTGGGCCAGGGGGCGCTGCGCCGCTCTGTACGTCAGCGCCCTCCATGGAGACCCCGTCAAAACCTCCGCGCAGAGCGGCCGCGTCGTCTGCTCCTTGTCGTCTACTCCGCGCTGCTTTCCAGCACGTGTTTGCGCGCGCGCGCTCGGTTGTTTCTCTCCTCCTCCGGCCGCATTCTGGCCGCCGTCGCGCTCCAACAAAGGGGGCAAGAAAAAAAAAAAACTGGAATGAAAAAGTGACGGTGCGCTTTTTCGCAAAACTCGTGAAAGTGTTTTTCTCTCTTCTCTCTTTCGTGGTAAAACGATAGTTGTCGGTTCTTTTTTTTAGGTATCTCGTACCGCTCGTATCTCGCACCTCTGTTTGTAACTGGCGGTGCCGCAGTAGTCATCACGGAACCAAGTCGGCGTCAAGAAACAGATATATGTCATTAATGCCATCACTCGACGCTTATAAAGGGAAAACACAGACGTCAATCATTCTATCCTCATACGCGATCCTGCTTCGGGAGCTCAAAACTGCGCATTCGCTACAGGAGATAACTGAACTAGGGATTGCACAACGTAGCTGTGGAATTAAGAAGACAAAGGTTTACTTGGAGAGATGTCCCCGCCTGCATGAAAAGTCGTCAGGCATTTCCTCGCTCTTCGTCTCGCGGAGAGAGGAAACTGCCGAAAAAATGGCATGCCTCGGCTTCTCGTCAGTGATCCAGGTAGTTAAGAAACCCCTCATCGTTCATCATCATCAGCCTGACTATACCCACTGCAGGGCGAAAGCTGCTCCCATATTTCTTCACTTAACCCGGTTCTGTGCTAGCTGCATCCACTTGACCCCCGCGAACTCCGCCCACCTAACTTTCTGCCGCCCCTTGCTACGCTTAGGGTAACAAACTGGATTCCTCATCGTTAAAGGCAGATAAGTCATTGATTTCGGATGGCAGCGCCACAGCAGCGAACTTACCCTAACCGCTGTCAGCATGAACCAAAGGGTAAGGCGGCATGCTTTGTGCCTTTGTAGGGAACGCGTCCTAAACGCGCCGAAAGCCGGCACCACGGCGCCGGCATGCATCGCCTAATACGTCTGTCCCCAGAGAGTTCAATACGCCCCTTTCAAGTGAGCAGTCACAAATGGAAAGGAAGCTCCCCAACCAGCGCCCGGAGCACTCGTCGCTGTGTACACGCGTATCAATTCTCAACGAGAAGGCTGAACCCTTCATTCTCTGAAGAACATGGAAGAGACATCAAGAGGTGCCACCTGAAGTCCTTCAAAATACCTGTCGCTTGCCTCTGCCGCCGAATACCGAATTCGCGTTCATGTTTTTTTTTTATCTGAGCCTGCCAACAAGCGCTCTTTGAAAACAATGTCCGCGGCGATCAATTAATCATAATTTCTCACTTTCGAAAGCACCGATAAAAAGCGTGCCTCCAGCCAGCCTCTATGTCAGCCGGGGCACAGAAAAAGGCAAAAAATAAGAAACACCACTGGCAAAGAGCGCCGGTTTTGCGCGCACAGACGCACGACCATCCCCCCTCGTCCTCACTCTCCTTCTCCCGCTCCGCGTGCACGTGCGGCTGCCCGTAGCACGCGCTCCCGAGCGAGCGGGCTGCGCAGACTCCGCAGACAGCCGCGCGCAGGGAACCAAAGCTGGAGTTTGCTCCGCGACGCCAGCGCTCGGTTTCCAGCGGAGCGGAACTACAAAACCTACGCGCATCCGCGCCCGCGCTGCGCATGGCTGTCTGCGGAGTCTGCGCAGCCCGCTCGCTCGGGAGCGCGTGCTACAGGCAGCCGCACGTGCACGCGGAGCGGGAGAAGGAGAGTGAGGACGAGGGGGGATGGTCGTGCGTCTGTGCGCGCAAAGCCGGTGCTCTTTGCCAGTGGTGTTTCTTATTTTTGCTTTTTTTCTGTGCCCCGGCTGACATAGAGGCTGGCTAGAGGCACGCTTTTTATCAGTGCTTTCGAAGGTGAGAAATTATGAATAATTGATCGCCGCGGACATTGTTTTCAAAAAGCGCTTGTTGGCAGACTCAGACAAAAAAAAAACATGAACGCGAATTCGGTACTCGAAGGCAGAGGCAAGCGACAGGTATTTTGAAGGACTTGAGGCGGCACCTCTTGATGTCTCTTCCATGTTGTTCAGAGAATGAAGGGTCCAGCCTTCTCGTTGAGAATTGATACGCGTGTACACAGCGACGAGTGCTCCGGGCGCTGGTTGGAGAGCTTCCTTTCCATTTGTGACTGCTCACTTGAAAGGGGCCTATTCAACTCTTTGGGGACAGACGTTTTAGGCGATGCTGCCGGCGCCTTGGTGCCGGCTTTCGGCGCGTTTAGGACGCGTTCCCTACAAAGGCACAAAGCATGCCGCCTTACCCTTTGGTTCCTGCTGACAGCGGTCAGGGGGAGTTCGCTGCTGTGGCGCTGCCATCCGAAATCAATCACTTATCTACCTTTAACGATGAGAGGTTTCTTAACGGCCTGGATCACTGACGAGAAGCCGAGGCATGCCATTCTTTCGGCAGTTTCCTCTCTCCGTGAGACGAAGAGCGAGGAAATGCCCGACGACTTTTCATGCAGGCGGGGACATCTCTCCAAGTAAACCTTTGTCTTCTTAATTCCACAGCTACGCTGTGCAATCCCTAGTTCAGTTATCTCCTCTAGCGAATGCGCAGTTTTGAGCTCCCGAAGCAGGATAGCGTATGAGGATAGGACGATTAACGTATGTGTTTTCCCTTTATAAGCGCCGAGTGATGGCATTAATGACATATATCTGTTTCTTGAGGCCGACTTGGTTCTGCGATGACTGCTGCGGCACCGCCAGTTACAAACAGAGGTGCGAGATACGAGCGGTACGAGATACCTAAAAAAAAAACCGACAACCATCGTTTCAACACGAAAGAGAGAAAAACACTTTCACGAGTTTTGCGAAAAAGCGCGCCGTCACTTTTTCATTCGTTTTTTTTTCTTGCCCCTTTTGTTGGAGCGCGACGGCGGCCAGAATGCGGCCGGAGGAGGAGAGAAACAACCGAGCGCGCGCGCGCAAACACGTGCTGGAGAGCAGCACGGAGCAGACGACATCATGCTTTTCTATGCGGCGGGGAGCAGACGACGCGGCCGCACTGCGCGTAGGTTTTGACGGGATCTCCATGGAGGGCGCTGACGCACAGAGCGGCGCAGCGCCCCCTGGCCCAGGTTTTCTCCCCTATGCTGTCGTCTGCTCCGCGCTGCTCTCCAGCACGTGTTTGCGCGCGCGCGGTCGGTTGTTTCTCTCCTCCTCCGGCCGCATTCTGGCCGCCGTCGCGCTCCAACAAAAGGGGCAAGAAAAAAAAAAAACGAATGAAAAAGTGACGGCGCGCTTTTTCGCAAAACTCGTGAAAGTGTTTTTCTCTCTTTCGTGTTGAAACGATGATTGTCGGTTTTTTTTTAGGTATCTCGTACCGCTCGTATCTCGAACCTTTGTTTGTAACTGGCGGTGCCGCAGCAGCCATCGCGGAACCAAGTCGGCCTGAACAAACAGATATATGTCATTAACGCCATCACTTGGCGTTTACGAAGGAAAAACACATACGTCAATCTTTCTATCCTCATACGCGATCCTGCTTCGAGAGCTCAAAACTGCGCATTCGGTAGAGGAGATAACTGAAGGAATTGCACAGAGTAGCTGTGGAATTAAGAAGACAAAGGTTTACTTGGAGATATGTCCCCGCCTGCATGGAAGGTCGTCAGGCATTTCCTCGCTCTTCGTCTCTTGGAGAGAGGAAACTGCCGCAAAATATGGCATGCCGCGGCTTCTCGTCAATGACCCAGGTCGTTAAGAAACCCGGCCCTCATCGTTAAAGGCAGATAGGTCATTGATTTCGGATGACAGCGCCGCAGCAGCGAACTCCCCCTGACCACTGTCAGCAGGAACCAAAGGGTAAGGCGGCATGCTTTGTGCCTTTGTAGGAAACGCGTCCTAAACGCGCCGAAAACAGGCCCCACGGCGCCGGTAGCATCGCCTAAAATGTCTGTCCCCAAAGAGTTGAATAGGCCCCTTTCAAGCGAGCAGTCACAAATGGAAAGGAAGCTCCCCAACCAGCGCCCGGAGCACTCGTCGCTGTGTACACGCGTATCAATTCTCAACGAGAAGGCTGGACCCTTCATTCTCTGAACAACATGGAAGAGACATCAAGAGGTGCCGCCTCAAGTCCTTCAAAATACCTGTCGCTTGCCTCTGCCTTCGAGTACCGAATTCGCGTTCATGCTTTATTTTTTTGTCTGAGCCTGCCAACAAGCGCTCTCTAAAAACAATGTCCGCGGCGATCAATTAATCATAATTTCTCACTTTCGAAAGCACCGATAAAAAGCGTGCCTCCAGCCAGTCTGTATGCCAGCCGGGGCACAGAAAAAAGCAAAAATAAGAAACACCACTGGCAAAGAGCGCCGGCTTTGCGCGCACAGACGCACGACCATCCCCCCTCGTTCTCACTTTCCTTCTCCCGCTCCGCGTGCACGTGCGGCTGCCTGTAGCACGCGCTCCCGAGCGAGCGGGCTGCGCAGACTCCGCAGACAGCCGCGCGCAGCGCGGGCGCGGATGCGCGTAGGTTTTGTAGTTCCTCTCCGCTCCGCTGGAAACCGAGCGCTGGCGTCGCGGAGCAAACTCCAGCTTTGGTTCCCTATGCGCGGAGCAGACGACGCGGCCGCACTGCGCGTAGGTTTTGACGGGATCTCCATGGAGGGCGCTGACGCACAGAGCGGCGCAGCGCCCCCTGGCCAGGTTTTCTCCCCTATGGCCTCCGAGATCACCTCCGCGCGCACGTTTCTCTCCGGCCTTTCCAATCAGCCGGAGAGAGCGTAAGTTGGAAAAGGGGCGTAGCAGCGTCTTTCGCCGCACCGCGGCGCTCGCCACCTATGAATCAACGGCTGGAAGATTGGTGGCTTAAAAGCAGAGAAGTGACATAATGTTAGTATTGTAGGAGCAAAATTTAATAAATAGAATGATGGTTTAGTTAACCATTCTAAATCAATAATTAAGATATATGGAGAAAAATGAGCATGATAGCTACTGCTACCACCCCGTTTCAAAGGGGACGCTCCTATATTCCATCCATCCATCCATCCATCCATCCACCCACCCACCCACCCATCCACCCATCCATCCATCCATCCATCCACCCACCTACCCACCCACCCGTCCGTCCGTCCGTCCGTCCGTCCGTCCGTCCATCCATCCATCCATCCATCCATCCATCCATCCATCCATCCATCCATCCATCCATCCATCCAGTGTTCCGCCGCAGCATGGCGCAAACTATAAAACACGAGTTTCCTCAGCTTGCGCTCTTACCAAAGTCGAGCTGCCAGCTTCAAAATGCCACGGGCAAGACGGCAGCCAACAATTTCGCTATCGTTAAAGTACTAATAAAATAAGGCCCACATGCGCAAAGTTAGGCAGCGACTACCCGAAGCTGCATGCCTGCCCGAATTGCATGCATACGTGCTCTGGCGCTCTCTGCTGCGGTTCCGCGTCTTTTTTTTTTTCTTTTTTTTGTCTCCATACATTTGCGGGTTCATTAACTCGCTAAATACATTATTTATGAGTGCGGCGACTTGCATAAACATCCATCGCACGAATGCAATTCTCTAAATGGTTCCGCCACAGCCTCATGATTGCTTACTTAGATGCAATTGCTTACGTGAAGAAAAAAGTCGTCTTAGATTCGAGTGAATACGGTATATATCTTTTTGTATTTGAAAATTACAAATAGAATAGTTGTGAGGGAAAAACAAGAATACTTGTATTACACGTATTACGTGTAAGTTCACTTTTTTACCCATACATCGCTTTCAGATGAATAAACACGACATCACAGCATAGAGTATGTTTTTGGCAGTGAGGCCATTAACTTACTTTTTGTGTTTGAAGAGATGAAATTGTCGAAAAGTGAAAACCCCTCCTTACTCATGTTCCTTGAAGCAGTTCAGATGTTATAAACTAATTCCTAAAGGCTGTTAAGTTTCGTTTACTGTAAGCAAATAAGATAATAAAATTTAAAGACCAGCCCCAAAGCAGCAAATGGGTGTATGGTCTCAGAACCTGGCACTACACATGTGACACATGAAGTTTGCACTTGTCTCACTTATTGTTTGTCCAGGAAAGCGATTGTTAACATGAGCATGTCAAATAAGCAGCTACGGTGGCGCACAGTTCGAAAGTTGGAGGCGTAACTAACTTGCACACATTTTGAACGAGGCTTTTGCATATGGAGCTCTGTTCAGCTGTTGGGACTACAGGACTCAGTTTGCGTTATCCAAAACCTTTATTTAGTGCTATTTCACATAAAGTTTGCATGCACGGGGTGTGCTGCCCACAGTACAACCAAGGCTTTCGCACATGGAGTTCTGTTCTCCCTGTTGGGACTGCAGGGCTCACTCAGTTTTCGTTATCCCAAATATTTAGTGACGATTTCACATACATAATTATGCATGCACGGGGTGTGCCACCCACAGGTATGCCAGAAGCGCCTTTGGTCGCAGAAGTAGTGCAGATAGGTAGGCTCCACAGGTAGGTTCTCTGTTCTCACTAATCTGGATGATCATTAAGAAAGAATAACAAAGAGGCTTATATCGGCAGTGCGCACTACTCAGTCTCGCGTAGCCTGTGAGGGAGGGAATGACACAGGGCCTTCAATCTGTATATCGTCAGCAAAGAACACATGCTTCGAAGTGAACTTCACTTCTTATTAGTGATATTGATCAACAAGAAATTAATAGTGCACTCATTTTATGGCTGTAAGGTAATTCATTACAAAGTAGAAAAAAGAATAGCTACAGAGGCATTCCGTACAAAATTCAGAAGTCGTGGGTTTGGATCCCACCCGCTGCACATGACATTTTTTAAAATGATCTTGCAGCTGTAAGTTATTACACTATAAAGTTTTCATCGATCAGCACCACAGATTTCAAAATATATGTATAGAAACATTCCCCTATGCTTTCTATTAGCCATACAGCTAATTTCAAACTTCTTAGCTTCTTTCAAAAGTCTTAAAATTGAATAAACCAGTTCTTGTCTGTAGGTATGCATGTGGTTCATAGATCACTGGTTATAATAGGTCCATCTGTGGTTGTGAATCAGTCTGTTGTAACAGTGTTTCGATTCTGCAGACTTCTTTTACAGCAGACCAAAAAACTTCATCTTGAGATTACAGTATATTATTTGGCAGTCCATGCTTTGTAGGTCATTCTAATTTATTATGCTTTGTGGCATTGTGCTGAAATAAGCAGAAGGTTTGGTTTTCTTTTCTGCTATGCTTTCAGGTGGCCTGATTGCATTCCTTCTGTTTCTGCTGCGTTCACTCTATTATCTCACTATGAGGGTGTCGCACATTGAAGAGCCTGCGTGAAGTTGTGCGTTTCTGTGGTGCGCATGGAGTGTGGGAGGTCTCAGTGGCTACACCTTGTGGTCTGGTATATTTCTCCTGTAGCCTCTACCGCCCCTTACCATCCAGTTTTGAAAGTTAGACGAGTTTCTTTTCAGCGCTTTTTTTACACTACTTTTGTGCTGCAGTTGTGTACATACACGTATGTAACATTTGACTGTTAAGTAATGCTAGGGGTAGCTCTCTTGTGGGCAAGTTATAGTATTCCTTTATAAATGTCCTCACAGAAGCACCCTGTGTAAGCGTGAATGGATGTGTTGTGAAGCCTGCTGCTTTTCTCTGTGTAAATCCTGAGTTGCAAACTATTTTGGAACTGGTTGTTGGATGGGAAATAAAGCAGTGTGCATATCCCTCGACTCATGATTTCAGACTTTGATGCAATGAAATTATCTTCTGCTTCTTTGGGAAAGGCTGTGCCTCAGTCATGCTGTACACTAATTTTTTCAAGTAGTTAAGCAGGCTGTTATATTGCATTGGAAAAATCGGGGCCCAAGTTTTCTTAGTCCCTGCTGAAATTACTTTTAACTATTGTTATTGTTAAAAATACCTGCAGCTCATATGCACTAAAGTGTCCCATGCACCAAATGCTGGCTGTATGGTTGTAAGCAGTCCCGTCCAGTTTTTGAAGCATATTGCTGCAATATGCTTTTATTGTTAAAAGTTCCCAGGCCATCAGGTTTGCTCCTTTTCTGTGCATTGCAACTTGTGTGCATCCCTGGCACTCTGGATCTTTGAGGCATATAAAGACCTTTTATCCCATTCTCTGTAAACCTGTGCAAGGCCTGGTGTGGCACGACTATGGCTCTGCTGCATTGCCCACTGGCATACCACTAGTGATCTGGAAAGCTTTGAAAAGGGACTTTTGCCTTATGAGAATATCCCTCTGTTCGTGGCAAGAGAGCATTTTGCTTTTACCAGCTCTGAACAAGTACTACCATCAGTTGCTTGCCAGTGGTTGTTCAGTTGGCGCAGATGTAGCGGGAAGTACTAATGAAGCTAGAAAAGATGCTTTAGTTAATCGAGCTTGTTCATGTTTAGCTACACCTGCTTTTATCTAGTATCAGTGCATTAATCTTCAGCAAATTATGCTCAGTTATGCACAGCTTCAGTATCATAACATAGCATGAAGAATGCAAGTTATACTAGAAACTGTGGCCATGGTATATATAATAAGGCCAGTTTTCAATTTGTATTTAATTCTTTAGTGTTATGTCCTCAGTTTGTAAGGTCAAGGAGTTTGGAACCTTTCTTGCTCAAATTTTCTGCAGCTTGTTCTGGTTTGAACTTGTGTGTAGTTTTTTATCAACAGACTGCAAAAGTGTTAAATTTGTGCATGGGGAAATGAATTGAAACTGGTGCTATGGAATTTTGAAAGGCATTCTTCAAGACATGTATAGTGTATGTTGTCCAATGACCATGCAATGCAGACTGTTCTGGTGAGCTGAACGTTTTTTTGTGGCTTCTGCATGAAGGGCATATCTGAAGTACCTGCTGGACAAATGTGCAAGATTTTGTGTACCTGTACTTTGAATGCATGAAACCAGTAGCCATACTTGTGGTTAGGTCATTGCTAGCTAGGTACTGCAGTTTAGAGAAAAATGTTCTGTTGTGTTTTAGTGATGTGCATGGTTACTTGGCCACATGTTGTAAATTTTTGGGCCATAGGTTTTGATTTGTATAGACTTGCATGCTACTGCTGCATGACGAAAATATCTTTTAGTAGAGATACTTGCTTTTGATTTGCTTATTCTTACAATGTATTGAATTAGCACATATTTTTAATAAATTTACTTTAGGCTTATGGCCAGTGGAAGTCAAAGCATGTACCTTGTTCTGAATTCCTTTAATTTTCTCACACTTCTCTGTGGCTGCCATGTCCTGACATGGTTTGGTAAAAAAGCTAGCAATGATATCATTTATGCCTCTTTTTGCCTGAATTACAGTGTCGCAGGACTAGGTGTATGCAAAGCAATGGTGAATAATGGCTTAGGCTGTCATTGCTGGCTGTGTATGTGTGTCCGTGTGCACATGGAGGATGTCTGGGTTAGCTGCTGCAAATCTTTGATGGTAAAGCCTTGATTTTAATCTTCTGTATGAATATAACATTTTCTAGTGTGTGTGTGCATGTGTTCAGCATTTGTGAATCAGCTTTCTACATTTCAGTAGTTTTTTTAAAGGCTCAGACTGTAGTCTAAGAAGCTTGTTGGGTATTTATAAAAGAAACATGGGAACTAAAGGTCAACTACAATATCTTTGGTTCTCCACAACACTTCTGAGAGGGCATTCTGTAGAACTGACTGGGTCTTCCTAGGGGTCCAAAATTGTGATTAAAGAGGCGATGACAGGGTCGTTGGACATGTTGCCGTTTTATACTTCTGTGATATAGACCATTTTACGACCCTTCGAGAAACCGGTTTGACAGGACTGTTAAGGAAGTCGTCGACACTTTCCTGTGCTACGATAGCAGCCCAGGTTCCCAATATGGCAGCACCCTTCACCCCTTTGTAAAATCGTGAATACAAGTCTGCGATTCTACTCGCACAGTTTTAGTGCCCAGCACAAAGCGCATATTACAAAAAACTTGAGCAGCAACTGCCATTTTGAAATGCTCGTGATATCTCAAAAGAATAGACGGGAGCCGTCTGCAATGCAGGCTGCGAGAGATGTAGCTTGCCGTAGGCTGCACTCACCCCTGTCAATGCATGTGTGCAGGAGGGGTCCAGCAAACCGGTCTACGTCAGTACATCTCCAGCGAGCTAAATCTCTCTATTACTGCCGGCATTGCAGATGACGCTCTGTCGTCTCTTTTAACTGTAGTCTTTCGATTTCTGTGAATTCCGGTCTGCCCAGAGTTTGACCCTCTTTTTCGGATTGAGGAAACCCTCTGAACAACTGTGGATACGTGCTTGTCGAGTGCGTTTAGGCCGCTAAAAGAATGTACACTCAATTGCCGCAACATTTTTATTTATTAAATAACAACAGTATTAGAAATGCGTATCCCGAATGAAATTATGCATAAAAATAAATATATAAAGTAACGGCAGCGCTCCGCTGGGCAGAAGAGATTGCGCCTGGCTTGCTGACCAAGATGACCATGAACATCACCGGCAGCAATCTGCATTGGTGAAAAAAGAATGAAGCTAGTGAATCAAGAAAGACTGCAGCCTCACAGAAATCTGATTAAACATAGCGATAGATCACTGGAAGGTACGATGTGGCGACCATATGATGGATTGGATGCTAGTAAGAAAAAAGCCTATCATAATACAGCCTATAAAAAAATCCTGTTTAGGGAATTTTTTCTCTTTTAGAAAATTTTAGGCTGACTACCTTAGGCTTATAAGAAATAAACCTACAAGAAATTCAGAATCTCACTGTTGAACAGATATTCGAATTTAGCTGAGGGCGACTACCTTAGACTACCCTTCCCCTCCCACACTCTGTCACCCTCATCCCTCATCAGGAGTAGCATGCTAGGCTTACCACCAGGCAGACATCTCCTGTTGCCATTAAAATATCTCTCTCTCTTAGCACAGAAGAAAACAATTATCATAAGCGCGGCCATCGTTATGGTATGCACAGTAGAAATAGATGGTCATATTTCATCATCATCATCATCATCATCATCAGCCTGACTATACCCACTACAGGGCAAAGGCCTCTCCCATATTTCTCCACTTAACCCGGTTCTGTGCTAGCTGCATCCACTTGACCCCTGCGAACTTCTTAATCTCATCCGCCCACCTAACTTTCTGCCGCCCCCTGCTACGCTTTCCTTCCCTTGGAATCCAGTTTGTTACCCTAAGCGACCATCGGTTATCCTCTCTTCGCACTACATGTTTTGCCCATGTCCATTTCTTCTTCTTAATTTCCACTACAATGTCGGTAACTTGAGTTATTTCTCTGACCCACTCTGCACGCTTCCTATCTCTTAATGTTACCCCTACCATTTTTCGTTCCATAGCCCTCTGGGTTGTCCTCAACTTAAGTAGAACTCTCTTGGTTAGCCTCCACATTCCAGCGCCATAGGTGAGTACAGGTAAGATGCAACTGTTATATACTTTCCTCTTTAGCGATACCGGTAAGCTGCTAGACATAATCTACGAGTGCTTGCCAAATGCGCTCCATCCCAATCTTATTCTTCTTGTTATTTCCTTTTCATGGTCCTGATCTGCGATTACTACCTGTCCTAAGTAGACATATTCGCCTACTACTTCCAGTACTTCGCTACCTAATGTAAACTACTGTTCCTTCCCAAGGCTGTTGAACATTACCTTAGTCTTCTGCATATTGATTTTCAAGCCTACCTTTCTACTTTTCCTGTCTAGGTCATCAATCATTATTTGTAGTTCATCTCCCGAGTTGCTTAGCAAGGCAATGTCATCAGCAAATCGCAGATTACTGAGGTATTCTCCATCTACCCTTATCCCTAACTGCTCCCATTCCAAGTCTCTGAATACTTCCTCTAAGCAAGCTGTGAATAGTACTGGGGAGATTGTGTCTCCTTGCCTAACACCTTTCTTTATGGGAATTTTGTTTCTTTATGCAGAACTATGGTTGCTGTGCAGCCACTGTATATATCTTCCAGCACTTTCACGTACGGCTCGTCTACCCCCTGATTTCGCAATGCCTGCATCACCGCCGAGGTTTCAACTGAGTCAAATGCTTTTTCGTAATCAATGAATGCTATGTATAAGGGCTGGTTATATTCCACGAATTTTTCTATCACCTGATTGATGGTATGGATATGATCGATAGTAGAGTACCGTTTCCGAAACCCTGCTTGATCCTTTGCTTGATTGAAGTCTAAGGTTGTCCTGATTCTATTAGCGATTACCTTAGTAAATAACTTATACGTAACAGACAGTTGATTGGTCTGTAATTTTTAAGGTCCTTAGAGTCCCCTTTCTTATGAATGAGGATAATGTTTGCATTCTTCCATGGTTCCGGTACCGTCGATGACACCAGGCACTGCGTATACAAGGTGGCCAGTTTTCTAACACAATATCCCCCCCGTCCTTCAGCAAATCCGTAGTTATCTGATCCTCTCCAGCTGATTTCTCCCTTTTCATAGTTTCTAGTGCTTTCTTGATCTCGTCCTTCGTCACTGGTGGAACGTCTGAATGTTTTTCCCTACCGCCAATCTCATTATGATCCTGACTACTTTGGCTACTGTAGAGATTTGTATAGAACTCCTCGACTACTTTGACTATCTTATCCATATTCGTGATGGCGTTGCCCGCCTTGTCCCTTATCGCATACAACTGGTTTTTGCCTATGCCCAATTTCTTCTTTACCGCTTTAAGGATTCCCCCGTTCTTTACAGCATGCCCAATTTTCTCCATGTTATACTTCCTTATATCGGCCACCTTGCACTTATTGATTAGCTTTGATATCTCGGCCAATTTGATCCGGTCTGTTGGATTGGAAGCTTTCATTCTTTGGCGTTTCTTAATCAAATCTTTCGTCTCCTTAGACAGCTTACCGGTATCCTCTATAACTGTCCTACCGCCTACTTCTACCGCGCACTCAGTAATGATATCTCTGAAATTATTGTTCCTTGCTTCTAGGGTAATGTCGCCATCCTCGGTTAGAGCTGAATACCTATTTTGTAGCGAGATTCTGAACTCTTCTGCCCTCCCCATCACCGCTAATTCGTTGATGGGTTTCTTTCTTACTAATCTGTTGCATTCCTTCTTCAGATTTAGGCTAATTCGGGAGCTCACCATCCTGTGGTCACTGCATCGCACTTTCCCGATTACCTCTACATCTTGCATAATGGCGGGGGTTGAACACATTATGAAGTCTATTTCATTTTTAGTCTCCCCGTTCGGACTTTTCCATGTCCATTTCCGGTTCTTCCGTTTGCTGAAGAAGGTATTCATGATTCGTAAGTTATTGCGCTCTGCAAACTCAACTAGTATTCCTGCTATTCCTAGAACCAATGCCATAGTCACCTACTGCCTTGTCTCCTGCCTGCTTTTTCCCTACCTTGGCATTGAAGTCTCCCATTAGTACAGTATACTGCGTCTTTACTTTTCGCATTGCCGATTCTACATCTTCGTAGAAGCTTTCAACTGCCTGGTCATCATAACTACATGTAGGTGCATAGGCCTGTACAACCTTCAGTTTATACCGCTTATTAAGCGTAATTGCGATGCCTGCCACCATCTCATTAATACTATAGAATTCATCGATATTACCCGCTATATACTTATTGACAAGGAAACCTACTCCTAGTTCTCGCCTCTCTGGTAAACCTCGATAACACAGTACATGCCCATCCTTCAGTACAGTATATGCCTCATTCGGCCTCCTAACCTCACTAAGCCCTATGACATCCCATTTCATACCTTCTAGTTCCTGTAAGAGCACTGCTAAACTAGCTTCACTAGCTAGGGTTCTAGCATTAAACGTTGCCAGGGTCAGTTTCCAATGGCGGCCTGTCCAGCGGAGCCAGGCTTTCTTAGCACCCCCTGCTGCGTCACAGGTCTGACCGCCGCCGTGGTCAGTTGTTCCGTGGCCGCTGGTGACTGAGGGCCGGGGTTTTGTGGAGCTTATCATGAGAGGTTGTGGCCAATTACTGCACCAGGGCGGCCAACTCCTGTTCTGGTGAGGGAGTGCGTTGCCGGAGGTGTTCACCGGCATCGGGTCGCATCATAAACCTGTTTATGCAATTCCATCGACACGCGGATTTTTTTTTTTTTTTTAATCCGGTGGAGAATTGCGCGACACCGGGATTTGAGCCCCGGTCCTCTTGCATGCGAGGCGGTTGTTCTACCGCTACGCCACCGCTGCTGCCTTTTAGGACACCATATTTAGGACACCACTAAGCTCGTTGAGGACACGAAGCATTTCAACAGGAAATGCAAAAGCATCAAAGCTATGGACAGAATCGAACTTAAAATGCTATTAAAGCTAAACAATAAACGCAAGGGATACAAACTGGAGTATAATGTGGAGAAAACCTGGCAACCCTTGAAGGATAGACCCCGTAGGGGTGGCGCAGTGGTTACGGCGCTCGACTACTGTTCCCAAGATGCGGGATCGAATCTCGGCCTCGGCGGCTGCTTTTCGGTTGAGGCAAAAGTCGAGGCGCCCGTGTGCTGTACGATGTCAGTGCACGTTAAAGAACCCCAGGTGGTCGAAATTTCCGGAGCCTTCCATTACGGCGTCTCTTATAGCCTGAGCCGCTTTGGGACGTAAACCCCACACACCAAACCAAACCTTGAAGGATAGAGGCAGCCTTTTAAAAGTGGGCAAAAGGAAACTGGCGTACGCAAAAGTCCTATTTAGGCGTCAAGAGACAGGGAGGCTGTTGTCTTTATTAATGTGGAGAATGGGTTCTGCAGACATCTGTATAGTAGGCGAAGTAATCATCACGATAATGGCATTGGCAGTGTAGCAGAGATGAAACACAGGGCCAGTAAAAAAAGAGGAAGTAAGAACAAGGTTAGAACTCTGCTGCCCCATCAGTGTTTACTAAATCATAGAATCATGCCCATATACGCTGTTCATTTTAGCTAGAGTATAATTATTCCCCATTACTTCCTGTCGGTTTGCATCTTTTTGTCGTTTTTGTATCCAACTCTGATGTTTTTAGCTTATAAGGAGTTCAATGTTGAGTAATGGCAAGCTAAAGTCACCCCGTACTCTACTCTTGGGAGGTGCTTATAAGTTTGTATTCATGGTCCGAGTATTACTGAATTGGCTTCTGCCTAATTTAATTCTATTTCCCTCCCATGGTTCTAATCTGCAGTCACTACTTCTCCCAATTTATTGATATACTACCTCTATCACCATGGATAAAAGCCTGCACACTGTTCCAGCAGATACGCGAGCATGCAGGTTGCAATCTGCTAGCAGGTCTCGAACCTCTGCAAAGAAATGGGATTATGACATGCTTCCGCTTTCATGACATTGGAAAATTGAGTGTCTCAGACACTGAAGCTGCCAAGCACCGAGATGTCTTTCACTCCTGGTCGTGAGATTAGACACTTTTTGCGCAATTCAAAAATGTGGGGTAGTTGGCCTGTGCAAGTGAGATGCAAGAGAGCGAGAGTTAAGTAAGACATCAGAGGGTGAGAGATTGTTCAAAAGAAAATTAACCACGGAGAGATATTCAAACCATACACACAAGGACAAAGTCCACTCTCACATTTCTGCAATAGCCTTGACCGGTGCGGACCCTCTTTAATGCCGGAAACTGTAGTCGAGCATAGTTATTCTTTCCTGCTAGAGGTCTTCCACCGTCGTGTTCATTTACCTCTGTCCCGTTCCTTCGTCCGAGGTGGCTGGTAAAGAACATCAGCCGCAGAACGCACAGGCTGCGGACGCCAACCAGATATTGCCAGGCAGTGAGGACGGCTGCAACAAGAAAATAGCCAATTTTAATGGAGGCTCGACGACTTCGAGACGTCCAGACACCCGCACAGGAAAAATTTGGGAACGTTGACTTTAGGCAGGAGAAGAAAAGCAAGGGTGTCATTGCTCTGAAGGTGATGTTGAAGTGTCAACACAACAGCGGCAACATTGAGCGCCAGCTTCGCAGAGAGATAGAAACAGTCACACTTCAGGCATCCTGATATCCTAAGGTTGTGTAGCTGCTTCCACGGCGATACTAGAGTTTACCTTGTACCAAAATATGCACTGAAATGAGAACTGTACAAGGAGCTTACCAAAGCCAAGATTATTGAGGAAAAATTTGCTAGACACTCCAGTACTGCCACAGCAGGAAAGTAATTCACTGTGATATTTATAGCCAGAGAACATCCTTATCAGTTACAATGCTGTGATCACGGCAGGCTTTTGGTGTGCAGTTTGTGCTCTGCCCTCAATGCATTAAACCCTGTTTGGTACCATGGATTACCTACCATCTAAGATGGTTGAGATAAGCGTCTATATGAGAAAGTGGATATTTAGGATTTAGGTGCTCTCCTCTGAGTTCCTTTTCGGAAGACCTCCTGTTAAGACAAGCCGTGCCAAGGGTATACCTACGACAGGATCAGGCATGTGGACCTGCAGTTCTCTAATCGCGTCTCTGATGATGCCAAAGCTTTCATTTCTAGGCTACTGCAGAAGGAGCCAAGGGAAAAGGCAAGCCTAGAAGAAGTGATGTTGTGCCCATGAATCACCAGGAATGCACATGGACCTGAACAGAAATTTTACCATCTCATCCACGCAGCTGACCCTGTGATGCCCCCGTCATCCATAACAGCCACCGGTTATCGATCCCATTTGATGATTTAGGCTAGATATCAGTTACTCTAGTTTTTTCTGTAACATACTGTAAATAAATGCGCCATTAAGGATGCTACACTCTAACACTGTGAACGCTGTCCCATCAAAATTTTAGGTGCTGTACTTAAATGGCAAGGCAGGGAACATGCTTAGAGTCCCATCAATTTTCCATTTAGCATGCGTTGCGGGTAAGCCCATTTTATTCTGTGGGTAAGCCATTTTATAAAAAAAAATTGAGGGATTTTTCCCCTTTTAGGGAATTTTAGAGTGACTACCTCAGACTTATAGGGAATAAGCTTACAAGGAATTCAGAATCTCACCGTTGAACAGATATTTGGATTTAGCTGAGGGTGACTACCTTAGCGCAGAAGAAATCAATAATCATAAGCGCAGCCGTCGTTATGGTATGCACAGTATAAATAGATGGTCATATTTAAGACAAACTAAGCTCTCCGAGGACACGAAACATTTCAACAGGAAGTGCAAAAGCATCAAAGCTATGGACAGAATTACCTTACAGTGCTATTAAAGGTAAACAATAAACGCAAGGGATACAAACTGGAGTATAATGCGGTGAAAACGCAGCATCCCTTGAAGGATAGAGGCAGCGGGAAAAAGGAAACTGGCGTAGGCAAAAGTCCTACCTAGGCTTGAAGAGACAGGGAGGCTATTGGCATTATTAATGCAGAGAAGGGGTTTTGCAGAGATCTGTATAGTAGGCGAAGTCATCATCACGATAATGGCATTGGCAGTGTAGCAGAGATGAAACACAGGGTCGGTAAACAAAGAGGAAGTAAGAACAAGGTTAGGGTTAGAACTCTGCCGCCCCATGAATGTTTACTAAATCATAGAATCTTACCCATATACGCTGTTCATTTCAGATAGAGTATAATTATTCCCCATTACTTCCTGTCAGTTTACTTTTTTTTTGTCGTTTTCGTATCCACTCTCGGACTTTTTTAGCTTATAAGGAGTTCAATGTTGAGTAATGGCAAGCTAAAGTCGCCTTGTAGTCTCCTCTTGGGAGGTGCTTATAACTTTGTATTCATGGTCCGAGAATTACCAAATTGACTCCTAACTAATTTAATTCTATTTTCCTCTCATGGTTCTAATCTGCAGTCACTACTTCCAGTTTATTGATATACTAACTGTATAACCATGGATAAAAGCCTGCACACTGTTCCAGCAGATATGCGAGCATGCAGGTTGCATATCTGCTAGGAGGTCTCGAACCTCTGCAAAGAAATGGGATTATGACACACTTCCGCTTTCATGACATTGGAAAAATGAGCGTCCCGGACACTGAAGCTGCCAAGCACCGAGATGTCTTTCCTGGTCGTGAGATTACACACTTTTCGTGCAATTCAAAAATGTGGGGTAGTTGGCCTGTGCAAGTGAGATGCAAGAGAGCGAGAGTTAAGTAAGACATCAGAGGGTGATAGATGGTTCAAAAGAAAATTAACCACAGAGAGATATTCAAACCATACACACAAGGACAAAGTCCACTCTCAGATTTCTGCAATAGCCTTATGCGGTGCAGACGCGCAGGGCAACGTTCTGTTAGCTGACTCTCTTTAATGCCGGCAACTGTAGTCGAGCATAGCTATTTTGTCCTGCTAGAGGTCTTCCACCGTCGTGTGTTCATTTACCTTTGTCCGGACCTTATTTGCGATGGCTGATAAAGAAAATCGGCCCAAAATTGTGCAGGCTGCGCACGCCAACCAGAGATTGCCAGGCAGTGAGGACGGCTGCAACAAGAAAATAGCCAATTTTAATGGAGGCTCGATGACTGAGACGTCCAGACAGGGAAAATTTGGGAACGTTGACTTTAGGCAGAAGAAAAGCAAGAGTGTCATTGCTCTGAAGGTGATGTTGAAGTGTCAACACAACAGCGGCAACATTGAGCGCCAGCTTAGCAGAGAGATAGAAACAGTCACACTTCAGGCATCCTGATATCCTAAGGCTATGTGGCTGCTTCCATGGCGACACTAGAGTTTACCTTATACCGAAATATGCACCGAAATGAGAAACTGTACAAGGAGCTTACCAAAGCCAAGATTATTGAGAAAAAGTTTGCTAGGCACTCCAGTACTGCCACAGCAGGAAAGTAATTCACCGTGATATTTATAACCAGAGAACATCCTTATCAGTTACAATGCTGTGATCATGGCAGGCTTTTGGTGTGCAGTTTGTGCTCTGCCCTCAATGCATAACCTGTTTGGTACCAGGGATTACCTACCATCTAAGATGGTTGAGATAAGCGTCTATATGAGAAAGTGGATATTTAGGATTTAGGTGCTCTCCTCTGAGTTCCTCTTTGGAACGCCTCCGTTTAAGACAAGCTGTGCCAAGGGTATACCTACAACAGGATCAGGCATGTGGACCTGCAGTTCTCTAATCGCGTCTCTGATGATGCCAAGGCTTTCATTTCTAGGCTACTGCGGAAGTAGCCAAGGGAAAAGGCAAGCCTAGAAGAAGTGATGTCGTTCTCATGAATCACCAGGAATGCACATGGACCTGAAGAGAAATTTTACCATCTCATCCGAGCAGCTGACCCTGTAATGCCCCCGTCATCCATAACAGCCGCCGGTTATCGATCCCAGTTCATGATTTAGACTAGATGTCAGTTTGTGTAACATACTGTAAATAAATCCGCCATTAAGGATGTTACACTCAAACACTGTTAACGTTGTCCCATCAAACCTTTAAGCTGTACTGAAATGGCGTGGCAGGGAACGTGCTGAGAGTTCCATCCAGTTTCCATTTGGAGGAACACAATAGTTGAGGGCTCCGGTATAATGAGATGGTAAAATTTCTCTTCAGGTCCATGTGCATTCCTGGTGATTCATGAGAACGACATCACTTCTTCTAGGCTTGCCTTTTCCCTTGGCTACTTCCGCAGTAGCCTAGAAATGAAAGCCTTGGCATCATCAGAGACGCGATTAGAGAACTGCAGGTCCACATGCCTGTGTTGCGGGTAAGCCCATTTTATTTTGTGGGTAAGCCAAAGAAAACAATTATCATAAGCGCAGCCATCGTTATGGTGTGCACAGTAGAAATAAATGGTCATATTTAGGACACCACTAAGCTCTCTGAGGACACGAAACAATTCAACAGGAAGTGCAAAAGCATCAAAGCTATGGACAGAATTAACTTACAATGCTATTAAAGCTAAACAATAAACGCAAGGGATACAAACTGGAGTATAATGTGGAGAAAACGCAGCATCCATTAAAGGATAGAGGCAGCATTTTAAAGGCGGGAAAAAGGAAACTGGTGTAGGCTGAAGTCCTACCTAGGCTTGAAGAGACAGGGAGGCTATTGTCATTATTAATGTGGAGAAGGGGTTCTGCAGACATCTGTATAGTAGGTGCAGTAATCATCACGATAATGGCATTGGCAGTGTAGCAGAGATAAAACACAGGACCGGTAAACAAAGATGCAGTAAGAACAAGGTTAGGGTTAGAACTCTGCCGCCCCATGAATGTTTACTAAATCATAGAATCCTGCCCATATACGCTGTTCATTTCAGCTAGAGTATAATTATTCCCCATTACTACCTGTCGGTTTACATTTTTTTTGTCGTTTTCGTATCCACTCTCGGATGTTTTTAGCTTATAAGGAGTTCAATGTTGAGTCATGGCAAGCTAAAGTCGCCCCGTACTCTCCTCTTGGGCGGTGCTTGTAAGATTGTATTCATGGTCCAAGTACTACCGAAGTGACTCCTAACTAATTTAATTCTGTTTCCCTCCCATGATTCTAATCTGCAGTCACTACTTCCAGTTTATTGATATACTAACTGTATAACCATGGATAAAAGCCTGCATACTGTTACAGCGGATACGCAAACATGCAGGTTGCATATCTGCTAGCAGGTCTCGAACCTCTGCAAAGAAATGGAATTATGACACGCTTCCGCTTTCATGACATTGGAAAATTGAGTGTCTTAGACACTGAAGCTGCCAAGCACCGAGATGTCTTTCACTCCTGGTCGTGAGATTAAACACTTTTCGCGCAATTAAAAAATGTGGGGTAGTTGGCTTGTGCAAGTTAAGTAAGACATAAGAGGGTGAGAGATGGTTCAAAAGAAAATTAACCACAGAGATATTCAAACCGCACACACAAGGACAAAGTCCACTCTCACATTTCTGCAATAGCCTTAACCGGTGCAGACGCGCAGGGCGAAGTTCCGTTAGCTGACCCTCTTTAATGCCAGCAACTGTAGTCGAGCATAGTTACTGTCCTACTAGAGGTCTTCCACCGTCATGTGTTCATTTACCTCTGTAACCCGTTCCTTCGTCCGAGGTGGCTGGTAAAGAACATCAGCTGCAGAACGCACAGGCTGTGGAAGCCCAGCAGACATTGCCAGGCAGTGAGGAGGGCTGCAACAAGAAAATAGGCAATTTTAATGGAGGCTCGATGACTTCGAGACGTCCAGACAACCGCACAGGGAAAATTTGGGAACGTTGACTATAGGCAGGAGAAGAAAAGCAAGAGTGTCATTGCTCTGAAGGTGATGAGTGTCAACACAAAAGCGGCAACATTGAGCGCCAGCTTCGCAGAGAGATAGAAACAGTCACACTTCAGTCATCCTCATATCCTAAGGCTGTGTAGCTGCTCCCACGGAGATACTAGAGTTTACCTTATACCGAAATATGCACCGAAATGAGAACTGTACAAGGAGCTCACCAAAGCCAAGATTATTGAGGAAAAGTTTGCTAGGCACTCCAGTACTGCCACAGCAGGAAAGTAATTCACTGTGATATTTATAACCAGAGAACATCCTTATCAGTTACAATGCTGTGATCATGGCAGGCTTTTGGTGTGCAGTTCGTGCTCTGCCCTCAATGCATTAAACCCTGTTTGGTACCATGGATTACCTACCATCTAACATGGAGCGTCTATATGAGAAAGTGGATATTTGGGATTTGGGTGCTCTCCTCCGAGTTCCTCTTTGGAACGCCTCCGTTAAAGACAAGCTGTGCCAAGCATGTACCTACAATAGGATCAGGCATGTGGACCTGCAGTTCTCTAATCGCGTCTCTGATGATGCCAAGGCTTTCATTTCTAGGCTACTGCGGAAGGAGCCAAGGGAAAGGGCAAGCCTAGAAGAAGTGATGGCGTGCCCTTGAATCACCAGGAATGCACATGGACCTGAACAGAAATTTTACCATCTCATCCACGCAGCTGACCCTGTGATGCCCCCGTCATCCATAACGGCCACCGGTTATCGAACCCCGTTCATGATTTAAACTACGATACCAGTAACTCTCGTTTTTCTGTAACATACTGTAAATAAATGCACCATTAAGGATGTTACACTCTAACACTGTTAACGCTGTCCCATCGTATTAACCTTTAAACGCTGTACTTAAATGGCGTGGCAGGGAAGTGCTTACAGTCCCATCAATGTTCCATTTGGCATGTGTTGCGGGTAAGCCCATTAAGTTATATGCGGCAACGGCCGCTGGCATTAGCAGCTCGTCAACTAGCCACCAGGAGCTAACTTGCCTCCTGTGTCAATTATATGTTATGTTCGTGTGCGGAAACTTAACTGCAGCCAGATGCTAGTTGTGAGCATCAAACGCGGAAGTAAAACTTGGTATGCCCAACGAACGCGGATTGTCATGGTTTACGATCAAACTGGCTACTCCAGAGCGACTAGTGGGGGAAACTGGACGGTAACAGGCTGAATCTCTCTCAACTCGATTTTTAACTCGTGCACATTGAAAGCATTGCGAGTAGAAAATTTCAGCCTGTGCACCAGCACAACTCATCAGAGACTATTTGGAAGCAAACTCACACTGCGGGGCACTCGCTGCTCCGCTCCATGGAATTCGCCCCGGATTCCAGTTCGCCATAGAGAACGACCTAGGCCCGTTGTCTGTTTCCTGGCCAAGGAGGGCTCTCATAGCTTGGCGATGCCTAATGAAGTGATCGTCGTGGGATAAAGATGGCGTGTGTTCGATGGACGTGATTCAATCATAGAGTTCCTTACACTAACTAGAGGGAAAGCTGAGGGCGCTGCACTTCAGCCACCATGGGCGCGCTAAGAATCATGGGCCGGTGTGCTACTTGTTGCGGGACAGTCGGTTTTTCTCGGGTACGTGGAGTGGCGTTACTGCAATGTTTCTTTTTTGTTATCATCATCATCTGAAGGTGCGTACATAGACCGCGAAAGCCATAGTAGCGAAGGCGCAAAAGCAGACGTCGCCAATAAATGGTTTTTGTTTCCCGAAACGCCACTAAAAACTTCCTTAAGTGATTGCACAACGATAAATATTTTCATAACATTTTTTTTGTTTCAAAGTGCGCCTATTAACTGTGAAATATTGGTATTTGTGCTGCTCAAAACTAAGCCAATAGGAGGAAGGGTCATCGCTTATATTGGATAAATCTCACACTGGCATTCTGTTTCTCTCTCTTTTTGCAATTTATAGTCACAATATTCAATCTTAGGACATTATTTACGGTAGAACAACGTTTATCTTTGCATTACTTTTAGCCAAAAGTTGTAGTTCTGCACTCGGTAGCTCTCCGGCCCATGATGCTTTGAGCGCCCATGGTGGCTGAACTGGCCGTCTGGAAACTCCATGTAAACTCCCATAGACGGCAGCACAGCTTTCCCTCTAGGTAAGAGTAAGAAACTCTATGGATTCAATGCCTCGCTAGCATGCTCGCTAGCCTCGCGCAGGAGCCGGGCGCCCGTTGTATGGCGCCACCGTCGCCTTGGTGGAACAGCGCCGCCCGCGGCGGAATGCCGAAACAGCGGAATGCCGAGGCTCAGCGGCGCAGTCGTTTTCGTTCTGCGAGGCATTTTTGAGCCTGTCCCTACCCGTCGTTTTGCGGTGTGGCTTTGAGCTGCTTTGAGCAATTGTAAGGAGTATTTTTTGACCGGGAAATTTTGAAAAAGAAAAGGACCGTTCTCAGCAGGGCGTGCGTGTTTTTTTTTTTTTTTTTTTAAACCACCCGGCGCATGGTATTTCTGTTATATACTCGAAAATGCCGCGCGAGTGATTTCATCATGCGCTAGGAACACCTTCGTTAGGCACTTGTTAAGACGACTTCGAAGACGGGAATTGCGCCTGCACTGCGCGTCCATCTTATATTAGATCTAGCCGAAACCTGCCTGAAGATCAAATACCGCCGAGCCGTGTAGCCGTGGCGCCGTAGTAGTGGTAGTTGTAATGGTTAGCTTTCATGTAAAATGAAAAAGATGCTGCACCTGTCTTTTTTGGTAATAGCTAGGCTCAAACGATTCAGAGTAGAATAATAGCAAATGACATTCCAGTTTCAACCTTGCAACTAGAGTTGTAAAAGGAGAAAAATAAACAAGCAAGACAAAAGTAGGATCCAGGTTGGAATAGCAAACACACATATACTTCCAGGACTTCCTGCACAGTTACGCTACATTTAGCTCGCTGAACCCGGCCTTGAGACTATCAAACTTAATCATAATATAAGCCAAATGAGTAATGCATCATTTTTACATATACGACAATGCTCTTGTTGAACTCTTCGGAGCTGCTACATATAATTGACTTAGAGAATATTATACTATACATGCCTTTCTCCTGTCATGCTGCGGAGGTTGTGAAAAGAAAAAAAAATTAAATTTCCTGCTAGCGTTCTCTCAGCGCAGGAAGTTCAGTGCGATTGACCGCACCTGCCTTGAACATCTGAAGGTCCAATACTGTCAAACTGTTAAATACAATCGAAAAAAAAAAACATAGTGTGATGTACGCGTTTTATTGATAAGCCACCGACAACTAAGAGAGCGTTCTATATGTTAAATGAATCCCTCTGATGGCTCGTTCGCTAAGGTGGTCTACTTTCTCAGCGTACCACGAACTTGCGGGGCCGATACCTAGCTGACCTCGATACCTGATGAGTGTGAGGGGACACGACCATGTATGTAGTTTTCTATTTGCACGTAAAGGAATCCGGATAACTGAAAGCCATTCCTTTTACAACTTTGTCACTGCAGCTTGCCGGACTGCTACTAAATATGTTTACATTGGCCATAAAAGCAATTTCTGAGAGAGGTAAAACGGTCTTGTCATACTACGCCACAATCAGGAAATCTCACGTTCACTAAAACACCGATGAGAAACATGTATTTAGGCGGGCCAGGAAATGGACGCTACTGAGAAAATATGTAAAGCCGTGTCAGGTGCAACGTGAATGCGAAAAAAAAACTGCTACACGGCCTTCGAAATTAAAAAACAAATGCTACGTTTATGCTCGTTTCCACAAACTAAATTGTATTTTTTTTTTCTTGTTCGACTTTTATATAAAGCCGATTGTAGATTTTGTGACCATGCGGTATTGATTGAGCTGTGAAATGAGTGTTTTATTAGGCGAAATGAACATGCCACAAACAAATCTTAACAAATTCTACGAGTATCAACGCAGAGCTCTCAGCGCATTTTCATTGGTTGACAAACGAAAAGAGGAAAAATGACAAGATCATGGGAATAGGAATTGTTCATGTCTCCTATCTGCTCTTTCTGTTAAGAGAAAAAAGTGAATTATCTTTGACTATGTCAGCGAAAGTATCTGCACAATCACTGCAGATCGTAACGCAGCCCGAACGACGATGGTGGAGCTGCCTTTTCTTTCTCCGTGCTGGGGTTTTCTTGTACACAGGCGGGGAAATGCTAGCGTTGTAACTTACGCTGTTGAGTTACTTCGATTTACAATTGTCAATAAAGTGACTACAGGTGAAGGAGTGCGGCTTCGACTCCGAGACTCTCGTGCCATCACTCATTGGGTACAGAAGGCACGATCAGCATCCGGTAGCAAGCGGAATTTTGAAAATTCGGCACTTTCCATGACCACACAGTACTCAAATACGTAGATTCGTGCCTTTGCCTTTCGAAGAACCATGCTTAGGTCACCCGCCACGCATGCTTCTGTGGAAACCCATAGAAATTAATCGACTTAAAAACCTCCGACGAGTTTGCGTAGCTGCCAGTGGAGCCAATAACGCACCACGTTTCGTCAGCCTTGTTTGGCCAGACTTCATTTCACTGGACATATTCACACAACTAGCCCAACTTTCTTTTCTCTTGAGGATATATTCACGCACAACGTCATCTAAACCTTAGGATTTCCAATTTCCACACAAACCAACGACAAACAGTACGCTCCAATGCGCTGGGAATGCGCCGGCAGGCCGGCGCATTCCGGCGATTGAGCGATGCGCCGAGAGGCGGCGCCACCCGTTCAGCTGTCCCATGAGCTGTCCGGTCCGAACGCGAACCATGGCGAACCTTTTTGTTTTTGTTGTTGTCCTCATAAACATGGCGCATACCCACGGGTTATTGGTTTTTTTTTTCTTTCTCCATGCTTGGCCATCGACCCGGCGGTGATTACGCTTTCTGTGATTCCATTCTGCAGAACTGGATTAGAAATTTGAGCAAATCCGGTTCTCTGACAGTGATGGTTGAGAGGGGGGTGCATAGGCTTGCTGAAATTTAAATGTGTAAAATTAAAAAAATATATATAGAAATATAGAAAATAGTAAAAATAATAAAAATAAATTAAAAAGGAAAATATAATTATGAATAACAAAAGTATATCAAAAATAAAGGACAAAGAATTATAACCAGTTAAGATCAGGCTCGAGACGTAACTACTACTTTTTCTTTCTCTTCATTTCTGCATGCAGTTGCCCTGCTCTTAACAAGTTAGCGCTGCTTGAAATTATACTCCGTTTCATACATCAAGTGCAACACTGCCAAAGCTACATCACGGCTATCACGGCCGGTCTCGAGGAAACGCTCTCTCCCTCGAGACCGGCTGTGGCTACATACAGCTCCTGTTTGCGATCTCCGAATCCGCTATGAAAAATAGTGCCTGTTCTTTACGATGAAATAATACTTATTTTGTCTGCAAGCTTAATACATCTTACATTTGCCATAAACTTAATGAAGAGCGTCTTTTTTAGGGAGAAAAGATCGGATTCGGTGAATTTGATTGTTTTTTTATGTCGTTTTCGTTCGTACCGCGTTTTCGCTGAACCTGACCTCGGCGGCTGCGTTTCGATGGAGGCGGAACGAAGAGGGGTCCGTGTGCTGTGCGATGTCAGCGCACGTTAAGTTCCCCAGGTGGTCGAAATTACTCCGTAGCCCTCCACTACGGCCAAAGCCACCTAGTCTAGGTGGCTTTGCTACAGCTCCTCTTTCTCTCTTTCCACTTTCCCTCCCACCTTCCTTCCTTCTCTTACGGCGCGGTTGAGGTGTCCACAGAAACAAGTGAGACAGTTACCGCGCCTTTCCTTTCCTATAAATCAATCAAATCAATCAGTTTTTTTTTCGCTGCCCCGCAACCTTAGTAAGTAAGTAGTAAGTAAGGGAGAAGTCCTGATCCCTTTTGACTCAGGTCAGGCGTATGTCAACGCCGTTGCCAGCTGTGCCACTAGATGGCGCTGGCTGTGTCCTCCGCGCTGCGCATCTCTTTTTGAGAAAGTGGTTCTTCGGTGCGCATTTTTTCTATAAGATCTGCACTGCGAAGATGTCTAGGTATGCGAAGCAAGTTATTGCAAACGTGTATGCTCGGAATAGAGCCCGTTTCCGCAGGAACCACCCGGCCACAAAACGAGGGCGTAGTGATACGCCTCCTTTTTTTTCTTTTCTTGCGGACTACTTGCGTAGCTTTCGCTGCGTTGCACCTGATGTATGAAACGGTGTTATCGTGTTGCCAAATCGTGGGAAATTTCCCATTTCGTGGGAGATGCAAGCTACTGAGGAAAAAGGGGAAATCTATTTTCAACCCATTGAAAATATCTGTGAATTAAATTTCTCCTGTTACTGGAAACTGCTGTTATACATATGCTTCCTCGGGGAAAATGTGTAGAGAGACAGTGAAAACGCCGAGCTGACCTTTTATGGGATGTAAAATTTCGGCCCGTTTTCACTTTGCTGCCTGGCCTAGCTTGGTTGGAAAGCCAATCAAATGCGCGCGTGTCACACCGCACAAGCATGCGCTCGAACACTTGCGTGCAAGCGACGCGAACTCGTTTTCCTTTTGTGTGTGTGTGTGTGTGTGTGTGTGTGTGTGTGTGTGTGTGTGTGTGTGTGTGTGTGTGCGCGTGCGTGCGTGCGTGCGCGTGTGTGTGTGTGTGTGTGTGTGTGTGCGTGCGTGTGTGCGTGCGTGCGTGCGTGCGTGTGTGTGTGTGTGTGTGTGTGTGTGTGTGTGTGTGTGTGTGTGTGTGTGTGTGTGTGTGTGTGTGTGTGTGTGTGTGTGTGTGTGTGTGTGTGTGTGTGTGTGTGTGTGTGTGTGTGTGTGTGTGTGTGTGTGTGTGTGTGTGTGTGTGTGTGTGTGTGTGTGTGTGTGTGTGTGTGTGTGTGTGTGTGTGTGTGTGTGTGTGTGTGTGTGTGTGTGTGTGTGTGTGTGTGTGTGTGTGTGTGTGTGTGTGTGTGTGTGTGTGTAAATAATGTACAAAGCTCTCCCTGTCCTTGCTATCGCTCCCCTCTGCACTTGCTCTCGCTATCCTATTCCTATCCGTTCTTATTAAAATTTAGGCAGCAGTTGCCGCGGCCGGCGCGCAGCACTCTTTTCGATGCTTTTGTTTAATTATTCAATAAATAACCACCACCACCGCACAAGCGCCCAGAAGGAGACATTGATTCACCTTTAGGATCGAGGTCGGAATGAGACAGCTTTAATTTCTTACAGTAAGTGTGTGATATCTTTTCACGTACGTAAACTGATTCCTGGAACGCATTCACATACATTCCGAAAAAACTTTCTGTGGTTCTGCAGCCAAGAAGAACTTTGGTTTGGGCTAGTTAACTAGTTGGTTCATAGCTGATGTTGATTCTGAGGACGGCGCGAAAGGGACGAAAACAAAGGATTACGAAAACAATAGGACAGCTAGGCGCCTGTAGCTGTTGTTTTCGTGTTCCTTCTTTGTCTTCATCCCTTTCGCTCCGTCCTCAGAATCAACATCAGCTGCGGCCAAGGCCAGGGACGGCGGATTTTGTGAGCGATAGCTATTTACGCACAAGCCTCGCCGTTTCGCCGTGGCCGCACCGTAACCTTGAACAGCCGATTGGCGTCACGTCGCGCCGCTCGCCTCGCCGCCGCTCAGAACGCCAAGATCCAGAGCAGCGCAGCGAGCAAGGCAGATAGCACAGAGTTAATACTACTGAGAGAAGCCTAGACGCTTGAACCACAGAGTAAGATAAGACAGAAGCGCCGACTTTGGCGCGCTGCAATGCATTCGGCATAAGTCGATTTCGATACGCGAACGCCGAGCCCGCGTACGGAGCTTCCCACGATCCCGCCGCTCCCTTTTCCTCGCTGACGCAGATTTGGTTATAGTGGCTAGAAGAGGGGGGGGGGGGGGGGGGCTGTTTTTGCAGATCCTGAGTGCGCAATCACGTGGCACTAGGCGCGCCCTATGGCTGTTCTTTTTTTTTTTTTTCTCGTTTTACTGAAGGGAGCGAGAGGGTTGCTGCAGGCTATGTGCGCGAAAGATGAAAGGAGGCGCTTGGCCGTCGGAGTGGGGCTTCGAGCTGGAGGAGGGGGAGCGCCTAGCCTACGTCCTGTGAGCAAAGAAAGCACACAGTAGCACGCACGCTTTCTGAAAGAATGAAAGGAGTAGCGGGCAGGCTAGCCAACGTAGACAGCGCAGTTTCAAACCAGTGACGGCAGTGAGCGCCGGTTCTGTGCGTTCGCAATCTTTTGCTGTCGTTCATTTTCTTCCGGTGGTTTGGTGGGGTGGCTGGTATTCGAGGCGACGCAGGAACTCGGAGCACTCGGATTCCTGAGTCCGGGTCTTCGCAGCGCGCTGCACGGATCGTGTGCTTGATTTAATGAAAACTTGAAGAGGACTGACCGTAAGCGGGGCCGCACATATATTGAGTATCTGAGTATGGGTTATCTGCACACACACGCGCGCCCACAAACATGCAGTTTGTAATAGCAGAAAAGAAATAACTGTCAAGATTGAGAACATCTTCCAAGGGCGCGTAAATTAATGTTGTCGTTTGGAATTATTTGTTGTGAAATTATACAATATGTTGCTTAACTTATGGACAGACAATTTTTCGACTCTATAGTTGTTTCCCATAAGAGGCGCAATCCAAGATGCAAAAACATCCCATTGAGAACTATACGCGCGCACAGAAGCAGTCAAATCTTTAGCGCTACCTAAGCTGCCGCTCAGGCCAAATCAGCCCATACCCAACTGCTAGGAAGAAATAAACGATAGGACTGCTCGGCGTTTTGCCGAGGGCAGCTCCAAGCCATCACTGGTTTGAAACCGCGCAGCCTGCGTTAGCTAGCCTGCCCGCTTCTCCTTTCATTCTTTCAGAAATCGTGCGTGCGGGCTGCTGTGTGCTTTGCTCGCAGGACGACTAAGTGCTCCCCATCCTCCAGCTCGTAGCCTCGCTCCGACGACCAAGCGCCTCCTTGCAAAACCTGGGCCAGGGGGCGCTGCGCCGCTCTGTACGTCAGCGCCCTCCATGGAGACCCCGTCAAAACCTCCGCGCAGTGCGGCCGCGTCGTCTGCCCCTTGTCGTCTACTCCGCGCTGTTTTCCAGCACGTGTTTGCGCGCGCGCGCTCGGTTGTTTCTCTCCTCCTCCGGCCGCATTCTGGCCGCCGTCGCGCTCCAACAAAGGGGGCAAGAAAAAAAAAAAACTGGAATGAAAAAGTGACGGTGCGCTTTTTCGCAAAACTCGTGAAAGTGTTTTTCTCTCTTCTCTCTTTCGTGGTAAAACGATAGTTGTCGGTTTTTTTTTAGGTATCTCGTACCGCTCGTATCTCGCACCTCTGTTTGTAACTGGCGGTGCCGCAGTAGTCATCACGGAACCAAGTCGGCCTCAAGAAACAGATATATGTCATTAATGCCATCACTCGACGCTTATAAAGGGAAAACACATACGTCAATCGTTCTATCCTCATACGCGATCCTGCTTCGGGAGCTCAAAACTGCGCATTCGCTACAGGAGATAACTGAACTAGGGATTGCACAACGTAGCTGTGGAATTAAGAAGACAAAGGTTTACTTGGAGAGATGTCCCCGCCTGCATGAAAAGTCGTCAGGCATTTCCTCGCTCTTCGTCTCGCGGAGAGAGGAAACTGCCGAAAAAATGGCATGCCTCGGCTTCTCGTCAGTGATCCAGGTAGTTAAGAAACCCCTCATCGTTCATCATCATCAGCTTGACTATACCCACTGCACGGCGAAAGCTGCTCCCATATTTCTTCACTTAACCCGGTTCTGTGCTAGCTGCATCCACTTGACCCCCGCGAACTCCGCCCACCTAACTTTCTGCCGCCCCCTGCTACGCTTAGGGTAACAAACTGGATTCCTCATCGTTAAAGGCAGATAAGTCATTGATTTCGGATGGCAGCGCCACAGCAGCGAACTTACCCTAACCGCTGTCAGCATGAACCAAAGGGTAAGGCGGCATGCTTTGTGCCTTTGTAGGGAACGCGTCCTAAACGCGCCGAAAGCCGGCACCACGGCGCCGGCATGCATCGCCTAAAACGTCTGTCCCCAGAGAGTTCAATACGCCCCTTTCAAGTGAGCAGTCACAAATGGAAAGGAAGCTCCCCAGCCAGCGCCCGGAGCACTCGTCGCTGTGTACACGCGTATCAATTCTCAACGAGAAGGCTGAACCCTTCATTCTCTGAAGAACATGGAAGAGACATCAAGAGGTACCGCCTGAAGTCCTTCAAAATACCTGTCGCTTGCCTCTGCCGCCGAGTACCGAATTCGCGTTCATGTTTTTTTTTATCTGAGCCTGCCAACAAGCGCTCTTTGAAAACAATGTCCGCGGCGATCAATTAATCATAATTTCTCACTTTCGAAAGCACCGATAAAAAGCGTGCCTCCAGCCAGCCTCTATGTCAGCCGGGGCACAGAAAAAAGCAAAAAAATAAGAAACACCACTGGCAAAGAGCGCCGGCTTTGCGCGCACAGACGCACGACCATCCCCCCTCGTCCTCACTCTCCTTCTCCCGCTCCGCGTGCACGTGCGGCTTCCCGTAGCACGCGCTCCCGAGCGAGCGGGCTGCGCAGACTCCGCAGACAGCCGCGCGCAGGGAACCAAAGCTGGAGTTTGCTCCGCGACGCCAGCGCTCGGTTTCCAGCGGAGCGGAACTACAAAACCTACGCGCATCCGCGCCCGCGCTGCGCGTGGCTGTCTGCGGAGTCTGCGCAGCCCGCTCGCTCGGGAGCGCGTGCTACAGGCAGCCGCACGTGCACGCGGAGCGGGAGAAGGAGAGTGAGGACGAGGGGGGATGGTCGTGCGTCTGTGCGCGCAAAGCCGGTGCTCTTTGCCAGTGGTGTTTCTTATTTTTGCTTTTTTTCTGTGCCCCGGCTGACATAGAGGCTGGCTAGAGGCACGCTTTTTATCAGTGCTTTCGAAAGTGAGAAATTATGAATAATTGATCGCCGCGGACATTGTTTTCAAAAAGCGCTTGTTGGCAGACTCAGACAAAACAAAAACATGAACGCGAATTCGGTACTCGAAGGCAGAGGCAAGCGACAGGTATTTTGAAGGACTTGAGAATGAAGGGTCCAGCCTTCTCGTTGAGAATTGATACGCGTGTACACAGCGACGAGTGCTCCGGGCGCTGGTTGGAGAGCTTCCTTTCCATTTGTGACTGCTCACTTGAAAGGGGCCTATTCAACTCTTTGGGGACAGACGTTTTAGGCGATGCTGCCGGCGCCGTGGTGCCTGCTTTTGGCGCGTTTAGGACGCGTTCCCTACAAAGGCACAAAGCATGCCGCCTTACCCTTTGGTTCCTGCTGACAGCGGTCAGGGGGAGTTCGCTGCTGTGGCGCTGCTATCCGAAATCAATCACTTATCTACCTTTAACGATGAGAGGTTTCTTAACGGCCTGGATCACTGACGAGAAGCCGAGGCATGCCATTCTTTCGGCAGTTTCCTCTCTCCGTGAGACTAAGAGCGAGGAAATGCCCGACGACTTTTCATGCAGGCGGGGACATCTCTCCAAGTAAACCTTTGTCTTCTTAATTCCACAGCTACGCTGTGCAATCCCTAGTTCAGTTATCTCCTCTAGCGAATGCGCAGTTTTGAGCTCCCGAAGCAGGATAGCGTATGAGGATAGGACGATTAACGTATGTGTTTTCCTTTTATAAGCGCCGAGTGATGGCATTAATGACATATATCTGTTTCTTGAGGCCGACTTGGTTCTGCGATGACTGCTGCGGCACCGCCAGTTACAAACAGAGGTGCGAGATACGAGCGGTACGAGATACCTAAAAAAAAACCGACAACCATCGTTTCATCACGAAAGAGAGAAAAACACTTTCACAAGTTTTGCGAAAAAGCGCGCCGTCACTTTTTCATTCCAGTTTTTTTTTTCTTGCCCCCTTTGTTGGAGCGCGACGGCGGCCAGAATGCGGCCGGAGGAGGAGAGAAACAACCGAGCGCGCGCGCGCAAACACGTGCTGGAGAGCAGCGCGGAGCAGACGACAGCATGCGCGGAGCAGACGACGCGGCCGCACTGCGCGTAGGTTTTGACGGGATCTCCATGGAGGGCGCTGACGCACAGAGCGGCGCAGCGCCCCCTGGCCCAGGTTTTCTCCCCTATGGCCTCCGAGATCACCTCCGCGTGCACGTTTCTCTCCGGCCTTTCCAATCAGCCGGAGAGAGCGTAAGTTGGAAAAGGGGCGTAGCAGCGTCTCTCGCCGCACCGCGGCGCTCGCCACCTATGAATCAACGGCTGGAAGATTGGTGGCTTAAAAGCAGAGAAGTGACATAATGTTAGTATTGTAGGAGCAAAATTTAATAAATAGAATGATGGTTTAGTTAACCATTCTAAATCAATAATTAAGATATATGGAGAAAAATGAGCATGATAGCTACTGCTACCACCCAGTTTCAAAGGGGACGCTCCTATATTCCATCCATCCATCCATCCATCCATCCATCCATCCATCCATCCATCCATCCATCCATCCATCCATCCATCCATCCATCCATCCATCCATCCATCCATCCATCCATCAAGTGTTCCGCCGCAGCATGGCGCAAACTATAAAACACGAGTTTCCTCAGCTTGCGCTCTTACCAAAGTCGAGCTGCCAGCTTCAAAATGCCACGGGCAAGACGGCAGCCAACAATTTCGCTATCGTTAAAGTACTAATAAAATAAGGCCCACATGCGCAAAGTTAGGCAGCGACTACCCGAAGCTGCATGCCTGCCCGAATTGCATGCATACGTGCTCTGGCGCTCTCTGCTGCGGTTCCGCGTCTTTTTTTTTCTTTTTTTTTTGTCTCCGTACATTTGCGGGTTCATTAAATCACTAAATACATTATTTATGAGTGCGGCGACTTACATAAACATCCATCGCACGAATGCAATTCTCTAAATGGTTCCGCCACAGCCACATGATTGCTTACTTAGATGCATCTCACGATAGCTTTTTTTTTTTCTCACACGGTTTTAAAGCAGCCTTGGAAGATCGTAAGCACGCAAGTTCGATAGTGTCTTTACGGAAAACAATTTACATGGGTTTTTTATAATATGCCTTATGGCAAGCTTGCGTAATAAAAAAAAAACTTCAATAAAGGTGAAGGGCAATCGGGGCACGTTCAGGCACCTCTGCCGTCATATGAGTATATGCGAGGTTTTCGGAAGTGATCCCGTTAAAAACGGATCAGCTTATACAATCGAAAGTGAGGAGAAGCTATTACATCGTTTTTAAACACGCGGCCCGCCATAGCATAAATGTGCGCAATTATCACACGAGTTTCAGCTTATTTCTTGTTTTCACTTGTTTGCATATGCTACAGACTGGGTGCAGTGCTTTTATTTTTAATTTTTACTCCTATGCCTATACACGCAGAGGGCCAAGCCGAGCAAATGGGTTAATTCAAACGAATTATGATTAGACTATAAAATGGCTCTATCATACAAGCCTGCCACACTAGTTAGCAATTTTTCATGAACTTTGAATGATATGCGAAACTTATCAGAACATTTTTGGCACTAAACACCGCCGGTTGTAATGATAGCCACTTTCTGAACAAAATTACGAGGCAGACACTGTGAGCAATTTAAAAAAAGACATGTTTCTTTATTTACAAAACTCATGAGGTGGACAAAGAGAAAAACAATATGGGCAAGCACAATCAAGAAGTAGACGCAAACATTTCGTTATTTAGAAAGTTCAATCACCGCATGATGACTACTTGCGTTTTCTATTCGCAAAGATAAAACTCGCCAGATTAAACACGCAGCTCCTATCTTGCTCAGCAGTTGTTTTTTTTTTTCGGTAAGCTGCTTGATCAATTACTATTTTTCCTGCGTTGATAAGCTGTGGCCTAAGCAACTTTTCTATGATTATCTTCGTTGTTTCAGTGGCGTGGTCCTTTGTTGCTGCACAAAGCTAGAAGAGAGCACCTCTCGAAGTAAGCAACATAATCTAGCGACATGTACGCTACACATGGAATGTAGCAATGTACGCTCCACTGGAATTTGTTATATTTGCAAGCAAGAGCAGAAGCCTTAGGATTAAAAATGGGGAGGGAAACGAATGTCTAATCAGTTCAACAAGACCTTGCAGCTGAGAAACATGCGTACCTTTGACAACTCGAGCATACGCTCGTAACGTTGATTGACTGCCGGCTTCACGAGTGACCGTTAGGCACTCAAAGACTGCCACCTACACGAGGTAGTCTTGACGAGCAACTGCTTCACAAGCAAAGAAAACTATCTACACGAGCACAATGCGTAAATTCTAAGTAGAACGGAATGCATTATATGAACGCAGTGAGAACATCAACACTCCGCTTCGGTAGTAAACACAACACTTAAATTGTCAAACATTTCGGACGCCAGTATTTGCTGGAAAACCAGCTTATAATGAAAGGCTACGTAACACGCTCGTAACAAAAATGTACACGCGCAAAAAACGAGAGAACCGCCAGCGGAGATACGCCGCGAGCGGGCTGGACGATGCATCGATGGATGGATGGATGGATGGATGGATGGATGGATGGATGGATGGATGGATGGATGGATGGATGGATGGATGGACGGACGGACGGACGGACGGACGG
Organism: Amblyomma maculatum; assembly: GCF_055883805.1. Lineage (NCBI taxonomy): Eukaryota > Metazoa > Arthropoda > Arachnida > Ixodida > Ixodidae > Amblyomma > Amblyomma maculatum. Next base: position 235,788,041 of record NC_139344.1, read on the forward strand.
ACGGACGGACGGACGGACGGACGGACGGAAGGACGGACGGACGGACGGACGGACGGACGGACGGACGGACGGACGGATGGATGGATGGATGGATGGATGGATGGATGGATGGATGGATGGATGGATGGATGGATGGATGGATGGATGGATGGATGGATGGATGGATGGATGGATGGATGGAATATAGGAGCGTCCCCTTTGAAACGGGGTGGTAGCAGTAGCTATCATGCTCATTTTTCTCCCTATATCTTAATTATTGATTTAGAATGATTAACTAAACCATCATTCTATTTATTAAATTTTGTTCCTACATTACTAACATTATGTCACTTCTCTGCTTTTAAGCCACCAATCTTCCAGTCGTTTTTTGCTAGTTTCCACCGCCGGTTTATTCACCCGGCCACTATTATCTCTAAACCCCAGAGCTTCAGGAACAGTGATTGCGCCTGCAACAAATTCCGGATGGATACCACTACATTCGAGTATAATATGAGCAATTGTTTCACTGGAGTTTCCACATACAGCATATTGCGTCATCTTCATTATTAAATTTCTTTTTGTAGCTGCGTGTTCTAAGGCACCCTGATCTAGCTTCAAAAAGTAGGGCACTGCCTCTTGAGTTATCAAAGAAATCTTCCTTCCTGATCTGCATTTTCCACTTTCGGTATAATTCCACACTCTGTTTCTTTTCCATCGAATTTATCCAATTTTTACCTTCTGTGTTTTTCACCTGTTGCTTAATGCTCTTTATTCCTCCGTCCATGTTACTAGCATACTTACTAGTTAGTTTCCTAGTTCTTTTCCTCCATTGTGAGTCAACGCTTTTTAGGTACAGGTATTTAAATACTTTAGCTGCCCATCTGTTACTGTCCAATTTGCTCAGGCGTTCCTCATATAATATTTTACTCTGAGCTTCCCGCACTTCGAAAGGTGCCCAGCCCATATCTCCCTGTACCGCCTAATTTGTAGTTTTGCCGTGGGCACCTAGTGCTAATCGTCCAACGGATCTCTGATTTGTTTCTAATGTCGACTGTACCTCTGATTTTAGGCACAAAACCGCATTTCCGAAAGTAAGTCCGGGCACTATAATTCCTTTCCAAATACCCCTCAAAACCTCATACCTATTCTATCCCCACAATGCCTTATGCTTCATTATCCCGGCATTCCTTCGCCCTTTGGCCTTAAGTGATTGCTCATGCTTTCCAATGTATGCCAATCTTTCGTTTACCCATACCCCCAGATATTTATATTCTGCTACTCTAGGTATTTCATGGCCTTGTATTTTAAGACCCTGATCAGTTGAGCCGTTAAAAATTATCAGACCCGACTTAACTGCGCTGAAACTGAAGCCTAGAGCGTCCCCTTCGTCTCCGCAACACTTAACTAGAGTTTGCAATTCTTCCAGACTCTCAGCTAGCAGCACAATATCGTCTGCATACATCAAACCGGGGAGGCGTTGCTCTACCGCCTTTCCCCCCAATCTATATGACAGGTTAAAACATAGGTTACTGTCTTTTATCCTCCGTTCCAGGTTTATCATATAAAGCATGAACAGCACCGGTGACAGAGGACAGCCTTGTCTTAATCCTTTGCATACTTTGACATCCTCCGTACTTCTTATCCCTTCCCACGTAATTTCTACTTTGTTATCCCGGTATATTTCCTGTAGGAACTCTATTATCCCATAACCGATACCTTCTTCTTTTAATATGTTCCACAGGAGTTCCCTGCTTACGTTGTCGTACGCCCCGTTTATGTCCAGGAAGGCTAAATACAAAGGTCTATTTTCCACTCTAGATATTTCGACGCATAGGCGCGCACTGCCGTCTGGTGGTGCCTGGAGGAACTGACAAACTTACAACATTTGGCTGGGGCGCGCGCAGATTGGAACTTTGGAACGGCCGGAGAGAAACACGCGCGCGAGGGTGATCTCGGAGGCCATGGCGTAGGTTTTGTAGTTTCTCTCCGCTCCGCTGGAAACCGAGCGCTGGCGTCGCGGAGCAAACTGAAATAGGAAATAGACGAAAAAGGGGAGTGCAGTCTGGGAAGTGATCAGAAACGTATTAGTCTGCAGATGGGGCCCTTGATGAAAAGAGAAATGGAACTTAGACAAAAAGTAAACGCAAAATTAAACAACGATCAAGTAGCGCAGATAGCAGCAGACATAGAGGAAGCAATAGAGAAAAGCCCCATGGAAGACTGGGATTATGAACAGGTAGAACTACTATAAGGAGGAAAATTGAGGAGGTTAAAGTAGCAAACCGCTGGAATGGAAAGAGGAAGCCACGGAGCTGGTGGAATAAGGAAATCAGGGAAGCTATTGAACAACGACGGGCTGCTTCAAGGGAACACCGAATGGCAAAGAAAGCACAGGTATCTCAGGAGGAAATCGACCAAAAATGGGAATCATATTGACAAAAGGAACTTGAGGTGCTGGCCCTCGTCCAAAGTAAAATAAGGCAGTCCACCGATCGCTGGATGGCTGACATACACGATGCCTGTAGAGGCGGAGCAAGAAAATTCTGGAACCATATAAGCTGGCTAGGGAAGAAGAATCAAAGAAAGCAGGATCGGATTCAAGATAACGAGGGAAATTGTTTAAAGGGAGACAACGCAGTGAACTACATTACATCAGTTATAGCCGAGTCTCCGCAAATCAGGAAGCAACACAAGGTAGCAGAATACAAAGCAGCTTAGAACTGACCAATCTAAACTGGAAAAAGGCAGAAAAAAATATTCCTAAAAACACATCTACAGGAATATATGCAATTCCGATCAAGCTGATTAATGAACTCGGTCCAAAAAGTAAGGAAACGTTGTTAAAAGCTCTGGAAACAGTCATAACGAATAAGCAAGTTCCGGACACCTGGTGGCAGAGTAAAATGAATTTGATTTATAAAGGGAAAGGAGACAGGATGCACATAAAATCCTACAGGCCGATTACCATAACATCTGTTATGTATAGGCACGGCCGCTGGATGGAAGCGCACTAGGTGCGGCTTGCTACGTCGCCCGAAACGGGCGGGAGGCGCCTACTTCCCGTCGCCACCGCCGCGGCGCCACCGTTCGGGGACAGCCGCGCGCGGAGAGCTGCGCCTGGCTGCGCTTTCAGGGAGGCGTCGGCGTGGTAGAAGCCTTTTATTTTAAGGATATAAGAGCTCCGCTTCACACAATTAGGCAACACGAATTAGTATATAATGTCATGTCTAGTGTGACCATGTCAGCACCTAGCGCTTGCTCGGCAACGATGCATACTGGAGTGTACCCCGAAAAACTTAATGTGACGGTGGATCAAGGCCACTCGATTGGAGAGCTCGCATTACCGTGATGTTGCATTCGGATCAAGTTGTTTGTCATACGAAAATGTCACCCGGCTGTGAACAATTCGAAGCTGTCAGCTGCCATGGTAGCCTAATGCATAACCACTTAACTATGTCGCGAATTCCGTGGGTCATTTTCATACCATTTACTCATTCCTGCATACAGCTTTTTATACACAAATTTATGTAAACCTGTTCTAAGCTGACAGCGCTATCTAATAAAAATATAATGTCCTACTATGAGCAACCTCTGTGAAAATGCGACATGTAACCACCCTTTCTATCTCATTCTGACAAATGTTACGTTGGAAATAGGAAGATGTTTGTTAGGTCAAATCTACATGATAGCCTGGGATCTCCGACTCAGTTGGAGACCTTAAACGTTTTACGCCAGAAGGTTATCCGTCATGGCTTCTCGCATTTCGCATGACCGAACTAAGCGCGCTTCATAGAGCCGGGCTGCCTCAAGGTGCTACGTATATGCTACGTAAAGGTGCTACGTAAAGTTTTTATTACCATTTTTATTGGCTGCTCGCAAACCCGCACAATGTTTGCTGGTTTGTAATTTTCAATGGAAGAACGCGCATCGAGTGTTCCTGTTGTGAAACTCTTAACTGCGATCACAAGAATGTTCACGCTTCAGAGCGCAACTGCAGCCTGTGGAAAAACAGTTTCCTCCCCCTTCGCTGCGACCGACCACCACCACCCCAACGAGCTTCATGGCAGCGCCGGCTGGGAGAGGAGGTAAATACCTCCCCTTGGGGGAAGGAGACCAGCGATGGGTGCGCCACCAAGACGTCTATGCGGGTTCCCGCGAGAAGACGAGAGGAAGATTCTGGATCCAGCCGGCAAAGCGAGCGGTCGTCTCCCGCCGCCTCTCCCGGCAAATGCCGGGGGATATCGGGCACGGAGTACGCTGCGCACACGGGAGGACCCGTTGTGCACGACCGCCCATCTTTTGGTTCCCAACGGCGAAGCGACCGGTAAATACCGCACGCTCTCGCCGCCTCCCGCGGCAAACGCCGTGGTACTATAGTGGTACGGCTTCGTCCGAAGAATGCGGCGCGCACGGGAGATCCCGGCCGCCATATTCACGGCGCGTGCAAATGTCCGCCGCCGAAATTGCACCCCCATTCCCCAGCCGGTGAGTCAAAAGTCCTTCTTACGTAGCCTTGCCCTTCCAAGGAAAACCTTGTTGATGTATAGCTAGCCGGCATGCTCTGTATTATTTGCAAGTGCAATAAATAGCATTGGAGTAACCATGTGTTGTCCCCATCCTTTGTCCCCTTTGTTCCCTCCGCGGGTCGCCAGCGAGGACGCTGCACCTGCGGAGTAGGAGCGGGGCGGAAGACCGCCCCCCTTTAAACCCCCACAAGCCGAGATTCAGCGAGCAGCCGAGTACGCTTATTAAATGGCCACACAAAAAAGGAAGAAAATTACCAATCGCAGATGGAAAACCTTTCATGAGAGAGGTTTATGCTATAGCCATAAATGTCGCTCCACTGTTGAGTTGACATTTCCAGCCCAGCTCGCTATCAGTGGGTTATATAAAAATAACTCTTCGTACCGTTTTCTGATATGTCCTCGCAACATAACCTGCGAGAAAAGCTTCTGGTGCTACCTCATCGTGTTCATCTGCTTCACAAAACATCGTTAAAAATCTTAGTTCACTGGCCAGCTTCCTGGTAACTAAATAGGTTAAACAACGTGACGGAAACACAGGAAAAGAGGACGACACAACTAGCGCGGTTGTGCCGTCCTCTTCTCCTGTGTTCCCGTCACGTTGTTTGTACTGTTAACCTATAATTGATTACCAACAAGTCGAATCTGCTGTCCCTTGTAGCAAATTCAATGGCAGCTGATAGGGCATTATGCTTCAGCATCTGGACTTTTAACCTCAGCGCCGCTTTCATTTCAGAGGAAGCGAGTGCATTTCCATTCCTCGCTACTGCCTTTGTCTGAACTGAGCTCAGCAGATAAAATTTGAGGGTCTCTTAGATGTCTCTTAAGCGGAGGACGGCGAAAGCCTACCCTTGTCCTATCATTTGCCTCTCATCGCTTGCCACAGTTCGTCATTTCAAGTCGTCGTTTAATATATTGGTAGTTTCCCAGTCATGATGAGTTTGCCTGCGTAGTCATTGTAGCCCTTACCACTCATAACTAAGCAGGTTACTCATTTAGAATCAGCAGTGGTCATTACATGTCATCCTTTCACATATTGGTTATTTCGTAGTAATTAGCAGTAATGATGAGTGATGCCTTGCTATATTCATTACCACACATCGCTAAGCACTTGTACTCATTTCTAATCAATTGCGGTCAACATGTCATAGTTTGATATACTGGTCATTACAAATCATTTTAGTCATTATTACCCATTATTAGTCATTAGCATTAGTCATTACCTCTATCAATGTCTATTTATAACTTTTATTGATTACCTATCACCATCAATCATTTTCATTCCTAATCTCCCTCTTTGCACGTCCGCTTTTGCGACAGACACACCAGTGCACAGATGCAACGCACAGATTACAGCCACAGCTTCTGCGCACAGATTTCCGCTCCATGAGCCTAGAATGGCTTTCGCCTTAAAAACAAACGCATCCCGTCTCAACGTTAACGTGCTTGCACACGCGCACACAAAATTTTGCGTTTACCACGCAGGCACGAGGCGAACGCGTCCTGAAAGGAAGCAAACCGCGCGCTCAGAGCCGGCGACCCCGGCGGCGACGTGTCCCCGAACAGTGGCGCCCTCAGAAGAAATAGCGGGCGCAACTGTAAACTCCCCAAGGACGCGCTTGCCCATTGACGGCGGCGCGACGCAGCAGGCCGCACCCAGTGCGCTTCCATCGAGCGGCCGTGGTATAGGTTAGACATTCAGGCGGTGAAATTAAAGGTGCAAGCATGGGTAGAAAGTAACAAGATACTCGGAGAACTTCAGAACGGCTTTAGAAATGGTAGGCGCTTAGATGATAGCCTGTTCGTGCTTACCCAATGCATCGAAATATCTAGAGTGGAAAATAGACCTTTGTATTTGGCCTTCCTAGACATAAACGGGGCGTACGACCACGTAAGCAGGGAACTCCTGTGGAACATATTAAAAGAAGAAGGTATCGGTTATGAGATAATAGAGTTCCTACAGGAAATATACCGGGATAACAAAGTAGAAATTACGTGGGAAGGGATAAGAAGTACGGAAGATGTCAAAGTATGCAAAGGATTAAGACAAGGCTGTCTTCTATCACCGGTGCTGTTCATGCTTTATATGATAAACCTGGAACGGATGATACAAGACAGTAACCTAGGTTTTAACCTGTCATATAGATTAGGTGGACAGACGGTAGAGCAGCGCCTCCCCGGTTTGATGTATGCAGACGATATTGTGCTGCTAGCTGAGAGTCTGGAAGAATTGCAAACTCTAGTTAAGTATTGTGGAGACGAAGGGGACGCTCAAGGCTTCAGTTTTAGCGCAGTTAAGTCGGGTCTGATGATTTTCAACGGCTCAACTGATCAGGGTCTTAAAATACAAGGCGATGAAATACCTAGAGTAGCAGGATATAAATATCTGGGGGTATGGGTAAACGAAGGATTGGCATACATTGGAAAGCATGAGCAATCACTTAAGGCCAAAGGGCGAAGGAATGCCGGGATAATGAAGCATAAGGCATTGTGGGGATACAATAGGTATGAGGTTTTGAGGGATATTTGGAAAGGAATTATGGTGCCCGGACTTACTTTCGGAAATGCGGTTTTGTGCCTAAAATCAAAGGTACAGTCGACATTAGAAATAAATCAGAGATCCGTTGGACGATTAGCACTAGGTGCCCACGGCAAAATTACAAATGAGGCGGTACAGGGAGATATGGGCTGGGCATCTTTCGAAGTACGGGAAGCTCAGAGTAAAATATTATATGAGGAACGCCTGAGGAAATTGGACAGTAACAGATGGGCAGCTAAAGTATTTAAATACCTGTGCTTAAAAAGCATTGACTCACAATGGAGGAAAAGAACTAGGAAACTAACTAGTAAGTATGCTAGTCACAAGGACGGGGAAATAAAGAGCATTAAGCAACAGGTGAAAAACACAGAAGGTAAACATTGGATAAATTCGATGGAAAAGAAACAGAGTGTGGAATTATACCGAAAGTGGAAAATGCAGATCAGGAAGGAAGATTTCTTTGATAACTCAAGAGGCAGTGTCCTACTTTTTGAAGCTAGATCAGGGTGCCTTAGAACACGCAGCTACAAAAAGAAATTTAACAATGGAGATGACGCATGTGCTGTATGTGGTAACTCCAGTGAAACAATTGACCATATTATACTCGAACGTAATGGTATCCATCCGGAAGTTGATGCAGGCGCAATCACTGTTCCTGAAGCTCTGGGGTTCAGAGATAACAGTGGCCGGGTGAATAAACCGGCGGTGGAAACTAGCAAAAAACGACTGGAAGATTGATGGCTTAAAAGCAGAGAAGTGACATAATGTTAGTAATGTAGGAACAAAAATTTAATAAATAGAATGATGGTTTAGTTAACCATAATAGCTACTGCTACCACCCCGTTTCAAAGGGGACGCTCCTATATTCCATCCATCTATCCAAACTCCAGCCACGGCCGGTTTCGAGGGAGAGAGCGCTTCTCTAGCGCGCGCTCTCCCCCGAGACCGGCCATGCTCCAGCTTTGGTTGCCTATAGTGTCTCGATACCAGCGCCGCCGTACAGGGTGGTGACACCCTTTGGCATGCCCCGCGCCGCCGTTTTCTCCGCGCTCGCCCTGTTGGGGCAAGGCGCTTCGTGCAGTTGCGGCGGAGTGTCTGAAGCGGTTGTGCTGTGCGCTGGGTGCTGGGCGATTGTACTGTGTTCAGTCGCGAAAACTAGCGTGCCAGGCTGTTGTGTTCCATTGTGGGCTGGCTCAGCAAAAAAAAAAAAAAAAAATAAATAAATAAATAAATAAATAAATAAACTAAACTAAAATAATAATAATAAATAAATAAAAAAGGAGCCAGATGTTTTCGTTTTCTACGGGATAAGAGACGGATAAATGTATGGGAGGCGAAAATGACACGTCAAGATTGGACGATGAATGGCAACGCGACGATCTGCGAGGTAAGCCACAATACCTGTGCTGCTTTTATGCCTCCATAAAATTTCTTTGGAGCGAATAGGTGCATTTCAATTGTGTAAAAAGGGCTAGCGCAGACACAGATCACTAAAAAGATGACGCACACACAAGCGCTTGCGTATGTGCGCGTGTCGTCTTTCTTGCAGTCTGTATCTGTTTATAAGAAAGCGTTTTATAAGATATTTTTGTACTCGTCCAACGCAGTTACCCACTTCTGTTTGGAATCACATTATCTCACGCAGCTTCACCCATCTGCTTGTAAGCACGAGCTTTGTGCGGTTTTTGGCTTCCCAATCTAGCATTGTGCGCAACAGATTTTGGTCTGCCTTCAACGTTGAAGCAGGTCGAAGCATTGCATTGCCTGGCATCGGGAGTAGCGCGCTGTGTTTTTGAAATGTAAAATTTTGAATTTTCAGCGTACGTGATGGCTTATAAGCTCAATATATGGGCAATTGCGTCTGCTATGTTGTAGTCACTCGGGAAAACTTAGTGTAACTTTCAGTGAGTGACACTCGACTTTAGTATCATTCGCGTAGTGTTACACAATAATATCTGTTGTTGAGGATCTGCCTTTCTATGTTCATAGCCGCACCAAGAACATGTGGAGAAGGTCGAGCCTGGTATTTGTCAAAGGAATGCACCATTGCGCCCTTTCGATCGCTCCCCTTTGCACTCGATCTTGAAAGCTGGTGGCAACCGCCGAGGCTTCAGATTCACACAGATTACATTCCCTCTCTCCTTCTCGGAAAATAATGCAATGGAGAGCGATGGATGGCATGTCACCTCGCGACAAAGTAGGAAGTGAAACGCAGTTTGTAACAGATATTTTGGTCGTAAAAAAAATAAAAAAATCTCCCCGTGAGTCGACCGCGCTGGAATTTGGTAAGTGGGCCTATCGCTAGTACAACATTTCGCGAAAAAGAGATAACAGGTCCTCTGAAGCGGTCTTTTTTTTTTATTTAAAGTTATATACAGGAGCAGTTTATCGCGATCGAGGTTTTTGGGATTCGCAATAATATAAAAAGTTGGCTTCTCGTGAAAATTAAGTCGTTTTAAATATATGATTGGCAGCTCGTCAAGTCGCAAAGAAACTGCTCTCGTGAGCTGGAAGGTGTAGCGGCATCATTTTGTGAAAGCGGTCGTGAGGAAGCAAGGTGCTTGCGCAGTACGAAAGTTCATCCCGAATGCAGCTTTTCCTTCCCTGTATAATTAATTACGCATCGCGAGGCGATGTGCACACCCTGTTGTCCCCGCAAGTACTCGTCTGAGGTTAAGCCAAATTTAGGTGAAGCTAAATTTGACCGCCTGACACCCGAATGAGTGCGGTCGCTTGTTTGGCATCCATGGAAAAATTGTGCGATCGTACATGTAAATACCGCATTGCTTCCATAATGTTTTTATTATTTCATTCATTTGCGTGCACACTACAAAAGACGCAAAATGACCGTTTCGTCGCCTATCTCATTTCAGCGCCAGTTCGAGGGCAAACACATTGTATGGACGGCGGCTTCTCAAGTCAACGGCTGTTCCGACATTGTTTGATTGCGTGCAAAACTTTATCGGAGCAAAACGACATCTGCTATTTGAAGAGTCCATTAAAATCCGTTAAATGCCTTATTGAACAACCCGATCCGATTCCAGTGGTTGATTGCGCGGAACACCCAACGCTGATGAACAGACTATTAGAGCGGTTTGGGACGATGCGCTTGCGCATTTACTTGAGTTGGCTAAGTCAGCCAGAAAAATCGAATGATGGGTACGGCAGCAAAACTGTAGCTGGCGCCAACCTTGATTAAAAGATGTCTCCTAGACGTGCATCCAAAATCAGCTTCAAAGTCTTGGTGAGGATTGTTTTGGAATAAAATGCCGTGTGCATCAGCGTGTGACACGTGTCAAAGGTTGATTTACGCATCGTTTTTTGCTGTGTCTTTTCAACGGTTTACGATGGGCCATTGCGATACAAATAATTTTTGATATACGGCTGACTGGAACGTCTCTCATAGCCTGAGTCGCTTTGGGACGTTAAACCCCACAACCAATCCAACCAGCCAAACGTAGACATGGTTGTTGATCTATAGCAATAGACGCAACTGAATGCTATGCACCTCATAAACTCATTCATGTCCGGCAGTACAAAATGCATTGCTTTATAAAGCAGCCAGTCGTCAAAATAACCGCCTTTGAACATCCGAGACGGCGAAAGAGTAAATGCTTACCATCTGCAATTTGATCATTTCTTCTTAGAGACTACGCATGCCAGCAAGCAGTAGTTGCTTTCATATTTTTTTTCGAGCAAAAAAAGCGTTCAGGATTGCGAGTATGTGTGTAAAAACGTTACACAGCTGAGTCTGCTAGCGCAAGCGCGTGCTGAACAAGAAATCGGGCAGACGCTCCATAGCCCGCCGTATCTGGTCTTGCCCCAACATGGCGCCGTCGAAGGCGGTGTCTCCACCCTGTACGGCGGCGCGCTACATCGAGGCACCCTATCGCACTATAGAGTCACTGGAAAATTCTAGTGACTCTATCGCACTACGGCCAACAGCGCCATCTACGCCCGGCTTGAAATGGAGGAGCGGCTTCCATCCTTCCATCCGCCGTTGGTAGCCGTTGGCGTCACCTCCCCCTTCTAGCCACCAGTTATATTCTAGTTCACTATACCACCAGTCACACTTTCCTCCTTTTAGAATGATGATGAGGTGATGGGCTATTCCCTTCGTATCTGGCGGTCACAACGAATGTGTCCTAGCCTAGATATGTCAAAAAGAAAAAGAAAAAAAAAGATAGAAAAAATAAAAAAAGATTGAAAAAAGATATAAAAAGAAAATAAGAAAATAAAAAATATTTACAAAAAATTGAAATAATAAATATAATAAAAAAAGTTGTCCGCACAATCACAGTGTGGAGCAGGTTGCACGACCTCACACTAGTTCACACTCCCACAGGGTGAGTCGCTGTTGTCACCATGTGCAAGTTGTGATCTAGCACGGCCGGTCTGAGTCCACTACGGCGTCTCTCATAGCCTGAGTCGCTTTGGGGCGTTAAACCCCACAAACCAAACCAACTCTTCCAGGCTAAACCATCATAAAGCTACCGCTTCTCACTCGGTTTAACCAAAGCTGAACCACCGTTAATTTTTTAGGTCGAAGCCACGTCCCTTCATAACCCCGCGCTCCAAATTCCGTCTGCGGGAGCGCTGGAGAGCGATGCCTGACAGGGCGTGTAGCAACGACTGCAGCAACATGCAAAGCATTTCTTTTCGATGGGCGCATAAATACGCCCCTCCTTCCGTAGCCATAAGGTGGCTTTCCGTTAGGTGGAAATCTGCAGTTGAAGTCGAAAAGAATTCGAGAGTCTGTCTTGCAAGTAGGGATTGTGGGCGACATGAAGTTACTAAGCGACCCTTTAATTTGCCCGAAGAGGCTCATGTGGTGCCGCTTCCATCGCTGCTCGAGTAAATGAATGATTTGCGCCGAATATGATGTGCTTTGGACAGTAAGCGCAGACGCTCATACCTGCTCATGCTGCGTCTGCAGCGAAAATTTTGGGTGTGGTAGATAATGCTTCAGTGCGATCTTCGCACAGTGTTTTCACATGCAGCGTGGGAATTGGTGAGAGAGACCTACAGGTATATGCGCCGCCGCGGGGGCGCATATACGGTGCAGGTCCAGAAGCAGACGTTCTAAAAAGAATTAAAAGGATACCCATTCGCTCTTCAAGAAAAAATGTTTTTTTTTTCAGCTACACAGTGGTACGTTATCAGTTAAGCCCTGGCTTGAAGAAAAGGGCATTTTTTGTCGGCTGTCTTATCTACAAAAGGCCGTAATCGATCGAACACATCATCATCATCATCAGTCTGATTATACCCACTGAAGGGCGAAGGCCTCTCCCATATTCTTCCAATTAACCCGGTCCTGTGCTAGCTGCATCCATTTGACCCCTGAGAACTTCTTAACCTCATCCGCCCACCTAACTTTCTGCCGCCCCCAAACCGCACCTAACTTTCTGCTGATCTAACACATATTCCCCGAAAGCTGGGATGCTGTGTTTCTGTGGAATATCATCAAAAGATTTCTGAAGAAAGATCTCCTATTGTCACCTCATAAAATCCGGTATTTGCCGCTCCCAAACACTGACAGCGTTCCTCTGGACATGGTCGTGTTACTAGGCCTGCACAGTTTGTAGAAAGTGCGTATGGCACTTAGGAATGCTGACATAGGTGTCCGCCCCGTGAGGAAATATTTTATTGAAAGTGTTATTTATGTAAGAGATGTTCTAAACAACCAGAGGGAACCCCCAGTGTGAGTTGTGTTGCACTTCGGTCTTGCCTGGTTCATCCCACCGCTGCCACCAGTTGTTAGGTGTGGCTCGAGGCCCCACCGGTGGCGTTGGCCTTGCGTCTCGGCGGAAAGCATCAGCGATCCCGGCAAAGACGAGGCGTCGACTAACAAAAACAATGTTTAATACAGCATCACGTAGGAACGGGCAGAGAAGCAGGCCCGGGGAGAAAACTGGCATGCTCACAAAGCAGGTTCTCGGAGTAGTCTCTCTGTAGACTCGGCGCGGAAACTTCGGATTGAAAGGGAGAAAATTCATGTCAATCACTCGGTCACGGCGGCGCGGATGAACCTCCTCGACCTCCTGTAACGGGCAAGGGCGACGCTCTCTCCCTCGAGCGCCGGGCGGCCAACGTTTGCACACACACGCACGCACACACATTGCGGCACGTGTAGATTAAACACGTCGAAGCATGTCTGCGGGAGGAAGCGTTGGGCGGCCGATTGCACGGAGCTGAATTGGCCGAAATGCTCGCTGCTTTGACTGAGGCTCCTGCGTTCACTACATTACACTGCAGCCGCGTCGGCTGTTACACATGACGTTGGCGAATCGTAACGGTTGCTACTATGGACGAGCTTGGAAACCTGTAGCGTTTTTAAACGAACGCTCCACATAGTGACAGTGGATGCGTTTTTGCTATTTGATGTGCAATGTTAGCTTTGTTTCTCGCCAAGCCAGCAATAAAGGAAAAAAAGCCGCGGCGGCGCAGGGATTAAGATGCCCGTGTACTGTTCCGGAGTACCTGGGTTCGAACCCGACCGCCGGCGGCTGCGTTTTGATGAAGGCGAAACGAAGAGGTGTCCGTGTGCGGTGCGATATCAGTGCTCGTTAAATATCCCCAGGTGGTTGAATTACTTTCTAGTCCTCTCCTACGTTCTCTCTGTCTCCGCTTTCACTCCCGCCTTTTACCCCTCCCTTACGGCGCAGTTCAGGTGCTCAGAGAAAAAGCTATTAACCAATTATTATCATTATTAATGCCAACAGGGTTGCTTGATGTTTCCTTGATGTTTCATAGAAAACACATGCACGGAACGTGCTCAATTTATATACTCGTAGGTATTTTTAGATCTCAATACCTGATAAGAATGTATGAGAATGAACAACTAGTTTTTCATTATACAAAAAGTGTGTTGCTGCACCGAATGAAACCACTGGGACGTACAAATAGCACCAGATGTCTAGGCGTCGATATAACTATTATCTGGCGCGCCAACTCGTTTAAAGTGACCAGACGTCGCTTGATGTCACGACGCTACTCATTGGTCAGTCGCAGACAATTGCATCGACGCTGTGATTCAATTCCAAACATCCTCTGCCGCTAGACCGACAAAAAGCGCAGTGTCACAGGGCGAAATTCGCAGCATATGAACGGGCCTTTGTCGTTTAAATAGCTAAAAAAGGAATATTTCCACGCCGCATAGTCCATTGCTGACAGAGCGCGCGAAATGTCAGCACGCGTGCCACTGCCCCATATAGGAATGTCAGCTTCTGACAAATGTTAGAACGTTGGCTTCTGTGAATCGACTGAAAGCTCATTAAACCCGTGTTATCTCGCCGCAGGGCCCGCGCGCCGACAGAGCACTTCCTTTCTTCCCCAGTGGCCTTGAACTCGACGGTTGCCATGCTTTTGACCTCGTCGCCCATGACCGGGAATGGGGGGAGGCTATGGTGCAGTACGCGGGTGCCTTGATTTTCGTCTGCATCTAAATGTGGCGTCTGCGGCCGGGATTGATCCCACGTCCTTGAGTTCAGAAATTGAGCATCCTAAACCCTGAGACAGCCCGGCGTGGTGATTGAGATAAGCGGTATCAGTGCCAGATAAAGTAGGATTCTTATCGAGGTCTTTTGGGCGGCAGGTGAGGGAACTATGGAAAGGAAGACATACCCGAAGGCTTTAGAGGCTCAGGTGGCGCAGGACGGGGAATCAGTGGGAGAGACCTTGTCCTGTAGCAGGGTGGTAGTGATTATATACTGATGGATATGCCCAGAGTGTCAGAGCAGAATCGGGATGTCATTGTAACGCCAGACTGGATTTTAAAGTGAGCGATACACCGTACCGCAGTTGCAGGCCCTGGATGATGCGTCACGTGACTATATACAGGTGGCTTTTAGGGGGCCCAAACTTCTGTGAGGGGCGACTTGTTTCAGGTTCATTGTAGTCCTGGAGATGTATTGGGGGTTTCGGCCGACCACAGTAAAGAAGCAGAATACTTCATGAAGTTCTCTAATTAACTAAATATGTTAATAACCGTTTTAATATTGATTTTAAGGGATATGTTGTATTGTAGAAAAGGAGCTCGTCCTCCAAATAGTATAACTGAGAAAAAAACTTCTTCAATAAAATTGTAGCGCACGTTAAGGCCCTACAGAAGTTAGCCTGATAGGCGGCTTCACACCTTAACACTGCGCCAGCCAGCGCGACAGGAGTAGATCGCTCCCGTCTCGACGCTTTGACGCCAGATTCCAAGAGGTATACTGCTCTCATTAAATACGCAGCGGCTATCAGCGTGGCCGAGATTTAAGCGAAATCAACAACGAACTACCGCGCGCGCGTCAGGCTCTCAGGTGATGCCAGCATAGTCAAGAAATCTTTGGATTCGATCCACGCCACACACACAGGCAGGCCGCCGCTGTGTTACGGTGTGAACCCGCCTACAAGGAAGACATATGGGAGCCTTGTAACGCGCTACAACTATTTCTGCGACTACAACATACACACCAAAGTAAAAATGTAAAAAATAACGTATTTAGTCAATTAGCGAACTAATTAAAAGTCTGCCTCTGACTTCCATCGTAGCTCGCAATATAGACCCAGGGTTAAAATGAATCTGAAATAAGCTTTTATTTTTATTTTGAACCTAAAAATGCACCCGGTATGCGACCTCGTATCGTTGTGTATGCGATCCACAGTGCGTCGTGTGGCTAACTCTCTATTGCCCAATGAAAACACAAGATAAAGATTCAGAACTTCATCGCAAATGGCCAGTAACAGATTTTAGTGTAAAAATAAAAGGTGTACGAAAAAAAAAAAACACATTATTGCACAAATAAAATTATTTTTCTCAATATTTGTGGAAATGAATGCCTATATATTTAATAGCGCGCCGTTGAAATTTTCGGCTGTCCATTTAGGAGGTTAGCTTAGGAGCGAATTTAGAACAGGCTTCCCGAAATCTGTTTCAGACGTTTTTGTAGTAAATTCTTATTGTACGTACAGTCACGGACAAAATAAAATGGACCGTGAGAAGACTCTGACCGCTAAAGCGTGGTTCATTTTATTCTGTCAGTGACTGTACGTACAATAAGAATTTACCACAGAAACGTCTGAAACAGATTCGGGAAGCCTGTTCTAAATTCACTCCTAAACTAACCTATAGGCAGGTAATAGAATTGTCATGAATTTTCAATCAATGCGTGCATAATTTCATTTCCACAAATATTGAGAAAAATAATTTTATTTGTGCAATAATGAACCGTGAGAAGACTCTGAGCGCTAAAGCGTGGTTCATATTCTTCTGTCCGCGACTGTACCTTCAAGAGCATAAGCAAAAACTACGCCTGTTTAGGGATACGCTAGGTGTGCAATTTTCTCGCTTGCCGGATCTAGGTGTTGGCCGGAGGCGCACGCTATGCTGGCGAAGGAGGAAATCTTTGCGTTTCGACTTGGACAAAAAAAAAAAAAAAAAAAAAATCTTTATTGACAAGAAGACCAGAAGGTTCGGGGTTAGGTGGCTAAGCTGCAGTGAAGAACGCCACATGGAGTTATTGCGGCTTCCCCAGGGTGCGTGAATCGGGCTCAGCCATTGCCTCAGCGGGCTCTGCCTTTGCGGATGAGCGCACGCACAGCGTTAATCTGGTCGGCTGAGAGGCCAAGCCGGCCGCTCTCGGCGTCGAAGGAGGCCAGGGTGCCGAAGCCACCCACGTAGCCGTTGAGCCTAGTCGCTACGTGGCTTCTGGACACGTCCTTCATGCCCGACTGGACCAGGCTCGAATACAGCGCCGCCTGACGCTGCAGCCGGTACTTCTGGTGGGACCTGCGCGATTCATGCAGTCCGCTGCACTGTTGCCGACCAACGCCCGTTTTGTCCCCCGTGAGGGATGTTTTGGAGGTAATTCAACAGCACGGTATTCGCGCATTGTGCAGCATCATGAAGTGGAATCAATTTCTGATTTTTCATCCATAAAATATTTACCGTACTGTCGCATGACACCGTACACCCGCGGTCTGCTGAGCATTTGCTTAAGAGGACCCACTAAACATGCGGAAAACTAATATAGTTCCTAAACCGACCGTTAAAGGAGTAGACACACCAAAATATTGGATGGATGTTTTTTTTCTCCTTTTTTTCAGAATAATGCGCAAGGTTATTCACGGCGTGAATAGCTATCACGCGACATGGCAAGTGATGGAATTCATCTACTCTAGATAAATAATTCACAGTTGATTCTTTTTTCTCGTAGTTACGGTTTCAACCACTCATGGTTGTCATCTATAAGACGAGTTCTGGTCATGTGATCGAGTCATAAAACTTCTGCAAAATCACTACTTATTCGTATTCTGCGAATTCAGCTGTTGGACAGACTTGCTTAAGGGTTGTTGCGAATAAAAATTAGGAACAAAGCAGTGATTATATCATAGTATTGATGAACCGCATGTGACCCCAACGCGTCAGCCGGCGTTCAGCGTTTGCAACCTAAACCGAAACTGCTGGGAGAGAAAGACGGTTAAGTTCTCTATCGCTGTCTCACCCAATTCTCGTGGCTGCTTTTTTGTAATGTCCTACACAGCGTTCAAGATATAAAACACACAACAAAAATTTGATATTTCGAGTTCTTCAGCAGCAGTGTGCGCGGACACAGATAACCGACCCTCGCGAGCAAAAAAAATCCTACTAGTCCATTGCCGTGAATGCGGAGGATTTCAACACTAGGAATAAGTGTAATCCATAAAGAGCGTTAATTGTTGGACGTATACTCGATTAGAGAGTTTAGCTCACACTGCATTTAGGAGTTAGTTGTTTTATTTATTGAAGAGGATCACAACTGTATGATTGCGCCTTGACACCTTACACATAAGTTATTCGCATTAACATGCTACGAAATTCGCGGCTTATCTGGGATTGAGTTCTTAACAAACTTCATCACCATTGATGTGGCCGTCCTTTCCGTGATTACATTTCATATATGTTCTTTTTCGGTGATTCTAGTCATTTAATCTACTCTGCCTCCTCTCTCCCTGTTGTATGCATGGCATGTGAATGCCGGAACCCTCGACGAGCTCCAGACGCCTCTCAATTGGTGCGCTGGTCGCTTTGAGAACTTCCGTCAAATACAAAGCGAGACCAATAAACGTTGGTGAGCCTTTCTACCGATCCTATGAATGCAAATTTAATCCCGTTATTCCTTTGTTCCAGGCGCGTTTCGTCGCCGCATTTCTATGTGCCTTAATTCTATTGTGAAGAACCAATTCTGCGACGACCCTTGCGAACAAGCTTGGCCTCAGGCGAATTTTTGCCACGTACCCAAATGTAAGGCCATAAATATATATACTAACAGGCAGTGTATAGGCTCTCGACATCAGAAAAAACCAAGAGATCGGCGAGGCAAGAAAAGAGGCTTTATATATGTGCTACGAAGGGTGCTAATGCAGAAGCTTACAGCCGGACATTGTAGCCCAGTGTTTAATGCAAAAGAAAAAAAAAAGGCAGCCACAACATCACTGTGGCTTCCCCCCTTAGCAGGGTTCTTAGCTAGGAATCGTGCTTGATCTCTGCGAGAGAGTGCAACGTCACGCAAGTGAAGACCCGCGTGCACCTGCAGGGGACTCGGACCAAGGATACTAATGAGAGTGTTTGGCGTCTCCCCCAGGAGCCAAGCATGTGCAGACGGAAGCAGTGGCGAGTATCCTTGCACTTCATACACAGAACCGTAGTCAGACTTACTCGTCAGCACTGTAGAACTGTTCCAGCCTGAGGATCTGAGTGACGATGGGAGAGCGGAAATTCTTGCGGTGCTCCTCGAGTGATTGCTTCGCCTCGGCTTCCTGAACGTCATCGTGGCAGAAAATGGCCGACATGTACTCCTTGGTGCCACGTAGTCGGGTCGGATCGTGATGCACCCAGAACAGTTTCAGCAGCTCCTTGAAGCTGGTCTCTCGGGGATCGTACTCGACGCGCGTCACCTCGGTGGTATCGCCCCTGTGGATGATGACACAGGAGTGGAGATGGTGAGAACACAGCATATATTTAGAGTACTCCGTTTGCGGATCTTATTTTTTCTTTCAGAATTCCGAGGGTGAAAATCGGGCGATATATTTTGAGCTCGAATTTTTGCAGAAATCTGGTTATTCAGTGAAATGTGTCATAATGCTGGATACTCGTGATTTTCTTTTTTTTTTTTTTTGCAGCAAAAGACAAATCTGCAACTGAGACATGGCATGTTGTATTATTGATAATCTGGTGTTGTATTGGTATTTTAAATGGTATATGTATCACCGGTAATCTGCCTGCTCATGACACCGACATAAGAACGATGTCACTGGTTCCATCCCCGTTGTATTTTATGCATGGCGTACGTCCCACGTAACGAGAGAGAGGAATATAAAGTAAAAAACAATACGTGTTCTGCGCTAATAAAATTAAACTCGTACTGATGACAGTTGTCTGCGGCCTGCAGTAGTACTTTTACTTCATGACGTTCAAAACAGTGCATTGTTACAAGTTTAACGAGCTAGAGATACGCTAAACGTATCCATTGAGAAATTTGAAATACCACATGATAATCGGTGAAATTGGTTTCTAAAAAAAAAAAAAAACAACGCTTCTTTCTGAAAGCTCCTCGTTTCACGCTGTAACTAAAACGCGCAAAACTATTGTGACTGTTCCGTGTGTGGTATAACGACTGCGGCCTCAAGAAACAGTGAGCATACTGTGCCAAAATTTTGAATTGCGCGTGCTCAGCTTGGAACGAAGCACTTTTTCAACGTAGCTGCCATTTTCCAAAAACATTTTTTCCCCGGGTTCATTACAACTTTCTCTTAGAAAGTTTTTGCGCATATCTGGCAGTATAAAGGTAGATTCATTTTAACTGATGGATTAGCTTATCATTAAGTAAAAAATTGTATTTATTTAAAAAGGCTTTTCTTTGCTCTTGTCGGCCGCCAACAGTATGGATTTAGTTTCACTTGTACTAGAGTCATTTTTCCTCATGCTGCGTGGTACTCCTTGTGTTTCGGCTCAACTGGAACGAAATGTGGCAGCGTCACACTCTGTCGTCATCTGTATTTGCCTCATCCAAAAGCCTGGAGCCGCTGCTATTCGCAAAAACCGAAAATGACAGCCACACATCGTAAATCACCGGGAAAAGTGCGTCCGATGGTGAGCGGCAGTGCATGGAGCGTAGAATAGTGTTCGATACCAGTGCCCGACGAGTACAAAGGTTTCGAATATTTAACTGAGGGACAGTTTCCTCAGGTTCAACCACACAGATAGGATAGGAACCGCTTTTTTGTTGTTGTTGTTGTTGTACGCTCTTCCAGAAAAAAAAAAAATCAAGTCACTCAAAGTACGTCTCAAAAGCACAAATCCAGACAAGTGCGTGCGTGGAGTCAAAACATCAGCGTGACCGTTCTGCGTGTTCGCAACAGTGTACTGCTTGCTCATCATGGTGAAGCGCAGAGAGTTTTTGGGAATGTCTATGGCAGTCAAAAGGTTCTCAGTGCCCCTGCGTGGTCGAGACTAAGAAAACGGTGACCGTGATGATGGTTTTATTTTTAATGGAGCATGGGGAGTTTGGTCGAACATCCATGGATTATGTGATTTTTGGTCAGTACATGAAGTGGTGATATTTGCTGCTTTACCAACACAAACTTCAACAAAGAGATGCCAGACACGAGGACAGGTGGAAAGCTTGGACACCCAGTGATGAACAGGCGGGTAACCGGGAGCTCTGGGGACCGAACTTCACACCTTTCGCATACGGGACAGGGAATTATCACGCAGATGATTGAAACCTCTTTGTCTGCAGCTTTCCGTGCATATGAAGTGCGTTTCTTGAGAATAATGTCTGTTCGTAACCGAAAACCCCGCGACGAATCCGAGCGAGTGGCAGTGGTTCTACGGTGATTAGCCACCATGGTACAGACAGCGCAAATGGTTTATCGAGGACACGGTCAAAATTTTTAAGATGTCGGCTTATATGTCTCATTACGAAGTTCACCTAGTCGTCAGGGCTGTGAAGGTGATTGACACCTTATCTTCAACACAAGAACCAATGACGCAGTGGCAAAGGAAATTCAGCCTCTGATTTTTGGTAGCCCCCTAATTGTTCAAAACATTTCCGCGTTCAAAGCTGTAAAACCTTGGGTCAGAAAAATAATTAGACGGTCTCTTAGACGTCTCTTAAGAGGAGAATGGCGAAAGCCTACCCTTCCTCTCCTATCATTTGCCTCTCATTTTCTTTTATCGGCGTTAGTTGCAGTGCTACATATAATTGTAATTAGCTTACAGAAAAGGAAAGGCGCCATATCTATCACACTTTCTTCGGCAAGTGTGAGTTTGGACGGTACACCATCACTCCTGTCGCGTGGCGTTCCTTGGCGTGCGTTCAAGTGTGGCATTACAGATGGCAGGGACGCATCCCGCCTAGGCCAATCAAAACGCCGGGACACACTTTGTCTACGACAGCATGAGCCATTAAAGGCTTTCGCCATAATAAAATAAAAAAAAAAACGCATGAACGCTTACTCGTCCTCCTCTTCCTCCCGCGGGCTCCTGCATTATAACAGACAACAAAGAACACATTACCAGTGTCAATGGTACCACACTAGCGCTGGTAATATACAATTAATGCAACGTAGCCACATCCAGGTGTTCAGAGAAGAAGAGGAGGACTGCGTCTCGTGCAGTACATATCAATCTTGGTGCGCTTATCGGCAAATGCAAAACTTGCTAATGCATAGTATTCTGTCTACTCTGCAGCGCCCCCTAATTGCTGGTAAGTTAGCGCAGTTGCCCTTTATACTGAAGACTCGGGAATACGCAATCACAGCCACCGCTTGACACAGACGAAAAGTTCGGCCTTAACTTGCGTTCACCTCTAACTACTGTTGTCTTAAAATGCTAACCAAAATACGCATAGACGCACACTGCAAATTGTGTGGTGCTCTTCAAGAACCGACGTCTTTGTTCATATCCCACATTCCTGAAGACTTCGAATAAAGTCCGTTTTCTCTCTGTGTGTGTGTGTGTGTGTGTGTGTGTGTGTGTGTGTGTGTGTGTGTGTGTGTGTGTGTGTGTGTGTGTGTGTGTGTGTGTGTGTGTGTGTGTGTGTGTGTGTGTGTGTGCGTGTGCGTGTGCGTGTGCGTGTGCGTGCGCGTGCGTGTGCGTGTGCGTGTGCGTGTGTGTGTGTGTGTGTGTGTGTGTGTGTGTGTGTGTGTGTGTGTGTGTGTGTGTGTGTGTGTGTGTGTGTGTGTGTGTGTGTGTTGCCGAAACTGTGGGCTCATTGGTAAACCAAAACGTGCCGATATAAATCAGGGTGTTTGTATGTTAAAAGCCTCACACTGGCATCGCCTAGGGAAGATAACGGTCCGTCCGTACATGCTAAAGCGTGCTTGTCGCAAAAAAAAAAAAAAAAAAAAAAAAACGGGGAGTAGGGGAACGACAAACTTTCTACCGTATCCCCACTTCGACCAACTTTCTGCAGCACCTCCGCTTCATCTTTTACAAAATTAAACCTTCCTCCTAGCCATATGTTAGTTTATAGGAAATGGAACCGTGTCGCCGCGTGCTTAGAAATGCTTTTCTGGCTCTTCGAGCGAGGAAGTACAGAAGTGAAAAATTAGCACGTGGCAAGCGTGCCGCCGGTTGATGTGCTCTTGTCGGAATGGCTGCGCGTTCACTTCAGCCGGCCAGCTTCGGTTCTCCGCGGCCAGAAAGGCTGAATTGCATGAGACTAAGTGAGTTTCGAAAATTGACAAACTTATATGCCTATTGCTAACTGTGGGTCACAAATCTCAACAGCTTGCTTAGCTAAGTTTGCTATTTTTTGACGCGCGCCGCTGGTGACAATACGGTGCCGAAGGAATAAAGTGCAGCAGTCCATATAGTGGCTTATATAAATGGCCAGGATAGCGATATCATTTGTGGCTTGCATTTTTCCTTCCGTATAGGCTTTAGGGGTGCTAAAAGAGCAGCACTTTCATTGGCCTGGAAACTCAATTTACGAAAAATATGCCGTCAAGAACTGCCCACAGAGCAGGAGAGGTGCGCGAGCGAGCCCACTTACAATGCGCTACTACGGTAGGTGGTGCGCTCCTTCCTGGTGGCTCCGGCGAACCCGACGGTAGTCCGCAGCACCCCTTTGGCGGCGCCGAACATCGCCTCAGGCGACCAGAAGCACCCCATGCCGAATGTAGCTTTCTCGAAGGGCACATCGGGCTCGTACAGGCGCTTCGTCGATGGTTGAATCTGCGGACGTCGAGGGGAGAGTTCAAATACTTGACTGCTCGCAGGCATCTTGTAAGTGCCGGCGCATTTAAATTGTAAACAGCTTTATCTTTGGCGGCTTCGTGAGAACGACAGTAATGAGTTACAGGAAGACAATGCGCGCAAGGGTCAAATGTTCCAAATCCTGTTACCTGAATTTATGCCTTCGACAATTTGCGTAAACGACCTAACACGCATGTCATTCTTCAGTGCATGAAAGCTGTGCGCAATAGTAATGGAAAAATGGTTGGACTAATTCTGGAATAATAGAAGAAATCATGACTTTACTGCGTTCGATCTTGATGATTACCAGGTAGGCGTAGGCGATACTGTAGAATGAGCAACAAACGGAATCCTGGTAGAGTTACATCAGGTTGAACCAACACGTGGACTGAATTATATATATATATATATATATATATATATATATATATATATATATATATATATATATATATAGCGCTAAAATATCGCTATGTTCATGCACCAACAAGCCCAAAATACTACGCTTTTCATAAGTTTATTAAAAAAATATCGCAGTCTGGTCAAGCATTAGCGCTTACCGACATTTACAAGTTGCTAGCTAAAGTTAGCTTCATTAAACAACTAAAATGAAGAAGGGACTCCGGCTTGCGTGCATCATGTGCTTGATATTATTCGATGTCCCTACAATGTGGTCTGCACAAAACGGAAGTGATGAAAATTAATTTTGAATAAGTTTTGCAAGCACCTGTTATTACAGGTATGAATTTTTTTTTTTCGCATTTTGCGGCCTGTCTTTCCATACCGAAAAAATAGACCACGCCTGCTCCAAAAAGAAAACAAAAAGAAACTAGATTTGCTATCTCTGAACCCGCTCCGCCACATAAGGAAAAACGCTTGTCCCTGAAATTAACATTGTAAATTTTCCATAATTAATTGTGTCTGATTAAAGGGGTCGTGAAACGTTTTCCGGAAATTTTGCACGGCTTGCCTAAATGTAATCCTTATCCTGCATCATATAATATACCTCGATTCGTTTCATCGCCCGCGTTGATTTAATAGCTACAAAAACAGAATTTCGGTTTCCTAGCGCGCGTCCTCCTCAACTCAACAGATATACGTCATAGCGCTAAGCAAATGAGAAGCTCCCGTTGCCGGAGCCTGCTGAGCCAAAGTTGACCGAGCTCGGTGTATTTTAGAGGTTCTAATTGTGCCCTACTCTACGCTCACACAGGGTTTTTTAATATGGCCGACGTCCATGCCGACGTCCCAGGTTCCAGCGTCGCTGCTATGGCTATATAGTCGCTACTGTTAAAACATGGTTACATCGTGGGCTTTGAGCCTTACGCCGACGCAATTTTTCGGGTGCCAGGTCGGCGAAGATGGAGCCTGCGACCGGTACAGTAACACTTGCGACGAGAGGCCACGGTAACCGCGGCACAACTCCGGCTTGCAGAAGCCCCGACCGCCAGCCTCCCGATCCCAGCCGTTTCGGAACTGCGCATTGGTCTAGAGCACTATAGCATTGGTATGTATGTCCGATTCTTGCAGCCTAGCCTACGTTCGACCGTTGCGAGAGTGCGCAATCGCTAACCGAAGCTTTCGAACAGGTGCAGCTGCGGACGGTGCGTGCCGATGCCGACTGCTCTTGAGAGCATCTGGCGAGATCCCGGCGGCGACTACGTAGTTGAAGCAGCCGTCTGGGTGTTTCCCGCTTTCCGTGTAGTGCCATAGTTCAAGTCATCGAGCCGAAATAAAGGAAGCGAAGCTCGACACGCTATTCTCAACGATGCAGCGCGGAGGCGAGCAGTACACATACTAGTACGCGCCGCGGCGCCCGCTCCTGAAACACTCCACCCACCACTCGGATTGAACACACTTGTCGATTTCTTCAACCTGAAACCGTATTTACATCGTATCGTTAATGACGCCAAGAATAAAGAAAATAATTACAGCAGCGGCCGCACAACCAAGTTGTACCGGTGGTATGTGACTGCTCAAGACGTTGTTGTGCTCCATCATAAATGTTCACAAAAAAAAAAAAAAAAAAAAAAAAAAGAAGAAGAAGAAAACAACAATAAATAAGATTGGAACCATGGTCATTTGGAGTACCCGGCGGAGCGAGGTTAGTCGTCGTTACCGAAAATGAACTCGAGTGTCACCTCTCGCTCTGTTCCAGCGCGCAGCGAGAAGCAGACACCACCCGTCTTCCTCCGCCGCCGCCGACCGCGCGTCACGTGACAGCAACGATAGACTGCCCGGAAAGAAATGTGTTTGCGTGAGCGAATAATTGATACACTATTTTTTTATTTGCTAATTTTAACAAAAACCTATTATCTTAAGGGAAATAATGATTAATATCTGTGTTTCCAAACGGCTAAACATGACGTAGGCGAGTACTTCTAATTCCGGCCTACAGGGTCGCATGGTCGCTTCAGGAACGCAAAAATGCTGTGATTTCAGAATGGTATTATTAAATGCAGAAGCAATATTTCGACGAGATATTTTGGAATCGGCATGCCTAATGTTTACCGAAGCAAGGAAAATTGCAACTGGGCAGCTACATTTTCGTTTCACGACCCCTTTAAGTAATTCAGAGAAATTTAATAAGTACTCCGAGACGCCCCATGCACACCGCACACGTCAAGCGCAATATGCTTTCTTTTTCCTTTTTTTTACCCAGCTGCGGAATACGCATTTTTTTTTTAAGTATTTCCTCAAGTTACGTGCAAACCACGCACCTGGGAAATCGCCTCCGGGTTCGAACACCACTGGCGGTATATAGTCTTTTTTTTTTTTTCGAATTTATAACCAGTCATTTCCTAAGCCATTTCCTATATTCCTAAGCCATTTAATGAACACCCTAATTCTCCGCTGATCAATGACATGCATTAAAATAGAAAAAAAAATCTTTATTCTTTTCTTCGTTTCGTTTGCGTTTACACTTTTCAAGCTGAAATATGGTTGAAATGTGACTCCCATGACAAGAAGAGACTAAATCACTGTGCCTCTAGAAAACAAACTGTTATATCTTTGCTAAGTCACTAAAGGTGATAACCGGTATTACTTACTGCCCCTGAGCCGGTCCCCATTCTCGGGACCGCAGAAAGCGCCGCTCGGATTATGACATCACCGAACAGATCACTGTTGCTTCCTTGAGAAGGCGTCGTAATGTTACCTGCGCACTAAAGCAATTTTTTTTTTTCGGGCGTAAGCATTCGTTACTAATAAATACACCTATGCAACACGCGAATTGTGCGTTATGTTGAGAAAGAGACGCGCGAGCCTCAACGACCGGAAGAAAAAGGCCACGGCACAAGCGCTCGTCACAAGGTCACAGGACGACACAAGGTCGTTCTGATTCACGTTTTCTTGTCAAGATGATATACACCTAAGTTCTAACAACATTCTGTATAAAGAAATGATTTGTGCTTCTTTGAGCGAGAAAGAAAAAATGGCGTACGTTCGCAAATAACCTTTCCTTGCTGAATCTGTCAGATTTTGGCCAACGCTGGTTTTGCAAAGTCGGCTGCAATTTCATGATTGATTTCCTCAAACCTCGCAATTTTCACCAGCTAGTCTTTTGCGGAAGTTTTTTTTATCGTTTCCTGGTGTCTGAATAGTGCTGTGGCGTTGAATGAATATGTTCTGTCATGCCTTTTTCCTTTTCTGTTACAAAGATATGGTGCGCATGGGTTTTTGCGATAACAGGCAGGGGAAATTGTGACCACAGGGCCGCTATCTGTCAAGGCATGGTTCTTTTGTTGTTGAAAAAATGTTTTGTCGCTTTCATATTCTGAGCCACACTTTAATCAAACAAGGGAACACTGTGCTAATACACAGACGAGGGCCTTGCGATGAAAACTCCACAGTTCTGTTTCGCACACAAAAGAAAATTGCGGAAGCCACGATGTAATCACTTGTGAGTTTTCACTTGATAATTGGCTGCTCGATGACCACAGGAGTGTGAATAAGCCGCCTACTCGTCGCTGAAGACACTCGGTAGTGCCAGCTCCGGCATTTTATACGCCCCTGCGTTGGGAGGGTGTGAGGTACGAGGGGAGCGCGGTGCAAATGTCTCTCTTCCCTCTCCATAGTATTCAAACAGTGCTATCAACACGTCATCGTTTAAAGCCGCGGAAGAGACATTGTTCACTGGAAAGGAGGCGAACAAAAGCCAACACAGCTGTGATATATTCTGCAAAACGAAACAGCTTGGCCGCGCGGCTATCTTCCTCTGCATGGGACTGCGTGGACGCCGCATAATCAGTGCTGGTTTCGATCGCGCTGAGTGGGTCTGCGAGATTAGATCGGTCCCATCAGCAACCCTCTTTTGTTCACAATGTGGACGACGCGGGGCCTTTCGCGTGCGTTGCGCTGTGCAAAGCAGACGCGAAGGTGACAGCTAGAGCGCACTTGCTCGCAAACAGCTGCATGCGGACGACTCGAAAGCAGAAGGTCAGAAGGTGCGTACACATGCGACTCTGTCTCCCGGCGCGTGCCACCAGGCAGTACGAGCAGTGAACTGCTAGGCTGCTGAATGCGCGCCTTCCCGCGTTAGTCCACGTTGCACGCGCGTTGCATGAGGCGTTGAGCGTAACAACGCCGCACATACAGGGACGAGCTGGGGCCACGAATATTCATCGACCCGCTGAGTACTACTAAGTGTAGCCCAGCTCCGACATCAAATATCTTAGATCTTTAGTTGGAATAGGCGCGGAAGAGATGTCTGAGATGATATGCATGTGCCGCCTAAATGGGGTGAAAACTAACATATTATACTCCTAGAGCACCCAGCCCACGGGAAGAGTCCTATAGTTCATGTATTGCAGCTCTCGGCCGCAGAGACTGTCAACTAGTTATAGGGACAGGAGCAGTTCTTGTCGCCTGTTTGCTGGATGCTGTATTTTTCCGTCATTCACAGCCATCAGCATGAATGTGCTCAGAACTGAATTGTGGTAAGGTATTGGGTGTTGAATCCTCCAAAAAGATAATTGTAAGCTATTTATCAAACTAGCAGTCTGATTATCAGTATTATATCTAGCAGACTACGACGCTGCGCTTACAAGTTCACACTTCGGCCATAGGCTGTGTTCCTCGGCCGTATATACGCGAAGAGCGAGGCGAAAGGATAGCCAGAAGCGTTCATTGTCTGAGCACATTCTATAGCGCCAGATACAAGCCCCTCGCTTTAATTAATCACTTTGCATTATGCTGTTTTGATTCGAAACGTTTCATAAACATCTTCTTACATAGAGATCTGCCAGTGTTGCGGCTTTTTGGTTGATGCTGCCCCGCTGTGTCCTACGAAAATTATTTCCGAGCGCGTACTCCTTTGGATGAGGAGCCTTATTTTTTGGGTAAAACACCGTTTCACCCGATTCTTGCCCCTTGAAAGATTTTTTTAAAACAGAATGTTCACCAGTGAATGCCTCTTCTAGAGAACGTATTGTTCCAGAGCGCAAAGGTGATGTTGCAGCAAGAAAACTAGCAGCGTTAATTCCAGAGGTGTTTTCAGTCAACGGATGATTTAAAACTTTAAAAAACTTATAACTTTTAAATGATTCACGACGCGGCATAATTTGAAGGTAAGCTCGAAAAGTGGATTTGAGAAACGAGATATCACACGCATGCTCATCAGACGTCTTATTGACATCGTTGTATCAAACGGTACACACGCTAATTATGCCCTGCTCTAACCTCACTTGCATTTGAATGGCCGCTTATGTTGAAGGAGTAATTCCGCGCTGTACAAATCAAGGCAGGCATATCTTTCACTGAAGCTAAATTACCGCACCGGAAATGGTAATATACGCGGTGAAATAATTTTAATAAATGAGAAGAAAAACAAGCATGATTTTGCAAAAAAGCGTTTAGTGGATCCTATACATTTCTTTATTGTTAACAAATAATTAGCAAAACGGGGAATTTTAATTTAATGTCCCCCAAGAGGACGAGCGCTTATTGACTTTCTTTTCAGGAATTCTGTCTGGGCTAGTTGGTTCATTGCTAACTAACGAAAAAAAAAAAAAAAAAGTACCAGTGATAGAACGCGGACATAGCTAGGAGACACCACACAGAACGAGCGCTGCCTGTGTTGTGTGCTCCTTCGTACACGTTCTTTGGCCCGTTTTTTTTTTTTTTTTCGTCAGTTAGTCTCTATTTTGACGCAAAAAAAGAAAGACCCGAAAAAAAAACTATTATAGAACTTTTTCCTGAATAACGTGATAGCCGGAGTTGAGCTCAAAAAAGACTGTCCAATATTTACTCTCCCCCAAAATCCACGAAACATATTTTTCAGAACCCAAGAACAAAAGACCTTATAGATCAAATGTCTGATAACCAGAATAGTCAATGATGTACGTATGAGATAAAAATAGTAATATAAAAACTGGGGCCTTTTGGAAATGAAACAGATATGCTACGTGAGCATGCTGGATATAAAATTGCGTCAAACATTTTATGCAACCGATCAGCAAGCTTTCATAATCGTCACCGTCACCATCAGCAGAGCTAAAGGGAAAGAAAATTTTTTGTACTGTTTCTTCGGAGTCCTGCGTCAGCCGTGGCCATGTTAGCCGAAAAAAAATTACTGCGCTGGCAAAAGCTGGCTACAACATGACATAGTATATGGGCACGTCATGGAAATGGCGAAAGCCGCAAAATGACCCCGCCAAACCGCAAACACTGCCGGCAAGTGCGTTACGGGAGGCTGTGAAGTGACCTCAGTTTTCGGCACCTCGTGTGAGAATGCAAAGGGCCTCACACGGTGCGCGATAAGCACCGCACTACGACGGTGACGACCTATGAGGCCCAGATTCGGCCGCAGCGTCAGCTAAAGACACACTTCTCGCGCTGTGCAACTTCACATGAGAAGTTGCCATAGTTTGTCATACCTAACTTTGGCCACGGCCGGTCTCGAGGATTACCATCGTTTTCACGGGCCGACGCCAACGCTGGACACTTTTAGAGCGGCAACTCTTTTAGATGCAAGTCGATATCCGTGTCGGCACGGTCATTGTCCCTGACAGACCTTTATAAGTCAATGCGCCACAGCTGCAAAATACATGAGGGAATTGTGACGCGTCGGCGCGGGTATTTAACGCGGAAAGCTGGGCGAGTTATTTAGATTCAACGGACATAGTTCGGTTATGATAGGGACGAAGGGAAAACAGACATTACAAACGCTGGTGTCTGTCTGTCTGTGGTGGTGTCAACTAGCGTTTGTGGTGCCTCTCGTATGCACTTCTGTTGAGGCGCAGGTAGGATGGCCGCTAGGAGCTCAGGGGGTTTGGCTCCTCCCAGCTCTGCGTCGCTTGCCCCTTGGACACCCGAGAAGCTTTGCAGCCTCGTCCCGCCGTACAACCAGACCGCGGGTTTCACTGATGCCGGTATCAACAAGCACTCTCTCTCACGCTCGCTCCTTGTTTCCGCGCTCTCCTCTCAAGTTCGTTCCCCTCTAAGAAAATAAGCACTCAGCTTTGAACCTCTGTACGAGCTTTTAAAGGGCCCATAAAAAGCTATTCACTAACACAACAAAATGCGTAGAGCGATTGGTATCCCATAATCCTCTCCGTAACGCAAAAGTATTAAAGCTAGCTTCATTAGCGCCGAACATTTCGAAGATTGAAAATGATGCTCCTCCACACACCCTTGCACGCCGAGCGCGCAAGAAAAAAGAAATGTCGCGACGTCGCCCCACCACGCCCCGTCCCGCTCGCGTCACTTGGGAGAGTCCAATGAATGTGCGCAACCACCAAGCCCCGATGACTTCATCGGGGAGGGAGAGCGCGGGGACCTGTTGACCTAATCGGCAGAAAGCGGCCGCCAGGAGCACTTTTTTTTTTTAATATTTGCACGTTATATGCTCCACTGACTTCATTTTATTTGACTTCAACCCTCACAAGGACCACCTCTAATGACTTCCTGCGTTAGAATACTACCGCAAGTAGCGTTTCAAGGGCCTTTTAACCCTGGCAAACTGTGTTGCCGCATTGAATATCCCCCCCCCTTCCCCCCCCCCCCCCACACACACACACACAGTTTCAACCTCTAGATTTCGCGATACACAATACACTGGAAGGGAAACTTGCACTGTGAAATACGGAGACACTCTTTCCCGTTCAGTGGTCCAGGCCCTGGAACGAATTTTGTGTCAATACTCCCGTCTCATGACTTGTCGACAGCGTATTTAATGCTACTAGCGCGAGGCGAGGGCTCACATATGTGTGTGGTATGACTAAGTCATGAAACTAAATAATTAACGGCTTATTGTGTGATAGCATGGTGCTAATAAATTGGTCATAGATTTAAACGTCCTGATTTCGATAAGTTCGTCACCGTGTGGTGCTTCATAGTTTTTCAAGTTATTTTGAAGTCTGTAACTGACTTCTGCTCCTACAGCACTCAAAGTGGCTTGTTTTCTGCTCGGTTTCAGAGACGAAGACTTCCACCCGGCGCACTCACCTCCTTGGCGTTTTCCATGAATTCTCACGCAGCCTCCAGCTCAGGTAATAAACGAGAGGAAAGAAAACTGGCTCGTATGCCTATTTAAATAATTCGTGATGCCAGTATAAATCACGCAAAGTACATGAATTGACTTGGGAAAACAACACGCAATTATTATATTAGCGCAGCAAAAGAATGACAGTAAGGTTTGGTGAATCAACTGCTCCTGTTATTGATGAAACAACGAATATATTTTGTGCAAAATCGCTTACTCTCCGCGGTAAATGGTGTGGTGTGCGTCTTTAACTTTTACAGCGCAGGTAATTTTTAATGCTCCACCGCCGTTTCAGCGTCCGATCGGCCGTCAGCACAGCACGCGCTGATTGGTCCCATGCGTGCGGAGTCCGCCGGAATTTGCCAGGAATATAGCGCCATCTGTCGCCCTCGGGGTGATCTGCGCATGCGTACTGACGCTCGCGCGGTAGACGGTAGCAGTAAGCGGTAGCGCTAAACTAAAAGTCTCTATGATGTGCGTGGTCGTAAGACTGCTTTTGCGTCTAATGGCGCGGTTACAGCCATATACCGCGTATGGACATCTGGGCAGTACAGTGAATGAAGGGATTAAAAGGGGGGGGGGGGGGTGAAATGCAGTCGATGATGCCTAATGACGTCACCCGCGCAGAACCGCTAAGACGCAGCTGTGTAAGCTTCCGCAGCAGTAACGCAGCGCCGGCAACGACCAGATCGAGCTGCAAACGCTACTTCAATATTATAATTTGTATAAGGAGCTTTTACATTCAAACGCAGAAATCACACATACCAGCTGCACTGTAATTCAAGGCAGCGCAATTACGATGTTCGATAACGTAGTGACTGCGTTATCGAACATCGTAATCGCGTTGCCTTTTTTAATATGTCATCTAGCGCCACGCGTGGTAACTGTATATGGAGGCGTCATGACTTTGTCAGACGCCTCTGCGATAGCCTTCCGTCTGCACCCTGCCTTATGCACAGATATTAAAACACTCCTAATCACAGCCGAAAAAAAAAAACGCAAAATATCTGCTAAGCGCGATGACCCGTAAGTGAGAGGAGCAGCCTCTCATGTTTTGGCGAAAAATATCCCATTTTGATCGAACTATCCAAACTACAGACGTGTCTTTCATACAGGATTGAGCCCTATAGAACGCCGTCATTTACGGTTTTTTTGGAACTGAAGCTTTGTGACACTGTTCAACTCGCGGAGTCTAGCGGACGCAGGACTGAGAGGTTTTGCAAACATCTTCAATGAGCTTTCGTCTACTGTAGCCCGGTGACCAGAACGTGTCTTCCAGGTTGAGAAACGGGTTTCTACGATAACTTACGCTATAACCGTATTTACCTTGCCCTCTTGGCACCGTTTCGTTGACTGCTACATTTCATGACACTGCCTGATGTTAGCTTGCAGACATCAGGATAACTGGGGAAGACGTCTTTTACGGAATCGCTCCAGAACATATCATATTTAATTCTTCGTTGTTTGCGGGCACGTTCCTGCTAGGTGCATAGGCAGATTGTCCTTGGCGTGACAAACGACAGCACTCCGCTCGGCTGCAATGACCTTGGTCCACCACATCCGGCACATTTGAGAGACGCTTGAAGTGGAAGGTTCTTCACTTAAGTTTCGTCTCTTTTATTTCTCGCGAATGGCTGCGCAGAGCTGGCGCCTTGATCAACGCAGCTGGTTCTAGTAACGTTGGCCATGATGGCGTTCCAAATTTTGAGGGGAAGGATATCGTTTAGCCAACCCGGCGCTTCTCTTGGTTGCTTTCCAAACAAGGCCGAAGCAAGTTTTTGCTGAGAGTTTTTGTTCACGACATGTGGCCTCGTGTAGTTCGAGTGCGGTAAGAAGGTAAGGAAAGAACGCCGGTGCAAATAAACATTCTTTTATCTGGCGACCTTTAAAACCAACGCACGCTGGATATGGCCTTGAAGACCTAAATAAATATCTGACTACCAGTTTAGGTAAGGGTGTGGCGAATAACGTTTATTTCCTTCTTTTTTTCTTTTTACTGAGTGCGGTTTGGTTCTGGAACGCTTCTTTACCCATGCTTCTTTACCACACACGCATTTCCTCGTGCGTCATAGGCTGTTATTTCTTTGATGAGAAGCTCCCTTCCCTTTTCTTCAGTTCCGCCTAGCTTGCATCTTTTTAGTGCCATTGACAGCTGAGAGAGTCGGGAACAATACGAAATTTTTAAGGAGAAAATGAAAAAAAGGTAGGTACGTATAAACTTAGTAATACTGTTTGATTTAAGCTCTGGTAGAGATAGGTGATGAGCTTTGAAGAGGAAATACACATTGAAGTCTACTTCCGCTTTGCGTGCACTCAAGATAACCTGCAACCGATGGTGGTCCAGGTCAAACTTGCTTATGCTACAAATATGGAACCTGAACCTTGAATATTTGAGGTGTACAACGTCACTGTTTATTCAGAACTCAGAAGCCGTAATCCATTTCCCATTTTGCCAAGCTTCCATTTCTCATTTCGGATCTGTTTGGTATACTCTGAAATTGACCACTGTTGTTGGGTGACGAAGCCGTGGCTTTCAGGCATCCTGAAGGATTGGCCCATTAGCGACTGCGCCTCAGCATTGGCTGCATGTGGTCATAACCGCCTATATTTTCCATAATATAGGAAGCTAATGTGCTTATGCGCTGCCTGCGGGGCTCTATCTTGCGATTTCTGTGACTGGCATCGTTGCTATCGTCTGGTACAGCTGTCATGATGACGTCCTACCAAATGAAATAGGAAATGAAAGCTTATGGAGTACAGCCCCAGATTGCAAAAGAAATAGACGGAACTCCTGAGGCGTAACGCATGGAGACTTCTTCCACAGTCCTGGCTTCGATTATATATGCGGCGTGCGTGAAGCGGAACGTAAACAAGCGTCGAAACACATGAACAGATGCCTTCATTTGCTCAACATACAAACATGCGACAAATGCATCATTGCAGTTTCCTCGTTCCGCGTATCTGCTGTACGAGAGTGTCTCAGTAGCCGGTCCACGACTCAATCTTTTCAGCTTTCCTATAAATCTCTTTGATGTTCACACCGGTATCATTTTTCCCGACTTTTAACTCCTTCAAAGTGTTTCTTGGAATAACATTCTGACCAGTGCATATCCTGCACTCGCGCATACAAAAGGGCCAAGCAAATATGCGTGGAATGTTGCAGCGCAAGAGATATTTGCTACCGGCTGCAGAAGGTGAGATCGAACGCGTACGTAATGATTTCAGTGCGCTTTTCGGGACACATGGTGGTAGAAAGTGACTTGAAAGTACACTGCCTCGTAGAGTCTTTTTGCTGCCTTGAAACATGTAAATAGGATAATTAGCCTGCTAAAGCAAGCGGTTAGGTCAGCACTAGTTGATGTGGAGGATATCAGGCAACAGCATGTTCAGACACATGCGTATGACTTTTTTTTTTTTCTTGTACGTGAGGAACGACGCTAGTGAGTGGCGAGATAGTGACTTAAATATGTGATACGTGTATCACGAAAGCCTGTGAGTGCTGGTTGCTAAATGACGCCGTAATACGCCGCTTTAATTAGGGCTGCGATTTGGGTGAGTTGGTAGCGATAAAAATCGCAGGGATACAGGATGAAACAAAAAGCACGCAGTATAAGGGTGACTGACTACTCTCTTGTTTATTCTTCTTATACGCGCGACCCTTATATAATTATTTTAGCTCGAAATTCACCAAACAACAAAGAAAAGGTCGACTCATAATACATATGAACCCGGAAGGCCACATTCTTCCCCTTTGGTGCATGCGCACAAGTGACGTTATATACGGTTTTGCCGGATAAATTGTTGACATCTTTATCAAACAGTGTTACTAATGGATCTCTTAAACTAACGTCTTTGCTGTTGCGACTATTTCTAAACTTTCACATGTTAGCTGGTTTTTACGCTTGCCGAGAATAACGGTGTGAGAAAAGATCAACAATGTGCGTTAAAATGAGTCAATCAATGATCAAAATGGGAATTATTATGCCAAATAATGAAAATTATTCCAATTGCAATCAGCGCCTGTGTCGAGTGCTCTGTTTCGTCTTATGTGCCTGCAATGTTTAAAATTCGTACGCGTTTCTCCTGACAGTAAAGGCCGAGCCGACTCAATCAAACGTGTGTCATGACTTGTGCCCTTTCCCTGCCATTCGTTCTGTCTGCTAAAATGAACTAGCTTGGTGTGCCGTGATTTTGCGGGGGGCCTTGCGAAAGAGGTAAATGTTAAGCAGATGACAGACGCAGAACGCATAAGATAGAAAGATGTGCGCGCATGGCCACCCAATCGTTACACTCAGGTGAACTGTTCAGTCTACAAAGTCCTACAGTGCTCTGTCCTGTCATCACCAAAGAAGCCGCGAAACGGAGCAAGGATGCGCTGTAGAAACCATTTGCTTTTAGTAACCGCCGTGTGGCGAGGAAGATAATGCATGGGCGCATAAGGCAAGAAAATTAGTCGGTTCATTGTAACATGCGCGAAAACTTGTGGCACATGTCATAAGAATCAACGAGTCCGGTGCATGATGCTTGGAACACTTGCTGGTCTCCATGCGAGCAACCTGCCCTAGTGTAAAAATCGAGATATGTGATCTTGGGCAGCGGGTGACACTACGGCCGATGCCCGTAGGGCACACCAGCTCAAGTGACGGCGCGTAACAGTGTTCTCATTAAATTGTGAGCACAATGCGCGCTCACAAGTTGCCCGCAGGAGATGATGACTTACGGAGGTGCGGAAGCTGACGATTCGGTCGTACCACTTGCACGCGCTCATGTAGAGCTCCGTGGCTAGGACCGCTAGCAGTCCCATCAGACGCTGGTCGCCTCCCGGCGGGCTGCTCGTCTCTGAGGTCTCGCTGCTAAACTTCCGTCGCGCGTCGTTACCGCGGTTGTCGCTGCTCGACCTATTGTGGCAGCCCCCCTCGACTTGCACGACCACTTGTGTTGTGCTGCTTCGCACCAGCCGTACAGCGCACCCGTGCGTTCGACCTTGTCGAGCCCGTCAAAACGACCCGCGTAGCTAGCGTTCACGCATGTGTCCGATACGGGAAACGGGCTGCTTTTAACGAGAGGGCAGCTGGATCTCCGCGCCGTAATTTTCTCTCCCCGACAGTTGGTTTGCTCAGCGTACGCCTGCTCAGCAAATTCCGCCTAGAAGGCGGAACTGCCTGTCGTATATGCTTCCAGGCTGCGAACTCGTCCCTTCTTATGCTCAAGACACATCCTAACAAGCTTTTTTTATTTATCTCCGAGTTCAATGCCGTTTATGGCGATTCCCGAAAGGGGCTCTGAAACATATCTCTTGCCCTGTGAGCTATGAAAAAAAAAAAAAAAATAAGCCAAACTCGGGGAATGTGAATATAACGGTCTGCATTGCAATGCATCCATCCCCTAAGGTGCGCGCGGTATTTTTTCTCGTAGGATCTGCGCATCTTGACCCGCAAGATACTCATTTTAACCTCTCTCTGCAAATCGCGCCAAACTTCTTCAGCATTAGCCTCACAAGCTCACGAAATGGACAAACACTTTAGTTTGTGGGGCTGCCACATCGCAATCTATGGCGCTGAGCATCAAAGACTACCCCTGGAACTTCTGAATGTGTGGTACACCCACTAAGTTCCTAAGGCCCTCAAGACTCTTTGGAGCGAGCCCAGGAAGTATTTTATAAATCAGATTCTGCATTGCGTAGGAAGATCAAGTTATTCAGCACCTTTACGCACCTTATCACGGATGCTCTAATTTTTTTTTTTTCTCTCAGTTACGAATACAAATATTCCCATTCAATTACGTGATGTTTGCCCGCAGATGGTGCCAGTCCAGCTAGGTATATCAACCGAAAATCTATAGCGGACATTTTTTTTTTTCCTTTTCATATGTTTTATATACGTAGATAGGCGGCCACTTTCTCAGTTGATACCATTTTAAATCTAAGCCTTTTGGAAAGGTGGTCATCTTGAATAGTCAGCTGCGGTGGTCACCCCACATAGATAATCATACAGGAAAGAATGCTGGGAAATGGGCGTCGATCACATTGCCTTGTTGGATAAATATTTTTAAATTGTTTTTGGGCGCTTTCGTCTTTCCGTGCCCATGCGGGTGGGCTAATTATATCGCACACTGTCTCATAACTGAATTTCTCTGGAGTGAACGCCCCGGCTGGTTCTAGAAAATTGTGGCCCTAATTGCCTAAGCACCTCGTACGTAAGAACGGTTCGCGACTTTCTGGAGCCCGTGACTAAACAATCGTGACAGCAAATTATGATTAAGGCAGACAGGCTGAGTACGGGTAGGGTACCGCTGTAACACGATACAATGTAGCTTTGAAAATTAGACCTCTCGCCTATTTGCTGGCGAGGTACGTACGGTCTCCACTTCGCCGCTAGAAAAACGGAAAATAAAGTTTCTCTCCTATGCCTGTCGAGCTTTGCCTCCACTCCCACAATATTCTGCTCCCCAGGTAATTTCTTGAGGGATAACACCGCCAAAAGTCTTCCAGAAGCAGCCAAACTCCTGTCCTTTCAAAACGCTAACTAACGCCCCAAATTTCAACTGCGGGGTTGGCTGCCACAACTTCGCAATCCCGTCAAGTTTCCACACTGCTCGTCCCTCAGTATTTACTCATCTTACCTGGAACTCGGAATCTCGGATAAAGTACTTATATTTGGACAAACTACTGTTTCGTGTTCCACCCTCTCGGCATTGGCAAACATACCAGACCTGCCATTTTCGCGCGGTGACTCCACGGTGACTGAGTAACTATTGTGCTTGCCTGCTGAGCCAAGCACAATCATGTATGCGACTGAATACTAGCTCCAGTGGCTGCACTTCGCTCAAGACGATATACAAAACTTCTCGTGTGTTATGTGATCTCAGTACACGTAAAATAACTCCATGGGTGGTCGAAATTCATCTAGAGCCCCGCGCTATTGCTTCTGTCATATAGCTGATGTGGGTGGTGTACTGCGGGACATTAAAGCCTATAATTACATATACCATGCCGTGCCCTGTCGTACCATACCGTATCGTACCATGCCATGCCATGCCATGCCTTACCTTACCATACCATACACTACATCATTTATTTCGGTCAAAAATCAGAGGGTCTCATGTCTCGCAAGAGGAGAATGGCGAAAGCCTACAGTCATCGAAATCATTTCATAGTCATGATGAGTCATGCCTAGTCACTGTACTCATTACCACTCATAGCTAAGCATTTTTACTCATTTAGAATCAGTTGCGGTCATTTCAAGTCGTCGTTTGAGATATTGGTCATTACAAGTCATTTGTAGTCGTTATTAACCATCATTATTAGTCATTAGCATTAGTCATTAACTCTATCGATGTTTATAATTTTATTCATTACCTATCATCATCCTTAATCTCCCTCCTCACACGTCCGCCGTTTGCGAGTGACACATCAACGCACAGATTTTAGCTTTCGCCTTAAAACAGGCGCCCAAAGAATAGAAACAGTTCATAAGCCCGCAGCAGCAACCTCGCGCATTCGTCGCAGGTCTGGCGGCCGAGTGCTCCTGTAGCGTTACCTTTGCCCGAGCTTTTCGCACCCAAAGCTTGATCATTGATAAACTTTGATAATCGGCTTCTGGACAAAACACTTCGTCAAAATTAGAACGCCCCAAAAAGTGACTGTACAGCTTGGTAATCTTTTGTGTGCGCCAAATCTCGTACTAGAGTATGAAAACGCGGTATCCTTTGCTGGGCATACTTCAGCTGACGTAACACAACCTTCGTAACGGCCTGTAAAATCAGCGACGCTTTGCTATACGCACGACAAGATAAACCTGCCTGTCAAGCATTCACTCGCACATTCGCGTCTGACCGGCAGGGCGCATTACCGCAAATTAATCCCACGTTTTAAGAAACGAAGTATGGGTACGTACTTCCACTCATCGTGACGTTCGGATCTGTCTTCCTCGTCGTACAAATACGTGGAGAAGGTTACCTGCTCTTCGTTGTCCTTTCTTGCAAGAGACGAAATCCCGCGCTATGCACTCTAAAACATCAATTAAATGCGACACGTAGTACGGGGATCAAAACAACTGCGTGTTGCAGATCGAACTGTGTGTTCGAGCCAGTGAATTCCGTGGTTCATAATTACCTCGGACGAAAGATGGTGTTCAATAAGGAAATTGCAGAGGTCTTAAGAAGTGAGCCAGTTCGCGTAAATATTGAGTTATTCCTTATTTCGAATAAACAGAAGCGAATACATACGGTAGCCATGAAAATGCCCGAAGAAGAAAAAAAAAAGACTGCCAATCTTCAGGCTAGCTTGCACTGTAAAAATTGACGCAGACGATTATGGTAGTCAGTAATTCGAAATTCTTCGTCGTCAGCGGCGTGAACGAGGAACATGCCTCCGTTTGTACGTTCGTAGGGCAGCGGTGCAGTTGTGAAGTTCGGTTGGGCAGCGTCACCAAGCAGCCAACCGGAAAAAAAATTATGAGGACGAATCCCCCAGGCCTCAGGTCATCCTTGCGAATAAAGATGAATGAATGAATGAATGAATGAATGAATGAATGAATGAATGAATGAATGAATGAATGAATGAATGAATGACGCAATTCCCGAAGCTTCAAGTTGAGCAGCAGCAACTAGCGGAAAATAGAAATTTTATGAAATCGATTGAAAGTGCAATTGAACGCGCTAGTTCTCGTCGGTTGTGTGGCGCAATATATCAATTCAGTTCAGTTCAGTCGTTCAGTCGTGTCCGACTCTTCGTGACCCTATGGACCATGTCCCGCCATGCTTTCCGGTCTCTCACTATCTTCCTAACATCACATAACTTCATCTGCAGCGCCTCGAGGATGCCATCTAACCATCTCGTTCGCTGCCTACCCCTTCTCCGGCGACCCTCAACCTTTCCCAACATCAAATCTTTCTCCAGCGACTCCTCTCTTCTCATCAGGTGACCAAAGTAGCTGAGCTTTAACTTTAGAATTAGCACTGCGTTTTTGAAAGTAAAAAGTAGTAGTTTGAATCTATTGTTCTGGTTTGGTCGCTTATGCGCCATAAAACTTCACATAACTATCTTGTTCTGGTTCCTTCTTTATGGTGTTTTTTTTTTTTCTTTTTTTTTTTTTAAGCGAAAGCTTCACTACGCCAGGCAGTTCGAGCCGTCGGGTATGCACGGTTTGCACCTTGAGGGAGATTTAGAGGTCCAACTTCTCTGTTAAGACTGGTGGTAGCCATGTTACTTTGGGACATAGTCACGTATGCCGCCATGTGACCACTGTCAAGGTCAAGGTCACGTAATGCTGGTCGCCATGTGACTTTGGGGCATAGTCACGCAGGTCACCAAGTGGCCCGTGATCACTGTCAATGTCACGTGACCTGGTGGTCGCCATGTGACTGGGGCATAGTCACGTAGGCCACCAAATGGCCCTTGACCATTGTCAAGGCCAAGGTCACGTGAGGTGACGTCAGTGTGACGTGGAAGTGAGGGCGCTAGAGGGTCGATACGTGTATAAATAGGAGCCCCAGAGCTCCTGCCTAGGTTACAACACTGCGCGAGATGGAGGAGAACGAACACCCTGCTACAGTAGCGCGTCGGAACGCGAAGAAGGCACGTCGGAATGAGGCGATCAAGAACGGGCTTTCCGTTAGGAGAAACGCACAACGTGTTTAATCCGAGCTTGGCAATGAGCGTAGCCATGTAGGTACATAAAGCTTTCGCTTCCCTCCAGGGTTAACCGAAGCTAAACCACCAGCTAGTTTTTTTTTTTTTTTCTTCACTCAACATTTTTCTGAACCTATAATAAAATTTGGGGGACACTTAAGCAGGTTGGCCAGTGCCAACTGTGATAGGCGGTGCCCTGGATGGCACCGTCTGCAACTCTGTTCGAGCCAGGAACGGGTGCCTAAAGCTGCACGTTAAAAAAAAAAAAAAAAAAGAAAGCTTTGACAGCACCGCAGAGACTGCTGCATTGGAAAAATACGAAAGCCTGAGCGTTGCTGCTGTACACGGCAGATCGCGCCCCTTGTACAGAATGCACAGGGAATGCAAGTGGGCCACGTCGGTGAACTTTAATGCGTTCAACGAAACGCTGGTTATGTTCGATGCAACGCTCGGTCGCCCACAGCCAAAGCTTTCGCTCCACGCTCACCACTTTTGAGTGTCGTGACTCAGAACTTTTAAGTCATGACTAGACACTAGTCATGGTCATGACTTTTGATGATATACACATCAAGAAAACCAATCATGCACATTGGACCTCCGATCTGACCGATTCATGACAAGTGACTATGACTGATGACAAACCTATGACTCACATGACAAGACTAGGTGTGACACGACATTTATATGCCATTTGTCATGCATACACGATCATGACTACCAGCCTCATATTATTGTGACGTCATATCACACATTACATTTTGCTTTCATATTTTGTTTCCATTTTTGCTTCCTTTTTGTCGACAGGTTTTCGCAAACATAGGCAGTAAGGCTTGCATTAAAAATGATATAGGGTTTTAACGTGGTTAAAACTAATTGTCGAGCGAAAGTTTTGTTTAGCTTGATTTAGCATAGTATCACTCGTACGACGAATTGTTATTCACGCACAAATTACACGGTCGCATGCGAAGCTGTTGCCAAACGTTCTTCAGCTTTTCGCTGACGGAAGGTCACTTTGTCTGCCAGTCTTGTCTATCGCTCTTCCAGCAGTTTATCTTGGTAGATGGTGTACATGTACTATAGATGTAGATTACATTTTCCCTATAAAGAAAGTAACAAAGTTCCCATAAAGAAAGGTGTAGGCAAGGAGACACTATCTCCCCAGTACTATTCACAGCTTGCTTAGAGGAAGTATTCAGAGACTTGGAACGGGAGCAGTTAGGGGTAAGGGTAGATGGAGAATACCTCAGTAATCTGCGATTTGCTGATGACATTGCCTTGTTAAGTAACCCAGGAGATGAACTGCAAAGAATGATTGGTGACCTAGACAGGAAAAGTAGAAAGGCAGGCTTGAAAATCAATTTGCAGAAGAATAAGGTAATGTTCAACAGCCTCGGGAAGGAACAGCAGTTTACGTTAGATACCGAAGCACTGGAAGTAGTAGGCGAATATGTCTACTTACGACAGGTAGTAACTAGAGATGGGCAAGACGGCTCATTTTAGTGAGCGGACCAGAGCGGCTCCGCTCACTAAAGTGAGCCGGCTCACTTGAACGGCTCACTGGCTCACATTTGTAGAGGTGAGTGGGTCGCTCAGGAGTGGCCGGATATTATATATATATATATATATATATATATATATATATATATATATATATATATATATATATATGGAATATAGGAGCGTCCCCTTTGAAACGGGGTCGTAGCAGTAGCTATCATGCTCATTTTTCTGCCTATATCTTAATTATTGATTTAAATTGGTTTACTAAACCATCATTCTATTTATTACATTTTTGTTTCTACATTACTAACATTATGTCACTTCTCTGCTTTTAAGCCACCAATCTTCCAGTCGTTTTTTACTAGTTTCCACCGCCAGATTATTCACCCGGCCACTGGTATCTCTAAACCAAAATGGAATGGAGATTAAAAAGTCGCCACCTAGCGGCAAAGTGGGCGAACCCTTCCCAGTATGGATACCATAGTGTGGATGCGTGTTCGCGTCGCGTGCCAGCCCGCGGTGATTTACGTGCGCGCGTGCGATGTGTACAAGAGTGCTTTTTGTTTGTTTCGCGGTTCCTGTGCACTTTTGCTCACTATGTCTGCCTCTTGCAAAAGAAATATGAACAGGCTATCACCCTACTCTCCACACACACACACAAAAAAAAAAGCTTGTCCATATAGAGTATATGTCACGCTGGAGAGGACATCATCAGTCGCGGTCTTCGGCGCTTGCGATTCTTTTACAAGCGGTGTCTGAAACGAAGCGCTGCTGTCGTTAGGCGCTGTGTCAAAGCAAAACAGGTTGCTGCCGTCAATGCAACTTTATGTAAACGCTCAAAAATCCTATATTCCCGTTTCTGTTCGGAATACCGCAACTACTGAAACATGCGACCGGAGACTGCTGCATAGCCAAATCCAGTGTGAACAAGCCACTCTGTGCCTTCTGTATCCTCGATAGAATTGTCTGAGTACTTTTTTTTCTTTTTTGCTGTTAAACCTCTGTCGCGGTGTCTCAGTGGTAGCTAGGGCGCTCGACTGCTGATTTCGAGAACGAAGGGTTCGATCCTAGCCGTTTCGAAAGGCACTCCTCGGCTGTG
Organism: Amblyomma maculatum; assembly: GCF_055883805.1. Lineage (NCBI taxonomy): Eukaryota > Metazoa > Arthropoda > Arachnida > Ixodida > Ixodidae > Amblyomma > Amblyomma maculatum. The sequence continues at coordinate 235,832,019 of NC_139344.1, forward strand.
GGATTTTACTGCACGTTAAACAACCCCGCGTGGTCAACGATAGCGAGGCCGGCCCCTACATCATCCGTCATATAGCCGATGTCGCATGGCACGTTAAACCCATATATACATTTATATTTCTTTTTTTGTTGTTGTTGTTGAAGGATTCTGCGCATCCGTAACAGTGGTAATGAACACATTTCGCTTTAGAGAAATGCTCGAACGTTTGAGAAACAAATCTTCGCAGCACCTGTTACATTAAATATTACATAATACACATAGATCAATGTACACTAGTAGCCCATTAGAATCATTAGAACCCCTTTTCGACTGTGTTGTCTTTCGATCGAGCAAACTGGTTGTTTCTGACAAGGGGAGTAAAATAGCTTCATACAGGCTTAACCATCGGTGTTTAGTTCGGGAATAAATACATATTTATAGTCACATGATAAGATGAACTCCATTTCTTTTAGGATAGTTTTATATCCGGCACCTATAGTTGTTTTGGAAGTAAACGAAAGAACCGCCCCGAGTCGCTGTTCAACAATAATTACAATCATAAAGAAATCTTCAGCCTTCAAAATTCCTTGCCAGAACATGACAGCGACCAAGCGCAGTTTTTACGATGTCTCCGCAGCTACTGATTCGTAGCTTGCATTTTAACGTTACTGAAAATTAATCGCTGATAGTCCTAAATTTTGTGAGGTGTGTAAAAGGTCACGTGGTGAAATTCATTGTCATTGAAAAAAAAAAATAATTACACGACTAATTTACCATTTATAACTATCACGCACATCAGAAATTTCTTATACTTTCCTCGGTTTCAGAAAATCATTTAGTCATTTCATAGTGCAGCACTAGATTATCTGCCGCAAGGAGCAACCGCCTTGTTGTGAGCTCAGCAAACTCGATCCACTCACTGCTCTACACGTGAGCAGTCAGCTTTCACGTGCGGTGAGGTTTTCTGCACAGTGTCGGCGTAATCTCATTTTTGGGGAATATTTGTGCCTGGTTGTCTAGCCAAAGTTGATGTCCACTCAGTCTACGGCAACCCGCCGGGAGTACGCTGTCAGTGCTACATTTAACCTGCTTAATCCTCGAGTCAAGTACGATATAATTTGAACCAGGCTACCTCGATTTATTCTAAAATACTGCAGGTCAGAGCACGAACCTTTTATCTCCGTGGGCTTGGCACTAAATTTACCTGTCTCATTCATATAAGACACGCACGCTGTTGAAAATGGTTGAAAAGGCGATATATGTCATGTTCAGGCCCAAGTAATCAGGCCTGTTGTTGTTGTGACTGTAGGAAGAAGGAAAAGAAAATGCACGGGCCTGCTACTGGCTCTGTAGCTGAGCCACCCTAAAAAAAAAAAAATAGGAAAACAAGGCACACAACCACACGTCTTTTAGATTTACTGGCCTCGCTTTGCACGCTTTTTGCCTTGTACGGCGCTCACAGAGGTGGTGAAGGGTGTCTGTTCCTGGCCCTATAGGGCTGGGATTGGTAGGTCAATGCCGCTTGCGGCGGGGGTTAGGCGGATTATATGAGTGGACACGTTGAAAACATCCCATTTTTTCTTTTTTTTTTTTTTTCACGCTGCCCTCTAGGAGGGATTGTCGTTGGTTGCGTGTATGTTGATTGGGTTCGTAGACCCTCACCACCGAAAGTAGAGAAAAAAATAAAAAGAACAGGGAGAGAAAGACGCGCGCCGCAAAAGCCGTCGTCTACCACCTAAGCGGTGGCGGGTGCAATGACGGCCTACAACAGATAAACATCGTGGAAGGCTAGCCCCCCCGCAAGCGGCGTTGGCCTAGTCCAAGCCCCGTAGGGCCAGGAACAGACACCTTTCACCACCTCTGTGAGTGCCGTACAAAGCAAAAAGCGTGCAAAGCGATGCCAGTAAATCTAAAAGACGGGTGGCTGCGTGCCTTGTTTTCCTAAAATTCACACATCTTTTTCTTTTTTTTTTTTTGCAGCATTGGCGAAATTTTTTCTGTAATATTGGAACACTCTAAACAATAAATCGCTCATGCATTGCATAAGGCACGTTTTCAGCGCCGCCAACAAACCCGCCGTAAACTCGGAAGCAGACATACGCCACGTGCTACTGCGCGCGCCGCCGGCTGCCTATCCTCACTCGTTGATCGGAGTCACAAAGCGCCATGTTTGTAAACAAAGGTGGCGCTGCGATCGGGAGCGACATGGGGTGTAGGCAAAAACTATAAACGATGGGTAAAAACACAGCGTGCTTACACTGCGCCAAGCAACGCTGCCTTCAAAACCAGTTCGCGCGTGCGAATATTTTGAAGCGTAGACATCGTTTGTGCGTAGAAATGATTTTGTTAATGCCTGGCGAGTAGTTCAGCACTTTATCAGCCGATTGCTTCTGGAATTACCTGGCGAAGAGCGCTGCATTGCCTTCCTCCTCCTTGGTCTAAGCAGCGCGCAGCTACGGTGGCGACTGTATACATACATACATACATACATACATACATACATACATACATACATACATACATACATACATGCATACATGCATGCATGCATGCATGCATACATACATACATACATACATACATACATACATACATACATACATACATACATACATACATACATACATACATACATACATACATACATACATACATACATACATACATACATACATACATACATACATACAGTGACTGATTAAGCTAATGACAATTAGAAAGCATACTGTATATGAAAAACTAATAGCCCAAATTGTTCAACTCCGGGCCTATTGCTAGCACATATGCCAGGAAGACGACGAATGAATTAGTGGAAGTGTTTTTTTTTCTTTTTTTTTATATTACGACTCCTTTGATCTGTTTTCTGCTAGCTGCTCCAAGCACCTTGACTCTAAAAAAAAATATTACCAATAACTATAGTGAACTAGAAATCATATTTCTCAGTGTACTGGCAACTTAATTAAGTCAGAATTTCAGTGAATAAAAACTGAATCTTTTCCTTTGTAAAATTGGCCTAGTGCACGCTGCTAGTTTTATCCTGCTCGATAAAAAGACATTAGACGCCTGTTTCATCGTACAGACGTAGCCACAGTCATTCACAGGTTAATATATACGTGAAGGCCCGTAAGAATGCCCTCATTTTGTTCTCTTTGCTCTTTAGGAGAGGTGCATGAGAGCAAATGCACCGTTCTCCACAATCGTTTGCGACGAAATTTGCGCGATCTGCTAAACTTTTTTAATATACTTGGAAACGTTTTATTCAAAAGCGCGTCATCCTATTCTCCTTATTTTGCACCCTCATAGTCGATTCCAATTTGGGACATTAAACTCCATGTGTGTCATAAATACCATATTTAAATATATTCTGATTAATCAGAGTTGTACGTGGATATTAATTCGTTCGTCAAAATCTTACAGTGACCTTCGAAAAGAAAGTTTAGTAATCTGAGATATAACGCTGTGTGACTGCCCGGATCCTAACAATGTTTACTCGCTTTGTAGGGCCGGTGGTGATCGAGTCACTCGTTGAAACTCGCGAAAGTGATATAGAAAAGCTGCTTCACAAGTTCGGGCCTGTTTCGGCAATAACGCGCAGGAGCCATCGTTCAAAGTAACATCAGTTCCCTTTGCAGCAGCTTTTGTGTCCTTTTCTGCACGAACATATGCACGGGCACAGATGAATGGATCTCACAGCGCTGTTCTTTTGACTTGATATAGTATGTACAACAAAACGTGCACGAATTGCAGGCATTTGTTATTACGCTATTCGTGGTGAGGCCGAAATGCTGTTTTGACAATTAAAAGTTGCTAACGAACTGATCAAGTTTCAGTGCAGAAGTGCAACACAAGTTAACCGCGAAGACACTCCGTCGCCGAAGGGTCTACTTGTCGCGCTCAAAGCCATTGCCCTTCTCTCTCATTTTTATCCGATCGTAAAAAAACATGAAAACATGTGCCATTTTCTTTATTTGTGCCTTGTGGCGCAACCAACCGCTCCACAGCTTGCGAGAACATCGGGAATTATGCCCGAAAACACAGCAAGCGTCGCGCATCCAATGCAGACGACCGGAGCTTTTGACTACACCCCGAAAGTCACTGCTATTGCCAGCGCCGCCGCATGTCCGCTTACGTCACAAGCTGAAACGCAAAAACTCTTCCTCCATGCTGTTACAGTCTAATCTATTCTAGCCACTGTAATTGCTGTAATGCTGTCCTGCAAGCCACAAAATGTACAAAACTAAAACCATACTAAAACTAGTGAATTAGTAAAAAAAAAAAAAAAACTACGCAGTGTGCAAAAAATTACATTTTGCTCACAAAACTATATTTAACGTAAAAAAATCTGAATAAAGTAATTGCAATGACTAATTCAAAACGATGCATTCTTCCCTCTACGCATTCATTTGCAGCATTCGAATCGATCGAATGCCAGTCCAAGGCGAATCCAGCCATTCAGTGTGCCAACCAGCAGCCAGTCAGCCAGTCATGTGCGCGCGCGCTTGCTGGTTCCCTGTGTTGCGTGAGCTTGTGTTTGCAGAGTAGCGGAAAGGCGATATCGGCGATAAGCAGTCGATCATTTCTGCATTAAGGTGTTGACATGTTGTCCATGTCATCGTTTTCTGTGCAACAGCGGATATTTGCATCTTGCTCTCAAACACTGCGCTCCAGTTGCTCTGTTAGTGCCTTACTGCGCATATCAACGAGCCCCAAACATATAGGAAAGCCTTTGTTATTGCGTGTTCCAGCGCAGTTTCCTAGCGCCCTGTCCGCACTTCACAGGTGTTCAGCCCGTAAGTTATTAGTGTTTGCGCGGAAGTTTTCAATGTATATCCAAGCATTCATTGCACATTTTTCATGCAGTGTCGCAAGGTGACACGGGCCAAAAGTCGGCACCGGTGTCTAGGAGAGAGAAGTGGAAGCATGCGATAAAGGAGTATGGCAGCGCAATGGTGGCGTTCCATGTCGTATTGTCAATTACATCATTTGGCATCTGCTACGCATTGGTTTCAAGGTAAGGTCTGACGATGTGCAGCTTTTGTGTGTTTATTGATGCGGACGTGTTACTATAACGTTGCGAGTTTGAAATCGGCCATTACATTGTCCGAAAGATATCAGTCATTGTGTAGTTTGTAGCACGTCACCTTGTTCTGCTTCATATGCACGCCTCTTCAATTTCAGTGGCATCGACATGACGGCAATTGCAGAATGGCTCGGCTTCAACATGGACTCCCAATGGGTTAATTCAAAAGTGGCTGGTGGCAGTGGTACACTTGTAATTGCGTATGCCGTGCACAAACTGTTTACCCCAGTGCGCATGGGCATCACTTTAACTGCGGCTCCGATTCTTGTCCGGTGGTTGCGGCGTAATGGCATTTTCGGCTTTAGATATTGAGCAACTAAGTGTCATACTTGTTTCATCACACTCATCTAGTTCACAGATTGCAGAATATACATCGCTATTAAAGTCTGAATTTGTTGATGAGTCTGAGTCATTCTTGTCAAATTGCTGTACTTGAGTCATTTTAAATGTCGAGTCAGGCTGTTGATTCCTGTAGCATGCTAAAGTGGCAGTATCTGCATGGTGTATGTCATTGATGCAGTGTGTTTCCTCGTTTATTCATAATTCTTATGAAGTTCTAAAGTTTTTCATCCTCCTCTGCTGCACACCCTTCATCTTGTATTGGTCAGTGATGGGTGTGCCTCATGCAAGTATGTCAGCACTAAAAAGCAGAAGCTTGGTTCGCACCATCTTGTTTTCAACAGAGAATGAAATGAGGGCAATAACATAAAACTACTGCTTAAAGATGACATTTGTAGATTATTGAGGCATGACTCCATCACACTCATATTTACATTCTGTATCAGTTCAGTTGTTCAGTCGTGTCCGACTCTTCGTGACCCTATGGACCATGCCACGCCACGCTTTCCGGTCTCTCATTATCTTCCTAACATCACATAACTTCATCTGCAGCGCCTCGAGGATGCCATCGCGTTTGCTGCCTACCCCTTCTCCGGCGACCCTCAACCTTTCCCAACATCAAATCTTTCTCCAGCGACCCCTTCCTTCTCATCAGATGACCAAAGTAACTGAGCTTTAACTTTAGAATTTGACCCTCCAATGAGCAGTCGGGGCTTATGGTCGGCAATATCGACTGATTTGATCTTCTGGCAGTCCAAGGAACTCTCAAGAGTCTCCGCCAGCACCACAATTCAAACCCTTCAATTCTTCGGCGGTCGGCCTTCTTCACAGTCCAACTCTCGCATCCATGCATCAAAACTGGAAAGACCATAGCAAAAGTTATACGGATCTTGGTTGGCAGACTAATCTCTGCTCTTTACTAGGCGGTGAAGGCTAACCATGGCTCTCTTTCCCAGAAGCAGGCGTCTCCTAATTTCATGGCTGCAGTCTCCTTTCGGGGTAATCTTTTAGCCCAAGAAGAGAAAATCTGTCACAGCTTCCACTTGTCCCTTGATGCTCCAGGACTTGATAGGGCAAGACGCCATGATCTTTGTCTTTTTAATGTTCAGTTTAAGCCCAAACTTCTCACTCTCTTGTACGCGCATCAGAAGTCTCTTGAGTTCCATTTCACTTTCTACCATTAAAGCGGTATCATCCGCATATCTAAGGTTGTTGATACGTTTTCCAGCAATCTTCACTCCAGCTGAAAACTCGTCCAGACCGGCCTTCCTCATGATGCACTCTGCATATAGGTTAAATAGGCAGGGCGACAGTATGCAGCCTTGCCTGACTCCTTTCTCAATCGGAAACCAATCAGTAAGACCATGCCCAGTTCTGACTGTGGCCTCTTGCCCTTCATACAGGTTCCTGAAGAGACAGATGAGGTGAATTAGAACTCCCATCTCTTGGAGAGCTTGCCACAATCTGCTGTGATCTACGCAGTCAAACGCTTTCGCATAATCAATAAAGCAGAAGTAGATGGGTTTCTGGAACTCTCTTGCTTTTTCCATGATCCAAAAAAGGTTGGCAATCTGGTCTCTAGTTCCTCTGCCCTTGCGAAATCCAGCTTGTACGTCCGGAAGCTCCCGGTCCACATACTGCTGCAGCCTATTTTGGAGGATTTCCAACATCACCTTGCTAGCATGCGAAATAAGCGCGATCGTGCGGTAGTTGGAACAATCTTTGGCACTGCTTTTCTTTGGAATGGGGATGTAAACTGACCTGCATACTGACATGAAATAATGCTTCATTATTAAGCATAGCATTTCATAGACAGTTGGGTTACCATACTGATAGGCACAATTAATGTACATATCAACTAGCTTTGACTGCCACCGTGTCATTCTTGAGCCTTCCGATCTGTAAACCTGGAAGCTTGGTCGGAATATTACCAGCAAAGTGAAGCAGTTAAAGTGGAGCAGTGGTGAAGCTGCAGGCAATAGGAGGGCCCAAGATAACTTTACTACTAGTGGTAGGTGCCCTACTGTGGAGGTGGCTTTGTGCTTTCCGTTACGTTTCATGCACTCAAAGTATTCGCTTAACAATGTAGTTAAGAATTGTTTCATAGACCGTCATGCTTGGGAAGCATGAGCATAGGGTTGCTTATAGGGAGCTTGCATGAAGCGATGCATGCTGGGTAATCTGCCATGATGTCGCTGGCAACAGACGACGAGCAGCACAGCCAGGCTGAATTGAGCAAGTGCCTTGTCGTGTTCGACGATCCACCAAGTAAACACGGCTTTTCGTTCCCGAGGAACGTACGCGTCGACGCTGTGCCCAAAATATCGGGTGCGCTATGCAGAAATGCAAAGCGCTGCGTCGTGGACCTGTTCAAGCTACGCCTCTTCAAGCGCTAACGAATGACTGCACTATGCGTCTGGACCTGGCCGCTCGTCGACATCGCCAACATTCATGATTTCAGTTCTTGAGAGTCAAGTTGCGAGTAGTTTGATACTTGCCCGGATTGGCGTCGATCTCGTGTGTGTTGGCCCGTGCGAGCCATTCGCGTCGGCGTCGCTAGATGAATCATTTGCCGTTTAGCCCTCATGCAGACATATTTTTGGAGTCGTGAAGAACCCGCAGTTGGCCTGTTCAATCGCGCCAGCATCGTCTGCGCACTACGCGACCATGTAATGTCTGTGAGGCATTGCAGTGCTGTGTTGTCTGCTGCCAACGACAACATCATGGCGGATTACCCGGCATGCATCGCTTCATGCAAGCTCCCTATACTGAAAATAAGCATTCAAGCATGTCCAGCTTGTATTTTGAACCTTCCTGTGAGCAAAATCAGTTGTAATGCTGTAGCTCACAACCTGTGTTTTATTAGTTCTGATGTAATTATAGGAGTATAGACACCAAATTTTGGTTGCATTTTTCTTCTGGTTGATGATTGTGAGATGTTTCTGTACATGGGTCACCACTTTTTTTTGCCTGCGACTGCTAAATAATTTACAGTTGATTTTTATCTTCTCGCTTATTTCGGCTTCAGCAGTCAAGCGATGACTGTGATGTGTGAAGTCAAGTCTAGATCACATGAGCAATGAAAAAAAAACAACAGCGATATAATTACTGATACTGTATCTGTTGCACTACCTGTTTTTGAGGCAGGCTGGCTTCAGTGTTGTGAATTAAAACGACGGAGGAATATATTGCATTTTTTTTTTTCAATGCTCACGTGACCTGGGCTTGACTTTGATGTCACAGCCATCGCTCGGCGCCTAAAACCTCCTAAGCAGGTGAGAAAAGAAAATTGATTATAAATTATTTAGCAGTTGTAGGCAAGTGATCTGTGTACAGTAATGTCTTTCGCATGATTACGAAGAGTAAAACGTGAACCCAAAAATTAAGTGTCTATGTTCCTTTAAGGGAATGCGTGCAGCTGTGAAATGCTTGCAGAAGTTACGGTAGTGTGAAAAGCACTTTGTTTTTCATAAACAACTTCTCTGGGCATTTGGAGATTTGGTAGCTGCAAAAATTATGGCAGTCCATAACAGTGGCATGTCTTCATATCTACTGCATGCAATATTCTATTGTACTAGGATATAAATCAATAAAAAGAAGGCTTGAGAAAAAGAAAAAAAAAGTATTTTAGCTTATTTGCAGTTCGTTGCATATGTTCATTTGAACACTGAAGGCTTGAGAACATCAGGTTCAACAACACAATGAACTTGAATATATTTATAAAATAAGTATATTTAGAACTGTGGAGATCTGGAAAATGACTGCAAATAAATTATCATTATTATAGGAATGGGCATTATTTTGCGGTGTAGGGCACAGCTTCAGTAGTGTAAACCGAAGAAGGGGATGAGGCGATTAGACATGCCTGTAGCCTTTCGCCATGCTACATGCACCACAAAATGGCCGCCACTGTGATGTAGGTGCATACTCCCTGTAACAGTGGTAAGCACATACGACAACACATTTAAAGCAGCTGAAAGTTTGATAACGAGCTCTCTGTTTGGTATACTGCCCTTAGTACTGCAGCTTCTGTTTTTACCTAGCCTTGTCCTCTGACAAAATAACGAAAAGCAGCGTTGTCAAACCATATGGTGTCTCATTATTTACAATGCCCATACTCTGATTTACATGGCCAGCTCTCTAGCTGGCCATGTTTGTGTGGTTTTGTTAAAGGATGCCAATGGCACTTTCACTAAATCAGTGTGAAAGCATCATTTACCCTTGCAACTAATTTGGAAGGTTTGTGAGGAAGGTCTCTCTCTCTCCCTATCTCTTGATGTTGCATTGGGCATGCAGTTTGGAAGTTGGCTGGTTCTTCCCTGTGTGAACCTTAAACAGTAAGCTTATGGAACCTGCACTGCCCAGGCAGTGATGAAATTGTTTTACTGGGAAACAAAACTGCTGCCATCAGCCACTTGGGCCCTACAAACACAAGATCGCATACTGAACCATTACAGGTGAACATCTGGCTGATAACATTCCTTGCCTAGCTGCTCTCAACATAGCCCAGTTAGCTGATGCATGACACATGCGGCTTTGACATAGTGTGCAAATTCGCAAGCTGAGGCAGGTTGCGTGGAAAAACTGTGTAAGTGCACCAGAAACTGCTCATTTCTCTCACTAGGCTATGTGTTATGATGCTACAATTGATGTGGCTAACTTCGGTGCAGGTTGCCATTGGGTTGACATCCCCCATTCATTTGCTCCCTTTCCCCTCTGTTGCATGATATTTTGGTTGGATGATGGCAGGTATTTTGTGAGTGTAATACATCCCTCCCTCTCCCTGAAGAAGCAGTTGGCAGCATACACCGAAATAGCAACCTTGGATACATCTGTACTCTGTACTGTGGCATATGCCTTTCATAAAGCCGTGGCTTGCTGTCAACCTCCTACTACTGGTACCCTTCAGGAAATTCTCATCTGTTTACACTATCATCTCATTCATTCAACCCCCACATCAGCATACATAACATCCACACACTCCAGGAATGCTGCCATTCGCTCCCTTCAAGAGCTGCACTCCCTAAAGACATCCACAATGACCTCTCTGAAGCTACAGTCACGGTTAGGGTGATCACTGACTGTGATTGGACTGCAGGCAATGACTTGGCCTACTCATCCATGCACCTGCAATCCGCTGATCAAGTTTTCTGACCGACGAGAATGTTTGTACACACTCATTTTCAAAGCCGTAACACCTGTTAAACATTCCCTATACTCGATCCTAAATGTAGTGGTGCCCAGACTAGCATCCTTCAAAAGTTCATACTGACAACCATCTCGCCCCAGCCTGCCTGCACCTTTTGCACCTGCAGTGCTACACCTGCTGGTGCTTAACTATCCCTCGCTCCATGCTACTCTGGGGCGAGGGACAGTTGGAGGCCCCCCACCTTTCTTTCACACACACGTACGCATGCACACTTAGAGCGCCTCTCTGGCATTGGACCACTTTGATGACCTGAGGGCCCTGTTATTCTGTGCTCAGAATGTTCGTGTGCTTAATCTGTTGCTTCTAAATAAAGTGACTACCTTTTCATCTGTCTTGGTTGGTGTCAAAGCACCACTTCTGCAGTCTTCACACTGCACTGCCTGACATAGAGCTGACAGTTATTCTGTTACATAGCAGGTAATTCATGTTACATTTAGTGCTTAACCGTGCTGCAAGCACAATACGAGTGTTTAATGGAGAGAACATTCTGCCCAATGCTCATCCTGATTTGAGTTTTATTACTTTCTCTGGGGCAGATTACTGTTATCTGAATGATTTCTTAGAATGACTTGGTATTTAAGAATTTTTTGAACTAAATTCTTGTAGCCAGCAGTATTAAGTGATCAAGCTTGTAGTGTGTTCTTTCATCTTAATGCTTTGTGCATTTATCAAGCTTGTTATAATGGCAGGAAATACAGTTTTGTGTGTGAGAATTTTTACCAAACTGCAAAACACAACAATTAGCTGAAAGTGCAAAATAATTGATTATGAGGAAATGAAAGGTATGGCAACTGTCTCCCTCTTGGTGGTCGCTGACTGTGCCGTGAGGTGAGAGAGTATAAGACAAAATAGAGAACAAACTTGAAGGGCTTCAGATTGAAGTTTGACCGCCTACTATAGTAGCAGTAGAGTGGCATTCCAGATATAATACACGCACCACCTAATACTGCCAGTAATGACTGTTGCACTTGTCATGTGCTCTGTCACCACTGTGATGTTTCTACCATCCCCTCTAGAAACTCCTGAAGGTTACTGGTGTTTGGCACTTTCGTACAATGGCACTCGCTAAAGAACCTGGCAGTTCCAATTTAGGAATTGCCAGGACATGGTCGGGCTGTGCCATTGTTGTAATGCTTTGTGCTTTTAAGTTACTGCCTCATCAGAATTTCATAAAGGATAAAATGAGACCACAGAAACCAGAAGCTCTGTAGCAACATCCACCTGGCCTCTCAAGCATATGACCGGACAGCATTCATGTTATCTTGAAGCTTACCAGTTGTAAGCCCTTGCACTGATCTGCCAGGTCACTTCAAGTATGCCTGTTTTGTGTTTAAGGCTTACTCTTGAATTAAAGCGGGTTAGAGAACTATTGCAGACAGGTCACTCCAGCTGTACAGAGCAGATTTTGTTGCAAGTTTTGTCGAGTTCCCTACACTCCACTTTATTGCAACTGTGTGACTGTAAACATGGAAGATGCACACTCTTTTTGCCTGAAGGGATTACATTTGGTGAATTCCAGCTCTGGTATGACTGGTAACCCTCAAAATCATTAGTGCCTGGAAGAGGGCAAGCCGGAGTTGGGAAAATAACTTGGTGTAGGAAGGATGAATAATCAGTTGGCTGAGAGGCTGGCCTTGTTTTACCATATATCTGCAGGCTACCAAACTGCGCTCGTGCAAGGATATTGAAAAAATTAGAGGGGTTCAGTACTGCTGAACCAAATGTTGAGCGAAAGCAGCTGCGGAACCAGAATACCTGGCTGCATTTCGATGGAGGCAAAATGGAGAGGCATTGATGTGCTGTGCGATGTCGGTGCATGTTTAAGATCTCCAGGTGGTTGAAATTACTTCATTGTTGGCAGAATCCACTTTCATGCTCTGCACATGCGATTCCAGCAGACGCTTTCCTGCTCCATTTGGTCAGCTCTGCACGGCGCCATGTGCATGCACAGTGCGGAAACCCCCTTCTCTACGTGCCGGCACGCACATCTGCTGGGATACTGCTACCCCCCTCCCATGCAGCAAGCGCAGTGGTGGAACACTTGTGGAATGGTGCAGCTGGTTGCTATGGTTAAGGTGCCTGGGCAGTAGCAACTTGTGCCATGCACGGTGACCTTGGCTTTGCTTGGATAGTGTAGCTTTCGCTTAAAAAAAAAAAGGGAGCCTATTGGGGGATGGAGGAGTTTAAGCAGTTTAAATTTATTAGTATGTTTTATACGCCCAAAAAAGGGTCCAAGATCTGCACATGCCTACTGGGCACCAACATTTGTGTTTTTTCTAAAAAATAAAATATGGATGCCTGAGAAGCTGTGCATTTCAGATCATAGCACTTAGTGACAAGAGGAGAATAACTGACTCTTCAGTACAAGCTAACTTGTAAAGTGACCAATTTTAGCCACTAATATTACAATCCAACTCTCCAGGTTAGAAAGGAATCAGTTTGATGCGAGTAAAAAGACTAACCAAATGACTAAACACTCTTGTTTCTGTGAGAGGCGCAATATTTGGTGTGAAAAGTCAAAGAACCATATTTGATTCGCAAATCTTTTTGCCACACTAAGTAGCCAACCACAGAGTTAACCGACATAGGTGAATCTGAGCCTCCACAAACTGTAGCTAACCAAACTCCCATACTGCAAACTTGCCATGCATTACCGCACAAACTAGCAAAATATCCTCATCCCCCAAACATTTCACCAAGCTCAATGAACATACAATCCTATGTTCATGTCATGTCAGCAGGCTTAGACATTAACTTGGGCAAAAGAAGAGTTATTCATGAAAATAAGTAGACTAAGGACTGATTCGGCTAGGTACAGCTACCAAATCTAATAATCTTTTCATTCCAGCCTCAGTGGTATGCTGAGGCCCCAACAAAGATAATTTTACTTTTCTAGCCCAAAATATCAACAGTTACCTTTTTACCAGGATGTTCCAAATTTCATACCAAGTGTCATATTTGATGGAAATAGGTGCACTGAAATGCTAGGGCTTGTCATGCAAACAACTGAAGGATCACAGAATCAGTTTGTTTTGAAACTGTATAATGCTTTTTAAAATTGTGAGAAAAAAAAAAAGTCTATTATAGGTGGCTGTATAGCGAACATAGTAATATGTCATGAAACAATGAGCAGCGCTGCAATCGTCCATTTTTGAATGCACCAAGTGATATTTGCAGAACAGTGAGCAGGGCAGCACGTCCATTTTTACGCAGATGCCTGCATAAAAATATGATGTGCACCCCTGCTGACTTTCGTGAAATATTGCTGATTGAGCTATATGGCATTAAAAACAATTTCATCTGCGACAATAATGCTGCTAAATTTTCCTGAAATGAAATCACTGAGGTGTGCAGCTTACTTTGAAAAAAAGCTATTAGTTTATTTTGTCCAGAGTTGTTTACAAAGTGCCTTGCAGGATTAAAAAGCAGTTGCACAAGTTTTGGAACGTTGCACGTGCCTGTGTTCTGTAAGATGTCAATGCACATTAAATATCCCCAGGTGGCCTAAACTATTCTAGATCACTTCCTTATGGCATCCCTTATAGCTTCGCCTACAACCTCCTTTGTCAAGAGCGATACCACTAGTGACCCAAATATAATTGCTAATGTCTTTATCGCTTACTTCCAGACCATTCCTGACAATGGTAACAAGGAACTCCCTGCTTTTAGGAATGTTTTCTTCGACTCCGCCGGAGTGGCGCAGTAAGATATGGTCAGTTGTTTCTGGCTTCCGAGAAAAAAGATAGTTCACTGTCCAAGGAACAAAAATCTCTTTATCCTGGAGCCAAGGTTTGAAGGCACATCCTAAAGTGCAGTTAAAGAACTGCCCATAACGGCATATGGTATCCTATTCATGCCTGTGGATGACGATAGGAGCATGCTCTATGACATATTTATTGCCTTGAGTTTGCATGCCTCATGGAAAACGCGTATGGCTGTGCACCATGCTGATGTTGACATTCGATCTGTAAGAGTTAACTTTATTCAGAGAGTCATATATGTTCGTGAAGTTATCAAGCCTCAAAAAGAGCCATCATCATGGTGTTCTGTGTTAGACGAGTTGGCTACTCTCAAACGCTTCAAGTAATGTAACAGCAGTCAAAGTGTGGTTGATGTGTTTGAGATGTCTGTTTATGCTTTTATTTTCGGATGTGGAATTGAGTCGACAATAAAGAAAAAAAAACCGGGGTGGCACAGTGGTTGGGACATTCGACTACCGTAGCCAAGGATGCGGGATCGAATCCCAGCCTCAGTCGCCGCTTTTCGATGGAGGCGAAAAGCAAGGCGCCCATGTACTGTGTGATGTCGGTGCATGTTAAAGAACCCCAGGTGGTCGAAATTTCCGGAGTCCTCCACTACAGCATCTCTCATAGCCCAAGTCGCTTTGGGACGTTGAACTCCATATACCAAACCATACCACGCACCAACCATACACTACCCGACCGTACCTTACCATACCATACCCCCATACGATACCATTTCTCATTAACCTTGCTGTAAGCTGTGCATTTTAATTTTTTTTGACAATATTGCGATCAGCAATAGAGCTTCCTTGTTGCAAGAGATTCCTTGTTGGCTCCTTGTGTAGTTTCCACTACATTTCTTACGGAGATGCTTTTGTACGTTGCAAGAGATTTTGAGGTGGTGCACACTACTTCACATTTACCTGTATGTACACAGATAAATAATCACGCCATGACTATGAAGTAAAAAAAACACTAAGATAAACTTGGAAGGACCAGGACACTGTAGTAGTATGCTTAGATTTTTGCATGTGCTAGAAAGCAAAAAATAAAAAAATGCAAAAACAAACTTGCCTGTTATATGCCCATGAAAACACTGGGATGGAATAAAGAGTTCAAGGAGAACAAGGGCAAGAATCAATATTGTTTCTGCTGGTTTAAAAAAAATTGGAGGTAGTAGTTCATACATTCTTTCAGCCAAAAGCTGGAAGGTTGAAAGCACTGGTGGTGGCATAAGGTATGTACTCTGATAGATGCAATCTGGCTTATTTCAACATTTAGGATTTGTGATCATGTTTGTGCCTGAAAATAAACATCTATAAGCAGATTAATTAAATGTGACAAATGCTGTACTTGTGCAGTCTAACCAAGAAAAGCAGCCTCTAGAGCCAGGCAGTGTTGTAAAGTCATACAACTTAATTACATCATGCTCCAAAAAACGCGAGCCGGTATTCATTAAAAGTTGGTTTTCATTGAGCTTACCCCAAACACTTTTATTCACATTACCCAGTGATGTCTTTAACAATGTCATACTTTATATGTCATATTTGTAATTTTTGTAAGGTTTGTTTTCAGTGGATGAAAAAATAATCAGTTTGCAAACATTTTTCTCTTCCACTAGCAAATTTCCTCACCCCAACAAGAGCCTAACGTGCTACTGCCTCAGAATTTATGCCACCGAGACAGCCTTGCATTCAAACACCAATGTGCTGCATTAAATAACCTTGGTTGGCATCAAGAGCCATTTCTCAAGAATATGAGACTGGAGTCGAGTGCTCCAGCATGCTCTGTAAGAACCGTTGAACAAATGCCAGACAATTAGCAAAATTTTATTCTCAATGAACTGTACAAATGAAGAAATGACCTTTTACATCACCATTTAATCTGCACAGGAAAAAATAATGGTCCATTTGTATTCAGCTGTACAGGGAAATGTGCAAATCAATGCAATAATTCTTTAAATTGTACAAAGTGTTTCCAGCTTTCTGATGGAACATGGTTCCATCTTCACAGTGCTTTCCCTGAACATAAAAGCAGCCAAATTTGTAACTGTATGACAAATATGACAGCAAACAAAGTGTTGTTTCTAAAATTCTACAACCAAACAATGAAGAGTAGTTTGTTTTCAGGCTATTTTTTTTTTTTCACAAAGGCAAAGCCACGACATACCTTTTCATACAATTCTACTTGTTATACTTGAATGCTAGACTTAACACCGCTTACGCAGCAAGTTCTGTGGATAAATGCTAGCTCCACTGAGACTGCACACAATCTGCCAGTATGCATTCTGGACTTGGTCACTGGGGAACTAATAGGAAAATGTATCAGACGCTTAAAAGAATACAAACTGGTCACTTTTTCAGATAGTGTGTGTTAACCTGCGCACATCCCTGAAGATCATGCCTGCTGCAGGACATGCAAGGGTACTGCAATATTATTCATGCCACATATGTGCAAGGAATGATATCAAGTGCTTAATGCCATCCATTTGCTAATGCCGCCATTTTTAGGGTCAGTGCTGTGCGTTTTGAGTTCACGGCATTATATACCATAATGACAATACTATTCAAATAACAGTTGAGAAATTTCACCTGCACATGAAACGCTGCTCAAAGCCACAAAATGTGTGGCGAATTGTTTCAACGTAATAAGATTACCTGGCAGAGAATGGTCCTGCTTTTGACTGATGAGTAAAAAGAAAAGTAATAGCAGCCATAAGCCAGCACTCAAGCCAAACACAGCTTATCTTAAACACTAGCAAAAATGGTACACAGTGTGCTTAAAAAAATTGCACAAGTGTCGTGTCTCTGAATACAAGGTATGAATAAATTATGTTACTTTGCAGAATATTGTTTCTAGCTGATAATATACAGAAGCATGACATGCGAGAGTGCACTTCATGGTTGAAGAAATGGGTGCATGAGTGTCGCACCAAATAAACTGTGCTAAAACTTGAGGCATCGGGCACTTGTCATCAATTTTGTGCACAAATGGCATGGTTATAAAACTGCTTACAGCCGCTGCCTTCTTTAAGGTGTTTGCACGGCCTTTTCATAGAGTAAACAACAAAATGCGACTAATTTTTTGCACGCTTCCCTTGTCTGACGGCAGGTGCCAGAACTGCAAGCAGCAAATCATCGACACAGTTTTTTGTTTTTTTTGGAGATGGGCAGTAGTCGCAGTACTGCAACGCATGTCGTTGGTCAGTGCACTAAATGCACAAAATATATGGAAAAAGCCACATACTCAGTACCACATTTTAGGCACAACATAGTGGCATAAAACCCACACGAAAACAAAACACTTTCCTGAACACAAACAGCCATTACTTTAACATTCATCAAAAGACAAAACTCCTCATTCCCACTGACTCTAAGAAACATGACCAAAAAAAGTGATGAAATGTGGCCAAGTCTTTTCATATATATCTATATATATATATATAATATATCTATACTCCAAAAGAAATAAAATTCAGTTGCAACGAGACACAGCCGTAACATCTTTCTCGAGGTGATAATCTTAAAACACAAGTTTATTCCTAAGAAAAACAGAGAATATGGTGTGTGCATTTTAGTAGTCATGTGATTGTGCAACATGCTGCAGGCCCTGTCCAAGTCGCAATCTTTGATCTCGAGACGTATCTAACCTGCACCAAGTAATGTGCAAACAGACCACCGGAAACGTTCTTTATGGAACACAGCTCCTCAGCTTTACAGTGGTTCTTGTAGCAGATGATGCTGCATGGAATGCTGAAAAAATGTGAATGTGTGGAACAGCTCCTTTGACAAAGCCTTTTGCCAAAGGTCCACAACTTCCTTGCACCGCTTGTTCATAACTTGTATTAAAGCAGAGTATTCTAATGGTACTTAAGAAATTCAGCGATCAGTGCATTACACGTAGGCATTGACCAGAGATAAGCAAATAACTACACCCAATTGCTTTTTAATCGTTACAATAGGCATCAACAATGCCACCCTTCCATTCCTCTACAGGACGTTATTTTGTCAACGTAAATTGGAAGATAAAAAATTGTCATGTGCATACAAAACAAAATGTGCAACGAAAGTAGGCATTAAACGTAATGACAAATGGGAAGCTGCTTGCGAAAGTAGCCACTTAATGTTGCACTGTGGTAAAAAAAAAAAAGAATGCATCTAGTTAAGACAACATGCAATTTCTGTTTCGAATAAAATGTGTATTGAGCACATAGACGTGCACACAAGCACGTAACCTCTACAGCAGCTTCTGCACCACCACAAAGGAAAATCCAACTCTTTTCAGACCTATGTGCTTGAGAATGTACACAGGCACAAAATGGGGCAGGCAAAAAACAATTTAAGAAAGCTGCTTTAACCTCTTAGCAGTACTGAACTTAAAGGGCCCCTGAAATGCTGCTTGCGGTAAAATTTGAATGCACGGAATCCATAGTATTTGGGTCAAATCTGAGGGGTTTGTGTGGAGCTGATAATCAACAAATAATTTTTAAAAGATCCCCAGGTGGCCAAAATTACTTCGTAGCCCTCCACTATGGTTCCTTTTTCTCTCTATCCACTTTCACTCCCACCTTCCCTTGCGGCACGGTTCAGGTGTCCACAGAAACAAGTGTGACATATACTGCGCCTTTTCCTTCCTGTGAACTAATTATTATTATTATTATTAAGTGCTCCTGGCAACCGCTCGCAACCAATTTGGGCGACACATCACTGCGTGCGTCAATGGGGCTGCTGGGCATGCCTGCTCATTGGATGCGCCCAATTTAAACGGGTGGAAAAGGGTGCCGTCGCGACTTGTTTTCTGCTTTTTTTCTTGTGCGCCAGCATGGGCCAAGTTGAGGGAACATCCTTTTCTATTGCCCTTATGTTCGGTGCTAATGAAGGTAGCTTAAAATTTTTTCCGTTGCAGGGAGGGTTGATGGGATACTGATTGCTCGTGTGCGTTTTATAATTTCAATAAATGGCTTTTCATGGGCCCTTTAATCTAAGGATAGAATAAACACTGCAGAGCACCTACAGCTGCTAAAGCAGCCATAAGCAGCCTGTGCATGCTAACCTTGATCAAGAAGGTAGAAAAAGAGAAAACAGCGGCATATTCTATCCATTCCTTACTATTCAACACCAGCTTCCACTTTCCAGAGCCAGTGACAAACACCGTGAGGAGCACAGGTCTCTTGAAACAAGGGTACATTTCAATTACATCACACCAGTTTGAACAATGAAATGCAATGAAGCAGAGTAGTCGCCTCTACAGCTTTTAGTGGTGGACAAAAATTTGAAATGCTTAGTGAATGCATAAAGTCTAGGGTAATCTGAAAATCACCACATGAGCCCCGTACAAATAAGACATTAGAGTCACTTGGCTCCTGCCTGGAATGCTCAGGGAGCTAAGTGAAGCTAGCATCATTTCTAGCTGCCTTGAAAATACTATGTGTACTGTTGCATTTCATTTGCTTTCCACTCACGACGATCAGCTTAAATTGCTCCTCCAGACTCCTCAATTCAATTCGCACTGGTCTGGACATTTGGCTTTACTCTTCAATCCACCTAGTTCAGGTTGCATTGAGCTTGCAGTAAAACCACCTTCGGTACAATGCCCGTGCTTGAAAGCGCTTCATTTGGGCAGGATGAATGAAGAGGGAAATGGGAAAAACATGGGCCGCTAACAGGATAGTGGTTGCTACCACATTGGACCCCCAGCGTTTTACAGTATACCACCATTTTATGCACCATGCCCACTATTCTTTCATGCTCAAGTGCTATGTACACGCTCCAGCCATACCGCCCGGTACACGTACACATTCTTCATACACTTCAGGTGACCAGCACGTTGGCTGTTTAAACAGGACGTCCTTGCATGTCTCCTCACCCAATCTTTCATTCACTCAAAAGAGAAAAAGTGCTATGCATATACACATATATATCTATATATAAAAATGTCTTGCAAAGTGGTGAATGTTGTATTGGCACTGCTTGCTGCAAAAAAAAAAAAAAAAGGGGTGCCCTTCAACTGCAGGCGACTCTTGCTTTTTGTTCCTCTTAAGGACCAGCCCTGCAGTAAAGAGCAGAAAGTCCTTCAATGACAACTTCTCAGCATACACCAGTAAAAGAAAAGATATATAAAACCGTGTCCTAAATAATGGACATTAAAGAAGCCAACAGTTTGGGATTGACTGTTCTAGACAATGGGAATCAAATGCCATTCCGTATTCCAAACCAAACATCCGTTCGCAACTGTTGCGAATTGTAATTGTGGAATCCACTGAGCACTATAAAATGTCTGTTAATACATAATGACTGATTACAGTAACTACAGCGTCTACAGTAAATAATTACAAAGCCAGAATTCACAAGCTAGAAACACGCAGGAAAATGATAAACTTATATGTAATCAAATCATGGAAGGTTAGTAATATATGCATAATTACAACCTATACGTATATAATGGTGAAAACGAAAACCTGCACTGAACACAAATTGTCACCTTCAGCTCAAACCTAATATGTTTCATTGAAACTGTGAAACCTGAATGCTTGTAAATATCTGCCTGTGTGTTGGCACATATTTACAAGCATTCAGGATTCAGGTCAGTCTAGTTTAATCAGCATTTCAGGTCAGCAGCTGTACTGAAATGGGACCATAGAAGTCATTTCAATACAGCTGCTGACGATGCTTTCATGGATGGCACATATTACCCTCTCCTGGTGGCATAAGATACCGCCAGAAATGACATTCATTTAATAGAATTGCAATTTTTTTGCCAACAAAGAATATTTTTTGTACAATTTGAGTACAAGTTTGAGTGAGTTGATAGTTTGCGCTCGTCCTGTGCTCGTCCTTCTTTTGTGTCTTGTTTTTTAGCGCAATTTTGCCATGGCTTCTGCAATTTGAGTCAAGGTTCGTAAAACTGCAAAATGGGCTGCAATTCATACGCTTTACGGAAAATTAGGAAGAGTTGGTAAGTCTGTCTTAAGTAACAATATAGTCATTTGAGAATGGTTTGCATGGACTACACTTGCAGCATGATCACTTTTTAAGCAATGCAGCCACATAAAATGATGCAAACCAGAAGTTTGTCAGTGCTTGAGGCTAAATGCACATTTTCAAGGAAAAGCTGGGTGTATTGATGATGCTTGTTAGAGTCTAGCCTCATAATGAAACAAACACAGATATAGCTAATTATCGAATAAAACAAAGTACTAAAACCAAAGTTTGGTTGATCCATGCTTTATTCCTGTGGGATTCCTATATGTAAACTGAAATCAAAAATTCAAACTTTGACGCTCGAGTGGCTATAAAGAAGCAGTTTATTGCATTCATATTGCTAAAATGTGTAAAGGGCCTGAAAAAAACTGCAAAACACACATTATTTTGATCGCTTGAATTTTCCACAGCAGAAGAGTGTTTAAATCATTTGCAGACTGTTACATCTAGGGGCAGCAACAGAAACTAGTATCAACGGCCTGTAACCAGCACGTGATCGAACGATCGCCTCGTTATTTCACATGCCCCTGTCACCGCTTCCGCCGAATAGCACATACACACTTTACTCCATAATTTGCTGACTCCAGGTACAATCCAATTACGACGGAAGAAAGAGAGGTGCTCTTTACTCGCTGACTCCAGGTACAATCCAATTACGACGAAAGAAAGAGAGGTGCTCTGATGGGTGACAAGAGAGCTGCTGCTTAGTGTGTGTGGAATACCCTGCCGACACTAGGGGCGGCACATGTTCCTATGGAGAAAAGGCGCGCTTGCTGAAATTTTGTTAAGTCAGCATTCAAACACCCCAACCTTGATAAAGGCCCATTTTTGTTATTTAAACACCCAGTTCTGAGCTAGTGGAAGCTTTCATACTGCTTTCTGTGCAAGTAACTTTATTTCTGGCTGCAGAGAAACGCACCGTCTAGTGCGTGGTGACCAATTAGGCTTTCCGTGATTTCGTCCCTGACAGGGTGTCGAACCGGAACCGAACCGAACCCGAATTTTTTCCACCACCAACTGGACCCGAACCGGAAGAAGCCGAAGGAACCATTCCAAACCGGTTCGCGGTACTGTTCCAACCCATTTTTGCTGGCAATATACCTTCATTATTTTTTCTTTCATCACTGCTTGTAAAGCGCTCTCCTCGCTTATTTCCAAAGCACCACTGCACACCGAAACACCACAACCATATTGAAAAATCGTCCCTTGCTGAAAGATGACAAGAACAAAGGAGAATATATTGCCACATGCATAACACCTATCTCTGGTGTCAGGCTATCGTTTCATCCCAAACACTGGTGGCTGCTGCACTGCGCAATGGTGCAATGGCTCGGAGAATGTTGCCCCATTCGAGAGCCTTCCTAGGCATTGAAATAACTGCAGATAATTTGTAAGTTGAGTAACATATTTAGATAAATAAATATATAACCATGTACAACTCAAAACGAAATGACAAATCTGTTAAAAAAATATCACGCAAATCATTTTATTTTCCTATCATTCGACGACGTCGCAATGTGTCACATGGCACGTGAATAGCAGCTGTAAGCGATGCGACAACCAGCAGATGCAATTTGGTTGACCGAGACTTCAGAATGATAAGCCGACGCTGACAGTGTGAGACTTGTGCAGCAATTTAGTGGTCTGTTCTTGACTTGTATCTGAACTTAGCGCAAAGATGAATCCATAAGTCAATTTCCCATTTTGTCTTATCTTCCTTTTGTCCCTAGCGATGACTGCTAGTTTTATTTCTCTCGACAAGCTAAACTATGCCAGGAATGAAGCTACGATGTTCAAATGTGAAATGTGAAGACTGGGTGAAGCAAGGAAAATTACCGGTAGGAGTATTAATTCACAAGCTCTATTTGGAGTGCTATCGCTTCAGCCTATAGAACTGTGGTGTCAAAAAAGAAGCATGAGTTTCATTGCATTACCCACCATCACTGATGCAAATACCTATGACGGTCTAGAAAGTGGTACTAAAAGCTGGAAGTGCACTATTGAGAGAAAACATAACTAATAAGTAAACTGGTCTACGGATTGCGCGGTGATGAGGGAGGTCGGGACAAAAACTTTGAAAATCAGGTAGAGGGACGAGGTCAAGTGGACCGAAGGAGCCTTCAACTAGGCCCTAAGGAAAAATACAGAAGAGGGAATGGCAGTAATTGTGCAACCAGCGAAGAGTAGCATGAGGCCCTCGATACCACATTACATTGACCAATAAGGAAAGGTGCTGTGCAAAACGGCATTTGGTCACCACATGGAAGCGCCTTTGTAGGATCACTGGCGGCGATTAAGTACCACTACAGACGATAGAAGAATCTATATTTAAGAGCTTACAAGCTCAGCTTCAAGCATTTCTTATGGAAAGAGAAGAAGACCGCCTGCGAGGAATCGAAGACAGCTGCAGTTCTGTCAAAACTGAAGAAATACAGGGCCTGCTCTATGCATTTGAAACGGTGCCCAGAATAAGCAAAGACTTAATTTTTGAAATTTTGGGAGGAGGAGAAGTTGCGGCGCCAGAGCTGTATTCACTAGCTACAGTAGCGCTTGCTGTGCCATCTACACAAGCCAGAGTTGAGAGGACATTTTTCCTCTCTTGTCATCGAACCCGGAAAACTTCAACAATCCTCAACAATGAGCTCTTCCTTCTGTCTTTTATGCTGGCAAATAAAAAAGTTGGCAGCATTTACTGAGCACATAATATAACATTTGCCTGCAGCCATAATGTCATATCATGCTTGTAAATTATGCGACTAAACATACCAGTCCAAGAGCCTGAAAGTGGTTTTAGAAGAAGGTATATAGCCTACCTATGCACGCAACCATGACGTGCAATAAGACTGTGGTCACATTGCGTCGTGGCCACAGGAGTGAGTGATTTAATTAATCCAGTTCTCGAGCAAATATGATAATGACTGCAACCCCAATACGTGGCAGAAAGGACTTTTGTCAGTGCCTTTTGGGTCACAATACACGGGTGCCTTTGTGTTTCACCTCTAAAACGTGAAATGCAAAGCTGCCCGTGTGCTGGGCAATATATATGTAGTCATACATTGTGCTGGGCGATATATATATATATATATATAGCCATAGATATGGTATGTACATCGTTAGTCCTGGGGTGTGTGCTTGATTCGACCTTGATCTGATTTCTAAGTCCTTTAGTGGCAGCCGAATGAAACATTGTTGTACATGTAGTAGTAGAGGTTTATTTAAACTAAAATTCATGTGAAATTTTGTATACCTGAAAAGAGCGGCAGGAAACAATTTTCTTTCTAACTTTCTTTTGGTGTTGGCAGCTTTAATTGGTTATGTGCCAGTGAAAATAATCATTATTTTTCCTCCATCCTGCTCTAATCGCCGGTCACTGATTATAGACATTCTGCTGAGGTCTCTGCAACCAAGTAGGTCCAGTCACATCTGACGATAAAAAACTAAGATGGACTACTATATGAATTTGCAGCTTTTATTATATACTGGAACAGGAAAAACAATCCAGTATTAAAAAAGTGGAGTAAAAAATACAACTAAAGTGGATTTTTTTCTTTTTCTTTTTTTTTTCCTTCTGTACCTGCTTGAACCCGTTCGAACCAAAACGGAATGTGTCTCTGGAGCCTAACCCGAACCCAAGAAAATTCCGGTTTGACACCCTGGTCCCTGATTGTGTGGTCGATAGTGCGCATGACAGGTATAGCGATATGCAGGACCGTCTCGCACGTTCCCTCCGAATGCTGGAGATACACGCTTGGATCCACTGTCTGAAATAGTTTGTGCATTTTGCTACTGCAAGAAATGCATAACTATGCATTAACTGGGAAAGAGGCATTTTGTACAAGGGTGTAATCACAGCTATACATCCTGCAAGGAGGGCATATCGTCCTTCAGCCCTCCTGAAGATAAAACATGGCAGGAATTTCTGGCAAGCGTAGCGAAAGGTCGTTACTCTTAGTGGCCGTGTTCTCTAGTTCATTCATTAAGGGTGTTAAATACATTTTGACAGTGGTTGCAGCAGCGGAAGCAGTTGCACGAAAATATGCTGCAGTCTGATGCGTACAACCTCACCACTGACGAAGTGGTTGTAAGCATCACATTGCAATTCGATGTACTGGACACAAAGGAAATATAACTCTGCCTCTTCTAGATTATTATGCTGTAAAGCTTTGCCACTCAGTGCATCAGGCAGCGTGATCTGACTAGTATTTGCCGCTGAAAGAACTGGATCATTAAAAGGCTGGCCGCGGCCGCCCCATGGCTGCCCACATCTAGGCAGAGAACAAACACGGCTGCTTTACAGTCTCAGTCCCGCTCTTTCCTACAGCAACGGTGCAGCACCCACAGCAAAGCCCACAGCTGCGGCATGACCGCTCAAGCGGCTCAGGATGGGCTTGGCCAACGGATTCAAAGCCGCTGGTGTGTTCAGACTGCCATAGAATCGCTAGCAGCACGAGTGACAAGAAAGGCCCACAGTACCAGTGCCCCTGACAGCTGTACTGTGCACATAAAAGTCACACGAACAAGCCACACCTCGCAGCACCATCAAATCACCATTATTTCTTTTGCAGTGGTTCTAGTATTTCTGGGTAGACACCTACTTAGAAGTCTAGGACAGCTGTCATATTGCGACATATTACATTTCCCACGAAGCCATCAAAGAAAGCTGCTTTGCCAAAGTCAGCATCGACGCAAGCTAACTCAACATGGTGGACCAGTACACACTCCGACGGCCTCTGGTGCAGCATGGTTATACACAAACAATACACACACAATACACACACAAGAGAATTAAACCAAGACGTTAACACAGATGAGAGCATCATCTGTGTTAATGTCTTGGTTTAATTCTCTTGTGTGTGTATTGTGTTTGTGTATAACCATGCAGCACCAGAGGTCGTCGGAGCCGTATAGCCAACTAGCCTGCTCGCAAGTACTACTGACCAGTACGCAGATTTGCTGAGCAGCTGAGTGAGTTGTGTGCTTCGAAAGTGCCAGAGTATTGGAGCCACCATCCTTCAAATGCAAACTGTTCTTTTAATGGATATGCAAACTAGCAGGTAATTGCACAGTCCTCGTGGACGTGAGATTCCTAGCACTGCATATTCTGGAAGCGTGCAGGCAAGGGCTTTGATAGAGAGTAGACACTGTTGGTCTGTTATCGTGATCAGTTTATAATCTGGTGATGACAGTTGCTCGAGCCTAGAGTTTACAGACTGAAATTTGTCGCTCTTTGGGTTCCTCGCACAGTGTCAGGACAGCTGGTGTTTTCTCTCTTGCTGTAGTAGCTGCATCAAACTCTTCCGAGCATATTCAGTTCATCTTTAGTCTCAGAAGAACAAACACACTTGACAATGCTGGCTTGTTGCGCACTGAGTTTAGTCTGTACTTTATTAAAACTTGTTGCAGTCTTTGGTTTCCTCGCCGAGTGACAGCAGACTATGGGTGTAACGGCACGCATCTATGTTTTTCTTTTGCTGTAGTAGCTGTGCTGTCTTTTGTCCATATTCTTTATGTTTAGTCTTTTGTATTTTTTTCACGTTTATAGAACTATCTGGACAAGTGCATCCAGCAGCATGTACATCTCAGCATCAGTAGTAAAGTAATAGCTTCAGCAGTGTCGTCGTCCGTGAGTGGGCCCACAACGTCAGCAGTATGGTCTGCTACACGTAAACTGACTGACAGATGACTTACACGCTGCGACAATGAAAAATGGAATATATTGCAGTAAGAACTGTGCAAACTGGAACATGAGCTTTGTCAACTCTGTCATATGACAAGCAGAAATACAAAACGTTTCACATGAGATGAAAATCATGATCTTTAGGGTAGTCGCAGCGAATGCAAAGAAAGAATACGCAGACTTTGGTGTTACAGCTAGCACTCCGTCGATAATCTTGAATGCACGGCAGAAGATTGAAGGCACTCCAAACATGTCGTGAATGACTGAAAGCATGTAAGCCCTTGTTGCTATGTCAACTGGCACTTCCAAATGTTAGGTTTGAGGATATGAATGTAAATTCACAGTAAACGAACATTCCACCTTACGTACATTGTTGAAAAAAATTGTGAAAATGTGCAGAAATTGGCGGGTAGAATGCAGCAGAAGCAGCCGACGTACGCTTCGCAGGTTTTCTGACAGATGGCACAGCCACCGCATTTGCACGGTGTAGTGTACCGATTGGAAAATGCACTACACCAATGCTGTACTGGTTTGTATTGTAATATAATCGATGTAATAACAACATGAATATTTCCGTAATGGTACAACATTCCAGAGCACAATCTGCAAAATTTTTGAACAGACTGTGTTTTGCTGCACTTTGTGCTGATGCATTTTGGCTCTGTAGCTTTGGTTGCATAGCCACAAAAAGTTGTCAGGGAGTACAAAGAAGGTAGCTGTGGCCTGATGTTGAAAAAGTGCTGCATTTCATTGATTTTATCAATATTTTTGTCCTCTGAAATGCTGTCGCATGCCAGCAAACAAAGATTGTCTTCCTTTTTTTTTTATTTTTAAATGAATGTTTGTGCGCAGGACCAGTATCCCTATTCATATGTTCATGTGCACTCTCTAATATGGAACAAAAGGCAAGATCTCACATGATTATATGAAGCTTCGAATTCAAAAATTGCACATTTTCACATGTGCTGCTCATATAAGAATGCCCTTTATTATTAGCAGGCTTGCTAGCAGTAATTTGTGCGCATACTTTTAAGACTAGCATCAAAGATAAAGAATGAATTTTTCCTGAAAATCTGACTTCGTTATAACGAGATTTGTCTTACGGACAGTAAGGACGATGCTCATTTCCAAAATATTGGCTATCCCAAGTGCCAAGCTGCGACAAGAAACACTGCATCACTAGGCAACTGTTGCGGTCATATATAAAGCAAGTGGTAATTGTGAAATCCACTGAGCACTATAAACACTATGCCTGTTAGGTACAAATAGCAATAATTAAAGGCACAATAAAAATTAGAAATGAGAGGGGCAGGGAGTAACCTCTTTTGTTCTAGGTTCCAGAGTTCACAAAAATTCTTTGCAACTGCAGATTAAGTTCAATACCCACTAATTATGCTCAGATGCAGTCTCAGGCTACTGAGCCTTTACATTCATTTTTGAGAACAAAATATTTTACAGCCGATCTTATAACCACATGATAAAAAAACTTCAGGAGTAACGTGCATGGAACATGAGAATGAAATACACAACAGAAGAAAAAAGGTACTCGTAATTCTGCACAAAAGGAATAGACTTAAAGAGAAAGAAATATTATTGGCTGCTAACTGTATAAACATGCTAATTACCAAGCTGCTGTAAACCCTTACCTGAGAGAAAAATGTGCCATGGTCTAGTGTAACTGTGCTCCGTTCCATACAATCTGTGCCTGTGCGCCCTGCAAACATAAAACAAAAAAGAAATAAACAAGGCAGCCTCATCGATGGCACTCAAGAACTACAATATGACGAATAGAAGCTTTTAAACAGTTTTAGTCTTATAATACTAGGAGGGAATAGTCAGGTTATACAGAGTAGCCAAGGCAGGAGACAAAACACAAATGCTGCTACAGAGCGACTGCTGATCTCCCGGATCAATATGATGCTGCTGTCACATAGGGACCAAAATCATTAAGATATGAAACAGCAGCTGCCTCTAGGTCAAAGCCAAGAGCAGACATGCAGATATCCAAGGTGCACAAAATCAAGCTCCTCTAGAAGAAAAAGACAACACAGCCAAAATTAAATTTGCAAAGGTTAAACCTTCTGGCACCTCAAGCCTAAAACTAAAACTGCCAAGTCTGAACTATATGTCAATCAATCCCATTAATAAAATATAAATAAATCACCTCAGAGTAGGCAAGAAGGATCAAGGTAAAGGACATTATGAATTTGTGTGATGTTAGTAATGATCACAGATTTGTACATTCTTTACAGTGTTAATTGGTGAAATGAGGTAGGGAATTGCATTTAGAACAAGTATTAATCAAGACTCTGTCAGACACAGGTAGTGTATAATTGTTATTTCAGCAATGATGGTGTGAGAGAAAAGTTACATGCAATTACCTCTAGATGACACACAGCATATTCTGTATTTATCAGTCTGGACTGTAAAAAATACTTCTGTGCAAACGCTGGACTATTTGGGCTCGAAACACCGTTCACAAGGTAGATTCGATGGACCATGTTTTTTTTTTTTTTTTCTCTAATTTAACATTGGAATTTGCCTGTATTTCTCAGAATTGGCGAAAAACTGCACTTGGCTGTGGCAGAACTCTTCGTCAAGGTGAGTGAAGCAGTCAATTTGACAGCCTGCGCCATCTGGCATATTATGAGGCAACCAATGTAACAGTCAGGGCGGGGATAGGCCTCACATTTCACCAAAAAGCACAGCCTGTCAAACTGGCTCTTTCACTTTTCTTGATGAAAACTTTTATGGCAGTCAACTTCAATTCTTTGCTGATTCCAAGTTTAAAAATTGAAATGCTTATCAAGAAACATGGAGCATCAATGGCCAGTGTTTGAGCCCAATGGTTTACGGGGTTTAACGTCCCAAAGGGACTCGGGCTACGAGAAACACCATAGTGGAGGGCTCCGGAAATTTTGGCCATCTGAGGTTGTTTAACATGCACTGCCATCGCACAGCCCACAGGCGTTAAGCTTTTCGCCTCCATTTAAAAGCGGCCACCGTGGCCGGGATTCAGTCCTGCATCCTTGGGTACAGCATTCGAGAGCCCTAACCATGCGCCACCGCGGCACGCCATTAGAGCCCAAATAGTCCAGTAGCTTGAGCAGAATTTTTTACAAACCCGAAAGATAAATGTTGAAACAGGCTGTATGAGGTGTGACATAAAAGAAACGAGACTAAGTGTGTAGCTTCAAAAAAAAGAGTGGAATTGTAATGATTGAGTGGGTTCCCAGTGGACAGACTGTTAATAAACACTACCACATTGAAGTACTAAAAAGACTTCGTAACAAAATTAGAAAAGAAAAGGTCACAGTTGTGGAGTGATGGATGGCTGTTGCACCAGGTCAATGCACCTGCTTACACGGCCCTATCTGTCAAGCAGTTTCTGACCAGCAAAAACATTACTGACATGGAGCATCCTCCATATTCACCTGATTTGGCTCCATGCGACTTTTTTTTTTTTTTCCTAAAGTTAAATCTTGCTTAAAAGGAACCCATTTTACCTCAGTTGAAGAGGTTCAGGCAAATACGGAGAATCTCCTGAAGGGCCTTCCAAAACCCTTGTTCCAGAACTGTTACCAGCAGTGGCAGCACCGAATGCAGAAGTGTGTGAATACTGAAGGCAACTACCTTGAAGGTGATAACGTCACAAAGAACTGATTCTGTAAGTGCAATTATTTATTGAACCAGTCTCGTTCTTTTTTTGTGTCACACCTCGTATGTGTTACTGTTCAAAGGATAAATGCGAAAGAGTGACAGCCTTTGTGAAATTGTCATTGTTTTGTATTTAGAAACATTTATTTCCATGACCGAGACAGGGCTCCAAGTGGCAATATTATTTTTCAGTCTGAAGTGATGCGACATCACATGCACTAATTATTTTCACACTCAGTAACATAGCAATCAGTGAAAACGTAGTGACACTAGAAATATGAGTTGGTAATCTTCAATGTAGGTCAGAATGAAAAATTGTGCCAAAATAGATATTTGAGCAACACTTCATTCGATGTGAACATCAAGGCAGCCAGTTTTGTTAATGGTCACACAATAAGTGCACTTAGCAAGAAAGATCGAAATAAACTCTAAGATGTTAACTGTTGAGGCAGCCAAGCTTTAATATAAGGAGCCTGATAATTAACAATAATAAAAAAATTACGGCTGATTTGCATAGTTAGTCAAATGCGAAGTATGTGCATAGCACTGCTTAGGCGCGGAGGTAAGCAGAAGCTGTTTCACGGCACGGCGAGCGGCTCGGAGCCGAGGTCCAGGAAGCACCGCGCGTGCACGTCTGCTGTCCGTGAAGGCTGAGGAGTGACTGATGCGAGGGGAGAAATGCCGAAGCTGAGGACGCGTGAGCGACACACGACTGCTCACTCCGGAGTAACACACGCTTGTGCAACGCTGCCCAGTGTTAAGTCGCGTGATGCGGGCGTCACCACTTTCCCTTCCTCCTCTTCAAGTTCAAGGAGATGGATAGACAGAGAGAGTGAGAGCGGCTTGTGCTAGAGTTGTGTGGCTGCTCTGCCTCCTCAATGCTAAGCCGCGCGACGCACGTCACCACCTTCTCTTTCTCCACTTGAAGTTCATGAAGAGAGAGAGTGAGCGGCTTTGGACAGATATTGGCAAAATTTGTGATTGCGGCTAGTAGTGCTACGCACTAATATTTGCAACAATATAGAAATGCATAGTCTGCAACAATTCTGGAATGTAGAAACCTATGTAAAAATCATTGGCAGTGACTATGTTTTGCATGAATAGAATTTGTAAATCCAATTTTATTTAAGCCAGTTGGCTAAGTTGGTGAAGACCACATAATTTAAAGATACATGCTGAAATATTTTATGGAGTAAGGATGTGAGGGTAGAGCAGGTGATGTATTCCAGATCAGTAAACAGGAACCACTTTGCCGGTTTTCCACTGGTCACTGGGTATGTACTAGCTGTCATTTAGCGATTTTATAGAAAATTAAGCATAACAAAACTGACCCGTATTCAATAGTACTCTGTAGGAATGATGATTCCTACAGAGATGATTCTGATGATTCTGTTAACACCACAAGAAGATAATTTAAATGATTAATAATGGCTATCATACTGAATGAATCAAGAGTGATGGTGTTCTATGGAAGGAAGTTTAAACTGTGAAGTTACAATTACTTAATGCTTGCAATGCTGGGAAATGAGAATGCAAGGGTGTCACTCAAAAACGTCATGAGTAGTGCTTAGATATGTGGCTGTACAGGTTCATTAACTGAGCAACAGTACAGCAACTGCTTCTGTGCACAATATTCCAAAACTGCCTAGGACGAGCATTTATCATGGAAGGATATGTACACTGCTAAAGAAGGTGAATTTTGCTGTTTGTAAAGCTTTCGTGCAGTTTATTTGCTGCATCAGCATACACTCGATATCATTCAATAGTAGGGCAAGTTTTTGAAAGAGCTTGAAGAAACGGCCATTTTTCTTTCTTCATTAGACAAGCACTTCAGCTATGTGTTGTACCAGGGAGTGTCAGAATAGCGATGGATCACTCTTGGTGGAATTCAGCAAACATTTTCTAAAATTTCCAAAAGTGGAAGGGAAGTTTGAAACATAACGAAAATCTTTTCAAAAACAACGTGTCAGCCACAGTGGACATACGTTGCTATACAAATCACCATAATCATGGCAGCTTATTAACTATACTCTGCTAACTGAATTCTTATATCCCAGTACCAGTCAGTGCCAACAATGAGTTTCAAACCATGGACACAACAATTCCACACCAGTTGGGAAGCAGTTAAAGAGCCATTTTCTAAACGTATACACAGTGATGAAATCTGTCGCCATATCCAGCACAAAAACAGAACTAAAAGCATAAGGCACGCAAAAAGTTCAGTGCAAATGCAATGTATGCTGATGACATGTTGCAGTTAATACAGTGCCAAATTTTAGCTGCCTGCTCCATTTTACCAAGGCATGTACTTTCTATTGCTCTGGCACTTTCAAAACAATGGCCATGCAGTTAGTAACAACTATCCTTTTCCCTTCACCCAGTGCTGAAGCAAAAGAATCTCCATGATGTGGTGCAACATGCAGAAAAAAAAAATTTGGATTTCCTCACACTTCAGATTTTTAGAGAATGAATTTTGTCTTAGTCTCAAAAACTGATATGCACTGTCGAGTCCATGGCACTTTTGTGGGATGTAGTGCTGTAGTGCACTTGCAAGATCTACACAGACCACTCAACAGCAGCCATAGGCGCTACCCATCAAGCTCACCAAGACATCTCTGAGCATTAAATGTTTTTCACCATTCATTGGACTTCTCACCGCCATTGTGCTAATTAAAATGAAAAACACTGCTGTAGATGCGTGGGTCATAAGCTCAGATAATCTGCTGGGACAGGGTTGGGATAAGTTACAGCAGACCTTTGAAAGGGATAGATGGACATTAACAAGAGGGGCCTTTGCCCTGCATTGTATTCAACCTAACTTGCAATGCTGGTGATACCTGGCCCATGAAATTTCATTACACTATTACATTACAGAACAACTGCACGCTTTTGTTCAGAATGTGGATGAAAAAGGCTGTTTTGATGTGATAACAGAGGAGTAGTAATTTGAGCTTGGTGGTAAGATATGACGACGATGAAAATACTGCAAAGGCATATATGCAAGAGCAAAGTACATGTCCTTGCTCTCTAGTCCTTGTGTTGTGCTATTCTGCATCTTAATCTCTTGTCATAAGATTGTATACAGTGAGCCTTCTCACCTGAGGTGGCGGTTCCCCTCGGGCCACAGACCCCTGTGCCTGCAGCCTCCGCACATGGCAGCCTTGGCACAGCAGGTGGCCATCCAGTGGGTAACACCGCTTGTCCCGCTCATCCGTCAGCTGTAGGCTACACTCCTGAAACAGTAATTGGCCATGAAAGCCACCCCTCAACATGTCCACATCACCTTAAAAGCTTGGCACTCGCTTATGCACAAATCGTGCCACATAGCAGCCTCACTTAAATGCGGCAAGCAAGCTGTCTCACGACACTGATGTCCTCATACAGCATCACACTGTAGTGTTAATGTTTAGGGCTGCTAAGGCATAATGTAAGCTTTAATCCGGTCTACCACCAAGTACCGCACCAGGCTGCCTGCTATTTATTCATCATGCATAACCCTTCTATTAGTTAGTTTCCTGACAACTGTACAGTTTTTATAACGACAATTTCTCTGGCAATAGTTTGCGCTGTTGATACAGCCAGTCTCTGTACTTGCCTAGCACTCTATTTCTGCAGTATGAAAAAGCTGGTGGATTAATAGGTACATACTTACAATTAAACACTAACATATATAAATTTATGCACATGGCAAGAATAGCTTTTAACCTTACTTTTACTATTTCAGCTGTCACCGCCTTCAAATATATGAACTGTTATCGGCTTTTGTACACTTATGTTACAGTACCTCACAAACAACTTATCACGGTGGCACAACAGTTAAGGCACTCAGCTGCTGAATGTGAGGATAAGGGTTCAACAGAGTGGCCACAGTGGCTGTGTTCTGATGGAGGCAAAACACAAAAGATGCCTGTGTGCTCTGTGATGCCTGTGCACATTAAAGAATGTCAGAAATTAATTCAGAGCCCTCCATTATGGTTCCCACTTTTGTGTTCATTTTTTTTTTCATTCCCCCTTCATTCCTTCACCCATGGTGTAGTTCAGGCATTCGCAAGAAGTGAGAGAGTTACTATGCATTTCTCTCATCAGAGCCAATTTTGATCTTTCTTCTTTTATAACTCCCACACCAAGCATATAAAACTTGGTCCTTGATTTCCCCACACTGCATTTTGCCTGATTATTGGCAGTATTAGGCATCAGCCACACAAAGAAAACATGCCGAATGCACTTTCTAGCACTCAAAAGGCACGTGCAGAACCATCATGGAAACTATGTTGACGTCCCCCATCTTAAAAAGGACATTAACTGTATGCGTTTCCAGCTTCAAAAGTTGGCTAACCTTTCCTAATGGCCACACAGTGTTATGTCTTTATGGAAAGATTTTAAAACATTTTCGTTCCTGAAACTATGGCATTCTTCCCCTCAAACTGTGTAAGCGCTAGTTTCGGTGCAGCGCCTGCATTCAGCTGTTTGCAATGAAAGAACAAGTCACTGAAATGCAGTTTTTGGGTACAAATCACGTTTAACCCAGTTTTTCTGAATTTCACTTGGGATGCATAAATAAGGTATTGCATCAAACGAAAGCATCTTGCAAATAAATAAATCCCTAAAACAAGTAAACAATTGATGGGACATGTGGTTGGGAACATGGATGGGAACATGTGGTTGCTATGTTGTTACTATTTTCTATTTCCCCATCTGAATGATATGCATGTGTTCTTCTGCCAGGCTACTTTTTATATATGTTTTCTTGTTTAATTATTTTGTTCTTGTTGGGTTTTTCTTTTGTGTGATTGTAATATTTGCAATGATTGCTTAATATATTTTTGTATTTACACTGTTCATTGCTGCGGATTTTTCTGCCTTTTTAGGCACTATTATATGTATGTATATTGCTTCTGTACCCTACTTTCACAATGCCTCCCTGGAGGTCTGTAAGGTATTGTAAATAAATAAATAAATAAATAGATAACTTCAGGCAGTAATGCTATTATGTTCAATTATGGATCTTAGATGTGTAGCAAATATGCACTACCTATACTTACAAAAAATCTGAACACTTTATCTCTGCCCATCACCTCACCTCGGTCATTTGTAGCTTATAGGACTGAATCGTGCCCTGGAACTTGACTTACATCGAGGACACTCTTTTGTCCTTGTGGGCTTTTGAGTGTGCCACTGGCATTGACTGTCACATGTAAATTATCCTGTGCAACTCCCCCTCTGCAAGCTTAAGCCACAGAGCCATCCGTGAGACACCTTGGCTGATATTTTATTTTATTGTACATATTGTTCCCACTGTTGTTTATATTCATTATTTTTCTATATTTATTTTTGATATTTTCCTGTTCCTGATCCACTACAGATGAATGTTTCTCAATGTGGCCCCCATAGAAATACAAGTTTGAGACCACTGGTTCATAGGGTTCAACCTCCAAAAGAGACTCAGGCTATCAGGGATGCCGCAGTGGAGAGCTCCAAAAACTACCTAGGGTCCTTTGACGTGCACTGACATTGCATAACACATGGTATTTTCACCTCTATTGAAAAGCACCTGGGATCAAACCCACGTCCTTGAGATCAGCAGTCGAGCAAGCCACCACAGTAGAGAAACTTAAGTAAAATTCCTTGCTGGTCAAGAGCTAAGCACAGCATTGAACAGTTTCTCTTCACTAGTATCAGTACTGACACATATCAACATATATATACACCAAGATATAGAGTCACATTACCTCACAGACATAGCAGTCCACATGGAAGTCTTTGTCCATTGAAACAACCCGAACAGTTTCATCAGTTCCCTGTTTAAATAAATATGCATAATAAATAAATGCATAATAATAAATAAATAAATGAGCACAAATGATGCTGCAAGACAAAAATATATTAGACTTTACCTCCACGGGTGTGATTGCCTTTCCACAGGCTGCACACTTCGGAGCAAACATTCTGAAAAAAGAAATACATATGTAGTTTTTCCAGCAAGAGATGTAGATCCTCCAAAAACCTCCTTTGTGACACAGCATTGAAGATTTCACATGAGTTCACAATCTTTTTTTTTTTTTTTCGAAACAAGTTAGCCCACCAAGCTAACCCACGCCACCTGTATTTGAAATACCATCTGGATAAAACAATAGATTTTTGTGGATATTCATAATAGAGGGATGAATTTTGACATCGCACTGCAAATGGACATCTTTTGCGTTTTGTCGCCACTGTGGGTGACATTGAACCTATGCCCTCCGGCTCTTTCCAGCTCAGTAGCCTAGCATTCTAGCCACTTAGTAACCACTACATCGCCAAAAGAGCCCTTAGCTGCAGCCTGTCTTTTTTTTTTTTTTTTTTTTTTTTTTTTTGTAGTCATTGTAGATTCCTGTTCATGGGCAATAGATGTATGCCTGTGTGTTCACTGGAAAATGTAAACAAGAGTGCCCCTATTAAATGTGTGTTTATTTCCATCTGGTGGTGGCCTGTCTAGTCCAAAGTTACACGATTCTGTGACGAGACCAACGGTGGATAGTCAAACCTAGCAAATTTTGTTCAGAAACTCAGGTGCAAACCTCAATCATTACTGTTTCTATACAGAGATTACTGGTGTTCAGTAAGTCACGCAAGAGCTAAATAAGAAGTAAAGCAAATAAAGCAGGCTTTCTAATCTTGGCAACACTTCATGGACAGTTGGTCACAAAAGTTTCTGGTACAGAGAAACCACAAAAAAGCTGAATGCCCATGCTGCCTGGAGGCGTGCCTTTGAATTGAGAAGGTGCACTTACATAATGTAAAGCAGGAAAAAGGAAAGCATACTCTTCAATTCATGGCTTGCATGCTCAGACTACCAAGCAACCTAGCTTTTCTTTTTTGTCATTTCTGCATTTTAAAACTTTTGTGGGCAGCTGCGCATTTAGTCTGCACGCTCCTTTGGTGAAACGTAACTATTAAAACTGACCCAGTCTCCCAAATGCAACTGCAAAAATTCACTCTGTCAGCACACTCGCAAAAGTACAAATTGGTCACCAATGAAACACTGCAAAAGAATACTGACTTGTGATAATCGTTGACGCAGTATATCTTGTTGTCCATGTCAATTGTGAATGGAACACCATCCAAGCATTCATTGCAAATGCAACAACGGAAACAGCCAGGGTGGTAAGACTTCCCCATTGCTTGCAAAATCTGCATCAGCAAATTGGGCAGTAAAGCACAGTGGCAAATAAATACATGTTGCCAATAAAGTCATTTTTCAAACATATATTTAAAAAAAATTTAATTTTTTTACACACTATAAGCAATTGTGGCTTCTCTAGCTATTTCTACACAAGATCAATCTGTTGGTACAGCTACTACACCTGTGTTTGCATGTAGTATACTATGCACTGAATAGAAACCTTAACAAAGAGTAACTCTCATCCCTTATGTGCTTTATTAATTGGTTGTTGCTCCTAAAATAGAACTGCCTTTCAAAGAACAGCTTCTAACAAAACAAAATACCACATTTACTTGCATAATGAACCTACTTCCGTAATGAATGCACCAATTCCTTGTGTCAGGATGTGCTACGAATTCAGTGCCATTCATGCAATTCCGCTGCTTCAACTCAGGAATTTTATTTTTTATTATTATTATTACAGCGGTAGCGAAGAGTCCAAAGACTTCACGAGCTTCGACTACAGCTCGGATGGTGAATCAGTCAAATATCAGCTTGGAACTTCAACTGGCTGACACTAATAAGCACAGCAAATTTTTTCTTGTGTCGTGGGTAAAGTTAAACAGAAAGCTTTGTATGTATTTGAAAGACTTATCTAAATACCTGAATTTTAGTACATATTATAGCAGAATTGCATGAATGTGTCATTTAATATTTTTTTTTTTCAAGAACCTTTGGAGTTGCCCCTTTTAGTTCTGGAAGAGTTCACACCAAAACAATAAACTTACACATATGCGAGCCATATTTTCAAAAAGTAAGAAAAGAGGCACTGTACCATCTTTTGTATATAAAAAATATTTCTATATTTTTGCTCTTTGAGAATTTCGTAAGTTGTTTTCCCCAAAAACTTTGCACTAAAAGATTTTTTTGTATCATGTACAGTGCTTAAGTAAATATTAAAGAGAGTAAAAGGGCATTTAAATAGATACATTTTGGTACATGTTACACCAAGCTTGTTCAAATACAGGATTCATAAGACCAGTTTTTCTTAGGCCCCTCAGAATTGCCTTTTTTTCCTGTGTTTTCACAGCCCCAAAGAAGTTAGGTTGCCCCCCCCCCCCCCCTTTTTTTTTCATTCTTTAATCTTTTTTAAATACATAAAGGTAAGCATAATTATTAGTGTAATCTCTAACCTCTGAAAAGTTCTTGTCACTCTGCATATTATCCGACAGACAACTTTGTCGACAATGCTGTTTACACTGGAATAGCTAGTGGCATGATGCAGACTACAAGGGCAATAATTATGTTCCTTTCTAAAGCTCAATTCAATCCTACATCAAGGTTATTGTCCAATGGAGCTCGTGTAATTCATGTGATTTTTCTCACCATTCAGAGATAAAAACACTTCTCATGTTGCCGAGAACCTTTGCCCAGTTTATCTAGATGTTCCTGCACCATGTTTAAATTCAGCACTGCCAAGTGCAACGGGCAATTGTAGTTCGACAACCACCAAGCATGCTTTGCTGCTGTCACCGCTGTCTACTTGCCTAGTTCTTTTGCGAGCATATGTCAGCCCAATAAAGAGTTCATTTAAGTGCAGTGTAAGACTCTTAGTTTGCTGCCTTCATCACTGTCCCCACATGTACCTTGTTTTCATGGTAGGGCCCCTTTCTGAGCAGATCTTTAAAAAACTGCAATGAGTTTTGGTCACCGGAGCGGTACTCCTCTTATCTCACAAATGCTGAATGTATGTTCAAACTCGCATTTGTAGGATGCATTATTTCGTGGAGGGGTCAGGTACAAATGGTTTACATCGTGTTAATCTCTAGTGCCAATATGTGATAAAAAAATTGGGTTTTAGAAAGGAGTGGCACTGAACATGCGGTGAGTGCACTTTGATCTCAGTCCGTACATGGTACGTAATTAACAGGTTTCAGAAACAGCACTGCATGGAGCTGACAGCTGCAGCTGATGCCCTTACCATTTCCATGATCAGGTGTCCACACACAGCACACTTCTCTGCGGTCTGCTGAAATCCAGAGTACTGCAAAGGATGCAGGAGAATGCAAAAGCTGTAGCTGTCCATGTGAATTACTTAACATCTGAGGATTGAATATTATCTTAAACTGAATTTCAAATATTCAAATTTTCACATTTTTTCCCCTTCAAGTGCGGAGTTTCTGAGAAGGCTTATTACAAATCTACTCCACCTTGGGAAATTCCTCCAAACGCTAGACTAATCATGTGGTTCTTTTCCAAGAATAGCCTTATTTAGCTGCAATCATCATCCAGAGCGAATTGTACTGGTATTGACATCGTTGGCAGTTACACTGAATACGATATTGTTAAAGGCCTCGTCCCCTGGATAATCTGGCGTCGGCGTTGTGAGCAAATAATCACAGGCATGATTCTGGCAGATGGCAGTCCGCTGATTGGTTGTCGGTTTGTGTGACCACGTCACATGGCCAAATTGGCACGCACTGCCAACTGGGGCTTTGCCCATTAAGATGGAAGGCGAGATCGAAATCTAGTCCTCCAGGACCCTCGGATCCCTCCCTGTTCCTAGGCCACGCAGGCATGTTAGTTATGATGTGATTAAAGTGTTGCGTTACACCTGTCTTGACCGGTCTTTCATATAATCTCGTTTCTTATGAATATGTGCTAATGAGTATGTGTGAGATGCTAGAAGCACAAATTAAAGGATTACTGTATAAGTGAGTAACAAAGTGTACGTACACAAACGAGGATCTACAGGGTTTTGAATATTTGGGGGCTGGGTTTTAAATAATTCCTATGCAAAATCTACTACCCCATTCGAGCTGAAATTACGTTCACAAAGTAGCAAAATATGGTCTATGTTATCTGATAAGTGATTCAACATCGGTACTTGCCTAGATTTTCCGGAATCGACGGAATATTGCTCTCGGCGGCGTGCACAAATTTCGCAGAAGCGAGTCGTGAAGCTGCGGTGACATGGTGCGCCATCTGTCGAGCGGCGAGGTAACCGCCATCTCCGGCAAGGACATTGGTGCCGTTGGCGCGCTTGCTTCGAAGGTGCAGATCGTCTGCTCGTTTAAAGTAATGCCACAAGGAAAAGTCACCACTTCTCTTACTAAAAACAGTAGTGGAAATGCTACATCAGCAGCATTAGAAACAAAAATAAATATTAACTCGTCGCTTGCTCTTCCGCTACGATTCCGGTGCCGTCAATATCTGGTTCAATCTGGTTGATCATTTTCTGTGGTTCAACGTCCGCAAGCTGCTCATGGGATATGAAAGAGATCGTAATGAAAACACCCGAGACTGTAACATGCACTTACATCGAACAGTACTCAGGCGTTCACGTCGAAGTGCTTGCTGTGATTTATACCTCAAAATGTCCTCCGGCGGCGTCAATACATCTTTGCAATCTTTCTTCATATTCTTTGAAGACAGATGCCCTCATGCGCTCCGTGATGTCTGCACAAGCAGCCTCAATTTGCTGCTTCAGCTCTGAACAACTGTGAAGTCGGCCTCGGCGGTACACGCGGCTTTTTAGATAGCCCCATAAAAAAAAAAATCGCATGGAGTTAGATCAGGTGAACGGGGCGGCCATGGCATGTTGGACGAGCCTCGACCCATCCACATGTTTGGAAATGTTGCATCCAGCCAGTTGCGGACACTTCTGGCGTAATGAGCAGGAGCTCCGTCCTGCTGAAATATGCAGATCTCCTTCTGCATATGTGTTGCTTCCAACTCTGGCAGAATCTTCTGCTGCAGCATTTCCAAATATGATTCGGCAGTCACGTTGTCCTCAAAATAAAAAGGCCCAACGAGCCCCTCGCGCCACAATCCACACCAAACCATGATATGTGGGGTCTTGTCGTTTGTGGAATAAAAACGAGGATTGTCTTTTGCCCAAAACCGAGTGTTCTGTTTGTTGATTTTTCCATCCAGGTGAAAAATGGATTCATCAGTGAATAATAAAAAGTTCAGATGTCCCCGGTCTTGAGTTATCCTTCGTTGTTCCGAGTGGCAGAATTGAAGCCGACGGTCTCTGTCGTCTTCTGAGAGCGCTTGTAGAGTTTGCATCTTGTACGGATAGAAGCCCTTGCGTTTCATCGCGCGACTTACCGTTGACGGGCTCACT
The DNA here is from genome assembly GCF_055883805.1 of Amblyomma maculatum. Classification (NCBI taxonomy): domain Eukaryota; kingdom Metazoa; phylum Arthropoda; class Arachnida; order Ixodida; family Ixodidae; genus Amblyomma; species Amblyomma maculatum. The sequence continues at coordinate 235,873,953 of NC_139344.1, forward strand.
CCGAACAACAGCGCAGCTCGCGTACAGGACATCTGAGGGTCCGACGAAAATGCACCCTCAAGGGCATCAGCAATACTGCGATGTGTTCCCCCTTTATCACTTCTTTCTTTCTTTTTAAGACAGCCTCTTTCTTCGAACATTTTCTTCCATCTTAGCAGTGACCTTTCACAAGGAGGACGACGGCGAAATTTTACCTTGAATTTCGTGCGCACGCAGTGAACTGACCCGGATTCAACAAGCCATGACACAACTGCCGCCTTTTCTATCGCTGAAAATGAACGCATATCACTGCAGCACACAATGCATTATAGGGCGAACACACAAAAAATTTCGATCTTTACTCGGGATCAGAACAGAGCAAGAGTCGTCAGAACAGACCAACAGTCAAAAGCAGACGGCACCGGAATCGTAGCGGAAGAGCAAGCGACGAGTTAATATTTATTTTTGTTTCTAATGCTGCTGATGTAGCATTTCCACTACTGTTTTTAGTAAGAGAAGCGGTGACTTTTCCTTGTGGCATTACTTTAAACGAGCAGACGATCTGCACCTTCGAAGCAAGCGCGCCAACGGCACCAATGGCCTTGCCGGAGATGGCGGTTACCTCGCCGCTCGACAGATGGCGCACCATGTCACCGCAGCTTCACGACTCGCTTCTGCGAAATTTGTGCACGCCGCCGAGAGCAATATTCCGTCGATTCCGGAAAATCTAGGCAAGTACCGATGTTGAATCACTTATCAGATAACATAGACCATATTTTGCTACTTTGTGAACGTAATTTCAGCTCGAATGGGGTAGTAGATTTTGCATAGGAATTTTTTAAAACCCCGCTCCCAAATATTCAAGACCCGATACAAGGGGAGCTGTCAAACGGAAACCTGTCCCGTCACACCCATAAATGTGGAGCTTAAGTGTCCTTCAAATTTTTTCATTCAATATTCCCTAATCAAATTCTTTATTTTTCTTTCATTAGTACAAAATATCTTCCGTACCTGTTGCAAATTACTCAGTGCTCTTGGCATGCAGTGTCATGCGACAGACAGCCACCATGAAAGTTTAGCTCAGCCATCCTTTATCAGCAAGATACTTTTGTGGGTTTTCCTTTAATTCATGCCCAGCAGAGGCTGATGAAGCATAATTGAGCCGGTTCAGTTAACTTATTTCTCTTTAAACCTATACTATTAATTTGATGAAATAGCTCAAGAACTCATTTTTAAAGCTCAGTCCTGACTACAACTTCTGCAGTGTCAAAGTGTTAAATGTACTACATACAGTGATATTGCATAAAAGCAGTACGCACCAGGTAGTCCTCTTCACAGTAAACCTTTCCATGTACATTGTAGAATGCCTTTCCCCTTAATGCTCGCCCTGTGACATGAATTGGAATCATATTTAGAAGAATCAGTGACAAGTAAAATCATGTTGATGCTCACTTTGTAGAGTTTATTTTGCATGCTAAATACTGAAGTGATTCTGTGAGACCACTTTTGCTTGTGGCCTCTGGCAAAGCTAAAATCATTTTCTTGCTCTTTGAACAACATTTTAGTACAGACAGCACACTACGTAATTCTGTAACAAGATTTAAGCTTACATTCTGTATCAACAGACTGATACAAATTCTAATCAGTGCTGCCAACCAAAGAAATTTCCCTCTGATGCACAAATCATGAACATGTTAAGTGCAAGGAGAAATGTATTAAAATTCAAAAAGTTACATCAAGGTTTTAGTAGAACAGTTTTTCAATGAAAGACACTTAACTGTAGTATTCTATAAAATAATGAAAAAAAAAAAAAAAAGAAACAATGAGAGAGATGAAAAAAAAGAAAGATGAAAAGGTAAAAGTGAACCTTTTCTTTCTTCTTTTTTTGGACCTATTTAAAAATTGCCCACTGCTTACATGCCATGCCCCTAATCACAGCGGTAATAATAATACGAACAGAGCAGCAACAAATAATGTTCACTGTTTACATTTTTACCTCTTTGTTGGCTGCTCTGATTAGTCCTTGCATACTGCGATTTCAGTACTTTCCCTACTGTGCATGTAACATTTTTACTACTTTTTTTTCCTACTAGCTATTCTAGCTTCTCATGTGAAAGTTCAAGACTGATTGGGATCATACAAATATACAATCAAAAAACAGTTTTTGAATACCGCCTAGTTCTGTGCAGAATTTCCTCTCCACTGAAATACTAGTGTTTAACAACTGCAGCACTACACTTTTCGTTCATAGGTACTTAGCAAAATTTCTTACCACATGAACAGCAAATGAAGCAGTTAGTGTGGTATAAATTTCCCATTGCTTGGCAGGCTTGGCCGGCACCTGTCACCTTCTCGCCACATGTATGACAGATTCCTGCAGAAGGGAAAAAATAAAACAGTATTAATTAAACAAAACCAGCAAATTACATAATGCCGCAAAACTAGGGCCAAATAAGTGATCCAGAATTTGCCTCACCACCAGCTGATTGCAATGCAGTCTGCAAATCAACTGAGCAGACAGGGCAGCAGCATATGAACCACAATCTCCACCTCATCAAGAGAATAGAAATTTACATAGGAAGGCCAGGCTGAATTGAAGCCTGTTTATTCTTTAAACAAAAAAGCCTAAGAAGTACATATTTAAAACAGGACCACCCATCCCTAACTGTCCCTCCAAGACTGACCAACAGATCCACCTCTGAACAAAGCTTGGCAACGAATGTGTGCTTCCCACCAATACATCCGATAGCAAACGTATGCATAGCTGCGGACACAATAATATGGAAGTAAATTCCACTAGTGCGCTTGCGTATGAATGCAACAAACATTTATGATTTTGTGTTTGTGAAAGACAGCTATCGAAGACCGAAAATGTTTTGCGACTCAACAGAAGAGTCTGCCTGCAGTGTATATACAGAACAAGTCTGGCACAATTAGGGGGCCCGTAGCTTTGGGAAAAAACCAGACGCTTTCGTCATGTCCGAGTATGATGATTATGATAATAATGCTAGGCAGTTTTGGGCCTGATTTCTGCGTCATAATGAAGTTGCACAGAAAATGATCATCGATTTTCTACAGCACAACAGCTTTTCAGAAACACATTTTGCCACTGCAAATAACCCGAATGTGGTACCGTACCTAATAGTACATTTACAAGCTTTTAGCTTTTTTTTGTGACAATATTTCATTTACAATATGCTTCCTTACTCAATGCAAGGTGCCACTTCTGAATCTGGACAAGAAGCGCAGATTAGAAGCCTAGCCTTAGAACACAGGCCAACCCTCCCATGTAGCCTTAGAGCTGCATTGAAAACTCAAATACAAAAGGTTTACCCCCTCATGTAGCTAGTGCTAGGAAGCTATCAAAACTCACCAAGGCAATGTTCAGCAATGTATGCCAAGATATATGTAATGTTGGCAAGCTGTCATAACTGACATAGCATCAGTCACCAGTGTACGCATAAGATATCTAAATGAAACAAGCTACTGTAACTGACGGGACAATGCTAGCCAGTATGTGCTAATATACATTGAACATACCGTGAAGTGACTCTAAAAGAAAGCTTTCCCGGTAAAACTAAATGCAGAGCTTCAGTAGGACTAAAATGGCCATAGCAATGCAATACATGAAATTGACGATGAAGAAAAAAAAAAAAAAAAAAAAAAACAGCAACAAGTATCGAAGGCAAGAAATAATAACAAAGAAATCTGCGAGTCAAAAAAATATTTTATACAGGGGTGGAAGCAGGTTTGAGAATTTTGGAACAGCTCAGGGAGCAGGAATAATGCTATTTTGGAGAACCTCTGGAGCAACAAACGAAAGTTCTGAAGCATTCTAATTATGCTTTAAATTATGTTTCTAGGCTTAAATGCCTTTAATAATTGCAATGTCCTATTTCTGGCATACAAAAAAAAAAAATAACTTGATTCTTTTTCCTTCAGCATTCCGCGCTTTGTTGACTATGCATGCTTCTCTGACAAGACCAGACAAATGGGAAAAATGTATAGGTGTTTTTATTCAATTATTTTGATTACTTGATCGATTACAGACTCCAAATTTTTTTTACCTACCATCATCAAAGCATTAGCTTTTCATTCCGAGCATACTGACACCTTGAATCTATTTCCCGCAATTTTTTTTTTTCATTTCTTCAATTCATCAATTATTTATAATATCATTAACTCGTCATCGCCTATCACACACCAATAAATCGTCAACCACTAGAACCACAAATTACTATTATACGACTTTTTTTTTCTTTAGGCAACCCCCGATTATATCCGACAACTACAACTGCTACTACTACGACGCCGGCGGCTTCTCAGCCGAACGAAAATTGCGTGTAACGCGATTTTACCAATTTTACAGTGGTGTGAAGGGCGCTGCCATATAAATGATGAGGGGCGCTGCCCCTATAATTCTTTATCGCTTTTTTTTTTTTTTTTTTTTTTAAAGGCGCTGCATTGTTTCTTGGGTATGAAGTACGTGTCACGAAGCTAGGACATACTTCGTGCTCGACGCCCGTGGAAGCGCCAGTTTTGCGACAGGAGCAGTAGCCTTCTCGTTCACCTCAACCACGTAGCCTTTGCCGACAGGTACAGCCATGGTTTTCGTTTTAACTGAGCTATTTCTCTGAAAAACATCTTGACGTTAGCATACACCCCGTTTACAATAAGCAAGTCCGCGCGCGCCGTTAACACAAGTCTATCACCACAAAGAAAATGTTGACATCAATGTGCCCGAAGGCTCATAAAACTAATTACGCGGTGTGTAGAAACATCAGAAGCCGACGGTTGCAACCCATGCGGAGGGGGAGGGGGCGCAGAAAGCGCGAATGCTCTAGAGTCGCTGGAAAATTGCTCTGCTTGTGCGCGAACGGCGGTAGCGGAGCAGGAGGGGGACACCCCCGTCGAGGTGCGGCAGAAGGCGGAAGACCATAAAAAAGTACGCGCTCGTCTCGTCGTCTCGAAATCGGCAGTGGTTGTATATGACTATAAGAACAAAAATTATACACAGCCGTCCTCTGTGGCCCGTTAAAGGAGTATAGACACTTCATTTTGGCGTTCGTGATTTATCCATTGTAATGACGCGTGAGACATCAATCACAGTACACGGATCACCACGTCATATTCTCGTGAACTACGACCCCTGAATAATATATAATCGAATTTCTTTTCTCACCTGTTTCGGTTTCAACAGCCGATCAATAGCTGTGACGTCAAATTCAAGTCTAGGTCACGTGAAGATGGGAAAAACAGCGACGCAATCGTTACTCTGTCATTTCAATTTGAAACAACGCTAAAACCAGCCTGCCTCAAGAACAGGAATTGCAACAAGTGAAGAGTCAGTCATTATATCGCGCTTTATTATTATTATTTTTTTAATCACCCATGGGTCATCTTGAGTGTGGCGTCACACCCTAGACTTGAGTGTGGCGTCACAGCCATCTCTCGGCCGCTAAAACCGAAACAGAAACTTATGAGGAAATAAAATTCATTTATAAATTAGCGGTCGTAGGCGAAAACCACGCGGTCACCCATGCACAGAATGTCTTGCGCATAAGAACTAGAAGAAAAATGCCACCAAAATTTGTGTTTATACTTCGGGTATATTATGAGCACTCATGATTAAGCTTTTAAGAATAACTTAAAAGTTCCTAGTAGAAGAACGTTTTTATGAAAAGCTCAATTCCCCCCCCCCCCCCCTTTCCCTTAAAGCCATAGCAGTCAATCCCCACTCCTACACTGTTAAAGAGATCCCCAGAATTCAGAGGCTGTCATTTACTCTGCTCCCAGCCAGTTATGGCCGTAAACTTAAAACTATCGCGTGCTTCTGATCTGAATCAACTGGAACTGTGGGAAGGAAAGGAAGCCTTCATGGCCTTCGCGAGCTGCTGGAAGAACAAAAAAGGAAAAAATAAAAATAAAAACGCACTCTGACGCATGCGGTAATTCCTCCACAAAGATCACATGTACCAGCCCCCCAGCATTCGCTACACAAGCAAGAACAGCCGAGAAAAAGCGTGAAGAATAGCAACAAAAAAGTCCCGGGGCGTTCTCACTGGGCGCGGCGCGCCGTTATCGCCGGCGCAGAGCTTCCATGGGCTCACCAGGAGTCGCGGCATTAACAATAAAGGGGGAGAAAAGAAAAATCACAAACACGGGGCGCTCCAAAAAGGAAAAGAGGCGAAACGCCAAGAGGAAGACCGCCTGTGTACCGCCTGAGAACAGAGACGCACAAACCGTGTGTGACTCAAGCAAGACGCATGAGTCAGTGTCCCTGGCAGTAGCAGGCGAGCGTACAGGCCACCGCCGCCACAGAAGCAGCAGAAAGTGTGTGTGTGTGTGTAAGGGAGGGGGGGGGGGGTGCACAGGGCGCGACGGCCGCCCGACCCCCAAGGCGATCGGCTCGCCTACCTGTTTCTTCAGTGGCACCACACGCACGCTCTCGCACAACACCCACGGCCTACGCGCCGGCTCTTCCCCCGCCGGCTAACAGGCCAAACCACTCGCCTGTGACGTCCGCTGCCCTCTCCTCGGAAGCAGGAGAGGGGTAACCGGTGCAGTACTGCACCGCCAGCCAAGCACGAAGAGCTCCGGTCCCAGTCCCCGGGGTTCTCGAAGAGTCGGCACCATTAGCGTCACGAGTGGAAATGCGTGGCTGAACCCGTGCAAATGCAGGGAGAAGGAATCACTGCGCTTGTAAAGCGAGCATTGCAGCAACAACCCCCCTCCCTCTCCCAGTAGTAGTACGGAGAAAGCAACAACAAAATCTCGAAAATATCGCAACCAAAAGCAGCACTTGCATTTAAGAGCGCCAAACGAACCTGTGATTACGCTTAACAGTGCTGTCTAATCGCAGACTACGAAGACAGAGGCGAATGGTTTCAGGGTCCTGCCAGTGAGCGCGTTCTCGACCACCGAGCACTGCTCAATTGCCGCTTTCGCCTTACGCGGATTACGCGCAATATTGGCAAACCGCTCGCCTCCTATTTACTATTCGGCAGTCGTTGAGAAAAGAATGCCCTGCTTTCTTCTTTTTTTTTTTTTTTCCCCTCCTCTCCGCTCTTCGCAAGCACGGAGCAGCGCCGAGGGGTGCCAAGACTAGGAAAGCCGCTGCCGCCGTCGTGCTCGCTATTGTGGCTCAGCGACTCGCTACTGCGCCCACACACACGCGCAGCCGGCCTCGCCACAAGTTGGAAAACGCCCAAACGGCGATTTCCGGTGGTCGAACAGGATTACGACAACTGCTGCGTTCCCAGGGCGGACTGCCTCCTTGTCCAAAGAGGAGACCGCTCGGTTAGAGCTTAGGAGGACAGCGCACAGCTTGCGCACCGCCGCCAGATGCAACGCACAGTTTCTCCGAACTCGAACCACTAAGTGCCACCGTAAGTTACATACAGTTCGTTAAGCCTTCAGTCACACATCTGAGAAGCTGCAATAGTTTAGGCCCTCTACACCTTTCTTCCTTTCTAGTTTCTGCTGAAGAGCAACAAAAGGATAGCCTACGTAAAACCAGGCCCAACATGATGCCTCTCGGTGCGTTCACTACGCTAGCACCGTGATGACGTAGTACTCTCCAATGCCAATTAGCGGCACGTATTTTTCCTTCCACAGCATTCTCACGCGCGCGCTCCTGCTTAAACCAACGCAACGAAACACGCACACTACACGCAGCTCAATGTTTGGTTTAAAGCCAAGAACATCAGCGCCGCGTCACTATGCAACTGTCGCCTCGAACGCTAGGTCGTTAAAGCGTCAATTATCTAATTGCTGAACTAGGCTACGCTAACTTAACGCACTTGAGCAGCGTCGTTTTATAAGGCTATTCTGCTATTCGCGCATTAGTCTCTTAAGAACGGCGTGTTAGGGGTCGGCTGCCGTGGGAAAGCTTCCGTATCAACGGGCCAGCGCACGAGATGGTGACGTCAAGCCACAACTAATAAACATTTCCAGCGGGCACGCCGGGAGCCGCCGGCAAAGCTCTTGTGTCAAGCGGGCCGCCCCCGAACACGGATGGTCGCCACCAGTCCACGGAAAATGCCTCATTACAGAGCTTCAGCATATCGCTAATGGTACCACTACCGCCATCCGCACACGGCGCATGCGCGAATGGCTGCGAGCCAGGTGCGCATGTGCGATTGTGCTTGCCCAGCTGTGGTACGTGTGAACCAGCCACCGGGACGCCAAATGTTTCGGCAAAACAAAATTTCGTTTAAACAGACCGTTCTTAGTCGCACACTCCGAAATAACACGAAGCGGCCGTTTGAGAGCGCTAGTTCGGGCAAACTCACGGTGAGATGGAGGTATATTCCCATACGACGAAGCGTGCACGGCAGCTGACGCACCACTTGCAAAATTCGTTCAGTCGGCTTCGCCTCGTTGCTCTTTGCCCCATATATATATATGACGTCACTCATCAGTAAGACGAAGATAGAGTGTGCCTTGCAGGCCCAAGTGTTGTTGCCGCGGTCAGGTCTTAGCCATGTCCTACTCCAGCGAAAACGGGCTACGTTTGGCAGTTCGGCCATTGGACGGACGAGCGACACTGAGGGGAAGCCATATAATACTTTTTGAAAGGAGTCTATCGAATGTTAGTATCAGATGAAAAATCACGGAAGTGAAACAGACAAACAAAAAGTCTCGATCAGGTGCCAAAACAAAACAAACCTTAATGCAATTCCCCAACGGCTGGTTTATGCCAGCAAGTTTACGCCGTTTGGTCTCAAGCGCACGCAGCCAGAAAAAAAGAAGCGAAAGAGAGCAAACTATTCGGAAAAACTGGGAGAGCAGCCGTTATCTGGAAGCGCAGAAAATAACGGAACTAGCGACCAGCCCAGGCCCGTCGCTGACAGCCTGCACACACGTTTCACTGGACGTTGGTACGAAACATCAAGCCGAACACAGGAATGCGACCTCTTCCGCAAAATCGAGGAAATACCCAGTCACAACGGATGATTGAGTGCCATTCGAATCGAAGGACAGTAGCAAATGTCACTGATCACCTGCTACAAGCGACCAATTGATGATGTAGGAGCGAATGACATTCGTGATCGGATAAACTTGACGAACTCGATCCACTTGTCATACCAGGCCAGCAGTGAAAACAAGCGTCTAGCAATGATTATTTCTACGAAAATAAAGAAAATGTTTTATACAAGTCACGCTAGCTTCAGACAAACAAAAATAAAAAGAAAAGCTACCAATGCCGCAGGCTGTGAAAGAGAAGTGTTGATTGATCCATTTAACTACCAGCAAACTACCAGAGAACTACCAGCAAAGGAAATTCTACCAGGTGTGTCAGCGAACAATGTTAGAAAATTTCTAAACGTCAGGGGTTTAACATAGAAAAAGTATCTATAGTAGCAGGCTTTCAGCCTCGGCGGATACAATTTACAGCGGAACGCTCCTAATCACACACCTCATGAACTGAAACTAACGAATTAATTTTTGTTAACGCAGCTCGACTGTTAGTGTCAATGGAGTTTGAAGCCGTGGACAAGACGACGCCATGTCAGTTTTTGAAACGAAGACCCCCCGACCCTCCAAGCGCGATGAAATCAGGCGCTTTTTTTGGGGGGGCACTGCTATAGGAAACATCGTATTGGACACGCAGGAATCTGGACGCTGATGTGTCGTCTGCTGCCGACGTGCTGCACTGACTACGGCGCCAAATTCGAACTGTCTCTGCTCTAGTGCGACGTGTGTTCCGTCACTCTGAACAATAACGGCCTCGTAGCCAAACTTCCAGTGAGCTGCGAAGAGAAATACTGCACATGGATGTGACATAATAACGCTTGCAGTTCGAATTCGCTTGCAGTCATTGCATTGCGTTATCAGCGGATGTCGCGTCTGCACCGAGTCCCCTGCGCGTCTATTTCGGTTTCGTCGGGGAAAAGCGCCGGAATTCCTCCCGTGGCAGGGCTTTATATATATATATATATATATATATATATATATATATATATATATATATATATATATATATATATATATATATATATATATATATATATATATATTTTTTTTTTGCCGTTTCAAAACAGATATGGCATCGCCTTGTCCACGGCTTAAAACTCCTCAGTGGCACTAACCTCTGTGAGATAACTAAAAACCTAATTAACCGCAAGCTTAGTGCAGTTTTCCAGTAATTTGTGTTCGCCGGGGCTGAGAGCTTGTTCTCGCAAATATTTTTTTTCTATTTTAAATTCCTTAATTCTAGGAATATTTGAAAGTGTTCGCTCAAACAACCTAGTATAATATGCGCCTGAGCAGATTTTTCCAAATGTGGTCTAGCTGTACGGTTCAAGCGCTTATTTTAATCGTATTGCAAATGTCCTATTTATGCAGTATTACGTACAAAGTAATGCGCACCGCACATCGGCATGCATGACCAACAGTCGCATGCTGCTGTTTCGAAGCGCTAATCGTCGAATGCTACTCGACTTGCGTTCACGCTGAACTATGTATTCATAGTACAAGTAGTATAGTATAGCAGGATATAACTTAAAAAAAATAAATAAAAAAAATCAGCAGCTGCTAACCACGGACCATCGTACACAACGTGTGTGCTTTTTTATTACTCCGCTGAACAGTACACGAAATATTTTTTTTTAAATTTCACCATACCAAACAAGCCAGATACACTGAAATCAAATCCTTGAGCTTATAAATTCGGTGATGGAGGCGAAACGAAGTGGCGTCCGTGTGCTGTGCGATGTCAGCGCACGTTAAAGATCCCCGGGTGGGCGAAATTACTCCGAAGCCCTCCACTACGGCTCCCCTTTCTCTCTTTCCACTTTCACTCCCACCTTCATCCCTTCCCTTACGGCGCGGTTCAGGTGTCCACAGAGCAAGTGTGACAGATACTGCGCCTTTCCCTTCCTGTGAACCAAATATCAAATATCAAATTATAAATTCGGCGAAAGCATAAAACCTTGAACAACGGACTACTTTTTGTCGCGGAATTGCATGTGGCGGTTACTGTAGACTCGAGTTGTCTCCGACTGTAGAAGAAAGAATTATTTCAGTAAGAAAGAAAATTAGAGCATTGGAGATTGGGAGAGTAGAGAACAATGTGTTTCTTCTAGAGCAACCCGTTTAACTTCAACGATGTCGCTGCAGCCTTATTTTGTTAAATTGGTTCACAGGAAGGGAAAGGCGCAGTAACTGTCACACTTGCTCGGTGGACACCCGAACCGCGCCGTAAGGGAAGGGAGGAAGGTGGGAATGAAAGTGGAAAGAGAGAAAGAGGAGCCGTAGTGGAGGGCTACGGAGTAATTTCGACCACCTGGGGATCTTTAACGTGCGCTGACATCGCACAGCACACGACGCCACTTCGTTTCGCCTCCATCAGCCTTATTTTGTTCTTTCCCCTTTTTTGGGCCGAAGCGCGTAAGTCATCCTCGGTAATGTCAACGCTGAAGTACTCCACAACGCCTATCGCTCATTCACCCCTTTTGTCTGGTTCCTAACCCAGCTGAGCACCTTGCATATCTGGTTCGGTTTATCGGGTTTGACTTCCCAAAGCGACTGAAGCTATGAGACACGCCGTAGTGGGGGCCTCCGGAAATTTCGACCACCCGGGGTTCTCTAACGTGCACTGACATCGCACAGCACACGGGCGCCTTGCTTTTCGCCTCCATCGAAAAGCGACCGCCGGGGCAGGGATTCGATCCCGCATCCTTGGGCACACTAGTTGAGGGCACTAACCACTGCACTACCACGGCGGGGTCCTTGCGTACATATTTACTTGAGTGTTCTAAGAGCTAGGCAGTACAGACGCGCTTGCCCTTTTCCTGCAGCCACATTCTCAGGATGTAAATATTTCTTAAACAACCACTTGTCGTACGCTCACACAAAACTGCACAAATGAACTGACCTCACCATGTTTCATGAAATTTCATCCTGGCATGTCAATCTTCAACTTACAGCCGGATCACCTTGCTGCAACATGACGGTAACGATGGGTTTTCAGGCGTTGGAAGCAACATATGTTTGGCTGCACGTTTTGCCCATCAGACGAAAAACACGCGCTCTGGTGACGTAGGCCGACAGAGGCCTAATATATATCCATAATGTTTGAAAATATGGCGATAAGTGCGATAAGTTCTTAATGCCGAAGTATGTCTATCCAAAAATGAAACATAACAAGGGAATAGATTTCAGCGGAGTCCGCCGTTTCTAAAATTCGGAGAAACAGTGTGCAGCCACTCACTTAATTAAATTCCGTAAGATAACGCGTCAGCGCCTCTGGCCTTAGAAAGGTGCCTGGATGCCCTCTCTCAGCGGGGGCGAGAGAGGGCACCCAGACACCCTATCTGACCTCGCAACCGGGCTTAGTTTTCTTCTAACTCCACTTGTACGCACGACTGCTTCATGATTGACCTGCACCTGACCATCGGGACAAATTATGGCCAATCGCCAAACAGGCAGTGTTTCGGCCATATTTCGCCTTGGAATGCTCGAATCCTTGCGGCAGTCAATTACGCGGCTCAGAAGTGCAAGGTGCTCAAACCACGAACCAAGGCAGCACGCCGAGCAGCGAAGGAAGCGCTCTTTTGGAAGCACACACAACAGGAACTCCAAGCGTAGCCCGCGAATGTGGGAGCAACATTGCCATTTGCTGTGCCCGCATGCTTGCGCGGAACGCTTCCTGGCCAGCGGCTGCCCTGGCGACACTGACGAAGTGAAAAGATCGGCTGCTGTCGCTCCAAGCAGCCTGCTTCTCCGGCGAGAGCTGCGCGAGATGGACGTGAGAGGCAGGCGGCGCCGATTCTCGCTGAGCGCGCAGGCGAGCAGCCAAGGCACTCTGCGGAGACGTTTCCTTCATCGCAGAGGCCGTAGCCTGTTGCTAGGCGCAAGTAGAACGACAGTCAAGCGACACTTTCGGTTTGTGCCCGCCGCCCACGGTAGGAACAATAGCTAAGGCTACCGTGAAGCCACGTCCAGTGATCGAATGGTTAGCCTGAGCACAGTTTCCACGCACGCATTCACATACAAATATGCAATAAACCACGCCACGACATCGCACGTAGTCGTCTTGACCTCAGCAACTGGAGCTGAGCATGCCAGCGCTATTATTAACCGGAATGCCAATATTTTCCGACTGCCTCCGAGGCCACTCGCTGAAAATGAAACTTACCTACCCCACACACTGCCAGACGATGACATTATACGCGGTAGCTGTAGTAATTATTAGCAAAAAGCAAGGAGGAAGAAAAAAGTTAACACCTTTTCAATAAGGGGTCCCTGGGCGCCGCCGTAGTACTCGCTGGACTGCATTTTGCGCAGAAAAACCTGTTCAGCGAGCTCAAAATGCAGTCCAGCGAGCAATATGGCGGCGCCCAGCAACCACTTATTGAAAAGGCTTTTTTTTTTTTTTTTTTTTTTTTCGTGCTCTCCGCGCGCGACATCCGAGTTCTGTACCGACGTCGATCCCCCTTTCCCCCAGGCGCCATCGCCGTGAATGGATCTCCGCTAGCCGTCAATGAGAGAACAGCAACAGCCGCCTGTTGGCAAGTGAGTTTTTTTAGTCTTCCGCTTCGGTAACACCGGCACAGATGTTTAGGCGTCCGTTTCGAGAATCGCGCCAAGCCATCGCATCTCATACGTCCCTGTTGTGGCTGGTTCCTGGCCTCGACACAGCCTCGTTGGAAGCGGGACATAGCACCTAGTCAAAGCATCCGCGGTATTACAGTTGCGTTTTGTTTATCGATCCACACAATGCGCCTTGCCAGCGCTGTGAAAGGTACACGGTGAGCGAGACGAGCTCATCGAGTACCTGGCCACAGAATCACCCTCTTGCTTACAATTTGTGCTAACACACGGTTGGAGAAGCAAAGAAGCCGTGCACCTAAATCTAGCTCTCATTGATAAAAAGAAAAGTATTAGCCATTCCAGCCACCAGTCGAGAAGCGAAAAAAGCTGCAGCGCTGTCGGTTTCGTAATGCAGGAGCGCAGCAGGTGCCTCAAGCTTAACTTGTTCATGTTGCCGCTTCATCATCATGACGATTGCACAGGGAAGAGACTGGAGTCACTGGAGGTAGAGGGATGCCGGGGGGGAAATAACTGCGTAGAGGGAGACAATGAAGCCGCTTGACAGGCACAGCAGGAGCAGTTGCAGCAGGGCCGGAGGCTTAGGGATTAACTGTAATTACAGCAGCTCGAGCCGGGCCGGGCTCAAACTCTTTCAGTGTCGGGCCAGCCCTCATGTCGACAGTATTGGGCGAGCGAGTTAATCCGTTTGCATTAGAGAAATCTGTGAAGAAGCACGTGTTTTCTGTGCGAATCCAGAACGAAAGAGGAAATTTGGGTGCTTTAATTCCCCATACCAGTCTGGGTTGAATGAGGATTAGTTATCCGGCTTACTTCAAAGCTGCTCGCTGCTGCAGTACATTTTTTCGGGAGAGTTTTACTTTAGCGGTCCAAGCAGCTACCACCGCAGCTACCACCGCGAGAACCGCTACTACATTGGTGCAAGCTGAACTCATTCTTTTATGGGTAAATATTGAACAAGATTCTGACTATACTGCGATATATACCTGCAAAAATGCCAGCATATTTATGCATGGTCAAATGTGCACGTGAAAAGAAATAATTGCCCATCTGCTGCTCTAGTACCCCCCTCCCCCCTTTCCCCCAGAAAATAAGAAAGCATTTTCACAAATGTGGCAGATCAAGCAGTGAATGCGCGCAGAGTGCTGACGTCTATCCGGAAGCCAGAACTTCTTCCCCAACCCCACAGCCTTGCTAGCTATAGAATGAAAAGGCGACGACGGAGGAGACTACAATACAGCACAAGCGCTAACTGAAACTGATGGTCGATTCGACAAAAAAAAAAAAAAAAAAAAAAAAAAAAAAAAAAAAAACAGCAGTATCCAGACAGGGAGAGGCAAATATACAACGAAAGCGAAAACATTCTTCGTCGTCTCGTTTCGCGCTCGCTAACGATGAACACGCGCGAACTAGCCCAACTTATGACAAGAACGCTGTACAGACGCCTTCAGGAAGTGGAGCGAAGATGATGCCGACTGCGGCCTATATGCAACAATTTAAGCGCCTTCAGCAGAACTTGCCGGCAACTAAGAGGGACTTCTGCACGCAGCGCCACGTTCAAGACTGGATATTTGCCCTGTGCCAACTTACACCGATATACAAGGACAAGAAGAGCTAAACGCGCTTAACAGAGCCTCTACCTCTCTGAGCAGCTTCTACGCGCTCCTGTTGTAATTAACGACCATTCTTCGTCTCCAGGCTACGCGAATTCCCGTGCCGTGTCACAGCATATGGCAAAGATGAGATGAATCCACATGCCCTGTGAACGGCGAAGAACCGAACGGCGATGCAAACAGGGCTTCTAACCACGTACAGGCGCGGCCCATACGACAAAATATTTTATTCTCGGGGCTTGCTCCATATATTATTATGGCCGGGACCGACTGTACACGCAACGCGCGCCGGCCGGGATACTACAACTTCCAATGTGCATCGCGGAGGCGTAGCGCAATCTAGCTGCTTCTGTAATCGATCTTAATTTCTTAACTCCGTCCGTGCTGCGGAGCTACATGAGAAGGCAAAGAGCGCTTGCACCTGCAGATACAACAGCCAGCTCGTGAACTAGCCAAGCACCGACAATTCAAATCGGTGATTTCAGAGCACGCGTTAAACTGTTTTACCGAAAGCCTAAAACGGACAACGCAATGCAGCGCGCTCTTGGATATCCCGCTACTCAACCAAGTTTTCCATTCCAGTGAAGTCCGACTTTTCCATATTTTCCAACTTCAGAAAAGTTCATATTATCTATCATATCCACTAATCTCTACCCGAGAAGCCGGTCTTTGTGATAATGAAGTCTAGGTAACGCCTGCAAACTTGCAACTAAGCTGAATTCATTGTATAGAAATGAGCGTGGCTAGTTGCAGGAGACTGTAAACATTGTCTTTTCTTTTTTTTTTTTAAGACCCTACCCAGGAAGGACAGACTTCCCTACACGACGAGTCACAAGCAAGGGCCCGAAACACATGATAGCGTATATCATAGCTTCAAATGAAACAATGATCATCGTACCTACCCGAAAGCAGCATTAGACTTCTTATACTTTAAATTACTGCATTTTGTAAGTTACAGCAATAAAGGGATTATCAGCTTTATGTACGATAGTTAATTAAAAGCGTGAAAAATTTACTGAAAATTGAAAGCGCACCAATGCTGCCTCAGAACAACCGAGACAAGTGATATAATGCCTTGAGCAGGAAACTCCCAATCATTGTCCAGCCAACTTAGACGACAACGTTGGTTCCTTCCATAGCAGCATGAAAAAAGCCTGAAACCTGCTGGAGTGTCGCATCATTGCTATGGCAACGGTATTAAACAAAAATGCATCGTCCTCGAGTGCGATTCGAACCATCACTGGAGAAGAAGGAATGACTACGAATTCCGGGAATTCCGGCGCCGCAGCCCGTCCCGCTGCGTGCGCACCCAGGTATCGTTCACTTTTCAACGTCAGTTCCTTTCCAGTCACCAGGGAAGTAGTTGTGACCGAAACTAACAAAGGTTTTCAACAGCATGAATGGCATAACTAATTCAAATAAACATCACTCTATTCAGTTCACGTACAAAGGCGGCGCGGCGCGTTTACGTATCAGTGGGTGTCACGACGACAGCGACTACAGTTTGGTGCACTCACTACGAATAGACCAGGCATCATGGAAATTGCAGCACGTCTGCATATTTCATTCTAATCGCGTTAAGAAGTTCTTTGAAAGAAGCTCGGGAAGAAACTATCATTCGGAAAACCGCACAACCAAGCACTCCTGTATTAGTAATTACGCCGTAGCGGCTCAAAATTACAGTGACCATCGCCTAACGGTCGCTAGCGGTCTCGTAACGGTATTCGCCAGCATAGGATAAAATACCCTCCTAGCGCAGGCACAATTGAAAAACTCGTGTAATCCTGTGTAGCCAGACCTGTCGCATAACTTCGCAGCACAATATAAGCGCGACAAGACGCGCACTACGCTTACTTTCGCTTCCCACTTTCAAAAAGTTTCCTGACTGCTCGCAGTAGTATGCTGTCGGTATACACTGCTTTCGCTTCTCTCTCTCTACCAACTATTTAAAAGACTGGGAGCAGGTGATGTACCGTTAACAGAGCACATTTCCTTTCCACCCACCTTTGGCTCTGGCAAACAAGTATTTACTAAATCGAAAGCCTTATATCACCCGTTAGCAAAAGAGCCCGGCGACTGGCTGCGGTATCTAGAAAAAATGGTCCCGAAAAATCGGAGTGTGGTCATCGGGATAGCCACACGGTCGCAGCAGCGGTCCTATGCATAGTCACTGCAGTCTATGACCTGATTTCTACTAATCCACCAATTAATCGACCTTAACCCACTTCTTGGTTCATCACCATCTCAGGTTTTCGCATTCACAACCCGTAAGCAGTCGTAAGCGCCTTCCGTGCTTTTCTAGTTTTATGCAAAATTCAGCAGACACACATATAAGACGGCGTATACGTATATAAAGGCGAACGCTACCTCGCGCGATGCGCAACCGCGACAGCCATTCACCATGCTTCGTCTAGAGTTACTCTATAGCTTCCTTCTGTGGCGCGCGCCACCGGGTGACCGGTAATGCGTAGCGCGATGCTCTTTGCACTCTTTCTACTTCTCTGACGGCGCCCATCCGCCCATACTCCTCATTTGACAACATCCGCTGAGCTAGGTCACGTGGTGTCTAGAGATGATTAAAGCATACAATTGGAGGTACATACGATGTGCCGTCGGTTCGAATAAATATCGCACACTAGCATCCAACTTGACTAGCAGATCCATACTAAATAGGAGGCGAAATGGTATCCGGAACACTGAACGAAGAACTATTGGGCCATAATTTTGATACGAAAAGGGGAAAATCTTGCGCTACATGGAGATCCGCTACTGACGCCGTACGTCGACGCCATCTTTGCATAAGCCCCCGCGTTCGACAACTGCAAAAACGCCAGACGGATTTGGGCGTAATTGGGCTATACGCCTCACAAGATATCTGCAGCACTGCGAAAGGCAGAGCAGCCCTTGCAATTGTGCTCCTTAGTGCCCCGTCCCTGAGCACTGTAATAGAGGATTGTGCTCCTACTGTCACCCCCGCCAATTTGGGGGGCGAGAGGCGCGTGGGAGCACCAATGCCTATTGCAGTGCGCGTGATCCTGATTGGACCGGGGTGCCTCTGCCTTTCGTAGTGCTGCAAACATCTTGTGAGACGAAGTATAGTTAGGCTGCCGTTTCAACAGTAGTGGTACCCACAGCCCACAGCGCTGACGCAAAACTCAACATGCCTCAGGCCCCGCATTCCTCGCACCTACTACCCCCTCTTTTAAATTGATAAGGACACATTCCGCACATTGAACACTTAGCACCTTGCGAAAGTGATGGGCCGCGAATAAAGAAGTGGTCACGTTCGTTTCCTTGCAAACGCAAAACTAGCGCGTAAAAAGCCTTTGTGACAAATATTCGTCCGTAAGGGCAACAAGAAATATATTTTAGCGGTTTTCAACTGGAAACGTAGGGCCAAAAATTTAATCGTCCTGCCAACCAAGTCTCGGCAATTAACACAATCCTGACTCTGTGCTAGCTCCGGCCGCCCAATGCCCCACAAAGTTCCTATAGATAATCTCACCTGCCCACCTAATTTTCTGCCGCCTCCTGTTAAGCTTACATTCTCTTCGCGTCCCAACCACATGGCATCTCGTATGTAATTCAAACACCTTACGATGACTATAAACAAAAACAGTGATGCTATCACGACACAATTTCTTATTGGTCAGCAAGGATGTGACGATATACCGCCAGCGCCACCATTGAGTGCCTCTGAAGAAAGAAAAGTGATTTCTCCGAAAAGAAAAAGCTGGTCGTGGTCGAGCGGGGAATCGAATCGCTGCGAGCCAGGTGTGCTTCCTCTGCGCCTTTGAAGGACGCTCGTGCAGAGCGGCAGTTTAGAGGCTATATGCAATGGCCCCCAGAGTAGGCAACAGTACATTGCAACAGCACGCAGTTCATTAGCGTCAACGATTACTCCGTTTCTCGGAAATGAAATGAGCGTCGTCCAGTCACTCTCGTGGTCCCGATCTGCGATCGCTGCCTGCCATAAGTAAATGCATTCCCTTACCGTTTACTTCGCTATCTATAACGCAGACACGTTTCTTACCGACGCTGTTGTACATTAGTTTTCCGCATGTAAATTTTTATGCCCGCCGTTCTGCTTTGCCTGTCTAGGTAATTGACGGTGCTTTACAATCCGTCCTCTGAGTTACAGGCAAGGCAATGACATATCAGCGAATCGCAGGTACCTAAGGTATTCTCCATCAGCTCTTATCGCTAACTCTTGCCAATCCACATCTCTGAATAGTCCCTATAAGTAACCAGTGAATAGCAATGAAGAGATTTTGTCTCTCTAACACCCTTCATTTTTGTGATTTTGTTATTACTTTCCTTATGGAGGCTTATGGTTGCTGTCCAGCCACTAAGACATTTTCCAGTACATTCACATATCGCTCACCTATACACTCTGACTTCGCAAGGCCTCCATGATTGCTGATGTTTGGGCTGAGTCAAACGTTTTCGCGTAATCTATATGAAGGCCGTACATAGGATTGGTCACATTCAGCGCGTTTTTCAATCACTTGGTTGATAATGTGGATATCATCTTTACAAAAGCATGTCTGGTCCTTTAGCTTCTCCTAGCTGATTCAAGTCAAAGGTTGTCCCGATTCTATTTGCGACTGTCTCAGTAAATACATATAAGCCAGAACTTTACGCCTCAAAAATAATGAACGAATAAATACGAAACTATCGAAAAATAAAACAAGGAAACAAAGGTCCGTAGATAAACGTGGTACTGACATTTATAAACAAACGTAGGTAGTGATGATGACTGAGCCCCAAAGCGTGTTTGAAAAGGTGCCGGTAGCGCAGGTGCAGACGCCATTGAGAACGCGCTGATGTAGATGATGTGCATTTTATAAAGCATCCCGCAGTGTTTCGTAAGGCGGCAGTGCAGATGACGCGACAGCTTTTTTATTTATTTATTTATTTATTTATTTATTTATTTATTTATTTATTTATTTATTTATTTATTTATTAATTATCGGGGTTTAACGTCCCAGAGCGACTCAGGCTATAAGGAACACCGTAGTGGAGGGCTCCGGAAATTTCTACCACCTGGGGTTCTTTAACGTGCACTGACATCGCACAGCACACGGGCACCTTGATTTTCGCCTCCATCCAAAAGCGGCCGCCGCGGCCGGGATTCGATCCCGCATCCTTGGGCACATGTAGTCTAGCGTCCAAACCACTGCAACACCACGGCGGGGCACGGCAGCTTTGTCTCGCTCCAGCTTGGCGTTTTCGAACAAAAACCGGCCCTCCCAAACGCTTCAAACATGAATTCATTTAGAGTTTAATCAGGATCCCAGCGTTGCCATAAAGAAAGCGCTCGTCAAAACCGCGTATACTGTTATGGTTCATCCGTGTTATGGTTCATCAGTGATGGTGCATCAGTGATGGCGCATCAGTGATGGCGCCTGACGGCCCCAGTAACAACAGGCCAGATTCTAAACTTCGACGGAAGCGATGTGCAGAAATGACGCCCGCCTGCAGATACTATGGTGGAGACAAGTCCGGATATAGTGTGCATCACACACTATACTGCTATGGAACGCAAAAATCTGCCCACGAAACTTGCGACGAAATCTTTGCATCCGCTTGCTCGTTTAGCGATCCGATAGACACATAGGCCAGCCGCATTGATTCGTTTTGTTTGCTTACAGCCGACCCGATGATAAGGAGCTATCAGTTCCGGCGCGTCGGGATGCGGCATAGCTCGCCGACATAGCTGTCGCTTTTAGCGTGACGCCCGCGCCGAGGCATGCGGTGCCTGGCTGCCAAGTAAGCCATGCTGAACGGCGACCTTTGACGACAATTCACGTACAGGGTCGTCCAATCATAACACGGTCACTGCTTTCAAATCGTCATTGGATCCGACCCGGCCATGTAATAAAGCCAAGTGGCAGGCTATGCGAAGCGCCACCTCTGGGTCCCTCTGTGCATGTATCACTTTGCTTGCTTCGATATATACGTATCCGTGCGATGCAATGTTGCTTTGAAAGCAGTGACCATGTTATAGCTAGAAGTGGATGAACCTGTACACGGAATCCTTTACAAAGCAGCGGTTTGGCCTCGATGCTCGTCTTCGTTTACGGGGGTAGAGACATCGATTTTTCTTTCTTACTACATTTCTGCTTTAGAATTACGCGAAAAACATTAGTAAACGTGTGTAACCACGTGAAGTCCGCCTACGCTCAGTAAATTATAATTGCATTTCTTCTGCCACACAGTTCCAGTTACAGTTCCACGTTGCCGAACGAAGGTTTCGACGTCACAAGCTAATATAAGACCACATGAAAAGCTGCAATATAATCAGTTCTTTGCAGTTTTAATACACGCACACTCTTACGCTAAGCTGGTCCAGAAAACGGGACAGACGACAGCGTCTGGACAAGGAGCTATTCTATTGCAGGTCAGCAGAAATGCAACTATAAATTACTTACTAGACGTAGGCGAATTGCACGCGCTAATACCTGTTTACTAATGTCTTGCGCAGAATTCTGAAGCAGAAATGCAGCAGGAAAATTCCGATGTCCCTGCTCCTTCATGCGATTCTCGTCACATTTCATACCATTCCTTCACCTTTGACCGTATACTCTTCCAAAAAGACGCCTGGCCGGCCCTTAACGTCCGACGGTCCTTGACCTCGAAAACAGTCCTTCAAACAAACTATGTCTCTGTGAAGTGCATCGGATAATGAAGGTATAAACCTAATGTATACGCCTCAAAATGAGGGGCGGCACATTTTTATAGTCAGTCGACCACCGGAAAGTAATTTTGCAAATTGCAGCCACCTGCTCGTGGTCGTAACAAGGAACGAAGACGTACGCTCTTTCCATGTGTAACCCAGCAACACCATTTGATAAGCATGTATACTACGCCGCGCAATGCGTCCAAGCGCGAAGAACAATGGTCCCCCCCCCCCTCCACCCCTTCCTTCTAACAGCTAAATTAATTCGGTTCGACACACCGCAACGAACAAACGAATCATCGCCGACAACCAATGCTGATGCTTCTATGTGATGTGGACGCCCGCTCTCCTGCGCCCTAGAGATGCTATGATATCGGTCACGCGACCGATGACAATGACTGAGTGATGTCATCTTGCTACGTGACGACGTCATTTCAAACGGACGCTCGACAGAAGAGAGAAGAAAGAAAAGAAAGAGAAAAGGAGAAAGAACGAGAAAGAAAGAAAGAAAGAAAGAAAGAAAGAAAGAAAGAAAGAAAGAAAGAACATTGTCATGCGACGGCCATTCTCAAATCACTGGACCCTAGACCTAAACTTTTAATGACTTTGGGTCAACGGTGGCGGCGCCGAGAACGAAGCGCACTTGACGAAGTTTCCGGCGCACAAGGCACTAGCAGCAGCGCTTTGCGCGTACGTAGATTGCTGCACCTCTCTTACTCACGCGCATCCCCGAGCTGATCGCACTTTTTTCCATTACTCCCACATAGCTACTCATCTATGATGTCCGACAGCTTTTGCCTGTCCAGATAAAAAAAAAAAAAAATCGGCAAACGCATCGCACGACAGGAGGTTCGCGACCTTGTATGAACTCGCTCAAACTTTCAACTGTCGCCGTCACGTCAGTGGCTACCACGCTGAATGAATAAAGCAACAGCAGCAGATACACAGGTGCACTGTGTGACAGGGGCTGTCAGCTCATTCACTTCTCTGCTGGAGTAAGCGTAGCCTTAGCGCGTGCATGGGTCGGGAGCGTCCAGGTTCTAGCACTCACTTTTTCACCACGGCGCAAGGCTCGATGTTCCCGCCTGCGCGCATCAATGATTGAATCCACAGCTACAAATACGGTTTTGCTTCTCTGCTTTTGTTCAGCATTACGTCGCGTGCGCCGAGCGCACGCCTTCTGTCATTTCGGAATCTCGAAGCTTAAACGGTTAAGCATTGAAATAGGCTCAGTACGCGCCAGATACTTTAAAAAGTTAAAATCTAATTTGTGATGGAGGAAAGGGAAAGAGCGAGCTTGGATAAAAACTCAACGGCCGATCTTCTGCAGCAGCCAACTGTAGGACCGACGAAGCATCGAAAGGGCGATGAGCCAGATGTATACGCCTGGCGAGACGTCGCTCCCACGGGAATGCAAAACGCTAGCCAGCCGAGTAATGTACACCCTGGCAATGCGAGTGAAAAGAACGAAAGGGAGCGTGAGATAGAGAGCGAAAAAATAAAATAAACGCGCGATCTCGGCGCAGAGCAAGAGGCCCTCCCTCACAGGATTCCTGCAGGAGCACAGTCGATGTTCAGCGACGCGGAAGATGAAACCGAGCGCTGCGTTTCCCAACAACAACAAAAAACAACTTCGATAACGGAGTCCTTAAACAAAACTTTAACGTCGCCTGTGAATACAGCCCCCCCCCCATATAACTTTGTGGAGTATGACAAAGAAATTGAATTCATTCGCATGCATTCAGGGCGCGCTGCATGGCATTTATATAATTCGCAAGATTATATGTACAGTCATGCTGTGCACAAGTGGGGTGATGAAATCGGTTTTATTTTTGAACGAATGTTCCACCCATCACATGCTGTTCTCACTGTGGGTGCACTCCTATTGCGGCATGCACACATGACAGGAGCCTGAAAAGAGGTTGCGATTTCAGCCAACTATACAAAGAGCAGCTGGCAGCTGGCGACACAGATATAACCGTGACAATTTAGCGCTCACAATGCGAGCACCTGCAATATTCAGCGAAAACGGCTGACTCGAAGCGAGTGGCCTGTTTCCACAGCTGCCCGTATGGGACGCTCTATCAGCGCGCGAGGTCGCACACGCACTTTGGTAGAGAATTATGCCCGCTTGTACAACTCAGTTGATTTATTCGTCGCAAAGCAATATACGAAGAAAGCAGTGACGTACGAATGAGCGCTGAGACAAGTCAATGTTCTAATTCGTCGCGGCTTTGCTTCCTTTGCCTTTTATTTTGCGATACATTCCTATTACCACCTAGGTTTGCCAAGGTTGAAGTCACAGAGATATATGCGCCTTGCAGTAGTAACCTAAACTGCATGTGATCTATGTTGTCGAAGTCAAGCTATTCGTATAACCTTTAAACATATCAGGTGTTTATATTAAGGTTACTGCACTGCTATCAAAAACAAGCCCTCTTCTATCCTCCATCAATATGGATACAGTATATAACAGAAGGTGTACTACAGTTAAACCTCAATATAACGAAGTTGAGAGTAGCCAGGAATTATTTCGTTAAATCGGGAATTTCGTTACATTGAGAGAACCATTTCTCAATCATTTGATTTGATAAATTCAATTATGCGGTGTAGCGGGAACCAAAAAGCTACCGCGGCACCATTTTGGCAAAGCGTAACTGCTCCGAAAATGAAATTGCGGCCCGCGAAAACAACCTACGCCGCTAGCGCGTACGAGAAACAACAAAAATTATTACCTCCACAAGAACCCCAGGGTAATACAATTTATCTCCCAGCAAATATGTCGGTGATCTTTGCTTGCGTGCACTTTGTAAGCAACGACCGCACTGATTCTTCTCAAGTTTGAAGTATGTCCAGCACTTCTTTCATCCCCTCGTTCGTTCCAGTAAATTGCCGCAGCAGGCAAAGGGCACCCACTACATCATCAGCCATTAGTGAGTTCAATTTAAAATCAAATTTCGTTTTACATGGCGCAGTTTGGCAAAAACAGGAGGAAGGCGCTCCGCGAAGTTACCGTTGGATCGCAATCAATAAACTTTAGGGCTTTCTCTGCAAAACAGACCAAAAATTAACATTTTAACCTTCATTTTCAGAAAAGGTTCGTTAAATCAGGACAGATCACGAAATTGGTCTCGTTATTTCGAGTTGTCAAAAGTACTGCACGCTGTAGGCGTCTGAGGAGAAATCGGGATATCTTCGTTACATCGTAAGTTTCGTTAAATCGAGTTTTGACTGTACGCGAGTTCAAAGGTTCCGAGTAAAAGGTTTCCTCCTCACAGAAACTGAGCACAAACATGGCGCCAATTTTGTGCGTCCTCATTCTAGCTGACCCTACGATAGAAACGGCGAGCAGGCGCTTGGGCTCACGGGCTCTTTTTGGTATCGGCGGCAGGAGCTTGTCTACTTGTGTTTCGCAAGCTCTTTCTGTCGCCTACTTTAGTGACGCGATGCAATCGTAGATGCTCTATCAAAAGCTCCCGAACAGGGTTTCGTGGTCACGCATCAAACTACAGCTGAATAAAAAAAAAAAATTGAATGTCCACTAAAGCTCCGCCTTTAAGGGCACGAAGTGACTCCCTCCCACTGCTCGAACGGCGCGTGTAGTGGTTTGCCACTACATCTCCACGAGATGTGAAAGTGTGTTGGACGGTTACCGCATCAGGGGGCACGTATTAAGGTATTGCTTAGGGAAAAACAAACTGCATGTACACAGGCTGGGATATTTTTGCCTGAATCTGCAGCCAAGGTACGACTTCTTCCGTGCGGGGGTTTTCATAAGGTGGGTGCTCGGTGTGTGACTGTTTAGGCGGTTTGCGTAGTATATGCGATGGGGGAGGCTAGGAGGCGAGGAATGTGGTCCGCTCGGTTGGTTAGTGCCCGAGCCAAACTGCTCCCCGCCTCGTTTCCTTCTAGGCCAGAGGTCTCAAACGTGCAGCTCGCGGAGCTGCTTCCTGCAGCCACCCGGTCTATTAGGTTTCATCTTTTATTCCGAAAGTTCGTGCCAGCTTCATTACCAGATGTGTTTTCAGCAGAAATCGGCCAAAACATTACGTCCGCAGAGGACGTACAATCTTTTTTGGAAAGGAAATGATTCAGAGGCGCCTTGACCTGCGCTAACTTCAGACGAATGACAGCTGCCTCAAAAGCGCACAAGGAACGAGGTGCCGGAAAACTCTTTCACCCCTCCGCACCCCTAAACCGAACAAAGCCATGGCATAGAAAGAAAGACACGCCTCCTTCCCTTTCCTGCGCGACTGAAAGTTGTCTGGGACTGGACAATTTCCGCACAGAATGAAAATACCTGGCGTGTAAATTCTGCAGGGAAACTGAAAGGCAGTAACCTCTTACTGCTGTCTTTATTCCAGAGTGTGAGTTACTTCTTGAATTAAATTTAGGGAAAATGAGGGGTATTACGAAGAGAGCAAACAGCCACAGACACCAAGGAAGGTATAGATGATTTTTTTTTTTTTTTCAGCTGTTGATCAATGTGAAGTAATAGCGTAATCGAGGAGAGAATTGATCAGAAAGTAGAAGAAAAAACAACCGCATGTAACCGGTCGGATACCACCAGCGGTATGTGGGTGTTCTTTCTTTCATATAATAATAATAATAATAATAATAATAATAATAATAATAATAATAATAATAATAATAATAATAATAATAATAATAATAATAACTACAGTAATAATTTATTTTAATGTGCGCCGGAACGACGATATGGCCTTGGTATTGCAGCACATGTAAGAATGAAAAAATTCACAAGCAAGCTTTAAACACACAGACATAAGATAAAAAAGAGGGAACAAATAACACATGAAATGGAATATAGACAAAATGAGTAGCGTAGACAACGAAAACAATGAAGAAGATGTCTTGAAAGAACATGACACAAAATAGCATCCAAAAGAGAAGCGAACAAAATAAAGTCAAACATAATGAAATGCAGGTACTGAAAGCGATACAAAGGATCAGATACGAATGCAAAATGTCAATAAAAACAGCTTATAAACTATTTTGAGAACACAGACAAAATTAAACAGGAGGAAAAGCCGAAGTGAAGTAAATAGAGAAGGCTTGAAAGAGGAAGTAATATGTGATAAAAAGAACTGTTCAGAATAGGACGCTACAAGCTTCCAATAAAAACAAAGAGAGCGAGTTACCGAAGATATTAACCGTGAGGACAAAACGAAATAAACAGCCTCTGCATTCCGTCAAAAAAAAAAGAAAAAAGAAAAAGAAAAACAAAGTGTGTGTGTGTGGGGGGGGGGGGGGGGGGTAATGCAGAAGAGAAGAAACTTGAAATGGTCTGAATTCCTCACGCACTTCCGCAGAACTCGCAGTGGGATGCAGTCAAGGATCTCGGAGCACATAATGTGGCCATGAAGGAGTTCGCACAAGAAAATGATACCTGCCCTGACACGACGGCAGTTAAGAGAAGGCAGATGCGACAAGTTACTCTGTGTGAAGCGAGAGCTAGAAGTTGTGCAGGAGAAACGATGATGATATAATGGTGATGATAATAATAATATTAATAAATAACGGTAGCAAAAGGCACGGACGAGGCGCTTGTTAGCAGCCACGGCACAGGTACCAGCAACAATGCTGCTCTGTTCATTCGGTGAAATCGCATTCTGAAGACGAGATGGGTAACTACAGACAACGAATGATCTTAAAACGTTGAGGAAATACCTTGGATTGAACACACAACATGCCTTGAGTAGGCCCCGAGAGCTACATGGTTTCGTTCTTTTCCATCTTCTCGGGTGGGGGAAGAGGTGTCTGCCACCTTCATGCTCACCTCTTTAAAAAAGGGGACAGAAGATGCCCAGCTGCCATTTATTTCAACCCGCTCAAGACACGGACTTCATGACTGTCAACAACACTACGAAAACCTTGTCCACCCTCATTCCTGAAACTCCGCTCTTAAGTTCACATACATTTTCCCGATTTAACTAGTGTTACATCAAAATTGGGGCTCGAAATACCAGGACAACCGAGGTGAGAAAGGGTACAATTATGAAGGTCTGCACGTTTAGCTTCTGGATTGGTTCGGTTTGGTTTACAGAGTTTAATGTCTGAAAGCGACTCGGACTATGAGAGACGCCGTAGTGGAGGGCTCCGGAAATTTCGACCACCTGGTTGGAGAATTTTCACTATCAATTCAGGAACGAAAAAAAAAAAAAAAACTATTCGAAAAGATAAGCCTTTCACCCCATACGGGTGCGCACGAACAAGATTACTGAGATTACATTGAAGACGACTCAACGAATCGTTGTCAGGACTTAGAAGCCTTTTCTCTTCCCATCGACGAA
Source organism: Amblyomma maculatum (assembly GCF_055883805.1). NCBI lineage: Eukaryota > Metazoa > Arthropoda > Arachnida > Ixodida > Ixodidae > Amblyomma > Amblyomma maculatum. The sequence goes on from NC_139344.1 coordinate 235,902,098, forward strand.
AACAATCGCATTACAGATGACGCCCAATATGTCACCTTCTTAGCGGCGTGGACAAAAATCTCAACGCGACAGAAATACAACTAGGCATTGTCCAGACGAAAGGCGCCACTACAAGAGCGGATGGTCTGCGTGGCAATCGACGGTGCCCATGAATGGTCTAAGCCGAAACGATCCTGGAGGAAGATTGCGAACGAAGCTTGAAGGGTTCGGAGACGCAGTGAAAAATCTGTTGCGATGTGCACCTTACGCCAAGGAGCACTAGCAAGACACTGGTTATGAAATCTGTCGTGGACAGTGTGTTCGGAGCAGTGGACTTCATTCAAGAGCGCTTCGCCACCGTCAGTTCACCTCTCTATCATAGGAGGTAGAATGCAATCATGAGGAGGTTCTATATCACACGAGCATGCGCTGAATGAGCCGAAAAAAAGTGCTGAAGAATTTTTTTTTTTTTTAACCCCACGCAGGAAGTCGACCGCTTCTTCAAATAGAACAAGTTATTCGCTGAGCTGTGAAATGGGAAGTGGCTCCCTTCCCTCGCATTTCTCGTAGACGCGAGAGACCACCCTAAAATCCTTTAAAAGAAAAAAAAATAATCATAACGGATATGAGCGAAGACTTCCGTGCATTTCAGGCCAAATTACAACTCTGGAGTCCCTGCAGGACACGTTGCCCAAGAATTTTGCGATGTTTGAGCAGATTTGCTTCTCAGTCTAGAAAACAAATTTGAAATTCGACTTGAGAAATCCGCGGCCTCTCCGAGCATTTGAAAACTTCTCTTCACCATTCGCTGTGCGAGTCGACGATGTGGAGCCCGAGTTATAAATCGGGCTAATTGAACTTCAAACGAGCGGAACATCACGACAGAAGCTTCAAGACGCAGGTGTCCCGGAGTTCACACGTTTTCGATAAGGCAATTCTTCCAAATCAGCGGCATCAATCAAGCGACAAATATCACCGTCATGTTCGGAAGGAAGCACATACTTGTGGGGGCACCTCTTCTCTTTCGTGAAAGTGAACAAATCTATAACGCAGGATGTCGCACTCCTTTGTCCCTGCAAAGCATTGTCAAACCTCAAGCCTGTAGCATGCTAAGAAGTGAAGGTTAATTCCTTGCTAGTAAAAAATAACACCTCTTCTTAACAAGGCCAATTATCTTAGTACTTACTTTTATTTAACACACTGCAAGACAAGCTCTTTCCACACCGAGGAGAAAAAAGATAGTTCTTCGGCCCCTCCATCTCGTTTTGTTATTTTCCGGCTTGTGGGCCCGTAGGAGACAAACTTTCCTCAATGCGGCACGCATAGCAATATGAGAGTGAGACATGTACACTAGGCCACTGTGTCCAAGAGCAGGGGCGGGCTCGGTAGGTTTCACAGGCATCGTGGGCCCATGTTGCTTTGTTTGGTGTCAGCTGTTTGACAGCCGTAACGGAAGTTGGAGCGAGTTTGAAGACGGTACAGCATAACGTCCAAAAGCGGCTATGAGGCACGCTATAGTGGAGGGACCCAGTAATTTCGACCATTTGGGATTAACGTACGCTGACATGGCACGAAACACTGGCGTCTTGCTTTTTGCCTCAATCGAAAAGCGGCCACTGAGCAACCGCGGCGGAGATTAGAAGTTGCCCGTCTGCTCAAAAGCAAGGATTTGTTTTACAGAACACAGAGCCAATTTTAATGTTTACGCATTAATAGGCACAGGGTGCAAAAAGCACACGTAGAACATGTCTGCGGAAAGAGTGCATACAAAGCGTGTTGTCTGTTCGCACCCCCGAAATTGGCCCCCTGGACCCCCGAAACTTCAACAGAATTTGATGTCCAGCCTAATCCCAGTATGAAAAACTCAATGGTGACCCGAAAATTTGACCTCGTCAAAATATTGATCAAAATTGGTCTAACCTAATTCGAGTATGACCGATTGAGTGGTGACCTCCAAATTTGGACGGGCCCCGCCTCAGAAATCTGGCCCCCGAGACCCTTAAAGGTTGAACTCATCAGGATTGGACCAAAACTGGTGTCTAACCTAAGTGTGGCCTTCCAAATTTAGGTGGGCCATCCCGAAGAGACCCCCGAAACTGAATTTGACCAAAAGTGGTGTTCAACCTAATTTGACTATGGCCAACTCAGTGGTAACTTCCAAATTTAGGCGGGTCACCGAAAAAAATTTTCACGCTTACGCATTCTCCGCGCGTACGCACGTGCACCCTTGGAATCTTTATTTAACCGCGTATCTGTAAAACCAGATGAATAGGAATTACGGCAGCGTTAAGACCCTTTCATTTCTGAAACGAGGTTCCTGCACACCGTCGAAGTCATTTCGCCGCACTTGTCACACTTGAAAGATGATCGTACCACCGAGGTTAATAGCAGAGTATCGCCGCAAAATGCACCGTTTAGAGCAGCTCGCGGTGATAATGAAAACATGCCCACAAAAGAGAAACAGTCAATCATGGGTTACCAGCGTTTTGCACGCCTGAGCACGCAAGCCTGATGCAAGTGCTTTATAAAACGTGGCGGCTATAAACGTGGCAACTAGCATTTACCGCCCATCGAACACCTAGCAAATTACGCCCACATCAAACAGTCCATGCAAGCCCAGACAATAGCTCATTTCGTCACAGAACTAAGCACACAGTAGCATGTTCTAGAAAACCTCCTCACTGTTTCATGAAGGGACATAACTTCGAAAGTTAAAGTGCCAAATAACCGTTATCAGGGGGCTTACGCAAAACATCGCAACGGAAGGCAGCTTTTCTTTTCTTTTTTTTTCTAGTCCAGAAACCAAGGCGTCGGACCTTGCGCAAGATATGTTTGGCAGCAGAACCACAAAGACGGACATTGAAAGAACTCGCTAAACACGCTGACCGCGTTTGATGTCGTCGCGTTTACCTTACCGCGTAAACAGCGACGCCGTTAACGCCAGGCCCCCTACTGTGCTTCTTAGTGGCGGTGCTCAGAGCCGCCGTGTATCGACCCCAGGGGACTAGCCGCTAAAGTTAGCAGCAGCAGCTCGCTAACCTCGTGGCCCGCCGTGTCGTCCCTGCCAAAAAAGCCAGGCTGCCGCGCAACCAAACCGCTACACTGAGCCACCGTGTGACGCCAGTGTGGGGTGGCGTCCGGCCATCTCGCGAGAAATGGGTGCCCCTCCCGCGGAGGGGGAAAGGGGCAAAAGGGGGGCCGGGAAAGGATTCCCCGCCGGACGGCGGTCTGCCGGAGAAGACGAGCAGCTGCTCCCCCGGCGGCACGCAGGGGGCCACGCAGCGGGGGCCAGCTGCGGCGGCAGCAACCGAGAATGCGCCATCCAAGGCCGCATACCTGGCTCCTTCTTCTTCCGCGTCTGCTCGAACCCCGGACGCCCTCACCCACCGAGGAAGCGCGCCTCCGCGGCAGCTGGCGCCCGGACGAGAGGAGGGGTAGCTGCCGCTCTTTATCAGCTGAGGCGACAGTTTTAAATACGGCAATGTCAAGGACCCAGCCCTCCAGCGTTCTTTTTAAAGGGGACCCGAAGGACGTCCAGCGAGCAGCGCAGCGATCACTCTACAGGACTACCTTAATGGGGTTAAAGTGCTCCACCGCAGTTCGTTTTCTAGAGAAAGCGATACAAAACAAACGAGCTAAATTCCCACGTCTGATGAAAAAAAAATAAATAAAAAGCAGGCTACCGAAAAAGTCCTGCACAAGGCAAGTCGAAGAGCTTAGTGCGCTCCTCTGCCTCGCACCTTTAGCTGGGCGTAGCGCTTTTATGAGACTCATTCGAGAAGAATGAGATTGTGCTTGGAAGAAAATCCGTGTTCAGCCCGCACTTGTGCGGCGCGCAGAGGCAAACGGCGGCACCGTTTTCGAGTAAGCGAAACGCCCCTGCGCAATCCGATTTCTCAATTCGTATCGTTCAAGCCACACTGCAGCGGATAAAAGAGAAAACAGAGGAGGTAAAATAGAGAGAGAGCATGGAACTAGGGCGGGGAGCCCTTATTTCGTGTCGCGCGGGACACGTTCGCGACCAAAAAGTCACCTCTAGGCGGGAACTAACGGCAGGAGAAAGGGCACGGAAACCGGGGAGAGAAGGAGGCGGGCAAGAGAGGAACGGAGAATCCTTTTTCACGCCACCGGCAGTGGCGACCGTCCGAGCGCACGACAGCTGCCGCCTTTGGTCATGGCGCGAATGTCCGGCTTCCTGGCCGCACTCTCCCCGTCGGGAACAATGCAGCCTTTCCATCTTGCAGCCGCGGCGGCGGCAGAGGTCGACCCCACCGCCATGCAGCAGCTGCTGGTCAAGTGCAGCGCGAAAGAAGGCTCCGCGAGAAGAAAGAGAGGTGCGCCGAGACGACCAAGCAAGTTGGTGAACGCGCGTGACGTCGATTGCCGGCGCGAACCGCGTAGAAAGTCGCCAGGCAGTGAGCTAGACCAGTGGTCACTGCGCAGAGTGCAGGCCCGATCTTTAAATGTTATATCTATTATAAGCAGGCAACAGTCACACCGCGCAAAGCAAGTTATCGTGTCACGCGGGCATGCACTGGTCGTTGCTGGTTTTCACAGGTCAGGACAGAACGCATGGAGGCGATTAAAGCACAACTGCAAAAAAGAAGCAAATAAAGTACCAGATGTTACGATCCGCTATATGCTTCGGTCGCTTCCGTGCACCTTCAAACGGAACAGCGGTATACAGTAGCCAGCAAAACATTTGGATATGTAGTGTTTAGATAACAAATAACGGCCGAAATATAAACATGCACGTCTGAAGTAGACTAGAAGAAGAAAGGGGAAAACAATACGGTTTGTCAGCGTCTGAAGAATTCGCTGCGCAGAGCCAGGTCAAAAGCTTAAAAACACGGGCTCTGTCCCAGCGGGCTCTGTCCCAACAAAACCAGCAACCATTTTCCAGACAGCAAAACCGAAGTTAGCGGAACAGGATATTTCCAAACCTAGCTTTCTCAAGAAACGATCGGGTGTGTGCAGCTGCAGGTAGACAAGAACTGAGCGGCGCCACACTGCGTAGCCCAGGCAACAAATTTTAGGTCGTACCGGGTTTTGAGTCGGCTCTTTCTGGGAGACGTAAAATTTGCTCACGCAAAAATTCATTTCTCGGCAGTTGCGCTCTGTTCTCAGCGTCTGATAACCGACCCTCTTTTTATGCTCCTCGAGCTTACGAACAAGAACAGCTTTCAAGCCCGGATGAGGGACAACCGTCTCCGTGCAAGGCCAATATTACTGGGCCTTGGCAACAAACAATAGATGCAGGACGCCCCGGGGACCAGCGCCGAGAAACAGAGCGCGATTAGGGTGATCGCGGGGTGCATCAAACGAGGTCGCGCGGACAACGGCGAAAGGTCGTCAGCACTGGGCGCGTTCCTGTAGCGCAGGCCAAGAGGCGCCATTGGAGCGGGCAGCGGTCTTCCGAAATGGAACGAAGTAGCTGGCAACGTGACGAACAGATGGGCATAGACTGACGCCAAAATCAAAGCAGTGTGCACCGACTGTTGTGCCAAGTGCGTAGTAAGGCGCTGCGGTGCCAGGAGGATAAACTCCGACCATTTCCGCGAGGCGCTCATCCTTCGCGTCTTTTGTTGCCGCACGCGCGCTACATGGCGGTCGGCGAGCTTCCTGCCAAGACCACACGACCAGTTCCAGCAGGGAGAAACGTTCCGCGCGGCTGCTGGACAACCAATTCAAAGTTTGGTCTCGCAACGAGCCATGCTAGCAGGCGCGCGCAATGCAACAGCGGGTTGAGGACAAAGCGGGTTAGTGCACACAATGTGGCCGACCGCACACACCCAACCAAGGTACAGCGAACATCTTGATGGCACTCATGTAAAATTAGACCCTGTGGGGGCGGGAGCAGCGCGGGAGTTCGTCGTCACACACTGCTCACTCCGCGGCGACAGGGAGAGAGCGAGGGAGAAATGGAATGCTCGGCGCACATGTTCCGCGGGGGCCGCATAACGCCCCCCGGGAATGCATGCAACGCGAGCAGCGCGCAGACGATCTACTCGCTCGCACGCAGTGTCACTGCACCCTGCAGTACGCGCCGCGCGCGCGAAGGAATGCCGCACCGGAACAAAGTCCCCGCAGAACGCCGAAACACACGAGCGAACCAAAACTGCAGCGGCGCCAAACGTGAGCGGAACGCATGACATTTTAAACTTTGTTCGCCGCAGACGCGCAGCAGGACGGGGCTAAACAAAAGCACTCGCCAAGAGATGCACACCGCAGTTATCCTAGCGTAGACGACACGACGATACGGCAACGATACGAGCCACTTGCGATGCCTGAGTGCGGCGTGCACAAGTGGGCATGCGAATCCCGGAGCCCTCGCGGCATTCCAGCGCCTTTAATGAGCACAAACTGGCTGTTTCAGCCTAATCTCGCTTCTCGTCACACTCCGTCAGGGGGTTGCTGCTCTTTAGCGTTGGCGTGTTTCTCTCGTGCTTTTTCACTGGCCGCACGGAGGAGCGAGGGACGGCTGAATGCCATCAAGAGAGGGGGAATGCTCTTTGTCCGCTGCTTAGCCGGCGGCGGCTAGCGGCGGCACCACCGCAGCGCCACCTCCTCGCCCGCGATTCGAGCTCGTCCCCCTCCGCGGCGGCTGCCCACCGGGGGCCAAGATCACGAGCGCACGTTTGAATCGTACACTGCCGGCGGATAGGTGGGCAGGAGGAGACGGCGCAGAGGCGGCGGCCGCGCATGCGTGCCGGACAGTGGCGCCCTTCCTCTCCGCAGAGGTGGCTGACCCCGGGCGGTCCGGGGAGACGACGCCGGTCGCGCCTTGCCCGCTGATGGACACACTACGCCCAGATGCGCTCCGGCACCCGTCAAGCGACGGGATGCCGCTACCCACCGGCCAGGACCCTCTGCCAGCACCACTGCGTTCACGGGGAACGGTCGTGCACCGAAGAACCAACATGCAGCAGCTCTGTTCGCCATGTTTTCTCCCGCAAACTGGTCATCGTTAAACGACGGAGCCCTGCCGCAGGGCATCCGTTTCAGCGGCGTGTAAACAAGTCCAGTGCAGGACGAATCCTCATCGGACCGCGCGCCTTTAAAAACGGCGACAGGCCACAACATAAGCGGCGCCGAGTTCCAACCAGCTAATTATAGCGCGACTGCATCGGAACGAGCGCAAACGTAACCTCCAATTTATTACGAGATATTAGTGTCGGGCCATTAACCTTCCACTCAGCGTCAAATGCCGCAAACAAGCACGCATAAAGAAACCTGTTCGCGTGCACCGCTCCCTCTCTCTGCACGTATTCTCAGTGGGGCCCCTGCTGTAATTCGGTCACCGTCCGCGCCACGCATCGTTCCATAGCAAAACCACTCTTTCGGACCGCGAGATGCGTAAGCTTTGCAATGTCGCATTTGACTCCTCCGTACTCTGTAACTCCCTACGGACGCTAGGAGGTCTAGATCATTGGGACGCGATCCGCTTTTCTGACGCGACAGTTAAAAATGCAAAGCATATGCTCCGCACATTGCTTGCATGTAAATGAAAACGCATTCGAAGTACGCTATCACCGTTAAGAACGTGCGTCTTCGTAAAAAGGAGGTCACTTAAGATTGATTACGTACTGTTGAGGTGGAAGCATGAATGGCTCAACGAGCTTTTTATGGTTTCTTTGTTTCGATTTTTACTTGTTATCACCCCCTCCCCCGCTCGTAACTGTCACAACTATTTTACTGCGCCGCGCATTCGCTAGGTCTGCCTTTATTCAGCCTGGGGAAACGAGCCTTCGTGGCCAGCGGCGTGCCCGCCTCGCAATCCGAAGGCCCTGGTTCGATTTCCACGCCCCCCAAATGAACCGAATTGCCATTTCAGCTCTTTTTGTTACAGGAAACTTCCTGGGAAATTTTGCTTCAATAGGAATATTTTAGACGTGTGTTGAGCTGTGACGTCATGTGGGGACGCCACAGCCCTCGACAAATGTGAGGCTTTGCTGCCATGCTCTCTTTGTACACTCCGCCGGATTTCGTTGCTGGCGAGCCACGTAAAGCTTTCATTTCAGAAAGGCTCCCGATCACCCAGCACACCGGCTGCGGGCAATTCTGTCCATACAGTCATGGGTCGTTGCTATGCAGGCATACACGGTATGTTAGTAGGGCCTGCTTGGTGCGTGATGTACTCTTACCAAGGGTATTTTGCGTAACCAGCTCAAAGGCACTGCGTACGCAGCCAAACGCAACTAATTTTAACCCGTGCCGCTACCCTAGCAAATGATCAATTTAGTTAACGAAGACGTGCAACCTTCGAGAGCCCGACCGTCGTTCCCAAAGGTAAGCGTACATACATTCACCTCCACTCACGCCAGCTCAACACAGGCAAAAATAAAAAACCGCTGAGGAGCTCTACACTCTTATCACATTTACAACGAGCTCTTTCAAATCCCACCGAACAGAATGCCATTCGAATCGACTGGAAGCTTTCTGACGTCAAACGATGTTTTTCAACGGTATTCAGTTAAAAATGCCATTCGAGACGACGCATCACCACGAAGATACTCGAGAATCGCGAATGCCTTTAAAACGCGGCCACATGGGTAGCGTCTTTATGCCAACATTTAGAAAATGGAAAATTTCTGAATATACGCATGGTTTAGCAACCACACAACTCACAAAACAATTAATGAACTACAATATAATTACATTTAACTATTGCCGCCGATGCGGCTATATAACAAGACAGCTACAGTGATGACGCAATTGAAGATATCAAGCTGACATATTAAGCGTCGTTGACTTCGAATTTCGCCGCTTGTATTTCGGAATCCGTCTGGATGATAGTTTCTCTAGCAAACTATATGTACTAGTCTTAACACAGCGCTAACAAGACACGGAGGTTGGAATACGTACACACGGGTGATGAGTGCACAGTAATGGATAAAGGTTCCTTGAATGCAAGTTGGAGGGAGGAGATTTGTTTCTATGTGACTGAGTAAAAGAAGGAAAAAAAGACACGCTGTGCTCTGTAAGAGCAAGGTTTGAATGCGCTAGCAAGCAGTTCACGACACGAAAGACCGCTTCGTTATTTTTCAAAACGATTTCGCTGGCCTCTGGTCCGCAAACACCCCCTTTTATTAATTCTTTACTGTTTAACAACCACTGCCGGCACCACCTTCCATTTCGTCAGGTATATTTCGCTGCCATGACAACAATTCCTCTATCACCTCCTTATCACTATCTTATTATTCCCTTATCACTATCTATCACCTTCATATCGCTCGATATCGCCTTTCGATCACTCACTAAACACACACGACTGGTACCAATCTACCTCTATCCTTCAAGTAACTATGAGGTTCCGTGCTCGCTTCCTAGGTTGGAATTCGCTCCAACAAAGGTGCTTTTTATATTTTTTTTCTCACCTTTTTTTAACGCTTGTCGACCACTGGCACATAGCTAGCTCGCACACCACATTCAAAAAGCGTAAGTGTGCACCATCCTATAGCCAGCTCACTGAGCAGCGAGGCAGCATAGAAGAGCGCGTGCGTGCGTGCGTGCGTGCGCGCGTGCGTGTGCGTGTGTGTGTGTGTGTGTGTGTGTGTGTGTGTGTGTGTGTGTGTGTGTGTGTGTGTGTGTGTGTGTGTGTGTGTGTGTGTGTGTGTGTGTGTGTGTGTGTGTGTGTGTGTGTGTGTGTATTCCACCCCATGAAACCACACCCCGGAAACTATTTTTCATGACGTACTGCAAGTAGTCTTATCCTTGTCCGTGTCTTGTCGCTGCGTTCCGGATTATCCCGTCACCAACTCGTCGTTTATAGCGCATCTTGGTTCCTTTAAAACTCGTCCAAGCGTCTACAATGGCCTACTAAAAGCATTTACCGGCAATTTCGCCGTCATTAGAACGGCAATAACTCCCCCCCCCCCCCCCCCCCTTCATTACAAAAACAGGCACATATCTCGCGACGGGACTTACAAAAAACATGGTCCGTGGCGAAAGAAGCGCGAAATTATGTTCACATCCCTTTGCGGAGTCCAATTTAACTTCCCGAAGGGTGCAATCGGTCATCCAAAGGAAACTTTAAAGGAAACCCGAGGGCAGCGACGCCACTGGAGTACGGCGAGTGAACGAAAACACTTTGATCCTGCCTGTACAGGAGAGTACCCGCGCTGTGCGGAGAAGTCTTCGGACATCTTCCACATGGTGTGGGCCCGCCAGTCAACTCCGAACCTCAGCCCCAAACCCAACCCCACCCGGGAGAACTGGGAGGCAGCCCTGCTCGGCTGCTCCGATCTGGCAAGCCAGAAGGCCCTGGTCCACCGAGCCCGAGCCGCAGCGGTCGCCAATGGGCTTCTGTAATGAGGAGCCCACCTAGTGTTTGCGTGAGGTTGCTCCGGCTACCTCAAGCTTCCTCCGAATAAAGTTTTTACACACACACACAAGCTTTCGACTCCCCCAGGAAAGGTCGCGAAACACAGCGGAACTCTGTCCAGTCTGAACGGCACTCAAAGCCACGAACGCAATTGTGCTCAAATACACCGCCAACAGATCTGCATTCAGCAATAAACTAGCTTTCGTGGATAGCAAATATAGTAATGTCACCAGAGGACTGAACCTCGCAAAACGCGGCAATTCGCCACAAAGGCAAGCTATCATCAGAGACCAGCGCATATGCCGAGGGCAGTAAATCATCCTGAAAATAATAATAGCGAAAAATGAAAACAAAGCAATCGCGAATGCAATCCTTACTCGGAAACTTTAACACAAGTACGAAACAGAACGGATACAAAGCAGCAATGATACACTGAAAGCACACGCCGCGGGATTGCTCCCCCCCCCCCCCTTTTTTTTTTTTTGTTCTCTACGCGAGCGAAAAAAAGTGACGCGTCGACGGCTGTCGTCGTTAACGCGAAGGCAACAGGCGACGCGCCCAGCGGCTTCGGTGCCTGCGCACTCCGGCTTAGTAAACACGCCCGTAACCTGTCTCCCTTAAAATTTTGCGAATCTTCCTATTAGCCGGGGCAAGATAGATATTTTCTCTACGGCAGCGGTGCAGTGGCTGCGGGGATGCGCAAGCTGGCGGAGGCGAATGAAGATCATGGACTCGATTCGGAGATGCGTTTTTATTCGGTGCCAGCGCATCCAGCGCGAGTCAGTAAACACTCCCGCAAACTGTCCCCTTGGTCTATAGTTGTAAATATGCAGGGGATTTGCGCCGTGAGTAGCTCTGCACTTACAACTGGAGCACATAGCGTCAGTTGGGAATCCAGCTCGAGGATACCCGCGGCTTGACATGCATCAAATCCTGCAGTGCGGCCGCCCGCTCGTAGCCCGCTCCAAATGCTGATAGCTCTGTTGTCTACCTGCAGACTGTCCTCCTTTATTCTATTTTTGCGCGTCTGCATCAACGCTAATGCGGAATCTCTACAGCAGCTGTGCACAAGCAGCGGCGATGACGATGTGCTTGTCGATGCGCGGACAGCTATGCAAAAAACCGGAAACGGCCAGCGGGAGTCTGATTGGGGAATCGTAAGAGGATTTGCGGGCGAAATTTTGCGTGGCTGCAGATGCGAACGACGAGGCAAGCGACACGGGTGAAGCATTTCACGCAACTGCGCCGTCGGCCTCACGTAAGTTTTTCAGCACTGTCGTGATCAAAATTTTTACGGAACAGGTGTTCTCGAAAAAAAAAAACAACAACAAAAAAAACGATGCCGCTCAGCCTTGCGACCCCGCCGCATGGTATTACCCCCAGTGGGCAAAGAATAAGCGTGCCCTCGCACCTTGACAAAACTCGGGCGACTAGATTACATGGCTCTAGTTTTTTTTTTCTTTTTTTTTTTTTTTTTTTTTTTTACCGCGCACTCGCGCCCCGTAAACGTTTGATCGCGACTAGACGGAGCTCAGCCTATACCCGCGTCTCAACACGGCTGGAAATTTTGAACAGTAATATACGTGCGCAAAAAGACGAGACAAAGAGGAGAAGTGGACAACGACGGCGCGCGTATATTCCGTCGTTGTCCACTTCTTCTCTTTGTCTCGTCTTTTTGCGCACGTATATTACTGTCCATCATGGTTCACCAACTCGCCCAATCAGCCGTTCTGGAAATTTTGAACCCTAGGTGGTCGAAAATTCCAGAGCCTTCCCCAACGGCGTCCCTACAGTCTATGTCCCTATGGGACATTAAGCCCTATAAACCTCAACATTAACCAAATCCGTTGGGACGTAATTAAAACATTACAGCCCGGCAACGGCTCGCCTCACCTTCGTGGCAAAGTTAACCCGAGACGACAGCGGAACACAGCACGGTGGAGCATGACTGCGCCCGCACTTTGGGAAACACGTTTTGCTACGCATCCAACAGCCTTGTCTGGCCAAAGCATGGTCACATTGAAAAGACGCACGTTCGCGGTCATCTCGAACGCTGCGAGCGGCGCAGAGAGGTGCGCCGTATACACACGTGCCAGGGGCGTTCACTTGGCGGTAGCTGCGCTTCCTGCAGCTCAGCGCCATGCGTTGAGTCATACATACCCAACGTCACAAATTTAGATGCAGACGCTTCGAAAGGGAAATCCGCCCCGCGATTACAAATTCATCGACAAAGACGGGCGCCTTCTTGCTCCCGAACGCCCGGCGCATCCCGGGAGGTCCCGGAGGTGCAACTACTGAACCATTAAAAAGCGCGAATATTGAACGAACGCCAGCCGCACTGGCAAATATCCAAGTACTTCGGCCAGATATAATAGCGCCACAACGCTCGCGTAACTACAAAACAGCGTGTTTTATTTATTTATTTATTTGTTTGTTTGAGCATACTGTTGCAGGAGTGGGTTTGGAGGGCATAGTGTCGAGAACAAAGAACAGAAAGCTGAAATTAAACGTTGGTTTGGTTGGTTTGTGAGGTTTAACGTCCCAAAGCGACTTAGGCTATGAGAGACTCCGTAGTAGAGGACTCCGGAGATTTCGACCACCTGGGGTTCTTTAACGTGCACTGACATCGTACAGCACACGGGCGCCTTGCTTTTCGCCTCCATCGAAAAGCTGCCGCCGAGGCCGGGATTCGATCCCGCGTCCTTGGGGAACAGTAGTTGAGCGCCGTAACCACTGCGCCACCCCGGCGGGGCTGAAATTAAACGTCCCAAAGCGACTCAGGCTATGAGAAACGCCGTAGTGGAAGACTCCGGAAATTTCGACCACCTGGGATTATTTAACGTGCACTGACATCGCATAGCACACGGGCGCCTTGACTTTCGCCGCCAGCGAAAAGCGGCCGCCGAGGCCGAGATTCGATCCCGCATCCTTGGGAAGAGTAGTCGATGGATGGATGGATGGATGGAATATAGGAGCGTCCTCTTTGAAACGGGATGGTAGCAGTAGCTATCATGCTCATTTTTCTTCCTATAACGAATTGTTTTAGAACTATACCATCATTCTATTTATTAAATTATTGTTTCTACATTACTAACAATATGTCACGTTTCTGCTTTTAAGCCACCAATCTTCCAGTCGTTTTTTTGCTAGCTTCCACCGCAGGTTCATTCACTCGGCCACTGGTATCTCTAAACCCCAGTCGACAACCGTAACCACAGCGCCACGCCGGCGGGGAGAGGCAGCATGGCCAATACAAACCATATACAATACGATAAAAAAAAATGCAATACAAAAAAGCTCTATCTATTCAATAGTCGTTAAAAATATGTTCAATGGAAGAAAGCGAGTAGACCAGGCAACGAATTCCAGGATTCGATTACTCGAGGAAAGAAGCTAGCGACTAAATCAACAGGCAGCCCGAATGTACGACCGATCCCGCGTACTTGTGGTGATCGCAATGTCCTCCCAGCGGTGAGGCTACTTCGGTATACGCACAGTGTTTCCCGAACGTTTCCCGGCCGCACGTTGCGTGATCCGAATCGCTAGAACCGCGCACTTGTGTTGCTGGCACGCTGAAAAGCCTAGAAACGGCCCTTCCAGATTTCCCTGTTCGAAGCGTCCAGAGCTACGGGGGCCTGTCTCAGCAACAGGCCCGACCACGCGAGATGTGGCTAGGGAATTTTCCAAAACAACTGCGCTCAAAGACCCGGCGCGCACTGTTCCCTCCGAACGGACACGACCCACCGAAAGTGAGCAGTTAAATAACTAAACACGCAGGGAGAAGAGTGCGGAGGACGCCTGAAAAACAAGCAGCACGAGAATGGGCAAAGCACGCCTGGTGCCAGCAAGAAGCAGGGACACGCATCCAACAAGGGAGAGAGGAGGCGCGGGGGTCAGGCCCTCGCCCCACTGCCTTGTTGCAAGGAATAACTAACCTGACTGGGTGGACGAGAACAAAGGATAGTGATCGCAAGCGGTCATTCCACTCGTTCCGACGTCGCGGTCAAAGATCCTAGTACGAGCCTGCGCTATTTGTAAGAGGTCCTCGTATGTCCGGCAGTACGCCTTCGTATCCCACCACAGGGCCGCCGTGGTGTATTTGACGACCGAATCTAATCGGGGCAATAGAAGAAGAAGAAAAAAAAAAAATCCGAAGCAAAACTTTAAAACCCTTCTTTGTAATGTTCACACCACGTTAGTTTTTGTATTAAAATAAAGAAGGACAGGAGTCCAAGGTCTGAATGGTCTCTGCGGAAGCCCGTAAATCGCGTTGGCAACGACTGCGCAGAAGCGCGGTTTCCTGCCCAGCCTCAGGTGTGTTCTACCAGTGGCCTTCCCGATGGAATACACCTGCGGACGAACAGCTTCTCCAAGCCATGAACCCAAAAGCCCCCTCGCGACCTCATGGCGGAAATAAACGGTAGGCTCGAGCCCAGACAAACACGCAACAATGACGGGGCCACACCACATTCATCACTCGTAAGGCTACGCCGCCGATTACAAGGTCGAAACGAAATGGAACGCTAAACGCACAGTTAACACTCTGCAACGTTTAAAAAAGACACACGAGATCAAAAGCGTTCCGTCAAGTGCGGTATGGCTCAGCGACGTTTGCAAATGAGCGGGGAGAGAGACTGCCGTCTGCACGGCGGCGCCGCGACAGCGCGTGGCTGAACGCCAAGAAGCCAGCGCTCGGGATGCCACACTGCAGTCAAGAGCGCAGAGCGAAGGTCGTCGCTCACCGCCGGCCCGAAAGCGCCGAGACCCCAGTGTTCACACAGCCCGCTCCCTTACACGGTGGACGCGAACCCCTTCCCACGAGGAGATCGCTCTCGTTCAGCAGCACGCCACGACGATACACACAGACAACACAACGAATGTTCCGGATAGGGTGCCTCGAGGGCCAGCGCGGCACCCTAGTTCCGGACCCCGGAAAGCGTCCCCTTCCGTCGAACGTCAGGCACTACTAGCCCATTCTCAGCACGTTTCGAGTCGTTGCCGCAACGAAGGGGAAAGCAGCTGAGCGGTTTGCGAGGCTCCAGTGCTCGTCATTCACTTATCCGAGCTTCTTCGCTACCCCCTCCCTCCCCTCGCTAACACTCTACCTGCGGCAACGTTCGCTGAGATTTTCCGGTCTGCTCGTCTCAAGCGTAAAAAAAGACCGCAACGAACGGGCGCCGAAATTGTTCACGCACGTGCGCGATGTGTAAGAAAGTATGCTGCATGAACACGGTGGCCAAACAGTCCTCCACGGGCAGCGCACGAGTAAAAAGACAATACCACGCGATCGTCGCCTCACCTAGCAGCTACGAGCTCTGTCATAAAACTACAAAAATCAACGAAGCGGTTGTAAGCTGAACCGGGGGGACGACACTCTAAGCGTATACACGACAATGTCGGGCCACCTTAAAGCGAGGGACGCATACATGAAGGCCAAGCCCTGAAAAGGGGGGAGCAAGAAGCAACGAACAAGAGGACACCCGTCGGATCCCGGAGCCGAACTGAGAGCGGCCGAAGCTCGCAATAGCGGTGCTGCCTGGGCACACAAAGGAGACCAACAGGAGCCGCGGCATAGGACGAAAGGACGCTTTACCTGGCGCCAAGACAACCGCCTCGGACAGTGGAGTCGAACCCGACGCCCCGAGGGTATCTTCGCCGGCAGCATCCACGGCCAGCAGGTTCATGGCGGGTAACGACGCGCAAGAGGCCACACCGACCGCCGCCGCACACGGGTCCCAGCCTCTGGCCCAAAGGCCCTCTCCGAGAGCCCAGCGACGCCGCCTCCCGGCGAGCCAGAAATAAACGTCCGCCACGGATGCCCGCCGCCGCAGAGACGGTGCGACGCCAAAACAAAGATGGCACGCCCGGCGCCCCGACCAGCAGCAGTGTGCCAGGCAAACAACGCTTCCAGATAGCGTGCTCCTCGCGCCCAGAAAAACGCGGTTATGGGGGAAACGCAAACATGCGGAGCTGCACAGCTCTCCGGCTGGAGGAACCCGAGCGGCGATTGCGAACCAACTTGGGCACCCGACTGCACCGACTCGGGTCAGCGAAGACTCGGCAGATGCCAGGTTCTATACTGGGCTCCGTTCGCCCGATTATTAAGGTTGCGTGAATATACTTTTTTTTTTTTTTTTTTCCAAAACCGAATCGAATAACGCACATTCGCAAGAGTAACCAATATGTGTACTGTGTTGCTCAGCGTGAAAGGGAAGAAGGTATGAGCATAGACGATTTCGTCATCATGTGCGACAAGCCCGCTTTTCCTGTTTTTCAACTAGAATTCTCCTTCGCGTATGTATTATCCGAAATTTGGGTTTAGTAAAAGAAATAATGATTAAGTTCGTCTTCTTGTGCTAACTGGTCGCCCCCTTTCATGCTGAGGGCACCTGTACAAGAAAATCTACAAAACGATCCACATCTCTAAAGAGACGCAACCTGATCTCCCCCATAGTCTATGCAACACATAGCTTGTATATACTTTATGAAGCTCATGTAACATTGGTAATATTACTTTTTGCTACAGACGATCACACCAAATAGCCTTGAGTCCCATCTCAGTAGATGACAAGGACGGGAAATATGTCACGGCCTTCGAGCTCGGGCATCTATAGGGTTTGCTGAACCTGCCCGAGACCAACAGCGTCGCCCAATCTTGGATGGTTTGGTTTGTGGAGTTTAACGTCCCAAAGCGACTCAGGTTATGAGAGACGCCGTATGGGCTACGGGAATTTCGACCACCTGGGATTCTTTAACGTGCACTGACATCGCACAGTACACGGACGTCTGGCTTTTCGCCTCCACCGAAAAGCGGCCGCCGAGGCCGCGATTCCCGCACCCTTGGTAACAATAGTCGAGCGCCCTAACCACTGCGCCACCCCGACGTGGTCCAATCCAGGAGGCTATGTAGGAGCACTGAGAACGCGCAGCGCGAATGAACCCCGTCGCGATGCCGTACCCTCCATAACGCACAGAGCTACCGCTGAAAAGCGTTGTGTGGAATCTCAGAGGGCTGTCTTTCAAACAACAGACGAATAACACGTATGTGGCGCCTTATTCGAACTTCATGCAAATTCAGTTCAGTCGTTCAGTCGTGTCCGACTCTTCGTGACCCTATGGACAATGTCACACCACGCTTTCCCGTCTCTCACTATCTTCCTAACATCACAT
This sequence comes from Amblyomma maculatum, assembly GCF_055883805.1. Classification (NCBI taxonomy): domain Eukaryota; kingdom Metazoa; phylum Arthropoda; class Arachnida; order Ixodida; family Ixodidae; genus Amblyomma; species Amblyomma maculatum. The sequence continues at coordinate 235,919,571 of NC_139344.1, forward strand.
AACTTATCTGCAGTGCCTCGAGGATGCCATCTAACCATCGCGTTCGCTGCCTACCCCTTCTCCGGCGACCCTCAACCTTTCCCAACATCAAATCTTTCTCCAGCGACTCCTCTCTTCTCATCAGATGACCAAAGTAGCTGAGCTTTAACTTTAGAATTTGACCCTCCAAAGAGCAGTCGGGGTTTATGGTCGACAATATCGACTGATTTGATTTTCTGGCAGTGCAAGGAACGCTCAAGAGTCTTCGCCAGCACCACAATTCAAACGCGTCAATCCTTCGGCGGTCAGCCTTTTTCACAGTCCAACTCTCGCATCCATACATCACAACTGGAAAGACCATAGCACGAGTTATACGGATCTTGGTCAGCAGACTAATGTCTCTGCTCTTTACTAGGCGGTCAAGGCTAACCATTGCTCTCTTTCCCAGAAGCAGGCGTCTCCTAATTTCATGGCTGCAGTCTCCTTCCGAGGTAATCTTGGAGCCCAAGAACAGAAAATCTGTCACAACTTCCACTTCTTGTCCATTGATGCTCCAGGACCTGATAGGGCAAGACGCCATGATCTTTGTCTTTTTAATGTTCAGTTTAAGCCCAAACTTCTCACTCTCTTCTTGTACGCGTACCAGAAGTCTCTTGAAATCCACTTCACTTTCTGCCATTAAAGTGGTATCATCCGCATATCTAAGGTTGTTGATACGTTTTCCAGCAATCTTCACTCCAGCTGAAGACTCGTCCAGACCGGCCTTCCTCATGATGCACTCTGCATATAGGTTAAATAGGCAGGGCGACAGTATGCAGCCTTGCCTCACTCCTTTCTCGATCGGAAACCAATCAGTAAGACCATGCCCAGTTCTGACTGTGGCCTCTTGCCCTTCATACAGGTTCCTGAGGAGACAGATGAGGTGAGTTGGAACTCCCATCTCCTGGAGAGCTTGCCACAATCTGCTGTGATCTACGCAGTCAAACGCTTTCGCATAATCAATAAAGCAGAAGTAGATTGGTTTCTGGAACTCTCTTGCTTTTTCCATGATCCAAAGATTGGCAATTTGGTCTCTAGTTCCTCTGCCCTTGCGAAACCCAGCTTGCACGTCCGGAAGCTCCCGATCCACATACTGCTGCAGCCTACCTTGGAGGATTTTCAACATCACCTTACTAGCATGCGAAATAAGCGCGATCGTGCGGTAGCTGGAACAATCTTTGGCACTGCCTTTCTTTGGAATGGGGATGTAAACTGACCTCCTCCAATCCTGTGGCCACTGCAGGGTTGTCCAAATCTTCTGACATAATGTATGCATGGTTGAGGTTTTGAAGCAACTCAGCTGGAATGCTTATGGAATCCGTTAGCTTTGTTCTTAGCAAGGCTGGCTAAGGCCCATTCAACTCCACTCTTCAGGATGCCCGGCTCGAGATCAGTAATCACAACCGTCTTATGTTGGGTTTGCACATTCGAGTCCTTCTTGTACAGTTCTTCTGTGTATTCCTGCCACCTCTTCTTTATCTCTGAGGCTTCAGTGAGGTCCTTGCCTCGTTTGTCCTTTATCATACCCAGCTTAGCACAGAAGCTTCCTTTGATATTTTTTATTGTCTTATACAGAGCTCTTGTGTTCCTTAATTGGCTGTTGTCCTCAACTGCTTGGCACTGTATGTTCAGGAAGGCATTCTTATCTCTCCTTGCTATTTTCTGAAAATCCGCATTGAGAACCTTGTATCTTTCTCTTTCCCCCATAACTTTTGCCACCCTCCTTTCCTCAGCTATTTGCAAAGCCTCTTCAGATAACCAGTTTGCTTTCTTGCATTTCTTTTGCTTTGGAACTACCTTAGTACCAACTTCTTGTATTATATCACGAATATCAGTCCACATCTCTTCGGGCTCTCTGTCTTCTAGATCTAATCCTTGAAATCGATTCCTCACTTCCACAGCATATTCTAATGGAATTTGATCCAGATCATACCTGTAAGGTCTTCTAGTTTTCTGCGTTTTCCTCAATCGAAGCTTAATTTTGGCAACAAGAAGCTGATAATCGGTGCCACAATCGGCCCCAGGCCTTGTTTTTACTGCTTGTATAGCGCTTCTCCATCTCTGCCGGCAAAGAATATAATCGATCTGATTCCTGTACAGACCGTCCGGTGAAGTCCATGTGTACAGGCGCCTCTTGTGCTGTTGAAAATGAGTATTCGCTATGGTCAGGTTGTTTTCTTGACAAAACTATAGTAGCCTCTGCCCAGCTTCATTTGGCTCGCCAAGACCGAACTTGCCTATAATTCCGGATATTTCTTCACTCCCGACCTTAGCATTACAGTCTCCTATGAGAAAAACGACGTCTGATGATGGGGTGCGGTCTAAAAGGCATTGTAGGTCCGCATAAAATCTCTCAACGTCAGCTTCTTCAGCAGTAGTGGTCGGTGCATAGACTTGGATAACTGTTATGTTGAAAGGGTGACCTTGGATCCGAAGTGAAATCATTCGGTCGTTTTTGGGGTTGTACCCTAGCACTGCTTTGCCCATTCTTCTGTTTACTATGAGAGCGACCCCATTCCTTCTCTTGTATTCGTGCCCACTATAAAAGACATAATGGTCGCCGGAGTTAAATTCTCCCATTCCGGTCCACTTGAGCTCGCTGATACCCAAAATATCAATGTTCAATCTGTCCATTTCTCGTTTGACGACATCCAGTTTACCTTGCGTCATAGATCTTACATTCCATGTTGCTATGTGATATATCTCCTTGCAACATCGGACTTTCCGGTCGCTGCCCGACACATCAACAACTGAGCATCCTTTTGGCTTTAGCCCAGCCGCTTCATTCGTCCTGGAGCTACTAGGAATCGTCCTTTGTTCATCCCCAGTAACATGTGGGACGCCTTCCAACCTGGGGGGGCTCATCTTCCGGCGCCATATCATTAATGGTAATGTGACTGGCCATAGGGTTTTCTTGGCAGGAAATACTGGTGTGGGTGGGTTGCCATTACCTTCTCCAGTAAATCACATTTTGTCAGAACTCTCATGCCGTGACCTGTCTATCTTGGGTGGCCCTACACAGCAGAGCTCACGACTTCATCGAGTTTCGCAAGCCCCTCCGCCACGACAAGGCAGTGATCCATGAAGGGCAAATTATCTGAAAGGTATTCGAAAACTTGGACATACTTGATTAGTTCCAGGCATCGATGAGCAGGATAATCGATCCGACATTAAACAAAAATTTCTAATATTCATGTGCCCTGCTCACTTCTGCCCTTAAAAAAGGCCGGCACCAAACACGGGCACAAAGGAAATTGTAAGAACTAGGCCTCTTGGCACCGAGCGAGTTCAAATTGGCGTAAATCTCGTTTCCAGACGCCCTGTACAGCGTCCCTCGAAATGCGGACCGCTGTGCTTCGTGCAGGACGGCGTCTAGTGCAGAAACTATCGCGGGTTACGCAGGCGGCCAAGGCAACATCTCTCTCACGAAAACGCGGACTGTACGATAAGCTATCAGGCAGCGCGCCGGAACCGACAGTTTCAAGCGTGCGCCTGCGCTGTCACGCTTTGCCCTAACCGAAGCTCACTCGGAGCAGCGAGCGCGTTTTTACAAACACCAGCATGTGGGATCCTCTCCGGGCCAAGAAGGCTGCTCTGTCAGCGTCGCAGTATGTCATAAGCAAAAAAGCTCTACAGAATCCACATAACCACAGAGAGAATCACTACAGCCGTTCCGGGGGAGAGGGAGGGCAGCTTTATTCAGTTATGTTTCAAGCTTATTCAGCATAGAACACACAATTGCATGGTTAAATCATACGTACTATCGGGAGCAAAAGTAACAGAACCTCTACCTACAAGTTCTGAAGAGCGACACAACGCATGTGGGCGCCACCTGGCAATAGGGTCGATACAGGCACAGTGCGCATGCAGGTCTCAGAAGGGAATCGTGAGTGGCGCCCGCATGCGTTGCGACACGGTTCAGAACGTGGAGGGGGGTCTCAGGTCTGTTACTTTTTCTCCCGACAGTATACTACACGTGGAGGCCCCAAAGTGAAAACTGCCGAAGGGGCTTTAACAAGAAGCACATTAAAACGTAATACAAAATGCAGAAATCCGCATTAGTAAACTGACGCGATGTTAGAACTATAGTAACAGAAAAACGAAAAAGTGACAGTGGGTGGTTTAGCTACAGCTAATCACGAGTTTTATGTGCGGAAGATAGAAGTGCTTTCACACTAATTAGGCGTACTGAGCTTATCTAAGCCTAACCAGACTTGATTAAGCTTAGGAAGGCGTAATTACGGCCATTGCGAGTTCAGACAGTAACATACGTACTACCGAAATCTGACCTTTGCAGGTTCAGCTGAAAGCTTATAGTACGCTTAACTAAGCCTAACACGCTCAAGCTTCTTAAGGCGTAATTAAGCCAATGACTGTTCAGGCGCGCTCAGACTTTACTGCCTAACATGTGCCCACACAAGTTTAGTTATTGTCCCTCAGGCCTCATTCCTTTGACCTCGGTTATGGCACTCATGGTCCCTCAGAGCAAGTCATAGTATATAACCGTCTAGCAAAGCTAAGCCTGGTTGCTGCCATAGCAACACTCGGATAAGCCGGGTATCAGCGAAATCCACCACGATAGACTAGGAGTACCTTCGCTCTAAAAAGCGCAATGCACTGCAGTAAAAGAAATTAGTTCATTAGGCATCGCTTTCCTCATCAAACGCTGTTAATGCGACTCTGAAGTGAATGCAAAACACGTGGTGCTTTAATTTCAACGGTAACGTGCTCCCAAGTGATGAGCGTGCCAGCAAATCTACCGGCTAATTTTCTATATTTATACAGTCTAATTTTAGGAATACGATAATTATACCGCTCAGAATACATTGCGTCATTTTAATTATTCAGGTCACCAATGCAGAATATTTTCAGCGGGATTATTGCGATTTGTTGATTTATCGATGAGGTCAAAACTGGACGCTCGTGAAAAGGAGTGCTTGCTCCGAAAATTCTCGTCAGAGGTCTGCCAAGGCCGAACGGAGACAAGCATTTTTTCCCTCAAAATGTCGCTACATCTAAGATTGGGATGTCAGACTAGGCATCCAGTCATAAGCAGACCGTGAAGGTCAACACATTAGTTACCAGCCATCTTTCTGTATTTAATTAAAATTATTAAATGAATTACCCTACATATTTAATTCTTCCAGAAGCAATGCTTCACGACGAAGTTCTAGCGGCGAGTCGCCACCGCGAAAACAACGCACGGCGCTGCGCCGAGGTTAAGAATACAGGATTAGTATGAAAGCCAGGGATGTGACTCGCATTAATCCATGCTAACTGAGAGCTCAGTCAGAACGAGAAAGCCTGTATATGCCACGCGACTCAAAGCCTGTCCGAAGCCGCGTGCGGAGACCGCTTGATCCGTGGGCGGTGACATGCAGGAAAGCAGCAGCGGAGAGCGCCTCACTGAAAGGAACTCAGTCTCGAATCGAGGGTCGAATCCAAATGAAAGGCGCATGTCGTCCGAGGCACAAGGGCGAATAAAAGCATTCAAGAGTTCGAACTGGTGAGAAAGAAAGACAATATGTGACCAATAACTCTTCTACACTCTAAGACGCACAGAAAGCAGTGTTGTCGCAAGTCGTACAAAACACCAAAATGCTGTTATCGCATGTTTTTACAGCGCCACTTAAAGCTACCGCGAAGGCAGAAGAAGATTGCTGAGAGATATATGTGTCGGACAAGGGACATCGGATCGGGTAACGAAAGTATCGGTTCACTAAACACACAAGCGGGAAAAATCACCTGAAATGAAAACGTTTTATTTCCACTGTGGATAAGAACTCGACCACGCCTCACCACTCTGAACGACCGAGCCATAATGAAAGACACGCGCGGCCCATGCGGTGAGTTGAACCCTTCGCGGTCTGTGTACGCGACCGAACGGGCGACAGACACAGGGGGAACGACGGCCGCGCGCGGCGATGCCGGGCCGTGGGCAGCGGTGACGGCGAGACTGTCCGCCCACGGCGCGATAAGCAGCGCGGCAAGCACATGCATCCACGGAGTGGCCACCGACGGCGTGCTCCCCCGAGAACAGCTTCGAACCCGTCCCCGACTTGCATTGAACCAAGCCGCCGACCGAAAAAGAGAAGGGCACGAAACACGGCCAGCAGCTGCGCGGGATGGACCGATAAGGCCGCATTCCGCGATCCACGCACACGCGCAGACTATCCTCAGCCGCTCCTCGTGGACATAAGACGCGACTGCCGACAGACCGGTGAAACACGCACAATATCAGCCTCTCCAATTTCTCCCGCATACAGAATACGTGCGCGCGTGCGCCGCGGCGGCCCGCAGATAGTCGCGGCCTGCACCGCGGAGACGCACCATGAACTGAAGTCCGGCTATCTTCGAGGCAGGCGGCGTGCTACTCCGAGACGAAGGATAAACTAGACCGTGCAAACGCGAACATCGTCACGTGCCCGCTGCTCCCACGTGCAACGCGGCTAGCGCTTCCTCGGCTGTCTGGACGGAGCGGAGAAAGATCCGACCAGAGAAGCCAACTACAGTTTCCCAAAGAAGCGGCAACGCTTCGTCAACGGCTCTACTTCGAATGATTTCACCAGAATTGCAACAAACGATATCCGAGCGTCACGCTCAGATTGATGGCAACCCTGGTGTGCAAGTTTAAACGCTGCAGCCTCCACGTCACGAATAACAAAATGAACCTGAATCTTCCCCGACTCCTGCAATTACTGCTTTAACCAATCGCTTTGCGCAATGCCATGTCATGACAATACTACTGCTACTGTTAAATTCTAAGCCACGCACTGTACCAATTACACTGCAGTCTGCGACAAAAGAGGTTACAGCCGCTGAATCCATTTACTCTGTACTCAGTTTGACAGCCAAGGCAATGTACAGTGGGCACCAAAAGCTTACGGGATGCGTGAGCTTGCAACCCAGGTGTTTACTTTTGATACACGCTGGTGGAACATTCATGTCTCCTCACAACTGCAGGCACTTCAGGAGTTCGGGCCTCCAGGGCTCGTTAAAATAAATTTCCTGCACGCCCGAAACTCGCAGCATTTTACTGTCGACTGCGCTGTATATATCGACCTAGAAGCCAACCAACTAAAAGCAACACATACATTTGATGATTAATTGTGGTATGCTGACATCAGAATTACTGAACTGTCTATTGGAGCCGCGACCAAACGTCAACGCAAAACCAAACGTAGTACATCCTCCCACATTTTTAACCTGAACGCGCCAGCGTCGACCGCCAAGTAGATAAGAGCCATATGACGGAGCACAGCGGCGAGAATGGCGAGATTATGTGCGCATGCGCGCATATTCTGCAGCTTTTCTCAGACTGTTACAGAAACCGGACCCAACGCCATCGGCTTTTTCCTCCCTTATCGCTTTTTTTTTTTTTTCGCTTTCTGCACGCCACTGGAAAAAGATTAGGAAAAGAAACTTACTACTGCTCTCTTGCAATGTAGGAGAGGAAGGTGTGGCCCCAAGCGAAATAATCTGATCATATGTTGTTGCCAGCGCTCGTCGTGTTATGTAACATATTTCATCTATTTTCTTACCAGTTGCGAGTAAAAAAAAAAAAAAATTCCTTATTCAGGATTCTTTTTTTTTTTTGCTCTCGAGAAAAGCAATAAATGTATTTCTGGTACAACGTTGGTAAGGAGTATGCGCTATTATTCTTTACAGGGTAGAAGTTTCTAATCAGCCAGGTTTCCAGTGACAGAACTCCCCCCCCCCCCCCCCCCCTTTTTTTTTTTTTTTCGGTAGGAAAATTCCGCGTGAGCTAGGAACGCGAAATAAAATATACGCAGTAGTGTAATCAGTGGGTGTATATCGAATTCCATCCAGCCCAAGAGCGACCACTTTACCCTTTTATTGATAACTAGATGACAGGCCTCAAAAGAGGAAAATGAAAAACAATGAAGATGATAATGGTACTCGAAAGAAGCAGGTGTTGAGTATGTGGTTCCCAGAACAGCCTGGCAGAAGACAGCTGCACCGAATGGGCCATTGCGCGCACGCGCAGTTCGCCGCTGTGCTCCGTTACACGGCACTTATCGACTTGGCGGTCAACGCTCGCGTGTTCACGTTATAAAATTGAGATGGTGTACGCCTAAGGGACAGTCCAATTCCAGTGCATCAGGGGTCACTATTATAAAGCGCCTTCGTAAACAAAATTTGCTAATTTTAAGCGCTTTAGAGAGTGCCCCTGATATTACAAACGATCATCAGGAAAAAAAAAAACCGCTGGGAGGCAGCAGACACCATGGTTGTAGCCCTCCATGGTGCCGCCTGAAAACGCACGGCTATCTTACAGTACTGCCGCGTTTTTGCATTCCGACTGCAAGAAAATGCGAACGACGCAGCGGGCGGAGAAGCGGCGCGTGAAAATGACGCTAATTATCTGCGACGAGAGAACGCCTAGTGCATGCGTATCTCATCACAATGAGGCAACAACAGCGACGGAACTGCGAATGCAAATACATCATTAAGGAAACACGGAAACGCCACAGCAGCGGGCCACAAACGAGCGCACTACGGTACTCCGCTGACCTCAACTCGTCCCTTTACTGCATCGCATGACGAGATGACCCGTCTCTTTCTCACTCGATGTCAAGGGAGAGAAGGAAAGAAATGGGGAGGGGATTGTCAAATGCGCTGCCGCAAGCGCCCTCCTGCCAAACATCACCAGTGCCGCCTCGGTTTGGCATGGAATTCTTTCATCGGAATTCTTTTCAACGCACTGTTTGGAGACATTTGGTCAAACTCAGGGGCTGCATGGGGGCGCCGAAAAAAAAAAAAAAAAAGCAGCCCTGCAGCACGAGGAGAAAAATATCCCCGGAATGCAAAACGTTCACCCGCGTGCTCTCTAGGAGCAGCTCGATGCGTGGACCACGCAGCGATAACAAAGGACTCTCTAGATTAGCACCCCCGTAGGTCGGCGATAGCGCGTGCCACGCGGTTCCGATAACCGGGGGGCAAACCAAACACAGACGCGAGGGGCGGCGAGTTCCGGGACCGTTTGCACAGGCCGGGTAGCGCACCGTTTGCAAGGTGGGAACCCCTTCAATGAGCGCGCCGGAGAGAAAGGACAACGCGGCACAAACAGACAGAGCGGCACGCGTCGGAGGAAGCGCCACGTCGAGGCTTTCCATTTCCTCGTTTTCGCTTCGGAACACAGTTGCGCAAGCACGCAGCCGCCGCCGACGAGGGCGAGAAAAGCGACGGAAGAGAGAGGGAGGGGGCAAAACAAAAAGAAAAAAGCCCGTCGCCTTTAGCGCGCTCGGCGCGGCGGCAGGGGAGGGAAAAAAAATAAGCTACCTGGCAAACTAAGTAACACCGGCACGCCACTCAAGAAATTCCGCGCGCCAGCAGCAGCCGAGGAATTCCTGCCCGAGGGGGGCCTTTCTCGCGCTTTTCCCTTTCTTCCGCGGCGACGGGTCGCGCGCCCAGAGACGGCGGCAGAAGCCCCCGGCGAGAGTCCGTGACCCAAATCAGCGCCGGCGACGCTCCTCGGTAGTGCGGCGGCGCGTCCGCGACAGCTCGAACGTTGTCCCGCATTGCCGGACGTCATGAGGCACCGCGACCGCCGTCCGGTGTTGCGCTGGCACAGCTGGTCCGGCTGTATCGCTCCATGGCCGGAGAGAAGCGCCCGCCTTGCGCTCTACGACCTACTCCAACGCGTGCCCGTAGAACGCCCGGCGGTAATGAAGACGTCGCGGGATCATTCAGGCCGGCTGCAAGGATGGCATGCAACGGCGAATGGGTCGTAATCAGTCCGTCCACTCGCGCTTATTTTTCGCTAAATTATTCACGCAAGGAACTCCCTCGGTGACACCTGGCAGCCTTATTCGTGAGCTCTTTCATTTCGGAAGGCCCTGGCGCCATCAGCTTCGAACCCGCGCGAAAATATTGGCGCGAACAGACCATCCAGTCTCTCGTTGCAGCATACAACGGTCGATGTACGTGCGACTATTTGTATGTCAGACGGGGGAAAAAAATGAGGACACTAAGCTCCGCCTTTAGTGTCATCGCTATCGCATCGCGTCCTCGATGAGATAGCGTTAATGAATCATTTCAGCGGCTGGATGTCATTTTTAGGTATCACTTCACAGACGCAGTTTTATTGCTGTTTGCCACAAGACACGCTACTCCTCCTTTATCCGAGTCGAAAGACCGTGTCTCGATGGCCTACCAGTAGCATGCTTTAACCACGGGTCACAGACTCCATACCGAACATCTAATTAACATAATTTTCTTTTCAGCGCAACTAATTTCCATTTTTCCATATGATAAGGGCGGTTGGGTTATGCTGCGATTTAATGGCACTTATGTTTTATACCTTTCAATTCCCGTATGACGACATGATCTTCGCCACTGCGGCGCCGCATTTTCCGCTCAGCGTTGTCATCAACGCTTCCACATTAATAATCCTGCACGCTAAGAGTATGTTTTCTAACAGTGCGTAAACGCAGCGATGAAAGTCGCTACCCGTTAGCGTAAAGATTTGAGCCTCTCCGCAAGCGTGCTTTGATATACATAAGGAGAGGAACGAAATATTTCTTAGCGCTAACATCTTGGAAACTATGTGGGCACTTCAAGTAGGCTGCGAAGTGTTATACTGCCGCCACAGGTTCGAAGCGGTAAAAGGCTCCCTCGAGGTTACGCTTCGCGTGAAGTCGAAGAAGTTGCCACCTTTCTGCGGCTATGCAGAGGATGCGGCAGCAACGCGCCGGCTTCCACACGTGCGCTAGAAAGGGCGGCACGCTCGTAATTACACTCCTAATCTGGTTCCACATAAATTCCAGTTATAACCGGAGCCTTATGTGGGACCTAGGAAGAAGTGTGCCACAGCATAGCCACAGAGCTGACGGTTCGGATTGCCGTCGCGCAGTTAAGAGTCGTAGGCGCGAAACGATAGCAGCACGTGACCGAACTGAGGCGGCGAAGTAAACATCACGGGGCGGTGCACCGTAGCGCAAGGCACGGTCAGGAAATGCGCGCGCTCTTCCAAGACAAAGTACCCTACCCTACTAGCAGTCGTCCTCTTGTTACTCGTTACCTCCAGACGGGCCACAAGAACCCGAGGCACCGACCAAAGGCGGCGTGCGCTGTGATGTCGCGGAGGCTCTCCTAAACATCCGGCCAGACGCGAGAGCAGTCACAGCGCGGCGCCTTTCGCGGGCGTCGGTTCCTTCTCCGGTGACGTGATGCGCCGGTGCGCTTTGGTTATCCGAGCACCGGCGCGTGCGGCGGAGGCGGCTCACTGGTTACCAGGCGCTCTGCATGCAGTAGCTGCGTCACGATTGACGTACTGTCCGTGCTACTTGAGAGCGCGGCAAGCACGTCAAAAGAACAGGAAGTTGCGCACGCGCTAGGCCAAAAATCGGAGAAGTAACGCCGGTAACGCGTCGATGTTAAACAGACGAACGGCGGCTCGGGAACTTCGGCAGACTTACAACTCGTCGTTCGTTTTAATTATTTACTTACAGCACCTTAAAGCCTGTCACCACATCAATCGCACTTTCGCTGACGACCACGACATAAGCGCTCACAATCGTAAGCTCCTCCAACACCAGTCACTGAAACTACGATAAAAGCCCTTTCATAGAGTGCAACACTCTACTGTACTATTGGGGACATACGAAAAGCAAATTTGGTGTACAAGTGCCACATTGTTTGGCGACCTCTTGATTTCACTAACTGATATCACAACATGAGAGTCCGACATTCAGATTGTTAAATCTGGTCTCTTATCTAACAACAGAGCTATTGGCTACGATCCCTGATGATGCGTCCCGGAAACTTTTGTCCCCGCTAGTAGGTCACGCAGACTACAGCTCGCACAATGAACAAAACCGAAGTTCAAAAAGTGAAAGATGCTGTGCAGTGGAAACTATGCGCGCGCTAGAATAACAGCAAATGGTTATACGGCAATGAATGTCGCAGTGGCACGTGTCGGTTTCCCAAATGGCACCTCGAGATACTTCAGATTCATGCCCTGTATGTATACGCGCGAACTGCATGCTTCGCACGGCGAAGAGCACACACGATAAGACTACACGAGAATTCACGACGTCCTGTACGCGATGGCAGCGTGTGATCGGTTGTGCGTTCACAATGGCGGGCGAGGCGACAGCGGAGGTATAGTGCTCAGAGCACTATAGCGGAGGCGACGGCCGTCCACTCTATAGCAGAAAAGCCGAAAGTTTCGTAAATACATCTGCCAATCCCCTCGCTTCAGCAATAGGCCCTCTAGGCCGCAGTCTCACAGAAAATTTGCTACACTGTCCGCAACAGCAGCAGCCAGAATTTGCGAACGGGCACAAGGTTCCCATCTGAAGCTTCGGAGTATTAATAAACCTACCAGCGCGACGAAATGCACTCACCTAGATCCCGAAATACCAGCTTCGCGGTACCAGCTTCCAAAGTCGCGTTACACTTGGACCATTTCTGTGCCACCGAAGTTAGGGAAGTCAAGCTTGAGCTGCTTGAGGAGGGCCTGCCGTCGGTGAAAGCGAGCTCCAGAACCGCGAGAGCGAGAAGACAAAAAGAAAGACCGCGGGAAGCACCCGACGCTCGAAGCTTGCGACATCCACGACCAGAAGCAACAATCCTCCGCCTTTTTACGCCGCGAAGGACAGACATTGCGACAGTGTGTTTGTGGCGCGGCTATGCACCCAACGACACGACGCGTTGGCTGCGCGTTTCGGGCGTTCCGCCGCTGCGCACGAAGCTCGGACAGTCTCGATTCATGGCGCTGCGAGAGACGTACCGAGATGTCGAAACGAATTGGCGGCCCTCCACCACGGCAGCGTATCCGTCACGTATCGAAACGGATTGCTCAGGGAGGCGAAACCACACCAATTCGATTCGACGTGTATCCGCCGACGCTGAAAGCAGAGCAATCCGGCGTAGCGCAATGCGGAAGTCACGACCGCGCTCTGCCGGAGCTGCCGTTGAAATCCGTCGTCGTTCGTGGAGAAACAAAGAGTGCGCGGCAAAGGAAGCCGCTCCGGAACGACTAGAGAAACTCGCCAGACCTGCTTCGGCGCAACCAGTGATGCACGCGTCGGCCTGCGCCAAAGGAAGCGGAGAAAGAGAAAAAAAAAGCGGAATACTGCTGAAGATCAACCGCTGGGATAGCTGGGATTCGCCCGTCAGAGTAATTCTTGCAACGGTGCGTTCCGTACAATGCGTTCATTGCGACCGCAATATGGCTGCCTGCACCCGGCCCCAGCGGCACAGTGATTCAAGAAGTAATTTCAAGTTGATAAGTTTAAGAGCTTTAAATGTAGAGCTCTCACTTGTTGTTTAAGATGACAAATTAGCGAAATATATACGCAGCACATAGCTAGAGTTATCACTGTAGTAATTATGCGAAAACGAGTAAGTTATCCACTGATCAAGGCTTTGTGGGAGGCATGTGCGGCGCTCCTGCATTGCAAGTTTTGGGTAATCGGCTTCTTTGCTTCTCCGAAAACTGACCTAGCTCTAGCTCCAATGGGTTGCTTCCGCGGCCAAGGGCGAGCTTGTCTCTCTCACTGTGAGCCGGCCCCGCCGTTACACTGTTTAGGCGTTATGCGCCCCGCTTCCATCGAGACTATGCCGAGGCCAGGAGCCAGCCACAACAGAGACACCTGAGGGCGAGAGCGTGGCGCGAACCTCGAAACGAATACCTAACAGCTGCGCCAGTGATACCGGAGCGGGAGACGCGAAAGTCGGAACTCAATAGCCCACAGCGGCTTTTCTGTTGTCATTCGCGGCTAGCAAAGGTCCATTTACAGTGAAAGCGCGTGTAGGAAAGCGGGACAGACGTCGGGAGAGAACTAGGAAGATCTCTCACTTCAATGTGGCGTGGCCCGCCAAAGGCGCAACCGACAAAGAGACAACGCATCGAGTCGGTGCGAACTAGTGCACAATTACGCTCTCTCCCACTGATGCGATCCGCTTACGTGCACCGCGTTGATTTGGTTAGAACCATGCAACTGGTTCAACGCGCCTTCCTCAGCTCCCGCCTCGGATTTTAATGCATAGGCGCATTGGCTGTCCACCGCATTTACAGTCCTCTACGAAAATTAGTTCCTGAATATTATTTTCCTTATTCGCTAGTCGACCAACCTCGAGCAACTGTGGCCTCGTGCAAATGCTATTAAAATTACGACTCGGCTCATGAGGAAAGAAAGGCCCTCTCCACCGGCTACCTTCCAGCGATATATACCTTCGAGGAAAGCGTACATTGTTAGCCCGTGCGTGCGACGGTCCAGGCGACCGCAGCCGCCTGCATGACAGCGTCGGAGACAAAACAACCGCGGTAAGCGCGCTCCGGTGCACCGCCCGCCGGCCACAATGTCTGCCGCGCGGCGACCTTGCTTCGGGCGCCATTCAGCTGCTCCGCTGAGCTTTGCTTACGGCACGCGAGAAGCGCGATCGCGTGCTGTCGGCCTCGGAACAGAGCACGCGATCGGCACTTGAAGGAGACCGGGCTCGTTAGATAGATGCCTCTGCGGATTCTAGCCGTCGGCTTTTTCGGGCCTCCCTGACAGTCGCAGCGAACTCCACAAACGAGATGAGCAGGCTCATTACAACGCGCCACGGTACCTGCGTACCACGTTGCGAGTGACTACTGTTCACCTCTCTAAGCCAATGTCCAAAGCCCGACATGGACTATCGGCGAAACTACAGAACAATGCCGCTGAAACAACGTTCCTCCCAAGTCTTTTCCGTTACACTTCACACCGTCAGCAGTAGCGCCGCGCTGAACCGAAAGACAGAAAACGCCCTACCGCATTTTCCGGTTTACAAGAGGCGTCTTACTATTAAAATCGATATAAGGTTTACATTGAGGCACACTTCATGTTGCTGCTACAATACGTGTCGAGGCAAAGCAAAAGCCGCGACGCTTGTTGCGACTTCACCTCCGTTTGTCCTGCAATAGCCGCTGCAGTCCGCTTCCCAACCGTCTCGTTCGAGGCAGATACCGCTGCCACGTTGGCCATATAGTCAGACGCAATCAGAGTCAATAAACTACACTGGTGAATATTTCAGAGTCAATAAACTACACTGGTGAATATTTCAGAAACTATCAACCTCAACACCAAAAACGATTCACTTTTTACTGTGGTTCCCTTTGACACACCGCTTCAAAGCAGCAACAAAAATGCGCATTATCCCACGCAATAAGAAGAAAAGAGAAACGCTCCTGGGCGGCTAATACGCTAGCAACCGCTTAAATGATTAGCCGAGTCTGACAACCGTTCAAATGAACTTACTTCCATGAGGCTGCCAGAAAACCATCCTCCAGTTTTTCTCTATTATTAACGATCAGTAACCACCTGCTGACAGCATCGTGCCAGCTTGCTTTCCGAGGGGCGGACGGCATGGGGAAGGCCGCTAGGCTGCGTCTGGCTGCAGGGAAAGGAGGTTAGGCTAGGCCAGGGGTCTCAAACACGCGATCTGCGGAGCTATCTGATGCGGACCCCGGGCTCCGAAAATTTCACCCTTTGTTTCCGAAAGCACGTGCCAACTTCACGAGTCAGCTTACCACCAGACTCTTTTTCCAACTAATAAACTAAAGAAGGCCTCGTCCTCAGTCGGTGGAGGTTGATCGTGAAATGAACAAACGCACACCCTTCATCTGCGTGAACTTCGGACGGATATCAGCTGCCTTCAAGATCAAAAGCCGGACAACCCGCCCTCTGCTTCAACTCCACGTCTGCTTTTTTGTTGTTGTTGAGGATAAGTGACCGTGGTATTTATTATTAACTGATGCATCTTTTCAGTAACACTCTCCGAGCCACCTCGAAGTGTCCGTCCGACGTCTAGGCATAATCGAGCACCTGCCTTTCCACGGAAAATGGGAAGCTAGGTGCGGTCTGGAAACAAGACGGTTTCGTTTATTTTATTGTTTTGTGTTCTTTAGTATAATTTATCTTTCGGCTCCTGGCCCGCACGATGTTCTCACTGCAGCTCGCGTAGCAATACGAGTTTGTGACGCTTGGGTTGGGCGATGAGGAATACACTAACAGCTTTTTGAAAGAAAAGGGAGTCCGGGAAAAGGGGCGGTGCACGCAAGCCTCCCTCGCATTGGATCTCAGATCCTCTGCTGTCAGCTCGACGCAAGAGCGCCGACTGTAGGATAATTATTTATACGCATATATTTTCCTCATTCGCGACACATACGCAGCGCAGAGTGGGTAACCTGTTTTTTATTTTTTTTTATTTTATTTTTTTTTTTTTTTTTAATTTTAGGAGACAGACCCCGTCCCTATCCCTTCACGCCGGAACATCAGGGCTGCTTGTGCGGTGCTCTCCGGTTTGCTCCCCTACTGCGTCTTTGCGCTTTTGGTCACACCAGCCACGAAACGAGAGTCCTGCAACCGCGAGCGCCACTCGAGAGGAGGATTATCGCGGGAGTCCACTGCTACGCCTCCGTCGGCGAGACGCAGATACGACGCCGAGAAACCGAGAAAGGTGGCGGCACCGGGCAACACGTGTCGCCACCCCCCATCAAACAAACGAAACCTTCCCTCCACCCATCCTGCAGCACTCTCTTGCGGAGGATATACCAACAAAGGGCTGCGAGTGCATAATCGGGAAAGCAAGCCAGCAAAGGGAACGCGCGGTGTTGGCGCGCACACGGTTCAAACACCGTCGTATCCGGCGGCGAGCGATAGCCAAACGGGACACGCGATACTGGAAAGAATGACAAACTCGCCGGCGCTACACTCCAGCACAAGGACAGATGCTATCGGCCACCTATTGGTGCACAAACTCGGGTGTCAATGCTCCACACATTTTTCTTTTTTCGATCGTTCGAAAAATCGATCGCTGGCTCTCTGCGGTTATATTGATGTTTGTCTGACAGTAAGATACGTGCTTACTGCAAAAAAAAAAAAAAAAAAAAAAAAAAAAAAAAAAAAAAAGCAATACTTCATTTTACCCTGCTACTTTAGAAATGCTTGTGATGTAAAAATGATAAAGTACCTATGATCATAATTTGAAAGTGAATAGTGGAATACTGGAGTGGCATGACATTGGTGATCTGCACACTGAAACCAGCCCTGATGCCATTGCAGTTTCCACTGGTAGTGCCAATTTCATTTTTTGGCCTTTCTAGCATGTGATAGCATCCTTTCTTAGTGAAAAAAGACTCTTTGTAATTACAACAAAGCAATTATAAATACAGGCCAAGCTCAATTAGTCTTCAGTGAGATGGAGCACAAGAAGCAAAATCCTGGATATCAAACTCGCACAGCACAATGGGACTTAATGCTGAATTCTAAAACGTCCTCGCACTTTCTTGAATTTTTTTTTTCTTTAATAAAGCAGTGCATCACGCACATGCCCCTGGCACAGACATGCAAAATACCAGGTGACAGCTAAAAAGTGGCACCAGCTCAGAGTACGCAAGTTCCCCTTCAGAATTGTCCAATGTTTCAGTGCACGAAAAGCAGTATCCCACTATTTTCTTAGTTTTTTGTTAGTCACAGAAGAGGATGAAAGAACAAGCAGGCAAGTGACTTGCTTGCCGAGTAATAGAACAATACTTCCTAGCTCATCCCGATTAAAGTGATACCATAAGGAATTTCACTTGCAGCAAGGATACTGCAAGCTAAGCTCGTTTTCTTTGTATGCTTTCTACACGAGGCAGGAGCCATGAACAACTCATTTCCTATACTTACAGCAAGAGATGAAATGCAAACAAGGCAAGTTAAACATCAATATCGACAGCAAAATTAAAAGATTTTTGCCAGGAGAAGCTAAATACCAGAACAGGTTATTTTTACTTTCAGGGTGCCAAGACTGTCCTTTAGTGTGCTAATCTTGCCTGTACTTCCTCTCCACAAGCTAATACTGCATTTTTGCGTTTGCATTCAGTTCTTCTGTTCATGTCTCATTTGTTTCAGACAGTACACACGACACGAAGCAAGTATAATCAATTATACGAATGCTCGACCTAGAAAGAGCAAAGCATAGTGTCTTTGAGAAAAAGCTTTTAGAACATTTATCACGGTAACTATATGACTTTACAGAGCCAACCAACATATAGCTCCAGAGCTTGACTTCATTTGGCTAATTAATCAGCATGTTTGTGCATCATATCTGGACATCACAGTGTGTGACATCACCTTGATGGGTGCCATTCAACTCCACTTCAGCACTGGTCCTGTCTGCCTAGTAGCTCCCTATAAAAATGACTCTGACCGATGATAAACATCAACAAAAAGGGTCGCAACAGCAGGGTATCAGCAGTAAACATGGGCAACGGTACAAGTAAAGTGGCTTAGGACACTAATGAGATACAAGGAAAATTCTTTATATGCCAAAAGTGTTCCGAATATTTTCCTGGTAATAAATAATGGCATACACCTTTTCCCCATACCTTGCTATATTATGTTGTGCCAAGTTATTAACCAAAGACACTAGAACTTACACGAACCACCTTTATTATTAAGACAAAGCACACAAGTGCTGGGTCACTTAGCAATGACAAAAAAAAAAACAAAACAAGAGCCCTTCTGAAGCTTTAAACATACACTGAATCATCTCATGAAGGCGCACCTGTTCACCCAGACGCACAACAATGGTATGCATAATAACGAAGGAAACTGCCTGATAATAAATCATAGAGCATTGTCATCGCATATCGATAAGCATCAGAAAAGGAGCTGCGCATAATAACAAACACACTATTTTACCTGAAAGACCATTACATTCACTACTTTTAATTTCATCAATCTTTTAGTCTGGAAACGTATACAGCCGTGTCTCGTTAATGTGATGGCCATTAATATGGCCGACTCAAATTATGGACAATTTTAATGGGGACTAAACTCTTCCCATGTATTCACGCGTCATTAATACGGAAACTCGTTGCTCAGACAATGGACAAGGGGGAAATGCACAGAGCCCATTGTGGCCCATGTATTTTTGTTACATTAATATGGTCAGTGATGAGAGCAAAATCTCTACTGCTTCATCTGAGCATTTCGTTTTCTGAACCTTGGGTGCAGAGCAGTTGAGGAAGGCAATTAAAAAATGCAAATGGCTAAATGATGACCCTTTTCTTCCGTGGTTTCATGTTTTACAGTGCGAAGTCACTCAGCCGATGCCCCTTGTTATTTTCCATATCACCCGAATGGACGTGAAGAAAACTGCATATTGTGCAGAGCAGAATGCGAAATTAAGATGCTTTCAGCTGACTGAGTGCTGATGTAATGTGTGGGAAGAGTTGTAGAACTCAACCCATTTATCCATGATATGCCGTTAAACTAGGCCATTAGACATTTGTCAGTTGCACCACATTATCTTAATAATAATATTGCCCGTAGCAGTGGGCTTCCAAAAATTTTCTAATTTAAAAACTTTACTGGCCACTGCTACGCACAAAAGCCGACATGAATCAGTTTTTTTGGGGCAACATGGTGCCCATATTAACGAAGTGCAACTGTAATTGCTTCAAATAAATATTTAATTTAAAAATAAATGTATCTGCCAAAATGCTCTCATGAAAATGACCACTCTTTAACATAAATCAAATGTGCAGAGGAGGAAGCAGGCTCAAGCATTTCAGAGCAAAAGAACTCACGTAACTCAAGTTTGAGTTTTCTAAATCTATATTCAACCTCTATGAAATGCTCCAAAATAAAAACAGCAGTAGCCAAAACAGAATCTAGAAATTGAATCAATGAAGTGCCACTGTACAAGAATTTATGCAAATGAAATTTATAAGTGTTAGCCCCAGCATAATAAAAAAATTGAAAAAAGGTGGAATGTCACTACCACAAGTGAGTAATGAATGCTGACATTGCTTTTGATTTCATAGCATTAAAAAGTAGCTTTAGGCTGTCGTGAAGTACATCCCTGCAGGCTGCATGTGTGTAGCAAGTGTAATGGTACTGCCCTGTAAAATGACAAACGTTTCAGGCAATGTTGCACGAAAACAGTCTAGAGATGCAAGAGGCAAAAAAAATTTCAAAATCCACTGTAGTAACTATTGTATGCAACCAACCAAATGGCAAACACCGGAGAGGAATGCAGGTAAACAAATGCAACAAAATACACCCTGGAATAAAACGCACACAAATCAGGTGGCCTGCATGAGGTGTTCTGCAGAGGCACAAAGACATGAAGCCGTCTTGTTAATTCACACAAAATTTCGCGAAAGTATTAGTTACTGAAACCAAGCTTGTACTGTTACAGGCAGCGCTGCAGGAGCAGACATTGTGCTGTCAGACTACACATTGTCTGCTACTATGGCCCTGGCAGCTGACACACATGGCTCATGCTCAGTCTCTGAACAAATGCGAGGTGCTCAGTGACAACCGAGGTCCTGCAGTCAGTGAGCACGCACGCTTTGGTCACCGAGCTCCGGACAGACGGATCACTACTCACCGAAAAACTCTCCCTCCGGCGGGTTCTGCTCGAGCTCGTCTTCAATCTGGCGCATGAGAGCCTCGATCTTCTTCTCGGCCTCGGTGGGACCTTTGGGTCGCGGCGGGGTCACGTTGTACGGCAGCAGCGTCTTAGTGTTTAGCGTGTTGGGCTTGTAGCCCGGGTAGGGGGGCGGCGGCGGCAGTGTCTGCGGGCAGGGCACTTGCTGCGGAACTTGCGGACAGGCGGCCTGGGGACTGCGCGCAGCGAGCCCCGCAGCGTTCTCGCAGGGCTGGCTCCTCATTTGGAAAACCTGCTGCTGCTTGCCGATCGGATATGAGCAGGACAAGCTGTTGTTGCCCGCCGTCGAGTATCGCACGCTCGATGCGTACGACGACGGCTTCTGAGCGCAGGGCCTGACCAGGCCGTTGCGTTGCAGCGATGAGCCGTCCAGGTTGGCGTAGATGGGGTACTCGGGAGGGGGCTTCGCATGCGGGTACGGAGGTGGTTCGCAGTGGCTGGCCCGTGGGCTCGGTGGCTTCGAGTCCTGCGAACTGAGCGACGATCGAGGGCTCTGCAAAGCTGCCACGTTCTCGTAGATGGGTGCAGCGCCGGCGGAGCTGTTCGAGTGTTGCGAGTCTCGGCTAGACGAACTGACGCTGCTGCGTGGACTCGAGTGAGCGCTGTCCGGCAGTCTTGTTTTGCAAGCAGCCCACCGAGCATAATCAGGCGGCGGCACGCCACTCGCTACTTCGGTGCATGGTGCTTTGGGCGTCGCGAACTTAGAAGCGGCAATTACGCTGGCACGGTCAATCCTGGCATATACAGGCAACTCCTTGCCGTCGGCTAGGCTCTCGATTGCACCCAAAGCACGCCTGCTGGATGGGAGGTATCGTCGGGGACTGCCCAGCACATCTGCCGAAGCGTAGCTGCCTTGAGAGGTGGCTGCTCGAGACAGAATGCGCCCATAGTCGTGATCACCCGCCAGCGCAAAGTCCGGGTAAGACTTGCTGTTCAAATTGGCATATATTTCTCGTTTCTTTTCGAAATCCTCGCCTGCAGAAGTATCCGTGCGCTTCGGCGTCGCAGCCGTCAAGTGATCTCTGGACGGCACCTCAAACAGACTCAGATCTTGCAATATCCGAGTCGCGTCGCTCGCCAGCTCGTCGTCGTACATTGTTGCCTCGTTCGCCCGTTGGCCACTTTAGTCGTCCGTCGTGACGAAAATTTGGAACTTTGTGATCTTGCAGAACAACGCCGCCGCACAGAAGCAATCAACAAAACAAAGCATTGCAAGGTTACATGCTCCCGCATGCACACCTGCCAAAAGGCAGGACACCACCTTTCACCATTCTTCACCGCTGCGTCTCTCCGTCGGCCGCGTACGAGCGCAACCAGCGGAACACCGCCACGTATGACGTCACAACAGGAGCCTTTTGCAGAGCCGCCGCACTTACGAGCAGAAAGATAGTGCAAAGTGTATCGTCTTTTTCTTGTTGGTCCAAGATGAATTAGTGTAATTTTGCACACCATAAAACGTATTCATATGTTTTACACTTCTAATGAGGTTTCAATACTGAAGCAGTCATCGCTAGTCTTATTTTGTGTGTAATTACAGATACTGTAACAATCCGCTGCATTACAAAAACGCAGAGGGAAAAAAATACAGCGTGGAAGATGCAACTGCTGTCTATTGTGTTTTTCTTTTTTTCAAATAAAAGTTGCTGCTTGCACAGATTTATAATCAGCTCGTCTTTCTTGCAGTGTTCTCCCTGCTTTTTACTGCACCATCGCAAGCACAGTTGGCAAAGTCCCACCAAATTAAAAGATCTCCTCGATCCCCTCGATGTGCATACGCTCGTTAAGCCATCTATTGAGAGATCTGGTAACCTTTATAAGATCCTTAAAGAAAAATAAATAATTAACTAAATAATTTATTTAAGTCAAGAAGTCTTATTAACTTTATAAAAATGCAAAAAAAATTACTATGTTTTAGTTTCAATGGTTGCAGTGTTGCCTGGAATTTTGCTCGACAGCCGCCCTGAATCTCTAGCAATCCCTAGGTCAGAATGTCCCTAGTTGGGGGCACGGCGGGCCGGCGGCCCGTAATGCTCCCGAGCGTGCCTCTGCCAGCAAACCACTACCGCGCGAGTTGTCATACCACAGCTCCTTTCGGATGGTGTCCTTCTCCGCCCGGTATCTATCAAGAGGTCGACATGGTTTCCTGCACGCGACTACGCATGACAAGCTTGTGACAAGTGCTAACTAACGAATAACGAATGATAAATGTGCTCAGGTTTCGATTCCGATAATTTAGGCAGACGTAGTTTTCGCAAAGCGTTAAGACTTGCGCGCTAAGAAAAGACGAGCTGCAAATGCATCACTGCTCTGTAAACATATAAAAAATGAACTCTTATCTACATTTTGAGCGTACACAGAGGCCTATGAACGGAGAGTTATGAAAGGTTTAATGACTGTCCAGACGATATCTTCAGTCTGCTACTCGGCGTAACTCGGACAGGTGGGCCTCTTGGCCTTTTCATCTGCTCGGCGATGACCGCGCATGATCCGCAAAGAGAGTCGAATCTGACAGTTGATTCCAGGCTTAATAGTTTAAGTACAATGGTGTACCGCGAGCACGACTTCGATGCTCATCGGCGCCCCCGCGCTGCGCGATAGGCGACACCCGTCAGAAGCTGTGCCGCCGCATCAGTCGCATGGCCGCATTGCATCGCCTCGCCTGAAGGGCGACGACGAAGTAAAAGACGAAAAGCCCGCCAGCCCGCCACGATTCTGGGGACAAATTCAGACTCAACTAAGGACATAATAGTCAACATTTAGGTACTTTGAAAAAACGGCGTTCAATGCGTTTGGGGAACTCTAGGGACAAAATTTAAGCCGAAAAAACTCTATTCATGGCTCGCCCTAGAGGCCCTACTCCCTGCTCTTGCCATAAAGGGTGTTCCTGAAGATGGCAGCTTCGTTGCGCCGGCAACCTGTAAGTTCCAAGGTTAATATATTTATTATTTCAGTATTACATTGCTGCCCGAGGCTCGAAAAGTGTAAAGGTTGTGCTGATGTCTTGGCACATGCTGTTTTTGTTGCATATATGTGTTTATATTCACAAGATGCCGAAAAGTAATCTCAGCCGCATGCGTGGCGCAGCATTTCTAGGTTGATTATCCCAATTTCTCGAGAGCTGCACTTATCTCATTTCATGGCTACACTAATCACGTTAAACTAGAAAGGCGGATATATCCTCCGCCAGACAAGAAACTTGACAAAAGGCAGGAAGTAATCTGGCGTCGGCTCCAGCCGCGTGCCTTCTTCAACCCATCTAAATTATCACATGTACCCACCACAATACAATCCAAATTGTAAATACTGCAGCGAAATAGCCGGGTACGATCATGTATTATGGAGCTGCAAAAATAGCGCCGCCACCGGCGGACCTACTACCAGACCCGATGACACAACATATTATGGAGCTGCAAAAATAGCGCCGCCACCGGCGGACCTACTACCAGACCCGATGACACAAGTTCGGGCTGCTGAGTGGGCTCATAAGGTCGCTGAGAGCAACGGACTTGAGGCCATCGCTCATTGCTGACAATAAATGTTTTCCAATCCAATCCCACGCTTCTGGGTGGACACCTAAACCGTCGCCTGAACTGCTTCGTTGGGGAAAAGGAGGAAGGTCGGTTGGTTGGTTGGTTTGTTTGTTTGTTTGTTTGTGGGGTTTAACGTCCCAAAGCAACTCAGGATACATGGACTCGACAGCACCGGGTCGAGTAAGTGTCGAGTAAGTGAGGTCACCATTACTCGACCCGATTGGTGTCTACACGAACTCGCTTTCTAGCGAGTAAGTATCGCAGCGGCGCGTAGCGTCGAGATTTGTAGTTATTGTGCAAATTTTTTACTCGTATTTGATTCCGTTGTCTTTTACTATTGAGAGCTTCGATTATTCTTTTTTATCATTGATGAGGGCTAAAAAGCATTCAACTTCGCTGACGCTCATCGCCGCTCCGGTTGCTTTTTTATCCCTGAGTTCGCCATAACTCGACTCGCTGACTCGACAGCGTCTACATGCTTTTAGACAAGCGGGTCAAGCGAGTTAACCTACCCCCTGCAAGCGAGTTAACGCGACCCGCTCCGCGGCTATTTTACTCGACCCGACTGGGTATACATGAACCCGACAACTGGTTTTTTACTCGACAGGCTTACTCGACCCGACTTTGTCGAGTCCATGTATACAGGGCTAGAGACGCCGTAGTGGAGGACTCCGGAAATTTCGACCACCTGGGGTTCTTTAACGTGCACTGACATCGCACAGCGCACGGGCGCCTTGCTTTTCGCCTCCATCGAAAAGCGGCCGCCGAGGCCGGGGGAGGAAGGTCGGAATGCAGGAGATGCCTTAGTGGAGGGCTGCAGAATCGACCGCCTGGGGATCTTTCACAAGATGCTGAAAAGTAATCTCAGCCGCATGCGTGGGATCTTTCACAAGATGCTGAAAAGTAATCTCAGCCGCATGCGTGGCTATGTAAATGGAAAGGAAAGGAGTAGTATTTTCTACGCTTCTGGGTGGACACCTGAACCATCGCCTGAACTGCTTCGTTAGGGAAAGGAGCGGTGGAATTTTGGCTGCTTCAGAGTCCCCATCTACGTTCTCTGCACTGGCATCAAGTGTGGCGCACTGCAGTGCGTACTGCAGTGTGCTCTGCCCCGCCCACATCAACCCCTCTCACGGCAACGATCGTGCATGCTCAGCGACGAAAAAATTTAGAGGGTCTCTTAATTAACCCCTTAAGGGCCAAATAAATAAAAAATTATGTTCCCAAATTGCCAAATTTTATTAGTTCGTAAAATGCTTCAGTAACGTGTTTGAAACACACACAAAAAAAAAATCACAGAAACAAATTCTGGCGGATAATTACATTTCATTAGTCATTGCCTGCCCCCTCGTGCAATACTCCATACCTTACACCTTTGAGGAGCATTGAGAATTAAAAAAATAAATTCTTAAAAGTACAGATAGTACGAAGTGGCCTAGAATTGCCGTGCAAAAGATGCACCATTGCTTCTAGATGCATTCAAACTAGATGAGACCACTATCTGTGTGGTAGCATTCGAAGCATGGCACTGCGCAGAGGGCCTTCTCGCACCACCTGCACCAGGTCTATCCGGCACCATTCACGGGAGCTCGCCATCGTGTTATCGCTGCTGTTTTCCCACTTCTGACTCGCTGTCGGTAAAAATGTCATCACTATCCTCTTCACTTGAAGAACAAAAAACGGCATCGTCATCACTTGCGCTATCATCCGACGCAGAATAATCTCCCGCACCAGATCCACGCACGCATGATGCCATGTTTTAGAAAACGCGGGAAATGGGATGCAGGAATTCCGCCATCTTGTGTTCAGAATCGCATTCAAGAAAAACGCCGATGATTAGACCCATGCTGCCATCTATGTTTTATGTGGTAAAGTACCGTTTCAAGAGTTGGGCTCTCCAAAAGCCCCTTGAAACATTGGGGAAAAGCTATGATGACCTCAGCTTGTCATAAGCAAAAAAAAGTGCCGATTGCTTGTGACGAGCTGAGCTCGTCATAAGCCCTTAAGGGGTTAAATTAAATGTCTCTTTAGAGGATAATGGCAAAAGCCTACCCTTTTTCTCCTATCATTACCTTCTCATCGTTTTCCTCTTATCGGCGTTCTTTGCAGTACTACATATAATTGGTTTACAGGAAAGGAAAAGCGCACTGTCTGTTACACTTTCTCCAGCAAGTATGAGTTTGGACGGTGCACCATTGCTCCTGTCGTGTGGCATTCCGTCGCACACTTTCATTTGTGGGATTGCAGATGGAAGGAACGCTGGACAAGAAAGAGGGAAAACTTTATTGTTGGGAGTAGTCTTACTGGGTCTTAGTGGAAGAGCCAAGTGGCCGTTCTGGTGGCTTGCGGCGACTTCTTCAGCGCGGTTGCGCCCAATTGTATATCGGGGCTCGCGTTAACGCAGCACTTCCTCCCAGGATTCAAGTGAGGGAGTTTTTATGAGAGCCTTGGGAGGCGGGTCCTCTGAGCAATCCCACAGGATATGATTAAGGTCGGCTTTCTCTCCGCACTTAGTGCATGATGAGCTTATGCTGTCCGGAAATATGTGTGAGTAAACCGCAGGGTTGGGGAAGGAGTTCGTTTGTAGTTTCCTCCAAAAGATTTCTTGTCTTGTTAGTGATTTGTGTGGTGGTGGGTATACTCTACTCTTCTAGAGAGTTTGAAGTGTTGTGTAAGGTCGCTGTATGTGAGCAATTCTTCCATTTAAAGTTCCTCGGCACTAGGTCTCACCGCTTGGGCGACAAAACCTCGAGCGTGTTGATGAGCAGCCTCATTGCCTCGGTTCCCTGAGTAGGCAGGTATCCATACGAGTTCTACCTCTCTGTCGATTCTGATATCCGCGAGGATGTTTCTGGCAGTATTTGATATTCTGCCACGCGAGAAGTTACGTATGGCAGTTTTTGAATCAGTGACAATTATGTCCGCATCAGTTGTTGCGATGGCTAAAGCGATTAAGGCTTCTTCCGCCTGGTCTGAGTAGCGGACTTTGACCGAAGCGGCTGATACGCATTTACTGACGTTACTGTACTGCTTAATTACACAGATGGCAAAGGCACCTTCAGCCATATTGTAGTCCAAGGCGTCGGTATGCACCACCCCATCGTGATTCCGGTATTTTCTGTTTAGGGCCCTAGCTCTAGCTTTCCTCCTGCCTTCATGGAAGGAGGGATGCATGGTTTTGGGCAAAGGTTTCAAGATAATTTTGTTGTGCACTCCTCTTGGTAGTGGTCCTGGGGGGTTGGCTAGTGGTTCGGCATTAATTCCCATGCGGTTGAGAATTTTTCTGCCTGCTTTAGAGTTCATTAGTCTTTGTAGCTGTGCTGTCTTATGTGCTGTGATCAGCTTCTCAACAGTGTTGTGTATCCCAAGTGAGAAGTTTTTTGGTTGAAGTGTTTCTGGGTAGACCTAGCCCAGCCTTGTAGGTGCTTCTAATGAGTAATTTCTCCTTGTCAGATTGAATGAGGCGGAGATAAGGGACTGAGTATGTGAATCGACTTAGTACAAAGGCATGGATAAGACTACCAATGTCAGCCTCTTTCATTCCTCTCTTTTTTGCTGTTACTCTGTTTATCAGTCTAGTGATTTGTTGCACAGTCATTTCCAGCCTGTTGATAGTAACATTGCTCTTCCTATTGCTTTGGATGTAGAGCCCGAATACTCTAATAGTATCGACTGTAGGTATGGGTAGTCCGTGCAGACAGACTTTTATCTCTCCTTTGTCTTACGTTTTCCTTCTCACTGCTAGTAGTTCAGACTTAGGTTGTGAGCATTTCAGCCCAATCTGGTTAGCGTATGACTAGACTACATTCACTGCTTCAAGCGTTTCCTCTATGCGAGCGTCCGAACCTTTTGTTACCCACAAGGTGACATCGTCAGCATATAGGGAGTGTTGAAGATCTTGGATTTCTTCAAGTTTAGGAGGCAGACCTATCAGGACAAGAACGCATCTTACAGAATATGACCGATCTCGTGCATGGGATTTCGTTCCATGAGCCCAGAAAGGCTTTCGCCTTAAAGGGACAGAACACTGGAATTTGGGTCTCGAATTTATTTTGGTGCAATGGAAAGATTGATGTCTAAAATGTTCGATTCCATTACAGTTTTGTTAGAAACGCTGTAGGGATTTTTACCGAGAATTTTTCGGTCAGTGCATGCGCCCGTTTTTATGTAGTCCGATGCTCAGTGGCGTCGCTAGGGTCACCCGCACCCGGTGCGAGGGCGCGGCAGCAGCTCACCCCCCCCCCCCCCCCCCCCCCTTGGTCCCTCCGCAACTTCTTTTCTACCTCCTCTGCACTTGTGCTTTGAAGTCAAGTTCGCTCTGCACCAAACTACACAGTGCGACTAAAGTAGCATATTTTTTCTTTTTAGCCCTTCGACGCAGCGATTGTGCCCCACGGCAGATAATTCAGCAAAACATCACATCAAAAGCACATATTTCCTAAAAAGGCAGAAGCACTAGCACGTGAAAGTTGCGAGGAAATTCACTGAGCAAGCGACTTAAGATGCGATTGCCTAGTATTAGCCCACGCATTGTAGTTAGGTCCCCAGCAGAGCCTTTCACATGCCACATGCATAGGTGAAAGCCTTTTACTTTGCGTTCTCTGCATTTAACTTTTCTCCTCTCCTTTCTTCAAAAGGTGCAAGTTGACTTCCACATCCAGACTGCAAAGTAGCAAATCCGCATTGATGCCATGACAACAGAAAATATTAAGCGCGAAACAGTTTTTTTGAAGCTGGGAGGCGGTGGGCGTCATGCTAATTTTTTTTAAAGCTTTCAGATGTGTTTCTCATTTTAACAATGACTTGCCTTTTTCAGAGAAAAAGGTAAGAACCGCATAATGCACTATGTGAGCACTCTTGGGTACATTCACTCTCAATTCCCCTTTTAAAGTGCCCGGCTTGCTATTGCCCTCCTTCTCATTATTATTATTATTATTATTATTATTATTATTATTATTATTATTATTATTATTATTATTATTATTATTATTATTTCAAATCAGCGTGTATAGTGATCGGACTTGCCATACCACTGAGAAACAGGCATTGTGCCTTTTGGTGGAAGGTTGAGGCGGATCTGTGACTGGGCCGAGGAGAGAGAAAGGCATAGGATCAAGATACGGCGTGGACTCAGACATATATAAACTATAAGGCATGTGTGTTTTCAAGCACTCCTACAACAGAATAGTTCGTTCTGCGAGAAGATCACACTTGCCAGTTAGTGCCTCAGCGGTACCAATGTGGGTCTTTTCGCGTCTTTACACAATAATTCATTTTGCCCTCTGCCCCTTCCTCCCTATCACTGCCCAGCTGCACCCCCTCGCGACGCCACTGCCGATGCTGGAAACCATGAGCAGCGACCGTGATGACGACTGGTGGTCGACAAAAAAGACATACTAAAAATAAAAACAACTTTCACTCGCCAGACAGTAATCAGGCATTTTTTGCGTAGAGTAACTTCCTTTTCAGTTTTACACTCAATGCTGTTACGGCACAAAAAAAATGCACGCCTCATCAACGAAAGTTTTAGTAGGCACTGTCATCGCTTCATTCACGGAATTGCAAACACTATGGCACGATTTAGTGGCAAAACCTAAAAGCATACCTCTCGCGGTGTGAAAGGAGATGTGGTTTTTATTTAAGGATGCACTGGAGAGCGCAAAATATAATAAATTATGACAAGCACTCCTAGAAGAAAAAAAGTAAGTGTGCAGCTACGAAAATTGACGATATTTTGCTGACATATAGTCACGTGGGGTACTACTCTGAAAATAATAGGGTTTCTTCGCTAGATAGCACCCCAGTTGTTTTTGTGATTTTCAATGGCAAATTAAAATTGTAAAGCCTCTTTTCTTTGATATTGTAGTGCTCGATCTGTACTATATGAGGCAAGATCTTCTCATCTCCACAATAATCTCATGACATATTTCTGCCAGTGGTCTGTCCCTTTAAAAGAAGACAACTGAAGAGCATATTGCGTGGAGAAGTAAGACTAATTGCTGAGCTAGCTGGTGCATTTCACAGAAATGAAAACATTCCACAGTGCTGTGTACTATTTTCTTTTCTGTGATAATGTGTGGAATCTATTCATTTTTCGGTTATCATCATTAAATGCGATTCCTGAGTTTCAGTTAAAATAGCGCGTGCTAGGAAACTTGCTACGAAAGCAAAGAAGAAATTTAACTCTTATTGCAAGCACCTAGTCACGGGTACATGCAGTACATCGGTTACTACGGCTAATGAATGTTTATTCCCTGCTGCCTCTTTTATTTGAAGTCCCATCAAAAATGTATGTGGTTTGGTGTGATGAGCATAGGACGCTGCTTTTCAGGAGGGTGATGTGCAAGTCACTGCTAAGGACCAGGAGATGATCAATAATTTCGCGAGGCAAAACGCCAGGCTTGAAGATGCAACAGAAGAAATGAAACAACTGGAGGTATGTTTTGGCGTCAGTAAGCATTGTTTTCTTCGCATGAATCACTTATAAACTTATATTCTGCTGAAAGAATTTATCTTTCAGTAGGTCTTCTGCATCTCTAGTTGCTTACACGATAAAGGAATAGAAACACCAAATTTTTGTTGTGTATTCTATATACGGAATGATGCGCCGCATATTACTGAATAGGACTGGCCACATGGTTTGCGCGAAAAAGCATTAAATATTTTATAAATTTTTTATCCTATGCAGTTTCGATTTCAGCCACCAAAAGACAGCTATGAGGTCGTGTGAGACATAGAAAAACTGCAGCATTTATCGCTGCTTTGTTTATTATGATTCGCATGAATGATACGCAAGCCTGTCCAAAAGTTAACATCATAAACGACTATCAGGTATCTTCATCACTCACATGACCACAGTGCCTTGTGACGTCACAGCCGCCGCTTATAGTGGCTGGAACCGAAGGAACCGAAGCTGCAGGAGAAAAACTGACAAATTATTTAGCTGATGAAAGTGCAGTCACGTGGTGATTTATGTGCGCCATCGTCTTGTGCACTATTTCAGAGAAAACAAAGCACTAGACGAAATTTTTGGTGTGCCTACTCCTTTGACCTTGTTTTGTTAAATATTGCAAAGCGGCTTGGGTCATGCAAATGAAGGTACACCGTTGACACACACTGGGCTGACCCTTAACTAGATTTAGTAGCCAAAAGTTTACATGTATATATATGATTGGATGCGTGACTGATGAAACGAAGGTACCATGCGCAAGCAAAAGAAAAGCGAACTTAACCCCTTTTGGGACCGCATGAGCCCAAGGACGCATGATCGAATCTCGGCTGCGGTGGCCACTTTCGGTGGAGTGTAAAGCAAGACACCTGTGTACTCTGCGATGGCATGCACGTCGTCGGTTTACCTGTTGTACTCTGATGAGCAAATGACTATCGATTGAATTGAGTAAAGTTGTGTATTTTTGCTGGAACTCTCGAAGCATTTAGGACCTATTTGCCAGCACGGACTCACTCGAAGAAACCACGTTCCAAGCGCTACTTGTAGGTCCAAGGCGGTCAGCCGTGACGCCATGGTATAGCTCGGCAACTATTGGTTGGAGGAGGGTCCTTTGATAGATGGATGCCATTTTCTGGCAACACCGACGGACAGACGCAACAACCGGAAGTGGCCATTTTGGTAAAAGTCCACGAGACCGTGAGCACAGAAGAACACGTTTTTCTGTTTCTTTTCTTTTTTTTTTTTTCTTTTCCCGTGTGTGCCGGGACGTCACACATTTGGAGTGATGTCACTGGCTGAAGGGGGGTCCATTGAAGGCTGTTTGCCGCTTTTTTCTTGATCTGTAGCCGACTATAAAAATGACTAAAAATGCTTAGTAATGAGTGGTAATGACTAAAATAACTACTAATGACTTGTAATGACAAATATGTCTAACAAGCACTTGTAACAATTGATTAGAAGGGACTAAAATGCTTAGTATTGAGTAGTAAGGACTAAAATACTACTCATGACTTGTAACGACCAATATGTCATGACTGCAATTGGTTAGAAATGACTAAAAATGATTGGCAATAAATATTAATGACTAAAATAACCACTAATGACTGCTACTACTACTAGGCTTTCACCCTTCTCCTCTTGAAAGATATCTTAAAGAGACCCTGTAATTTTTTTTCTTGTGCTAAGTGATACAATACATTTATGAAAAAGAAAATAAATATGCCTAGACAAAAATTTTGGCTCCTCAGGCTTTGTGACGATAAAGGCACATTCACACTTGGCTGATCCGAAAAAGAAAGTTATTGGGCAAGTTGGTGACGATCTTCCATAGTTGCAGTGCGAAAGACAGAACAGAACACAGCGCTGTGTCCTGTCCTTCTCTCTTTTCCTGTGGGGAGCTCGCACTGAGGCACGACCCGCGCAGCTAGCGATCACCAAAATAGTCCTCCCGAATCTGAAATTAATGAAACGGTGATGGCGCACATGCACTACGGGTGCGCTATGGCATGCACGATGACGATTGGAGTCCATCACGTTTGTGCAGCTCATCGGCATAAGCCCTGTATACATGAACTTCACAAAGTTAGGTCGCATAAGTGTGTCGAGTAAAAAATCAGTTGTCGGGTTCATGTATACATGATGTTACAAAGGGGTGAAGGGCACTGCCATATTGGGCGCTGGGCTGCTCTTGTAGCACAGGAGAGAGTTGACTACCATGCAGCCCAAGTCAAACTGGTTTCTGCAAGGGTTGTGAAACGGTCTATATGCAGTCAGGTATAGTAAAGCAGACGGCGGAGCGGGTCGTGTTAACTCGTTTGCAGGAGTAGGTTAACTCGCCTGACCCGCTTGTCTAAAAGCAAGTAGACACTGTCGAGTCGGAGTCGAGTTAAGGGGAACTCTAGGATCGAAAAGTGTCTGGAACAGCTAGGAGCGTCAGCGAAATTCAACGCTTTCTAGCCCTCATCAATGATTGAAAATAATAAGCAGAACTCTTGACAGCAAAAATCAATGGAATCAAATGCGACCAGAAAGCTTCCGCAGTAACGGTAAATCTCGATGCTAGGCACTGCTGCTATACTTACTCGCTAGAACTCGGTGAGTTCGTGTAGACTCCAAGCGTGTCGAGCAAGGGGTACCTTGCTTACTCGACAGTGACTTGGCCCGGTGTTGTTGAGTCCGCGTATACAAGGCTATAGTTTCGCTTTCCCTAACTTCTCACTAACCCGCGGGTGCAATCAAACGTGCGCATTGGCCAGTCGCGCTGCTTTGAGCGCTGCATGGCATGTCAG
Source organism: Amblyomma maculatum (assembly GCF_055883805.1). NCBI lineage: Eukaryota > Metazoa > Arthropoda > Arachnida > Ixodida > Ixodidae > Amblyomma > Amblyomma maculatum. The sequence continues at coordinate 235,952,795 of NC_139344.1, forward strand.
TGGCCTTTTCCTTAAAGCGAAAGCTTTGCTACGGCCTTCCGTAGCTTGGTCGATGTGTTTAATGTACGCGAGCATGGCACTGGAAGACAGTAGCTGGCAGCTGACATGGCTGCACACTGACTGGCCATTGATTTGGCTCTCCTTTCATACGGGAGGTTGATATCAGAATCAGCCTGCCAGGACCCTTGCATTCACGTTACTCCTACGACACGCCGGCATGTTCATACGACTTGGTTAAAGTGGGGCTTTATAATTGGGGTGGTAATCTATGCTATCGCATCGTACTGTTAAAGGCAGTGCTCGCTTCTTCTGCTGCTGCTTCGCTTCTACATCGCACACCTGCTTCTTCTTCTTCACACACCTGGCAAACTTCATTCGTACCGGTACATATCTACACAAATATACAACACTGGCTGTGGTTTCCTTGATATTTGCTGACACCTACGGAGGAGTCGCGCGCTTTTCCTTTGTCTAGTTCGGTTTCGTGATGCTGAATCTTTCCTTAACATATTTTTTGTTAGGGGGTGTATGGCATCACTGGTTCTTTCTATGCATATTCTTCCCACTTGCATGTATGTGCTTCTTCCAGTAAGTTTGAACTACGCACTGGTCACGCGCTGTTCATAGTCCGTGCAGTTGAGTCTACAAAGATGGAACCAGCAAAGACAGATGCAGAACAAGACAGAGGAGGTGCACACACAACACCGCTGGGCTTACAACTGATCTCTTCCAAAGAACAAACAGAAAAAATTACAAACACATAATTTCCCTGTGCAGGCATATGCTCTGACCAAAAAGAAATAAGGCATTCTGACAAAGAGCTGAAACTTTTTTTCGGTGATAACTGCTGATGGATCATTTATGCATTTTTGATCATTCTTTTTGATTAAATGTTTCCAGCAGCTCACATTTTGATTTTCACCTGCTGATGATATTGGCATGGCAAAACGGAGGAAAACAGTACTAGTTCTTGACATGCAATGCTAGGTTGCTTCCTGTGCCTGAACCCAGGTTTGTTCGTTGTTTCCTCAGGGGTTCGCTTAGGCATTTTCCGGTTTGGCCAATGTATATTGTGCCACAAGCCAATGGGATAGAATAGACCACACCCACAGCACACTTAGTAAACATCATCTGGTGTATGATTTTGCAAGAGCAAATTTTCCACTGACTGCCAGAGATCTAGGCGCACAGACCTGAAAGTTTGAGAACAAAAAACACCATTGTAATTCCAAATTTTTGGGTCGCTTATCAGATGTCTTATAGAAATATGGAACCATTACAACCTCTTTTCTACTATATGTTTCATAAGTTATGCAGTCTTTGGAGAAAGCTTTCTTCATTTTTCTCCCCAAGGATTCACCCACCACCAGCATAACAAAAGGGGGAAACCTAAAAGCCTTCCACCGCTCAGCCTGCTCTGCAAGACTGTGGTGCATAAAATACAGACATTTTATTCAAAGCATTCAAGAAACACAAATTCGCACTGCTCTGCTTCACCAACTTCAAATGCACTGATTCATATAGCAAAGCACTTTTTTAGAAGGGAAATATTTCCAGCACACGTGCCATCTTGGTAAAAAATTCAATTCTAAATCTAGGAACCTAAAAGTCTTGTCTGGTAAAGGCCAAGCTTTTAGAACAATCACTAAGCACACGTAAGATCTGATCTGCCATGAGAGCAAGCTGGTCATTATCCTTTAAATATAAAACGACTAAAAAGTCATCCACATATCTAAACACCCTGACAACGCGTGAGTCTTGAGGTGAGTCTTGTAACATTGAAGAAGAATTCGCTAGAAATGTGTTACATAGAACCAGCACCACACAGAAGCCAATGCAAATACCACGGTTTTGTACACCAAAGTCATTGTGCTGTACAATTGTTGAATTCAGATATGCCTTCAAAAGTTCCAGCAAAGACTCCAGAGTGATACCACACCTATTTTGGAATGGAATTGTCCCTGTTGTTTCCTCTATTATCCTATGCCTTATGACAAGCATTTTTGTGCAGTGCTCAAATGAATTAAAACGGACAATTTCGAGAAGGTTCCAGAGTTTGAAGCTCACTGGCGGCGAGTTTTTTCCGTGTAGTTGTTCAAAGGAGGTTTCAGAGCCACCCCGATGAAATCCAAGAATCTGGGTAGTAATGCTTTTGTATTAAAAAATAAACTGTGGGTCTTTGCATTTTAGGCAAACCTCTTGTGAATTGAAGTTGGATATGATCCTCTGTAGTCACAAATGTATAGGTAATAAGGGAGTAATTACTCACTGACATCCACTCAAGCGCAGCCATACGGCTACAGAAGAAAGCTGCATAGCTTTCTCAGGAGCTTCGTAGTTAAAGAAAAATTTGTCCTGGCCCGGCAATCAAACCCGGCACCACCGCCTTTCCAGGGCAGTCGCTCCACCAACTGAGCTAACCAGGACGGTCGGCAGAACAGATGGTAACAGAACGGTCGGCAGAACAGATGAGAGCGAATTTCGCTGTATAGCTTTCTTCTGTAGCCCTATGGCTGCGCTTGGGTGAATGTCAATGAGTAATTACTCCCTTATTACAAATCTACTTCACCTTGGGGGATTCCCCTAAATATTCGACCAAGTGCATACTGTGTCACATGTACATAACAGCATACATCAGTGCTACTGAAGAGGCCAGTGAATTTATATTTGCTTTGCATTGCAAGTAATATCGCAGTGAATCACTTACTCTTGAAATTATGTTGCCTTTGCAGAAAGAGTTACGGAACTTGGAAGATGCTGCAGATGAAATCCTGATGATTGAAGACGATGTCCCTATACCATATCCTTAAACTCTTTGCATGCCTTTTGAAGTGTGTTCTGTTCATTGGGCGTTGTTGTTGTGAACATGTGTTTTTTGTATTTTGTGTGCTACCTTGTGAAAATTCCAGTCTGCACTGGTGTCAGTTGCTTGCCTGTTTATCCAAAGGCTTAGCAACAGAAATTGAGTGTACATATTTGCTCAGGAGAGGATTAAGGCCAATGGTAAATACTGTAAGGTTAATCATCATGCATGTTTGTTGTTTCATATTTTGTGCGCTTGCAGCTGGAAGCGGTTGACGGATACTAAAGACAAATTTTGAAGTTGGCCTGTATAATACGGCAGTACTGTACTCTAATCGCAGAGAAACCACCCTCACTAAAAATAGCTTTCGTAAGCTAGTAAATACCAAAACAAAAAACAAAATACAGGCATCTCCATTGCCTGCCAACTTCACAAGTGAGCTACATGCATCAACACTGATTGTTGGGCATGGATTCCAGGGGCTAGGTTGCATCACAGTGCACTTAGGAATGATGGCAACCAGTCTTTTTTGATCAGCATTTCACTAGTTTGTATCAAGTGGCAGGAAATGTTTAAATCTAGCTTTCTCATTCAAAATGCATCTGCTGCTGACAAACTATCAGTATAGCCAGAAAGAGCCAGCGATTCAGTTTTTACTGAGAACTATAAATGAATGGAGTTGTACTCAGTGTACCTTTATAACCAGCCGCTGTTCAGGCAGACTTTATTTTATGCAGCGTGTTTCATATATATGCAATTTTAACTAAGTATTTAAAAAATGTGGTGCAGCGCAGCTGGGTAAAAACCGATGACATAGCGTTTCACACTAAATGACGCTGCTCAGAGTATTTTTAAAATTCTGCTAAATTAGGTATTCAGCTAATGTTGATGATATTTTCTATTTTAATATTACTAATATCTTGTTACTAAACTATTATGCTTTAATATTAGGACCAAACACGTCTTGCAAAGTAGTAGAGGGTAAGAAACAACAAGTTCAATTTTTTTCTACCAGCGTATTTCCCATATGCTTCTTTTTTGCCATTGTTTAAAATAAGTCCACAAGATATGAAAAAAATAAGCCATGTTTGCTCTCTTTCGCACTCACTCAGTGTAGCACTGCCGAACGAATTTTAAATTAATGAAGCATGCATGCTCACTGTCGCAACGTGAGCGAATTGCGCCGCTGTGAACATGGTTTTGAAAGTGTCAGCATGTTCTGCTGGAACATGGAAAGCTTTGATCAGTGGTACTTGATGGGCAAGATTCTGACAGTCTATTCAGATGGAGGATTTATTAAGGTAACACACAGACAAAACAAAATAGGAAGTGGAAGCACTGAAGGTCACATAATTCAGGTTAGCCTCTTTTTTGTGTGTGTGCCATTGCGCAGCTCGTCGAACTGAGTAGTGGCTCTTTACATGGGTACGGTAGACAGGCATGTTTAATTTGTACAAAACACAGTTGAGAGAGCTGTAATATGCGAGGGCATCAGTGCAGCCATGTGGTATGTTTTTGTATATACTCTTGAGCAGTGCCACATGCCGGCAAATAATGTGTCAGATTGCACACAGCTGCAGTGCACATATTTTTTAAATAATTTTTTCCAGTTACATGAAACAGCCCATATATTTTCCGACAATCCAGCAGCACTAACTGCTATGATGTAGCATCTGGCTGCATGTAAGCACTCTTAGTAAAGATAAATTTTGCTTCCCAGCTACTAAATAATAATATATTGTTCTCACTCCTCGCTGTACAGTTGATCCTGGATATTTCGAACTTGCATATATCAAATTATTGCTTATATTGAACTGCCTGAATATCTCTTAACAGTCCCATGCCAAAGTATAGCAGTGCTGTTTGTGATTATTGAACTCCTGTTAACAGAACATTCAATGTCAAGCTGCACACTGTGCCCCTGCAAGGGTTGTTTCTCCTAATGGCACTCCCAGGATGACTTTGTACATGGAACCGGGTTAGCTGAGATTTCTTTGGTACCTGATGGCAGCACTGGCGTTGTGAAACCGCGTGACGAGGTTAACGTTGAGACTACTTGGAAGTGACTTTGTCTGGTGTGCTTGTTTTTAACACAGTGTTGACATCATGCAGGAAAGCTGGCATTTGGTGCACTGGTTGTTGTGCAGTGAAGCCAGCCTAGCTGACTAAAGGCTAGCGGCGACACACATATGGCGTGCGTTGCCTCTGAAGGCGACACAGAAATGAACTGTACCCAGTTTCGAGTTGTTACATTTATAGTGCATCAGCATCAGCAACAGAACTAGACCTCTTATGACTGGCAGTGGCTTTCCCCAAAGCATTGTCCTCTGCAGGTTTGATGCGAACCCCAACTCGTAACGGCACCTGTGCCGTGCAATGAGAGATGTGAGCAGTGTGAGCTCCAATACCTCGATCCGGCCCACAGAGCGGCATGTGAGAGTGCACCAAGTGCACTCCCATTTTCTGAAAGTTAGGTTAGGAGGTATGTGCGCCTCGTGAGGCGGCGCACTCGCGGCGAGCGGTTTGCTGCCAGTATGCCGGCGGGCAGCATGTCGCTGCAGAAAGCGCACCACTAGTGTGGGTAGGCCATATTCACATTTCTGGGTTGCAGAGACGTTCATCTGTTGGCTTGTTGTTTTATATATCGAATCAATATATCGAACTGTGTTATTCTGGTTTGATTGTACAATGCAGATTTGGGCATGCCTAAGCCTTATTGGCTTGTGTGGCAATCGGATCAGTTGAAGGCGTTTAGCACTTACTAATGTTTTAGATCATTCATTAAAAACACAGTAAGCATTTTGCAGTGCAGGCTGAGTAGCTTTTGACATAAAGCTTACGTTATGAGCTCACACATTTCTAAAGTTCAGAATACTAGAAGCTAAGTTTGTTGCAAAGTAATTGTCTTGGCAATTTAGCGAGTTTTGAGACGTGGTTATTTTTAACGGTTTATTCCTGGCTCACGCAGGGGTGCTTTATGGTGCATGTATTTCTGTTGGCTGTTTCGGCAATGCGTAGCTCGCAAGTAGCTCATACTGTAGACTTGCGACACGAGATGTTTCTGATGGACGTCTGTTGCATAACTTCTTCAAGCAGTCAAGCAGTATTTTATCCTTTCCTTAACTGGAACCACATATCAGCTGGGGGAAGTATTTGTCAACCTGGACTCAGAAGAGGCACAACAGATGCTGGAGCGAGAAAAAGCACAGAACAAGGAACGGACTGCGGTTCTTGAAGAAGAGACCCGCACTATTAAGGGCATCATGGCTGAGTTGAAGTCGCAACTGTACAACAAATTTGGAAACAACATCAACCTAGAGCCAGATGATAGCTAACGTGCCCTGCCATGTATATGCAGGTGTGCACCTAACTTAATCAATTGGCTTCAGTGTGCTTCTGCTTCTTGGTTCCAGTTTTTTTTTTTTCTTTATCTCTTAGTGTTAAAGCACTGTTTCTAAGCCATTAATTAAATAGCATGAATATGAGCTGTGCATGTCTACTGAATGAAATGGTGTAATTTTTTTTACAACTGTTTACTGTTTTTTAACTGTTCTAAGCCATTAATTAAATAGCATGAATATGAGCTGTGCATGTATACCGAATGAAATGGCGTAATTTTTTTTTACAACTGTTTACTGTTTTTTAACTGTTTACTGCTGTTTACTGACCGCAGTCGATGTCGCGCAAGTAGCACATCAAGTTGGTGACTACTGAGAAAGGAAACATGCACAAGGTGAAGCTATGCTATTTGTCTACATTTGTGAATAGTGGTAACTTTCTACTGCGCAGCTGCGTGAGACTTCAAAACTGAACAGAATGTTTTCCATTCTAGCTAAAAGCACAGCCCAGTAGTTAGAAGTGCCTACATATCAACGTTACTAGAACCAGCTTCAGTTTAAAAACTGCTCGCCTTGTGCAGCGAGTGGCGCTACAGCCGAACCAGGCTTCATTGTGCCGGCACATTTGCTGGCGGCTGCAGGCGTTTCCGCGGCGCGCTTGCGAATTCAAAGCGCTGGCTTGACGCCATGGAACCCTAGTGGCTCCAGAAATAATACATTTAGTATTCCTATTTCTTTGATTTTTTTTTCATAGTTCGCTGAGCTAACAGATTTCATTCATGTGGGCAGCCTGGTACGCAAAGTTGCCACTGCACCTGATAACGGTGGCGGGAAGGATAGGAAACGAACCACTTTATTATCTCTGCCTACGAGCTATATTTTGAAAGCGTGCGGGTGTCCGTGTGTAAGAGGAGTCTTTTTCGTACTTGAAGGTCCCTCCCTCTTCATGTTACTATGTACACTCAGTCAATGGATGACTAAATCGCGTGCTCAAAGACCCTTTCTGCGCGGACCAGGCCCCCGTTACTTTCCGAAAATTCTAAAAAAAAAAAAGAAAAAAAGGCAGTGTGCTGTGTGAAGAACTTGAAGGAAAAAGAAGACGTACACAGCGCGCTCGTCCACATTTGACCACGCTTCCATCCCCTTCAAGTTGCCGTGCTTTATGCTTACAGCGCAATGCAACACCAACTTGCCTGGCAGCATATGTAGTGCAATTAGTGTAGTGAAAATTATTGCAGGGCAATCGTACTCGTTACAAGTTGTCCAAACGTATATGACGATGTTGTAGCATAATGTTCGAATTTAATCGCAATGAACTAATTACAACAATAGAGAGGTGCAATAATATTCCTCATAAGCTAGCCAACGACATAGGATTTCATGCTGTAGCATAAAGTGAAATTTTTAATCACAGGTAACTAATTAACGTCAACTAAATAAGTCCTGCAGTTAGTCTAGCGCAAGTATACTTTACATAAGCAATCAAACAATATATGACTTAATGATGTAGCGTAAAGTATAATCACAATTAAAAAATAAATATAAATTTAGAACACAATCAGTGTAAAATATAATCACAATTATACTAACAGGTTACAACTGAGAATGACAATTACTCCAGCGCAATCATATCGGCATAAGCTCTACACAGCCACTGTGGACAAATTGTGTACACACATTCCATACACGGCGGGTAAGGAACAAGTAATGCTGCTTATTAAAATTGCCTATTGACCATATGCATGCACGCTCATTTTATTTCACATAACTTAACCAATAACTGGGAATATTCCCTATTGATTCTGACAAATTGCACGATCGGCAGTTTTTCATGCCGCCATTTTCATACTTCACTATTGCAATTGCCAAGTGTGCCGGGGAAAACACGGTTGAATTGTAAAGCCTGCTGTAGAAGCTTTTGAACATGTAGACAATTTGTCTTAACTAAAATGTGCAGAAACATCCAGTTACTAAAAAGCTGGCCTTCTGGCGATTGATTGTTACCACAAATCACGCAAAGTTTACCCGAAAAGTATCACCTTCCCAGTTGGCGAAAATAAGCCAAACATCCCGCGCGCGCTGCTGCTACACCTTAAAGACTTAAGCTACATGTGAGTGAAAAATGGAGCGACGTGACAAGGCGGCACGGCGAAAGCAATCATCGTTTGCTCTGTTGCCTACTTGCAAAGATATACATGCACAGGACAGCGCGAACTGACGGCAATGCGAAATGGCCACGACGCTCTGTGTTGCTGGCATAGTATGCATCCTTCAATGACGTAGTACACCGCAAAACTATTTCCAAATGCAATAACAGTCGGAACAATTGCAAGAATTGAATTATCTTGCGACGACATGCAAAACAAAATGCATTTAGAGCACACGGTATTGAGTTTGAGGCGTTTAACATGTGTTAACTTGCGCTATACAAGGGGTCACGTGACCTTGTGTTTTTTTTTTTTTTTTTTGGTTGAGATTAGACGTTCGTTGAATCCTTGCACCATTGTTGGTACAAAGCTAAATTTACGCAGCAAAGCACAATCATAAGGCAACACTGCAAAAAAATAAAGCTTGCGAAATGAGTGGCAGTGATGTACGCTCAATGTACGCCACTGCCGCTTATCCACTTCATGATAGCGCATGCACTTCCAGGGGAACGAGCGAAACCTTTTATTTCAGCAGATTCGAGCGACAAGTCAATAGACATGCATTTCTGCTCGCACAAAGCCTTCGCACGACGTGTGCCGCCGTCGCGTTCGCGCGAGTTTACGCGTACATGCATGTAGCTCAACCTTAAGAATGGTTGCTTGTAAAATTTTACATTAGTTCCTAACCTTTTTGCGACTACCAAGGTCGCAACTGCTGAAAAATAAAAATCCATGCTTCCATTATTGCTTTAGACAAATTAATATTTCGGAAATCCTGCCCTTCGCCTACCGTGCATCAGCTTTCGCTGCCGCTCCATAGCGTCAGTCAGGAGCCGGTTTCGATTGCCGCGCCCCCTACCCCGGGAAGCCGCCAAGCGCCGCCCACGATGCACAGCGAAGGCGGGGTGTTTTCAAACTGAAGCTGGTTCTAGCAACGTTGCTACATATATACAAGTTGGTAAACAGCTGCAGCCGAATAAAGGGTGACTTGACACTGTTTTCAGTGAAAATTGTAGTTAGTAACAAAATGCAGCAGTCTTGCACTTGCTCGAATTTGTGTATGGGTTTAAATGCTGTTGCCACCCCTTCCAATTCTCCCAATTTTTTTACTGCACTTTCCGATTGTACGGCCCCTTCCCTATATGTCGTCGAAAATTACCTCTGCCTGTGCAGAAATGGTTTTTGTGGAACCGGCACCATGGAATCTGCAGCATCATTAACTTTACCTACAGCAATTGGCTCTGGAATGATCTTCCCGACATAATTTCTATACCTGATCCTGGAGAGTTTTAAAAGCACCTGTGTATGCATTTATCATCTTATTATTGTTCAGAATGTTGCACCAGTTTCACTTGTTCTTAATGGGCCCATGAAAAGCTATTACTAAAACTAGAAAATGTGTATGAGCAATAGGTATTCCATCTACAGTCTCTGCAACGCACAATGTATTAAGCTACCTTCATTAACACCGAACATATGGGCAATTAAAAATGATGCTCTTCCTCTCCCCTTCAACTCAGCCCATGCTGGCGTGCAAGAAAAAAGTTGCGACGGCACCCCATCATGCTCCGTCCTGTCCTTTTAACTTCGTCATCATCAGCCAGATTATACCCACAGAAGGGCGAAGGCCCCTCTTGTTTTCCTCCAATTAACCCGGTCTTGTGCTGGCTGCTTTCACTTGACTCCTGCAACTTCTTAACCTCGTCCACCCAACTAACTTTCTGCTGCCCACTGCTATGCTTTTCTTCCCTTAGAATCCAATTTGTTACCCTAAGTGACCATCACTTATCCTCTCTTCGCACTATGCCCCACCATGGTGGTGCAGTGGTTAGAGCGCTCGACTACTGTGCCCAAGGATGCGGGATCTAATCCTGGCTGCAGTGGCCGCTTTTCGATGGAGGCAAAAATCAAGACGGCCATGTGCTCTGCAATGTCAGTGCGCGTTAAAGATCCCCAGGTGGTCAAATTACTCTGTAGCCCTCCACTACGGCACCTCTTTCTCTCTTTCCACTTTCACTCCCACCTTCCTCCCTTCCCTTACGGCATGGTTCCAGTGTCCACAGAACAGGTGTGACAGATACTGTACCTTTTCTGTGAACCAATTATTATAAGCTGTGAGTAGTACTGGGAAATAGCGTCTTCTTGCCTGACACCTTTCTTAATGGGAATTTTATTACTTTCTGTGCAACCCATATAGATATCTTCTAGTACTTTCAGGTACGGCTCATTTACACCCAGATTTCGCAATTCCTGCTTGGCTGCTGAGGTTCGACTGAGTCAAATGCTTTCGTGTAATCAATGAATGGTGTATGTATAGGGGCTGGTTATTTTCAGAGCATTTTTCTATCGCCTGGTTGATAGTATGGATGTGATCGATGTTAGGATCACCTGGTTGATAGTATGGATGTGATCGATGTTAGGATGTTAGAGTACCCTTTCTGAAAACTTGCTTGATCTTTTGGTTAAATGAAGTGTGAGCTTAACTTTGGAGTGTCCAATGAGCGGGCGTGCCCTCCAAGCCTTAATGAGGTCATAGTTGAGGTTCGTGCATGGTGCCCACGGAGATATGCCACTAAAATTGGTTGCGAGCGGTGAATAAGAGCTTTTTAAAATATCTGTAAATTATAGGCTCCACGCAAACCTTTCAAATTTGACTTCAACCCTGACAAAGACCACCTCTATGGATTTCTTGCATTTTGCAGTAGAATATTATTGCAAGTAGTGTTTCAGGGGCCCTTGAATGTTGTTTTGTTGCTCTTGTTAGCTCTTTTTTCCATATTCACATTTTGTGCCTTGTTTACATTTTCTGTTTTTGTATTCAGTTTCATCCTTGCTTTCATTTAGATCAAAATCTTGTACAGTCTTTATCAAAAATATACAACCCAAGGGTTTTGCTTCTAAGTCCCGTAACTGCGCTCAGTACGCATCTGCACCGTTCGAGATCTAGTAGACAACAAATTTAGTCCCCATTCTTCTCAATGCTTACTTATATATTCCAGTATTGCTTCCAGGGGATTAGTTAGAGTACTTAAAGCGAGCCCCTTGGGCCGTATATTTTTGACAAAGGCTGTACCTTTCATGTATTTGCTTTGTCTTGTCTGTTGTACTGTTACAGTGGTTTATTATTTATGTACCTTTTTGTGTACTCCCATCACCCAATGCTCTTTGGAGCCTGTGAGGTACGAATAAATAAATACAGGGCCACACTGGGATCATCGCATCATTGGCTAAGCAGCCAATCAAAGTCAAATTAAGTCAAAGCCGAAGTAGCTGTGGCTGGTTGCATTTGTTTGCTGTTGCAGCTGCTTGTGTGTATGTTTAGGGTTACTATGCCACCTGATGTGTACGGTTCACAGTTAGAATTCTCATGTGCATGAAGTCGTAGCGTTATCAAAACCTAGGAGATATTTGCAGAAGATTTTGTCAATTTTCGTGCTTTGTGGCATCAAGGAAAGGCAAACATTTTGAAATTTTCACAACTTGTAGATGCAACATCAGCATGTTTCACAATGGCAAAAGCAATTTCAAATTGGAAATAGAATTGAATTTCATTCATCACTGTACAGCACAACCCTCCTGGTGAAGGGCCATCAGTCTGGGCCATGCTTTGAGCAAAACTGCTAATGTATTTTTGAAGCCAGCAAAGTTGCTACTTAAGGCTCCCTGCATAAGGACACCTTGGACACTGCCTGAAAGTATAGGCAAATAATCACCCCCCGTCCCCCCCATTGGTGCAAATGAAAAGTCTCCCTTTTTTTTATCTTGCCAGGTTGGCAGGTATGCCCATGAGAACTAGATGCGAGAGACATTTCAGCAAGATAATGCTTTAAGTAAATACTACTTTACCTTAAAAAAAAGCTACTTTACCTTACAATTACGGTACAGATTACGGTACAGAAATTACAAAACTGAAAATGGATAGGAGACTTTCAGCATGAGTATTCTAAAAGGTCTGCTAAGTAAACATCTATGTCATAGTTTGTGTACAATAGATGCCTCCTAGTTTTAACTGCTCTCGTTCTGTGCAAGTCTTAACCATCCCTTGCCTCCAGCACTTTTTTTTACCTTTTCCCTGTGTGTATTTCTTTACATGTGTGTACATCCACTAGGCCCTTGCTCTGTCCCTTGTGCCCTTTCTTGTAGGGTAGGATTTAGAGTGCCTGCCTTTCTTTCCTTGTATTTTTGCTCTACCTTTGCTTGGCTTGTTGTTTTAGACTTGCGTCTTTTGTGGTGCTTCCATGTGCCCATTATTTTGCTCTGAATGGCCTTCCCAAGTGCTTTATAACTTTTTTCTTTAATCTGAGCTAGAAAGCCATCTTGGTCCAATACCAATTGGTGAGCACCATGAGTATGTACCAGCCACATGCAACCCTATTTGTGGAAGTATAGGTTATGTTGAAGTGCTAGAATGCAATCCAGTCTATACTTATTTTGTGTCTAATTCTCATTCCTATTAGTCCAGGACCACTCTTCTGCCCAAGATATTCCTTCCATTTCTTAAATCTGTGTACCAAATTGTTCCAGTATTCAGCCATGTAAAGTCGCACTGCATCGCTATTTGAAGAAATCCTGGATTCGCTTAACCAGTTTCATCAGCAAGCTGCCAAAGTTCAACACGCACCCATTGCCATCCCCTCTCTGTCCTCTGAAGGGGCTTCAAAATACTTTCTCATTGTTCGACCCATTTGCACACCTCACTGAACACCACCATGAGCAGAATCCTTGAAAAGCAGTTTAGGCTATTCACAGGACTATAAGCACAACGTAGCCTGTGCATACAAATAACAAGAATTGTTCTGAACTGCCTTGTATGTCTTTTATATGCCGCAGCTAACTGCTTAAGCCGGGTGGCAGGATAATATGCTTTAAAACTTTGTAGACCCTACAGCCCTTTATGTTGACTGAAAGTCATTACATGTCTTGCGGAATAAGCCAGTTATTATCAGCTCCTTTAATTTAGAGCAGATTACAAATGCTGTTATACATGCATGCACCTAAATATTTCTGTTCAGGAGCACACAGGATGAATTGCAATTCTGCTGCGTGCTTCTTCTTTGCGTCTGCATACAAGTTCTGCCCTGAAGTCCCAATGCACAGTATTCTTGACTTTAAATCTGAAGGCATAAATGAGTGATTGGGAAGACTTCGGCCATATACTAATGCTCGGTGCTCAAATTCAGAAGGTTCTTGTGTGACAGACTCGACATGTCGCTGACAGCCTCCTTGGCAGTCCTTGTAGCACACAAGGTTCTGTTTTCATTTTAGGATTGTTCATGCGCGCATTTATCGAGCTTGCTGCTGCTTCAAATGGCTAGATGAAAATTCGTTTCTTCTGAAAAGGGAGTTTGGGAAGGGGAGAAAGACAGCCCTGCAACCTTCAGCTCAGATATTCTTGTTCCTGATCCACTTGTAATATAGAGGAATGGCCTCCTGGAAAAATGACTTCCTATGAGAGATGATACCAACTGCCTTGACATGTCAAATCTAAAGTGGCTCTGAGAGTTGAAAAGATAAAGATTTGTATTGATGCTTCCATCAAAGCCACCCCATGCAGCTACCAATTCATGCATTACATCTTTTTAGGAATGCTGCTTCACTGAAACTAGCAAGAGCCACATTTAGCTTCGCATCCTTCAGCTGGCTTTGCAACCACTTACGACTATTTCAAGTGCTCTTCTCATAGCAGTGAGGAGAGAATCTGAAAGTTCTAGATACTGTTTGCTTCTATGGCAGAAAAATAAATAAATAAATAAAAGCATTAGCTCATATTTGAATAGGGGGTGAAAGGGAAGCTGCTATCAACAGACTAGCTTTCTCCCACCCCTACTTTGAGCATGTGCTGTCAATAATGCTGCCTTCATTTCTCACTGGCTTCTCTAAAAGTGATGTTAGATATATATGAACCAGTGGTAATGACAAAATTCTTCGCTCATGATACTTTCTACAAATGAGGCTCGGGGAGGCTGCTGTCATTTATTTTGTTACATTTTAAGTTGACATTTAGCAAGCCTCGCTCCGTAGACTCATGTTCCCACATAGCAGCATTGCACAGTGGTTGAAATGCAGGCACTGGTGAAAGGGGGATGAAGGGATCGTCAAAGGAACTATGCAAATAGTTTTATACTACCCGATTTATTTCAGAATTGGTTGGAATGACAAATTTGCTACAGTATATGCATTTAGGTGCAATTTTCTTTGTGATCGGAGTGCCTTCCTTTATAGAGGACGTTTATTACACTTGCGACTCTCTAAATGCAGCTGGTAGTGCCATAAAAATTCCGCCTGGTGAGTTGTGGATGGCAATCCTTACAATCTGTCTGTCTGGGTTAACTTGATCATGCTAGCTTAGCTGATGGTATAGGTTGAGCTAGCATGCTCAAGCTGTCTTGCTCAAAATGGCAATGTCCAGCTAATAATTAACAGAAGTACTGATTCTTTTAGAGTTTAGAAACAAAGAACACAAGCATGCCTGTAGTAGTTCATAAGGGGTGTTAAAATTTACATTTTGCCTTTTGGTAGTAATTCTGTTAAAGGGCCACTGTCCAGGGTATAACGTTTTAAGTAAAGGAGCCATGCACTTCTATCAGGTACCGGAGATAGTCTGTGCAAAATGCTACAGCGATTCGCGCGCCGCAAAGCAACAAAAAATACAAATCAAAGCTCTCTCAGCTTCCCCTTTGGGAAACCAGCGTCCCCTGGCCCGTCGAGCCGCAAGGCTGACGTCGGACTAGAAAACGACGTCCATTGGTCCGTCTCGCTGACTGACTGGTGAAGGATGGGCGTACACCACTGTGTCCACCGCTCCCTGCTGCACGCTTTTCCCTCGCCACGGCCGATCTGAATGCAATGAATGCAGCGGCGCACGCTCCCTCGCCGCTTCATTTTCGCGCACGCAGAGTGCCACGCCCCACTCCCAACAAACGCGGAGGAGGAAGGCGATTTTGGCTTGTGGAGGCTAGATGAGTGAAAAACCTTTGCGAGCGAACGGGAGGAGAGAAACATGACAGAATCGGGTGATTGTGGTGGCTGTAACTGTGTTATTAGTTACTCTTTTCAAAAACATTTTTTCGGCCTTGCGCTCTGGAGGAGAAGCCTCACAAAGGTAGCCTCACAGTCACGGGGGAAGAAAATATTTTCGACCGGAGGGTGGACAGTGGCCCTTTAAGCCAACCAGTGGCAGTATAAGTCCTTCACTATTTATTCAATGTGGCAACGCTTGGTCCGGACACAAATCGGGAGACCAACACTGTGCTACAGGAGCTGCAGTTTCATGCTGTTTAGGCTTGCCCAGCTTGCAGCCTAGGCCTCATGCCATCATACCTCTGGCTACTTCTCAAGATGAAACATCTGCAGGGTATACACAGAGGCCTTCCTGAAAGACGTGCATCTCTGCTGGTGAGGACTACGGTAGCATTTGGTATAAGTTTTAACATGCTGGCAGCTACTGTAGTGCAGTTTTAACTTTACAGCAATAGCAAGTATTCTGAAACACTGCAGAAAGCCATACACCTTCAGCTGGAAACTAGACAACTTTCACTGTATCCCTAGTGGCACAGGTAGAGGCAATTTATTTTATTTTTGGGTAGCCTCACCATAATATATGTATCATAATGAGTCCCTCATTTCCCCTTCAATTTCCTATTTTAATGAGTTGCACAAGTTCATTATTCATGCAAGTGCTTGGCCTGTGCAGTTTATTTTATTGGAAACAAAAGTCTTTCCAGAAGTACATTTACTCCCAAACTTCGTAAGCTCAGGATTAATGTGTGAACCAGTTTCTAGGCATAAACTAAATTGTGTGGTGTGCTTTCAGTCCTCTTTTATACTGAGTGAATAAGAATACAGATGATTAATGGTTAGGAACAACCCACACCCACAACAAAGTAGATGAGACAGGCCATTGCCTTACTGCTTGCTTGCACTGTTCCTATACAAAGATATGCACCACCTGGCCTATCGAAACATTCAGACATATAATAGATCATTTGTTAAACATGTGCGAGCATCAGTGTGCATGAAGCACTATGTGGTATTTGCCTACGACCGCTAAACCTATAACTGATTTTTTTCTCTCGCCCGAGTCAGCTTCAACAGCCAAGCAATGATTATGGTGTCAAAACTCCATATAGATCACGTGAGGCATGAAGAAAACTCCGATGTAATTGCTACCACCTGCCACTTCATAATTCCAGCTCTTGAAAGATGCTAGTTTTAGTGTTGTAGCGGATCAAAACAATGTAAGAGCAATAATATCGTGCTTTCTTCATACCTGATGTGACCTATACTCAGTGGCGGCTTTTTGTGGCTATGCAGCCAACTTTAGGGCTGGAGCTTTGGTTTAGAACAGGAATACCTGGCCTCGCCTATGATTTCAGTTTCAGTTCTGTCTCGACATTTAACAGCAGCCGAATACACAGAGATGTTTTTCTATGCAACTGAAGGCCTATGTAAACATAAATTCGTGACTAATCAAAAGTCCACAGGACATATGTTATCAAAAAAAGTGCAACGGCAAAAATGCGCCGAAACAGGTGAGAAGATTGCTGCCTGCCTGTGCTTTATGATACTACCGACAGCCGTTGCAGACTGACATGCACACGGCTTGATATACTCATGTTGCACTGGCTAGTACTGTAGTATAATCATCTAATAATGTTAAAGGGCCATTGTCCACCCCCCCGTCGAAAATATTTTCTTCCCCGGTGACTGTGAGGCTTCGCCCCAGAACGCAAGGGAGAAAAAGTTTTTGAAAAAAGTAATAACGCAGTTATTAGCCACCGCAATTAAACAATTTTGCATTTCCCTCTACTTCCATTCTCTCTCGGAGGTTTTTCACTCTCCTGCCCGGTCGTCTAGCCTCTGCAAGCCAAATTCCCCTTCCTCCTCTGCGTTTGGCGGGAAATGGAGCGCGGTACTCCGTCTACGCGAAAACGAAACGAGCGAGGGAGCATGTGCCGCTGCATTCAATCCGGCCATGGCGAGGGAAAAGTGCAGTAAAAGGAGGACACAATTAGTGGTGTACGCCCATCCTTCGCCCATCAGTCAGCGAGACGGACCAACGGATGTCACTGCGATTCGGACGTCAGCCTCGTGACTCGACAGGCCAGCATAGAGAACGGGGAAGCTGGTTTCCGGAAAAAGAGGATGAGAGAGCTTTGATCTGCATTTTTGCTGCTTTGCGGCACGCGTATCACTGTAGCATTTTGCACAGACTCTCTCCGGTACCTGATCGAAGCATTGGGCTCTTTTGCTTAAAAGGTCATACCCTGGACAGTGGCCCTTTAATGAATTCATGATGGTGTAATATTCAAGAGCAAGATCCGCGAAATTTCTTGACTATATTCTCTTTGTAAGCTGATGCGTTTTGGCTCTAACTTTCACCGCATAGCCACAGAAAGTTGTCCCCGAGTATATATGGAACTGTGACAACATGGCCATGATGAACAAGCTGCCTGCAGGACTACACCTCCGCTTGGCTATGATTCCATAATTACTAGATAAAAAAGGACGGCTTTAAGAAGTAGCTCAAGGTATAAAGGAAAAAAAGCCAACATGTGGAAACAAACTGGCTTTATTCTAGTTGCCTAAAATGCTTACGAATAATCTTCTAGTGCCATTTGCTACTTATCCGATAATTGTTTCATTTCGGCAGCATCAGGAAATGCCTTATAAGGTGGAGTCAATCCAAAGACTTCACTATGTTGGTCAATGTCTTTCACAAAATCTGTGAAAATGCACTTCTGGCCTGTTATAGGATCAATGATGTTGCCATTCTTGAAGACAATCTTTTCCACTTTGTGAGCAATCTTCAGACTGAGACGTTCTGGAAGTTCCTGCAAAGTTGACAGTGAAAAGCAGAATGATGACGCAGTTATGAAGATATTAAAGTCTAGCAGCTCGCAAGTCTGAATGGGAAGTGATGTGTGTGAAGATTCTGAAAAAGCTGAATGAACAACGTACTGCATCCATTCATCAGGCATGCAGCCATGTCTTGCTGGCAGGCAATTACCTGGGTTGCATTTGTTTTATCGTCGTAAGAAAATTATGTCTACGTGTTAAGATTTGCTGCTAACGAAGCCAGCAGCAAGCTTAGCAGACGACACACTAGTTGGGTTATTTTGCATGTACCAAGCAAACATACACTTGCATATTGCACCTCTCAAGTCACTTCTGCACAAGGACAGCACTAGTTATTTTTATGATGTACAAAGCATGCTCAGTGCTCTTGAAATATAGTAGAATTACTAGCTAAGTTATAAGGAAGAAGGAAAGATGTGCACAGGCTTGCCAATAAATTATGAAAGATTATGGAATATGCATAGGTAAATGTAAGGAAAAAAAAATATATGCAAAGACTCATTCACCACCTATGATAACGCTGTCATAATTATGTGACACACACGAATGGAACCTCGCTATGAATAAGTGATGTGGACGGCTGGCTCATACAATTTTTGCTTCTTTTGCTAGTGATATATGCTTCCATGAACTGTCAAGCAAATTTGTCCTTGAGGTGATACAAAATGCTAGTTTACACAAAAGGCAGTTGGTGACTGCCACGGCATTCCTTGCAATGTACAACAACATGTTAATATGCACTGATAGCATGTCAGAGTGCTCCCTAAAATCAGTGTTAAAGGAACTATGAGGATGCAATAAAGTTGGCCCGTCTTGATAGGATACTGCATTCTGGTCACAAAAAGACCACTCTAACAGTAAAGGGGCTTTTTGAAGCGAGAAAACAAAAAACAAATAAAACTGCCATCATCATCAGCTTATTTTGTAACTGTGAACACGCACCAACACAGATTTTTAGCATGGATCCAAAAGTTACGCTTCACCATTGTTCAATTTAAAATGGCCGCAACTTGTTCTTTTTAGTACAGATGTCACGACTTTAAATTGGCTGACAGGACGATTTTCAATCTTTTTTTTTTTTTTTCTCGGCAATAAATGTGTTATTCGTTGCTGAACAAACACAACACAGCCAGAAAGAGCCACGAAATCAATTTTCACTGAGAACTATAACTAGACGGGGTTATCCTTAGCCTCCTGTCTGCGCCACATTAACTTTACTGAAAAAAAAAAAAAAAAAAAAAGAACCTCATGCAACCATGCACATGCAAGGCACATACCATGCACATACCATGCACATACCATGCAAGTAGCTCGGTAATGCAAGGAAATACAGCTTGGTGCCAAATAAAGCCACCGCTGTAACTGAACGCAAGCAGGCCAACTTTGAAAGAGTGGAAAGCACAACATCAAGTCCAAAACATACTGTGTTTTTCAGCATATGCAATAATATATAAGTACAGCATTAGTACAGCATATCTCCTGCCATTGTGGGAGTTTGCATGTGGAAGCTCAGTCACACCACTCTTGATGGTTTTGCCAACTTCTCACATATGTAGATAACCACCTGCAGCCATTATGTTCACTTGTGCACAGCACACTCCACTACTTATGAAAGCAAGACTTAACAAGGGTAACATGAAGGTGTGTGACTGAATATACCACCTTCCAGCAAAGCTTTTTAAAGATCCTAAGTTGAGAAGGTCCATATATATAAACCTGCTCAAAATATAATCAGATATCAGATACCCTGCTTTTGCATCAAAACTTGGGTGCCTCCTGTAATCAGTCTCTGGGGACCAGAGGAGGGGGATACAGCTGATGACATCTGCAACTGGTAACTCAGTCACAAGCAGTTCATATTCCAGTTGTATGAGATGCAACAACCTGCAGACTACAGAACCTTGAGCCAAGCAGCATGCCAAGTTTTGACGCATGGGCAGCACTGTAGCAGGCGATATACTAATTAGAACTGCACTGTACTTCATGTGTAATTGCCGAACTCAACTTGTGCAGTTAAATGTAAGTTATAAACAAACAAGTAGAAATGTGCACAAGAAAAGCACAGAAGTGGGAAAGCTTTTGCTGGTCAACGTCTACATGGCTGGACTGCTTCACAGCAATTTATGAGCTCATGCTATTGCAGCTCTCTAAAGTAGTAAACTCCTGACTAACGACATAATTTTTAAATTTGCGTCCGCTTTCTTCACACATAAGTGAACAAGAAGCGGTGACAGCACGTTTCAGTTTGCAACGCCATGCGCTAAACACAAATATTGATAGCTTCTGCGTAGAGATGGCAGGTAGCAAAAAGTTGCTCTCCGGTAGTTCTACGTATTGAGGAACGACTTGATTTTTCTTTCTTTTTTCTTTTTCCCCCTCTGAAGGCTCCGGATGAGCTTTTATCGCTAGCAGTTTACGTGCACCACAACTTATTCGTACAAGACAGCATCCAGCAGCGTAACCGCACACCACAGCTGATGATTAAATGTCTCAAAACATGTTTTCGGGAAGTATGAATACAGAACTTGGTCGTCTACACTCCTTAAAGGCTGGCAATGCTGCACCGTACATCGGTTACAAAATCATGGTGGAAGCTTCAGACACGGCGTCATATGTAACCGAAACTCAAATACCATATAACAGGCTACAAAATGGTACACTTTGCTAGGCTAGCTGATGACGCATTTTTCTCTCTTGAAAGCAAAACAGCGCTACTTTTCCAAACACGCCTGTCCTTTTGTGTGTGTGTTTGAAAAAGATAACACTGGTTTACAATCAAGAAAAAACTAGAACATGACACATGCCGGATCAAGATTCTCACTCTGACAAGGACCCAGTCACCGGGTTCGCACTCCTCCTTGGCGTCCAGTGCTTCGTACTCCGTCCTTTCCTTATAATGCTGCAAAACGAGACCAATAACGTACATTAACACAAAAAAAAATCCGAATATGACCTTAGCGCGACGCATGCTTACCGCCATCAGAAACTTGTCTAGCGTGAATCGAGTGACAACCACCCGAACAGTTTTTTTCATTGCTGATGTGACGCATTTTCCTAAAAATAGTGCAGGTGATGCTGCTGCTGCCATATTAAAACCAAGAATCAAGTTGTATCAGAACAGCTACACGCCCGTACGAAAAATGAACTTCACATGGAAGCTATGGAAGCTGCCATTTTTGGATTAGGATTTGAATGGATATGTGGCCATGCCACTATGCGACTTCAATTGGCTTACAAAAGTTATCCACCGGTGTGCTAGCCTATTACATACATGACCCTACAGACTCGTGTTCAATAAGATTTTTCGCATTGATGTAAGTCGTAGCTTTGTTGTTTACATGGTTGCTTCCACAGCACCAACCATGCTGCGCCGCATTAATGGCAGCTAAATCGCCATCGAGTGGCCGTCGAGGCGGGAATCCGGAGTTGGAATCGGCGTTATGTGCAACTGTACAAATTGCTTCGAATTTTTGGTGTTTTCGCATTTGCAGAAGAGCACGAAGCTCGAGGGAGAGCGTGCGCTCACCCTCGAGACCGGCTCACGGCCCGTGATGGCAGAAGCAGGTTGCGCGTCAGCGCTAACAGAGGACAGCACTTCATTTGTTGTTTTCGCAAAAAAAGAATCAGACCTTATGAAAAAGATAAATAGAATTCTTCTCATTTATGAATAGCATTCAAATAAACAGTTTGTGCGCACGTAAGCGTAATACTCATTGGCGTTTTGGCGTTGTTAGTTGACAATGAATGTCTTTATAAAATTGAACTTTCTACCCACTATAACTTGCGTTCTATTTGGGTACGTTCTACATGGGGTTTGATGCTCTTCGGCTACTTGTTATCGCTTCTCGGCCTTTTGACTAAGATTAACAGTAGTATCTGTTTTTATCAGATATGGTCCTCAATGGATCTATTGTAAATCGGCGTTACTTATGAGCTTGTTCCGGTACCTGCCATTGCACTACTGTCAGGCACAGTCCACCTTAAACAATGAAAAGGAAGAAATTGCCACCTTCACTATCGCACGGGTAACTGAGGTCGCTTTCCAGCAGGGCGGTGTGGACACTGTCGTTGGGGCCTTCGGAGTCAAGCCAGTCAAGCAACACAACGAAGTGATGAAACATGCTACTTCTGAACTTTTCGAAACACGTAGCCATGAATGAAGGGCTCGCAGCTCGAGTAGCAGACTGAACACGCCACGGTCGCTCTCGAGGGAGACCGGCCGTGCACACACACAACAAATACACTCGCCCCACAGCAGAAATAAAGTTTACAGACGAGATTTCCCCAACATTGAAAAACAACCTGTTCTTATCAGCTTAATATCCGATACGGAGCGTGTCGGGTTGTCCTGCTCCTGGCATATACTGCCGTCAGGTTCAGCCTATCCCTAAGAATAAAACAAAAATAATTTACCGAAGGCGTGTTCACGGTGGTGCCTCCCGCTTTCATACTGTGGGACAAGTCGAGGATGTCGTTACAATGCGCGAAGTGAACACTCGAGGGATGTGTTGCCATACAGAAGAGCGCCACTCTGGCAGGAGTAATTTTGTAGTTGAGTGATTCATTCATCAATAACGCAGAGCGTCGCCGCTGCTGGAGTAATTTTGTAGTTTACTGATTCATTAAGGCATAGAGTAATTCATTTTTCGGTAATTGATTGCCGTTACTCGCCGCTGCTGGGGTAATTTTGTAGTTGGCTGATTCATTCAGTCAATAACACATAGAGTAATTCATTTTTCGGTAATTGATTGCCGTTACTATTAATTAGTTCCGCGCAGAAAAAGGCGACAGGGGCGAAGCATATACGACGATGTTGAAATTGTTGGACAGTACGAAGGTGCTCATGCTTGCGATAGGCATTGTACCTTCTGCTGGCATCTGGCAATTCCTAGCTCGATTCAACATCTATGATAAAAGTGTTTATTTTTTTGTTATTTTGCTCAGAAAGAGGCTGTTGCTTTTCGTGCGATGTCATTTTTTTATTTATTTATTTATTTATTTTTTTTTTTTTTAGTGGCCTTTTGCCATTCCTTTTTTTCGGGGTGCTTTGAATTTGGTATTTGCCACTTGTTACGCTCCATTTGCCGGTTTTTTTTTTTCTTTTTTGCTGCTAGAGCTTGGTCAGTGCCCTTTTCTTTCTCTCGTTTTTGCGTTTTGCGGGTTGTGTTCTTCTATTACGTTCTTTTTTTTCTTCTTCTTCTTCTTCTTCTGAGTGCTCTTTTGTCGTTCTCTATTTTCGTGTTTTGAGTATGGTATTTCACGGACCATGTCAGCCAGCTCACCGCCATTGCCGAGCTGTGGTGCCGAACGCTGCGGCAGCATGCTCTGGCGCCGACACCGCACGTCTACGGCACGGCGCGGGAAGCAGGACGACTGGAAAACATTAATAAATACGGAGCTCGTAGACGGAGAAAATGTAAGTCCCGACGTCGAAGGCTCTACCGCTCGAGATCGTGGAGGCGCAGACGGAGAAAGGAAAAGACGACGTGAAGCAAACATCTGCGACGGCAGACGCTTGGCACGCCAGTCACCAATTGTCGCCGAGCACGTATCATTGTGCGACTGAGAGGCGGCATGAAGAAATTGCTAGAGTGGAGAGGTGACCGCGATAGACGCGGTGAAGATGGCGACAGGGATCCCTCCAAAAATAAAGGTCTCTTCGATTTGGCTGCACTATAGCAGCACTAGTTCAAGTAGTGTAGCACCACCGTCCTCGTTTTACCGCTGCACTTCTCTCCTCGTTTTGTCAAGGTGCAGGGTTTCCTACCTCCATGGTGCAGGGCTAGTTTAGCACGAGTTCTCGCCCATCTTGCACTCGCTCCAAAGGAATTGCAGAAAAAAGTGTAGCATGGCGTACGCTCCGCTTGGCCAAGAACAGACGACCGCTATGCATCGTTCTCTCCTTCGGAATCCTTACGGTTCGCTGCTAACGAATCCGCGCTGGTGATTAGCATTTTGTTGATAGAGGAGCGGTATTATATATATAGTTGTAGCCACATATGTAGTGGTACTACTTGATTGCGATACGGCACCTTCGCGCGCGTTGTCCTATGTAGCATTTTTTTTTTTTTTATCGTGTTGTGACCTAAGAAGACGGATATCTGCGAACAGAAATCAGTTGCGATCGATCGAGAAGTCCTCGGAAACCAATCAAGCGTCTCGTTAGGCAGTCTTACTTAAAATAATACTCGTGGCAACTGCTTACAACGTTAATTTTCTCGTACCCAGGCGCACGAATGGCATCTTCGCAGACCGTCCGACATAACGATCGTGCAGTCACGCGTACGTTGGTCATTTGGCCGCAGCTCAACGTCACTGTCGTCCGTCACTTTCCGATCGAGTGCAGTAGGCCTACGGCAGCTGACTTCGAAATTGGACGTGATCATGTTACAGCACGCGATACATGAAATGTGTACTGCGCGCACGCGTCTGCTAGGTTGCAGA
The DNA here is from genome assembly GCF_055883805.1 of Amblyomma maculatum. NCBI lineage: Eukaryota > Metazoa > Arthropoda > Arachnida > Ixodida > Ixodidae > Amblyomma > Amblyomma maculatum. The sequence goes on from NC_139344.1 coordinate 235,977,385, forward strand.
GTCCTACACTTGCGTACTCGTTTTGGCAGCTGCCGCCGCACGCCAGTGTCGGAACTGGCACTTCACGCTCACGTGACCGCCTGGCACCGCTGCAGCACTTTTCAGAAAAAAAATTTCAGAAAAAAAAAATACCACGTCTGTTCACACAAGTTGCGCTGACGCCGACGTCGCCCGCGCTCGAATAGAGCGTCGTCTGCGCCGTTGCCGTTATTAATGCGTAAGCATTAAGTGGGTATGTCGGGCAGATCGTGTCATTACAAGTTTGTCCGCATGACTATGTTCGAACGAAACGCATTATAAGAAAAAGAATGGTTGCCTAGAGGATGAAAAACTCTTGCTGGTGAAAAATTTGGTGCATTTGTGTTAATTGGGTAATCAATTAGAGCCAATTAAGTCAATTATACGTCGAAATAGATAGGAGGGGTAATAGCGACGTACAAATAGGGTCGCGTGGTCATAGAGTTTCTTACTCTTACCTAGAGGGAAAGCTGTGCTGCCGTCTATGGGCGTTTACATGGAGTTTCCAGACGGCCAGTTCAGCCACCATGGGCGCTCAAAGCATCATGGGCCGGTGAGCTACCGAGTGCAGAACTACAACTTTTGGCCAAAACTAATGCAAAGATAAACGTTGTTCTACCGTAAATAATGTCCTAAGATTGAATATTGTGACTATAAATTACAAAAAGAGAGAGAAACAGAATGCCAGTGTGAGATTTATCCAACGTAAGCGATGGCTCTTTCTCCTATTGGCTTAGTTTCGAGCAGCACAAATACCAATATTTCGCACTTAATAGGCAAATTTTGAAATAAAAAAAACGTTATGAAAATATTTATGGTTGTGCAATCACTTAAGGAAGTTTTTAGTGGCATTTCGGGAAACAGAAACCATTTATTGGCGACGTCTGCTTTTGCGCCTTCGCTGCTATGGCTTTCGTGGTCTATATACGCACCTTCAAATGATGATGATGACGAAAAAGAAACATCGCAGTAACGCCACTCCACGTACCCGAGAAAAACCGACTGTCCCGCAACAAGTAGCACACCGGCCCATGATTCTTAGCGCGCCCATGGTGGCTGAAGTGCAGCGCCCTCAGCTTTCCCTCTAGTTAGTGTAAGGAACTCTATGCGCGTGGTACTCGACTTCCGGTAGCGAGAACTTTGAAATGCTTGGAGTGAACGAGCGGGAAAGGGCGTGATTTTAGTGCGCAAATGTGTGGGAATTGTTAGAAAGTGTGTAAAGAGAGGTAATCAACCAACTGCAGTCTGAAACATTCCGAGAGCCCTGCAGAATCTGCAGTGAAGAAATGCACACGGTACATCGCGCGCCCCTTGTCGAACACAACCAGCGTTGTTCCGTTGAATGCGTCAAAGTTCACCGACGTTCTATAATTGGTCTACAGGAAAGGAAAGGCGCAGTATCTCTCTCTCGCGGAATCTCGCTGACACATCTCGCGGACAACACAGCAGCTATCAGGCTTACGCATTTTTGCAGTGCAGATTCGGCAGTGTTCTCAGAATTTTTTTTTTTTTTCGTTTCCTTGTCGTGACGTTTGAGAAGCGTTTTTTGAATGCAGCTTCCCCTAGCTGCGAACCTTGAATGATCGTTATCAGTAAGCAAATTCAGTGCGTATGACAGCATATCAAGCTACAGGAGAAGCTTGCGGGAACGGAGAAACACCCAAAGGATAACCGGATAACGAGCCTATCGGCGGTATATGTACAGTTGTGAGCAAAAGTGGTATACAACACTCAGCCGGTGACACAGCTCGAAAACTGCATCCCAACTTTATCTGGCAGCAGCTATCTATGATCTAGACAATAGTGGCGGTGCCTCATTTTATCCCTATGCACGTGCTGATGTCGCTGTCCCTTACGCTGTTGTTAGATGGCATTTCGATGCAGTTTTCCCCAGCACTGCCACTGCCAGAGTGTTGCATACCACTTTTGCTCACGACTGTACAGTGCGCCAATCACACTTAGGGGGAACACGACTCTACGTGGCTGCGCATGTGCGGATCATCACTGCGCTCAAGCCAGTAGCAATTTCATGAAAATTGGCGGGCAACTACTTCGAGGTATCCGGCATGCTCCACTCAGCATTGATTCGTAATCGGGTCATATGTGCAGTGACGCAAAGCACGTACGGCAACGCGGAGCTGTGTTCACGCAAAGTGTTACTGGTCGGCCTCACAGCACATATCGTTAGCGGGTTTAAAAAGAATAGATTGCCTCCGGAATGACGTAATTAACATACTTTGTCACGCATTTATTCAAACGAGGAAAATGTTCCGGTAAGTTGTGTTTACAAGTGTTTCATGGGTTGTCCATCCAATTCGTACTCCCAACTCGTTTAAAAATACTACGCCTCTGAAATGGCGTTTCATGCATTCGCAATCTGATAGGATGTCCATAGTTGCTCTGCGACAAAAAACGACGTCATAGGTGCTCCGTGAAATTAGGTGCTTTGGAAATTTTAGTTTCCATGTATTCCTATGGGCGCTAAGCCTACTTCCCCCCTCCCCCCAGTATAGATGGATAGACAGATCATTATTAGCATTCCCTTTTTATCGGGGTGGTGAGAAGTGTCATCTAGCTCGTAATACTTTGAGTGATCAATATTGTTTTAGGTTTATTGATTATTTCCTCAGCATAGTCCAACACTAACTACTCCCTTGACCTTTTCCATGTGCACCAATCCTCAAGTCGCCTCTTACTTCCACTGTTTCATTTTGTAGCCTGCCATGGATGCCCCTAAACTGCAGTGCTCCTCGAATCCCTGCGTCGGCGTCGTGCACTGCTGCTTGAAGTGCCTTACATTCTATATGTTAAATCGTTTCCCTGTTTTGCATGCAGTAGCAGCAAATGTCATCTGTGCTGTCAAATTTTTGCCAGTATACATTTCGTCCTCAAGCACCCAGCCCTATAGCCTCGAAAAGTAAACCACTATCTTTGGAATTGCCAAAAAAGTTTCCTTTTTAATTTTGGTCTTAGTCGCTCTATAAAGCTCCATCGTCGGTTTGTCCAGCATTCTCTTTTGCCAATGGGAATTTTCTGAGGATTTAACTATTTGTTTCCGGGTGATTTTTCTATCATTGTCATCCCCATGACATTTGTATTTATTTGCAACCCATCTAGTTCATCTCCTCCATGTCGTATCAATACTGCACCGGTACAGGAACCTGAAAATCTTTGCCGCCCAGCTCTTCTCATTCATTTGCCTCAACCGTTCTTCATAGTGCACCTTACTTTTCGCCTCCCGTGCCTCGAACGTCGGCCATCCCATATCACTTTGAGCTGGCTCATTAGTAGTGGCTCCATGGGCCCCAAAGCAAGTCTGCCGACTATCCTCTGCTTTATTTCAAGCGCCGAAGTTGTGGCAGATCCCAAGCACAGCAAAGCGTTTGCAAACGTCAAGCCTGGTACCATTGCGCCTTTCCAGATTCCTCGAATAATTTCATCTTTTTTTATCCCCAGAGCCCGCGATTTTTCATGACAGCAGCGTTTCTTTTTGTTTTCTTTACAATTTCCTCTCTGTTAACCCGCAAGTAGTATGTGCCATCGTTTATCCAAATACCAAGGTACTTGTACGCTTTAACTGTATTTGTACCGGGCTCATCATTAAAAACCATATGACTCCTGATTTTTTTACGCTAAACTTTAATCTCAGAACATCCGCCTCTCTTCTACAACTGTCTGCCAAGTCTTGGAAGCTTTTCTGGCTATCTGCTCTAGAAGAACAATATTATCTGCATATATCAATCCCGGTAAGCAGCTAGTTTCCAACTCATCCCCCGTCCACCATGACATCGTAAAACCCGATCCGTTCGATTCTAACTTTCGTTCAATCCATCTGATGTAGACCATGAATAGAAGTGGGGATAAAAGACATCCCTGCCTAAGTCACCTTTTAACCGCACCTCTTTTCGCACCACCCAAGGCCTGACCCTTCACATGCTACGTTATTCCCCTTGTAAATCTATTTCAGTAAACTTATCGTTTCCTTGTCCATACCCTCATTTTCCAGAATTTGCTACACCAAAGCGTGGTTTACATTACCGTAAGCCCCTTTGATATCTAAAGACGCCATTCATAGTGGTCGTTCTTCAAATGTCGCGATTTCAGTGCATTGTATGACTGCGAACAAATTACCGTCTAGTCTAGGACCATGCCTGAAGCCGTTCTGCAGTTCTCCTATACCTCCCCCTCCTCAGTCCACCCTTGTAATTGATCTTTGATTGCTTGTTATGTTATTATATACAATACCAATGTCACTGTTGAATGGCGTATCAGACTTGATGGGGCCTTTTCACCCTTGCCTTTGAATATACTCCATTCTACTCTCTTGCCAGCTTGATATCTTTATTCTTCAATGCGTCACTTAGAGCAGCATACAAGGTCGTTTTTGTTTCTTTACCCAGCACAATCATTGACATTTCGTCCAAACCTGCTGCTGTATGCAAAGGCACCTTCTCTGCTCTTTCCCAATCCAATTTGTCAGCGTCGATGTTAATGATTTCCTCTTTGTAATGGCCCGTGTAAAGGTTAATAACACTGCCGTCGTCACACTCTTTAAAAGACTCTTCTAGCTGTTCGCAAATGAATTGCGTGGGCTCTTCATATTCCAGTACATTATCGTCCTCGTCCTTAATATGGCGGCACGTCTCTTCTTTCTCACCAAGTGCCTTCAGATGGTCCCAGAACTTTCTAGGTGCCTGCAGTGCTTATTGTTTTTTTTTTTTTTTTTCGAATATCTGCCATCCACCTGTCGGTTGTAGCATTAATTTTCTCTTGTATATAAATGAAAAAAAAAAAGCGGGGGGGGGCATGGTCTTTTTTTTTTTTGTATTCGTCCCATTTCTGGTGAAGCAGGCAAGGGTCTATTTTCTTTTTTGGCTTTTCGATGGGCCCTGGAAGCTGCTTGGCGGCTTACGTCCCACCAATATTTTGGTTTCTTTTTGCCTCCATTGTTTTTTCTTTAGCACCAAATCTATTACCGCCTGAATTACTGCTTCCACTTTATTATACGTCCATGACCGATCTGTGCTTTTTTTATGTGCTTCTGTACCGCTTTTGATATGACCATCCAATGTTTGTGGTTTATATACCGAAAACCGCACTGTACGTCGTGTTTCCGCGGTCCAGCGTTATCCTTTCCGCTGTACCCAAACCTTACCATTAACCGTTTATGGTCGCTCCCAATGCTATTTATGCTTTCCTTGTTTATTTTCATCACATCTAGTCTTTCATATATAAACCTCTCGTCATTATGCAGTTGTCAATGCTGGAATGAGAAACGCCACATTCCCACTTGCTTATACGCCTTCACATTCTGCTTCTCCGTTTACAATAATAAGGTTATGCTGCTCACACCCATTGCCAACATCACTTTTCCGGAGCAATCTAGAAATCCATACAATTCTTCTATGTGAGCATTAATATCTCCTTGTATGAGTACCTCCTTTTTGCGTCGTATTCGCCTGATATCGTCCGATAGAAATTTCATCAAAGCTTCGTTTCTCGACCTGCTGTTGTTTTCTGTCCACAAGTACACTACTCCTAACAGTAATTCTTTGTCAGCCACGTTACATTTAACCCACACATGCTCCGCACATCCTTTGTTTACTTGACGGCAAGTAATTCCATGTCTAATGAACACCCCTACGCCACCACCTTTGCGTTCTCCTCCCTGTCTATTACAACCTTCCCAACTGTAACCTGGGATAAGCGGAGCTTCTTCGAGATCTTTAAGGTGCGTTTCTATAAAGCCATATATCGCCATACCCTCTGCTTGATTTCAAGCCATTTTACTGCTGATCTTCCTCCCCACATATCTAAGCAATATTGTTGGCCTTAATATTCTTCTTCCTCCTTCTTTTCTTACGACTAGTCTCAGTCTCATTGTGGTTGCATGGTTCTTCAGGGCATCGTTTGTGCTCAGCGAAATGGTCTTCAGTGCAGCCCTTAGGTGCCAGAAACTGTCCGGCTCCATTTACGCCCTCTTTCTAAGCGCTTTCGGGCCCATAAAAAAGCTACAACTGTACCAGCAAGGCGCCATCCTATTGTTCCGCCCATGCCATAATTGAAATGAATTCCATCCCGTTGAAAGAATTTTTTTTTTTTGCGTCCTGCTGCTCGCAATTTCTTATTAGTTTCTACCACCTCAAACCGCATTCCACGTGCCAACTCCCAAATATCTCGGTTTACCGCCAAAATCGCGTCTTCCACCTGGACGCCCAAGTAACACACCTCTGGTCTTCTGGTAGTGTGCACACAGCGATTTCCACTCGCGAGTCCATCTCTCGGAGGTCTTCAACTCCCTTCGTTATCTGCTTTGCCACCCCACCTCCTTTCCCACAAAGAACACCATTCAACCCTGCGAAAACTACAACAAGGTTTCGCCCTTCCTTATCCGCAGATTGCAGTTGATATCTTGCATGGACCATAATTGCTTCTGCGGTCCCGCCTGAAAGTGCTGTGACCTTGACACGTGCATCGTCTTTCAGTCGTTCCTTTATAGCTGCTTCACATTTGTGCATATTGCAATCGCTCGCGACAATAAAATGGTCATTTACGGTCTCCTGACCTACTTCCTGTGAGTCATTTTCCTTCTGCGGCGTTGTGAGCGCCGCCTTTGTTTGTAAACACGGTGTTGATCTATATAAGCAGTTTATTTTCGCAATGTCCTAACCATGCATGTTGAAGAGGCGCCCTCCGTCACTGACGAGCACTAAATAAAAAGGCTGCTTTTGTTTTTGTATTACTACAAAAAAAAAAAAGAAGTTGAGAATCTATATCATCTCTGTAGGCTTACGACAAAGAAAATGTAAGTAAAAGGTCACAACTTCGAGCTGGTTTCACAGCGAATGAAGCGAAGAACGACAACCACAGTTGCTCAAGATGGGCAGTTCAGTCTCTTCACTCCTCCTTCGAGATCCTCCTTCGGGAATCTAATTCACATTTCTGCACTTCATTCCAAACAGTGACCTTGCGCAGAACAAACGACCGACGTTTCAACTCAGGACGAAGCACTCCCGCTAATCGCGCGTACACAGTAGCGATTTTCCGCGAAATCTCACTAGAAAATACAAATAGCTGACAGTGTCATTCCGGTGTGAATATATAATGTGAGCGTGAGTGGAGTTGCGCTGGCTTTTGCCTGGCGCGAATGATTTATTAACAGAACGGCAGTGCTTAGTTGCACGAGAGGACTCCATCAAGCGGCTTGACGTGAGGGCAATTGGTATTCAGCTCATCGTTCGATTAATGAAGTAAGGTGCTAGAATAAAACCACTCTAGTCCCCAGAACCGCACGTCTACTAACATAAATGTCGTAGAATTTTTTTTTTTTCGATGCTACCGAAATAAGGAATGGTGCTACGGAGAAGTGAAGCTCATTTGTTTTATTCGTGAAGTTTGCCATCAGGCATAGTGAAAATGGAGCGGGGAGTAGGACGAAGTTAGAAGAAGAAGTGTAAACAGGTCTCCCTTAAATAATCGCATAAGTTGCCGATAAACTGATTGTCAAGCGTCCACTTCCTGTAGTCACAGTCAAGGTCCCACAGCAGGCCTACTTTCCGTAGGTAGCACTGTCTCACGGATGCTCTTAACCGCTGCAGTGAATCGAAATATGAATCAAAACATCGGCTGTACAACTGCTCGCTCGCACACTTCGATTGTGCCGTCGTACGGAGTGTTCTGTCTTCAGTCAGCATGGGAGCAGCACGTCGCGTAGACCGGAGCGATGACTAAAGCAGCCAAAACAATAGCAATGCGGTGCATACAAGTCCTGATTAAACATTCGAGGTCGCCTTTGTATTCGGATCGTTATATAATAGGGAAACGTGAGCAAAAGGAAGGCACACCCCATTAATAAAACAAAATTTACACGCAGGGATAACGCAATTTTAGATGAACAATAATGTGACAGCATGCGTACGCGTTAATGTGACAGCACGAAGGCGAAGGCTGTACGGCTTCAACTACTGTCCGAAGCCCCACCTTGTAAACCTTGCCATTCTGTGGGAGAGAAGGGGGAACCCGGAAGAAAGGAATGACTCTAAAAATATAAAATTGACTAAGAATGACTCAGCGAAACCGAATCAAAGAAGCGCATTACGAATAGAAATGTAATTAAGAACGAAATCAGGATTCTATATAACCTCAGTTGGAATAGACCCAGAACTGGAATAGATTGGTGGGTGAAAGACAATATGGCATCAGAGTGAAATCGAAGTGGAATAGACGGGCGAGTGAAATAAAAATGTTACCGCATTTCGTTCTCTATTAATCCAATTGATTGCCCCCTAAATTTATTTTAAACAAATTTCGGACTACGCACATCCCTGCGCCTGTGAAGTGCGCAGTGGGGAAAGGAAGACTCCAAACTAATTTCTAATGACTACTTATGAAAAGCCCTTAGCTAGACATTAATTAAAAACGGCCTTTACAAGAACGATGTCACGAAAGCCAAGAAAGCTATTATCATCCTAACTATGTCCCCAAATTCCTCTAAGTGATCATATTCGCTTCATCCATTTGGTCTCCCTATCATAACAACATGATCACCGCAATAGAATCCGTCCAAAATAGGGCAGCACGATTCAAATCTCGAAACTTTAACTACCATTCAAAAGTCACTGTGATTGAAAGTAACATTTGGTTAAAATCCTTATGTACATGCCGCGACATCGCTCTCTTATTTCGCAAGTATGTATACCCCAATAGATCAAGTTCGCTCCACGTCCATGTTCCATCCCGCACGTCCAAAAGATTGCACAATCACCTCAGTTTTACAAGAATATACGGTGACACATTAGCCTTACACTCATCAGCACTTCCACGAGCCATCAGATTATGGAATAACCTGCCAGACATTATCGCTTCTCTTCCTAATCTAGAAGCGTTCCACCGCCAACTCATCACATTACATCATTGAAGCCTTCATTTAGCCTTATTTGTCTTACGTATATATTTTTATTAACTTTGTTATAGCTGGTAAATGCCTTTGATGGGTTTCATTTACTTGTGTTTGCCTATGTACTCTTCCCGTTTATTTTTTTTCCCTTGCCATTTTTTTTTTAAGCGCTATACCGGGCACTGTGTGCCGCTTGCTTTTTATTATGCTTAATCTGTGTATGTACCGTTGTGCTTTAATCTGTGTCGCGTATTTCTTTCTATTAGTGATACAATTATTTCTGTGTCGTTTCATGTGCTCTTCTGTACTATTTTGTTTGCCCATATATTGATTACCATGCTTTGTAGTTTTGCCTTTTGCTTTACATTATATATATATATATATATATATATATATATATATATATATATATATATATATATATATATATATATATATATATATAAAGGAAAGAAGCCGACAGTCGGCGAGGCCGAGGAAAGCATTGGGGATTATACTTTGTCTTTTTTTTTAATTTTTACTTCGATAATCACATAAATTAGTAATGTAATCTGTTTTTTTTAGGGGAAAGATAATTTAACACAAAGTAGAAGAAAAAACAACGTGCCGATGGTGGGAACTGAACCCACGATCTCCGAATCTCCGAATATCGCGTCCGGTACTCTCCGGTATATATATATATATATATATATATATATATATATATATATATATATATATATATATATATATATATACAGCACTGCATAGGTTTTTCCATCCCCCTTACACAATGCCTAATGGGCCTGTAAGGTATTTCAAATAAATAACAGATAAACAATGCACTTTTCATCAATCGTGACAGACCAAGCTGCAGGAACCATTCTAATGTATCACCGCGAACCATTGTAATCCTTACTTGTAGCTGCCAACAGCAGCTCGCATGAAGCCTAATCATTTTGAGCGTTTTATTTGCTCACGCTCAGTGTCTCCGAGCGTCACTTTCTGATTGCGCCAAGATATATCTCGAATGATTGCAGCATCTCGCGCCTGCTTCTACGTTGTGATCGATTAATTGTTCTAGTCACATTCTGCGGGTGTACATAGATGTTTACCGGGTGCGCGAGGTATTTTAGAACACAATGTTGACTTCAGGGAGAGAAGCATATCTCTAGCAAAAATGGACACATTTTAACCAAACGTTGACCGTCTACTTTCCTGTGTGTTTATTTCTACAATTACTCAATTAATTCGCCATTCTCGCCAATAACCGATTCAATTTGACTTCGGAAACGGCTGCATGATCGGATCAAGGTGGTCCTTTGAGGTGTTGGCCATTGAGTCATGTAATGGCGGTCTTTAGCGACTCTTCCGTGCAATGTTACTTTTTGATGGCCTCCCTCGCAACGACGCGCCAGACATAGTAGTCGGGCGGATTTAAATCTGAAGAACTAGGAGACCAGAAGTTAGGACTGATGTGGTCGTGAAATTTGTCGGCCAGCCTGTTTTGTGCGACGCAGGTGGGGTGGGCTGGAGCCGAATCAGCTGAGACATAATATCTTCCTGCCAATATAGTCTCTATCCAGGCCTTTGTAACGGTGGCAAGCAACTCTACGTGCGCCACAGTATTAACGCGGAGTCCTGCAAAAACGCGTGGCAACACGACCCTCGTTGCTGATGAGGTTTAACATCAACACAAATAACGGAAATTGTGTGTGCAACATCGTAGGCACCTCATCAGTGCAAAGCCAACTGTCGTTATGGTGCTTAACCTTTTGGCATTGGTCAAAATTATTTTCACCTAAAAAAAAAACAGCATTCAAAGCTCCTCATGCTTCTTCAGCTTGCTTAGCAAGTGCTTGGAACGGAACAGACGTTTCCCTCGAGTTTTACCGGATATGAGTTGCCCCCTTCTCATTGCATAGGAATGATATATCTGAAGTCCCCCCCCCCCCCCCCCCCTTCTCTTCTTCCCTATAGCCAAACGGGCGAGTTGGTGGAACATATTGGATGGAAAAACAGCGCGACAGACGAACACCACAGCAAAGGAACAGCACTCGTCTTGTGTTCGTCTGTCGCGCTGTTTTTCCATCGAATCTCTTCTTCCCCTTCCCCCTGCACAGCCCCGTTGCGGTGGTCCTTAACTGCTACCAGGAGACAGTTATAGGACTGTGCCCCCCCCCCCAATTTCTTTACACTACTTAACCCCCCCCCCCTCTCTTCTTCCCTATAGCCAAACGGGCGAGTTGGTGGAACATATTGGATGGAAAAACAGCGCGACAGACGAACACCACAGCAAAGGAACAGCACTCGTCTTGTGTTCGTCTGTCGCGCTGTTTTTCCATCGAATCTCTTCTTCCCCTTCCCCCTGCACAGCCCCGTTGCGGTGGTCCTTAACTGCTACCAGGAGACAGTTATAGGACTGTGCCCCCCCCCCCCCCCAATTTCTTCACACTACTTAACCCCCCCCCCCCCCCTCTCTTCTTCCCTATAGCCAAACGGGCGAGTTGGTGGAACATATTGGATGGAAAAACAGCGCGACAGACGAACACCACAGCAAAGGAACAGCACTCGTCTTGTGTTCGTCTGTCGCGCTGTTTTTCCATCGAATCTCTTCTTCCCCTTCCCCCTGCACAGCCCCGTTGCGGTGGTCCTTAAATGCTACCAGGAGACAGTTATAGGACTGTGCCCCCCCCCCCCCCAATTTCTTCACACTACTTAACCCCCCCCCCCCCCTCTCTTCTTCCCTATAGCCAAACGGGCGAGTTGGTGGAACATATTGGATGGAAAAACAGCGCGACAGACGAACACCACAGCAAAGGAACAGCACTCGTCTTGTGTTCGTCTGTCGCGCTGTTTTTCCATCGAATCTCTTCTTCCCCTTCCCCCTGCACAGCCCCGTTGCGGTGGTCCTTAACTGCTACTAGGAGACAGTTATAGGACTGTGCCCCCCCCCCCAATTTCTTCACACTACTTAACCCCCCCCCCCCCCTCTCTTCTTCCCTATAGCCAAACGGGCGAGTTGGTGGAACATATTGGATGGAAAAACAGCGCGACAGACGAACACCACAGCAAAGGAACAGCACTCGTCTTGTGTTCGTCTGTCGCGCTGTTTTTCCATCGAATCTCTTCTTCCCCTTCCCCCTGCACAGCCCCGTTGCGGTGGTCCTTGACTGCTACCAGGAGACAGTTATAGGACTGTGCCCCCCCCCCAATTTCTTCACACTACTTAACCCCCCCCCCCCTCTCTTCTTCCCTATAGCCAAACGGGCGAGTTGGTGGAACATATTGGATGGAAAAACAGCGCGACAGACGAACACCACAGCAAAGGAACAGCACTCGTCTTGTGTTCGTCTGTCGCGCTGTTTTTCCATCGAATCTCTTCTTCCCCTTCCCCCTGCACAGCCCCGTTGCGGTGGTCCTTAACTGCTACCAGGAGACAGTTATAGGACTGTGCCCCCCCCCCCCCAATTTCTTCACACTACTTAACCCCCCCCCCCCCCCCCCTCTCTTCTTCCCTATAGCCAAACGGGCGAGTTGGTGGAACATATTGGATGGAAAAACAGCGCGACAGACGAACACCACAGCAAAGGAACAGCACTCGTCTTGTGTTCGTCTGTCGCGCTGTTTTTCCATCGAATCTCTTCTTCCCCTTCCCCCTGCACAGCCCCGTTGCGGTGGTCCTTAACTGCTACCAGGAGACAGTTATAGGACTGTGCCCCCCCCCCCCCCCCAATTTCTTCACACTACTTAACCCCCCCCCCCCCCCTCTCTTCTTCCCTATAGCCAAACGGGCGAGTTGGTGGAACATATTGGATGGAAAAACAGCGCGACAGACGAACACCACAGCAAAGGAACAGCACTCGTCTTGTGTTCGTCTGTCGCGCTGTTTTTCCATCGAATCTCTTCTTCCCCTTCCCCCTGCACAGCCCCGTTGCGGTGGTCCTTAACTGCTACCAGGAGACAGTTATAGGACTGTGCCCCCCCCCCCCCCCAATTTCTTCACACTACTTAACCCCCCCCCCCCCCCCTCTCTTCTTCCCTATAGCCAAACGGGCGAGTTGGTGGAACATATTGGATGGAAAAACAGCGCGACAGACGAACACCACAGCAAAGGAACAGCACTCGTCTTGTGTTCGTCTGTCGCACTGTTTTTCCATCGAATCTCTTCTTCCCCTTCCCCCTGCACAGCCCCGTTGCGGTGGTCCTTAACTGCTACCAGGAGACAGTTATAGGACTGTGCCCCCCCCCCCCCAATTTCTTCACACTACTTAACCCCCCCCCCTCTCTTCTTCCCTATAGCCAAACGGGCGAGTTGGTGGAACATATTGGATGGAAAAACAGCGCGACAGACGAACACCACAGCAAAGGAACAGCACTCGTCTTGTGTTCGTCTGTCGCGCTGTTTTTCCATCGAATCTCTTCTTCCCCTTCCCCCTGCACAGCCCCGTTGCGGTGGTCCTTAACTGCTACCAGGAGACAGTTATAGGACTGTGCCCCCCCCCCCCCCAATTTCTTCACACTACTTAACCCCCCCCCCCCCTCTCTTCTTCCCTATAGCCAAACGGGCGAGTTGGTGGAACATATTGGATGGAAAAACAGCGCGACAGACGAACACCACAGCAAAGGAACAGCACTCGTCTTGTGTTCGTCTGTCGCGCTGTTTTTCCATCGAATCTCTTCTTCCCCTTCCCCCTGCACAGCCCCGTTGCGGTGGTCCTTAACTGCTACCAGGAGACAGTTATAGGACTGTGCCCCCCCCCCCCCCCCAATTTCTTCACACTACTTAACCCCCCCCCCCCCCCCCCCTACAAAAAGAACCTCAATCTCTCTCGTGCACATCGAGCCTGACAGTCGACAGTGCACCTTGAAGCTCATTTGCAATGGCCCCCATTAACTTTTTTGAGTCGTCACGCACGACGAAATGCAGCCGCTAGAGAAAATCAGGTCTTCTGACGCCATCTAACCGCTGACTGTGTTCTATTTATTTTCTTTTCGCCTATGATGTCACGCCAACGCCAGAGTACATCAGACCAGTCCGCACCCTACAAATGAATGACTTCGCTACGTTTAAAAGGGGGAGGGTGGGGGGGGGGGGGATAATTTCTTAGTCGAACGTAATTAGTCGCTGTGGTGTGCGGCCCGGGCGCTGATGGCTGCATGGCGTTTGATATCCTGCATGAACCTGTACAACTCCATGTTGGAAAAAACTAGGCACTATATGAATGACAATGCGTCAATAAACAAGAAACCGCACACCCATGCTGTAGTGCACTAGAATCTTTCTAGTTCAGGTACTATACCCATGTTGAGCCTACTGGTGCCTATGGCGACAGGGAATAGCGTTCTCAAATAGCCCGTACACCCGAGCTGATGCGCATCAGACTCCGTACATCGTATTTGCCGACATTAAATTGAGCATTCGTATAGTTCGACGACCACCGAGCACTTTTGCTGGTATCACCGCTGCCGAGTTACTTAGTTCTTTGCGGCGCAAGTCATGCCCAATGCAGGCCTGTTTCCTGCGCTGCACTTGTCTGTTCGTTTGTTACATACGACATTGTCGCGCCCACGTGACCCTGTTTTAGAACGCCTGGGTGGGTAAATGTAGACGATTTGCGTCGCACACTACAGAGCGCACAAAGATTAAAAATAAAAAAAATTGAGGCAAGAAATTATGTCTTTGATAATAGATCATCATCATCATCATCATCATCATCAACATCATCATCATCGTCGTCATCAGCCTGATTATACCCACTGCAGGGCGAAGGCCTCTCCCATATTTCTCCACTTAACCCGGTTCTGTGCTAGCTGCATCCACTTGACCCCTACTAATAGATAAGGTGAAGTTATTTGCATTGTTGAAGTTACTATTGTTGACTTCTGACTACATACTATTGCACGTGGTAAGTGTGACGTTTACATGACGGAAAAAATGAGACAGCTATAGGCCTCTATGTTATCCGATGGAATACTGCGTTGGCCACTAAAAATCCCTGGACTGCTTCACCAGAGCGCGATTTCAGCATTCGCTTTCCGCGGTGCTATATCAACAGCATGGCTGTAAGAGTTTCCGCTGCGTAATGTGATACGATAAACTAGAGAACGCGTAAGTTATACTACAGGCCGTAACATAAATCATAACTACAAAATATCGTTTCCGAGCATAGACTTGGTGAATCGAAAGAGGGAAACACCGAGGCATCAGATTTGCATCACCGGAGAAAAAAAAAAAAAGCATACTTGATCAAAACAGCGAGATCACGTCAGCGGGAGGCGCCGCGGTCACCAGAGAGGACTAAAGAGGGAGAATAGCGAGAGAAGTGTCCTTCAATTCAAGTCGACCTCTCGGTTGAGCGTCGCCAAATGTAAGTATAGCAGTTCCCACCGTAAGAAAAAAGAAACGTGACAAAACCTATGCAAAACCTATCCATTAATTTCAATGTCTACATGCCGCCCCCCTTCAGTGCGGGTACGGCATGAAAAATGAATTAGCTTCTATTGCGTTCTTTAGATTAGTGCTTTACAAGAACCGGCATAGCAGAGGTTCGTAAAGAGATTGTACCACTCCTCCTTAACGTAAAGTTTGCAAGGAGCACTTTTAGTACCAGGACGGAAGAAACACGGCGTAGGTTCTTTAATAATAGAATGCGTGACATGCGTACTCAATTCTCGACTGCAATGTTCGCATTACCACATTTCTCGCAAGCCTGCCACTCATTTGACTTCCCTTTGCCACAGTGTTGCATTAAAATACATTTATTTAGGAATAGAAAAAAAAAAGAATCAAACAATATTTTGCCTTATTTAGCGTGCGGCGCTTTATTTTTGTAATTTCAACTTTTCCTTCAGTGCAACCTTCATGCCATCGTGAATCTACCGGCCGAGCTGGGGAGGAGCGCTCGTACGAAGGAGAGACGATCGAGGAAATTCTCTCCCTCTCGCCTCCGCACAAAGACCTAACTAAAGAACAGGAGGTATACTTTGAAGGCAAAACCAAACCCAATCACTCCTAATCCTGTCATCCCAAGTCACGTGTACCCGGATGGTTACAAACCGGAGTATAGCAAACGTGGCGGCAAAGCCACCGTCGATCACATCTGCTGGGAATGCCCGGGAAATCCGCCCTCACAATCACTCCAGAGGTTCGCCCAACCCGGCCCGTGGGAGGACTTGCTGCTCAGCTCCAACCTGGAAACCCGAGTACAGATCGTGACAAAAGCCAAAGAGGTCGCCACCAGTCTATACTGACGGCCACTTAACCTGACGTAAAGCCAATAACAAAAGTTTTCCCATCCAAAATCCAATCCAGGGCAATCTGTTGCCCTCAGGCTGGCAAATTACCGTGCATCCACTCTGGTATATGCACCATTGCCACGTGACGAGAGACAAACATTTTCTCGCATCGGGTTGATCAAGGTTTAGTGAGTCTTTTGACTATCGCTCATCTGACCCTACACACATGGCACTCTTACCATCTTGCATCGCATGTTCCGTCGTTGTCTGCCCGCCGTCAGCCTGGTAGCCTCCCCTTCGATATCTGCGGGCGCCATGATTGCGGTGCCGTCGTTTCCGTCATCAGTGGGTGTTCATGTTATAGCCCGGATTGAGACGCATGCCGTCTCGCAAAGTAGGGCAGCTTGCCTGGCGCCGAACACGGAAAGTCGCAGGAGAAGCGTCGAGGAAAGGAAATGCGAGCGCTCACACTGGCAGATAGCGCCATGCGCCACGCCACCAGTCCGGATTCGCATTAAAATCTAGGTACTGCTGAAAGCAGCCACCAGAATAGTTCAAGCACACAGGGCACCATCAGGGAACAAACTCAACGGGAGTGCTGCTAACTGCGGAACTGCCCTAAACGAGCTGATGTCACGAGGTTGCGTAAGTTTACGCAGCCCAAGAAGAGACGTCCTCTCAGTCTGCTCTGAAATATAAAGCTCCGATGGCATTAGTCGTGTGTATACGGTGCTACAGATTACACGCGCCATTCACTTTCGCGTTCTATGTTAGAGCATCGAACTTGTAACCTTTCTAGTGATTCTGTACTTGAATATTGCGTGCGTGAAGGGGGAAGTTGCCGACTAAAATTCAGATAACAACCGTGCGTAGACACACACGAGGACTGTATACGAAGGTGTCCGTGTGTTGTGCAATGTCACTGAGCGCATCAAAGATCACCGAGTGGCCTGAACTAACCCGGAGCCCTTCACTACGGCGTCTCTCATATGTCGCTTCGGTGTGTTGTGCCAGAATTTAAAATTTACATATCGACAGCATGTAAATGGAGCTGCGTATGTCGTTGGTTAGAATCTCTGTCGCGAGAAAGCCAACAACTTGACTAGCATGAGTATTCTAATCCAACGAGAAATTGTGAGACGCCACTCGAAACGCTGTATATACAAAAGTTCGCGGAGCAATTTTCGTATGAATTTCGGTAAGACTGGCGCGCCACATGGAAGTCGACCTGTGACTAACGACACATGATACACGGTTGTCTGAGGTGGCCTCGGTCGCGGATTGGTCTGGGTGCATTCAAGTTATCCATCGTGGATGCGTGATGCTGTCGCTTGATGACGTCATCTGTTTTTCTTGGCATTCGTTTTGCTGTGCAGTTGCTGATAACGTATTTTCCTAACCATTTCATGTACCGGATTATTTAACTGGCCCTCACCCATGAAGAAGAAAATTACGAGAACTAGCTAGGCGTTTAATACAATCTTGCGATTATATAGAGCATTGTGCTGTATCCATACTCTTTCAACTGGGCAATATGGAACACAGCGGTGCAACGAATTGTAGGGCTGTGTGTGGTGGCATATGAGACGGCTCATGAATGAGCCAGATAATTAATTCGCTTCAAAGAAATGTCCAGTAATTGTGCTGCAACAATGCATCGTATGAGCGACGGCACTGCAGTCCCTTGCATTGGCACAACCTTTAAAAGCACAAATTTGCTAGCGCGTGTTGTGATATTTCGTCCCTTTTTATGTTTATCTCCTTGTGGCCAGCGCGCTGCCCAAGGAAACTCAGTACGCCGCGCCATTTAACCATCATTACTAAGGAAAGTGTCTGCATCTTTTTCTTCTCGTGTAATCGTTAATTAGCCCTTAAAATTAGGACCACCTTTCTTCTGCCGTTACTGTCATCAGCTTTGTTTGCAGCTTTGTAGTTTGCACATGCATCATTGGGCCGAACATCAACTTTCTGAATGTTCCCGAGAAACAGGTAGCTGGAAGGTAAGCTGCAAGGGTGCCGCGCCACCTTGAGGGTGCAGCTTGTGCATTCCTTTCTACTCACTGCGAGAGAGCGCTAAATCACGTAGCTTTTCGTTCACTCTTTGGCAAGGTGATATGTACATGCCAGCATAGATCACACCGATAAGCAAATTATATATATATGTATATATATATATATATATATATATATATATATATATATATATATATATATATATATATATATATATATATATGCAACTCAAGTCGGGAGTAACTACCACACAGAATTCCTCCATGACAGTAAGTGTAGTCTGTTGTTGCCTAAATATATATATATATATATATATATATATATATATATATATATATATATATATATATATATTGCTGCCTATAGGGCCAAATTACAAGGTGAAGAATTTATATGCCTCTGGATTTCTCGGTATAGCGAAATTTTAAGAAAAATGATTTCGTCACTGTTCAGCGGAGTAATACACACGCCGCGTATTGTGGCCCATATATTTAGCAACTGCTGTGTTTATACGTTGTGTCCTATAGTAGATCTATATGCTAATCGGCTTGGCGCATGAGTCAGCGAAATATGCTACAGCTTTGGCTTAGCCATACAGCCTCGTATTCTGCTGTAAAACCAACCTAGTGCACTCCCTCGTTCTTGTTATAAAAATCTCAGTCTTCCGCAGCAGCGACCCTGCAGCCACACCTTGCGATTGCGCGTTCCTCCACTCTGTCTTTCCCCTGCACATTTCCTCCTCTCCCCTGAAATTGGAAAGGCGGGATATCTTCTCTCTCCATGTTGGCAATTCAATTTATTTGAATGTGTATAATCTTAATTCAACAACCATCTGCCACCGGGGCGGGTTTTAATTTCCTTAATTCACTAACTAATTAAGGTCTTACGGTTGACACGGCAGATTTCACGGCACAAATGGAGAGCTGTGGGGCTACCTATCCCTCTAACAACTTTCGCTGAAGGGCAAAAACAAAACAGCAACCCTGGTAATGTCGTCATACCCGTTCGTGGTGGCATCATGTCAGCGTTCTAAATACGCAAGCGCTTTCTATCCTTGAAGTTCATGCGCAACGCGCAGGTCAATATCGTCGTGCGCAGCGGCGCTTCGTGAACAACATTCCTGCGTTCCCAGTCGCTGCTCTGGCCGCGTTTGATCCTTGCCTTCGTGGACCCGCCTGGCACGGTTGATTACGCACGCGTCTTGCGCCGGTTCCATATTGCGCTTTCGGGCGTTCGCCAGCGGCGCTCGGATCTTCGCGTTCCCGCCTGCTGTGATGCGGCACTGGGTACAGGCGTTTTACGCAAGTGAACCAGAGAATAAAATATTCTAATGAAAATACCACTCGCTTACATGAGAGTTCAAAAGCGAACAAGGACTGCTTGGAAAATGCTAAGCACCGAAAATGGTCAGCTTGTCAAGGGTTGGTGTCAGCGCACGCCTTTGTCGTTATGTGTTCTTTCGTCTTTGTTCGCGCTACTGTTCTTTTTGTTAACAACTTCGCTGTCTGTACAGCGCTTTGCTATTGCTCTCGATGAGTTAGCCGCAGTTTGCAAACGAAGGTTTACTTTGTTGCCTTGAAGGACAAAAAAGTCAAGCCTAAGTCGGGTTCGCTTCGTGCAAATGTGAGAAACACGGATCACGGAACAAAGTGGCTTGCTCCAATGGAAGCTTGCATGCAACGCAGCCTTCTCGTCGCTTCCCTGGCGGCGGCGCATAGCTGGTATTTCATACTCCGTATCCTCAGCTCATTCATCTCGTCTCGCTCTTCAGGAGGCGCTGTGCGTGCGGCAACTGCGCTTACGCATATGGTTTATGGTTGCGGAAAACGAGCACTAGTCGCCTACGCGGCTTTCCGCACTCGTAACTGCCGTTACCTTACATAAACATTCCTCGCCAATTGACAGAACGCGACGCGCGAGTCGCGTCTTCGCGAGGGCGCGTTAAGCGGTGGCAGCGCGCAACCTCGTTCATCACTCCGAGAACGCGAGTCATTGACATCGACACAGTCGGCTGGCGCCACGGTATTCGTCGACGACAGAGAGGCGCGCACTCGGCCTCCTTCGCCGCCCGTTTTAAACGCTCTTCTACTTTCGCTCTGAGGTCTCGCTGCGCCGTACACGGCCTAGCTCGAGGACGCATGGGGAAAAAAAATACCTAAATAAAAAAGAAGCGTCGCTCAAGATTTCGGGGTCACGAATAGGTCAATCGCGCGACTGACTTCGATCTCTTCCGCCGCGCGATTTTTTGCCCTGAAAAAAAAAAAAATATATTCGGGGCTGGGCCCAGCCCAGCCCCGCTCCCAGTCTACATAAGGCGCAGCAGCGAGGCCATTTGAGAGCGTCGCTTGTGTGCGCTTGGTGGTGCAGGATGCCGATCAAGGTAGGTGCCTTTGCGCGGCGAATGGGCCGGGGCATGGGAATAGGTCGTGTTCGTCTATCTTCGCCGTGCGCGAACACCCTCACGCTCGTCGGTGCCTATACTCGACTAACCGAGTTTGAGCTGTTTGTTCCGTCAACCGTTATTCAGAAGTGTCCGACTATTTGCACTGAGTCAGTAATGAGGCTCGTTAAAACCATATGACCCATACGTATGTTTATTTATCATAGAATATTGACAGAAGCATAGCACAGCAAAACATCAGGCCGTAGCATCGTAGTGAGGCTTGTAGGGCCGGTCTCTGGCTTCAGCCGGGTGCCTACTAGCTTCAGCACGATGCACGACTTTTGTGCGGGTATTCCTTTCCTACTGTTTTTGAGAAAAAAGGAGAAGCAAGAAACGATGCGACGGGTTAATAGCTTTAACGCGCGCGTTTTAAGAGCAATGCCTTCTTGCTTAATATGTTTTCAAGCTCGATTAGGTTGATGAAACAATTAGCAGTCAAGACTGCGGTGACACACTGATCAGACTGACGAAGCTGAATGATGAAACATCTATGCATGCTGTGAGAAGTGCACAACCTCTTGATTTTTTTGAAGGAATCTGACTCGCGATTTCCCGATGGCTTGCTAATAGAGCCTCTGCGCTTTCTCTGAAAATGATAAGAACGATGTCCGTGCAGAGATTTGAAACAGTCGCAGCGTGGATCGATGGCAGTTCCGCTCGCAGACTCGTCTGTACCAGGCCGCGTATATCTCTAACCACACGAAAGCGAATGTGACAAACGATTATAATTACTCGCGCGTACGGCTCCGAATTCGGAGAATTCGGCCGCGTAAAACAGCCACGCTATATGAGAGACATCAAAAAAGCAAATTTTCTTTTTGGCACTGCGGAAAAGGTCAAAGATTCCGCATAGATACACAAGTAAGCGTAGCACGCAATTGCTTTCTAACATCTTCGAAAAGTTAAACTGCCCATTATGGCGTTATGGTATAGTATATGCATGTTGGTTACAGATGCTTGTGCGCTTGTTCTTAGACAAACAGTGCTTTTCCATTTCTAACAGTGAAGGCACGGTTGCAGTTAGAATCGAAAGGCGTGCTCCGCTTATTGACGTCCGCACCTGTAAATTACAGCAGAAGGGGGGGGGGGGGGCTAAGATAGACTTATTAATGATCTTTTACGGACCAGAGCGGCATTGCGGGCTATAAGACACTGTAGCGGGAGTTTCAAACTCCTTGGGATTGTTCGACCAGCACACAAAGGTTTTAATTAGCGCTCGGGGGCTTTATTCACAGTAAATTTTCCGACATTAGGTCTTAGCATGTTTGGCTCATTACTTGGATGTCGCCTGCTTGAGTCGATCTCCTCTAGATAGGGTGGGGGCACCAGATACCCACGAGCCAGTATTGCTTGCGTGCGACCGCTATTTCGAGTTGAGCCACAGTATATACATATATATATATATATATATATATATATATATATATATATATATATATATATATATATATATATATATATATATATATATATATATATATATATATATATATATATATATATATATATATATATATTTACATGCGAAGAGCGCTGTATTTCTAACGGCGCATTGAAGCATAGTGTGGCTTCATGCGCCGATACGCCGTTACGGGTTTGTTTGCTTGGTTCTTTCGGAAGAATGCACGTAATAAAAGGAAGCTGAACAGTGGCAGTGGTATGGGCACCTCGAAGCATCGCCTTACTTTTCATTGATTCAGAACTACAGTTATCATAAAAGCAAGGAGAATTCGGAGCAGGCAATATATTTCTGGCAGTTGCATTTGTGCTATGAACAAGTATACTTGCTTACAAGAAAAAAAAAAAGTTCTTAGTTTCACTTCTGCCGGCTAACGAGGACACAGCGTAATGCTCCTATGCACAGTAAGATGTGTTGTCGGCGTAGTTGGTGCAGTACTTCAGACATGTTATAGTTGCGCGAACAAAGACACACACAAGACAGGGTATAGGACGAGCGCTTGTCCTGTACCCTGTCTTTTGTGTGTCTTTGTTCGCGCAACTATAACATGTCTGAAGTATTCCTATGCATGCACTCGAGTATATAGCTCGTGTGGACGCTGCAGCGTCTGCCCACTGCTCTTCGGCGCGCACTGCTGCTCACGGAACGCCGCTATTCTCGCAGGGCGTGTTCGCGAGCCTCGTGGCGGCTCTGTTGGTGGCCGGGGCTACCTGCCACAAACTGCACTACCTGAAGCACCACCTGCAGCCGGCCGTGCACGCTGTGCCGGCATTCTATCAAACCACGATAGCGCACAAGCCGTTCGTGCTGCCCGCGCCTCTGGTGGCCCCGAGGCCGCTGGTGCAGCCTCTGCTGGTGCAGCCGCGGCCTCTGCCGCCCCCCATCCACTCGACGGTGGTGATACAGACAGCGCCCAGGCCGGCACCACCGCCGACTCAGGTGCTGGTGCAGCCACTGCTGCAGCCGCGACTCGTGGCACCGCCCCAGGTGCTGGTCCCTACCAGGCTGGCGCCTCCTCCCGTGGTCGCGCACCACCACCACCCCGTTGTCACGCACCATCATCCCGTAGTCACACACCACCATCCTGTAGTCACGCATCACCACCACCCTTTTGTCGTGTCCGGAGTGGTGGCTGCGGCACCTCCGCGGCAGCTGTTCGTGCACGCTCCCGCCCCCGCAGCCCTTCCTGCGCCACCCCCGCCGCCTCCGCCGCCGCCAGCCGTGCAGCCGCTGTTCGTGGTGCAGGAGCCGAGGCCAGCACTGGCCGCCGTGCCTCTGCAGCCAAGGCTGGTGCACCACGAAGTGGTGCCTACCAAGCTGGACGAAGCGCCGCCCAGGGTGGTGCATGTGGTGCACCAGCACACCAAGTTGGTACAGGAGGCCCCACCGCCGCCCGCGCCGGCCGTGTTGCCCGCGCCCGCCCCGGTGCCCACCGCTCTGGTGCAGCCGCTCGTCACTCCGTTCCACGAGCCGCCTCGCCAAGTGCAGGTCATCAGGGAAGTAATCCGACCCACATACGTCATCGAGCGCCTGTCTAAGAAGCAGCGCAAGTTCCGCAAGATTAAGATGCTCAAAAACTGCAGCCTCCTCAAGAAGCTCAAGAGCCAACTGGCCTCTAGCGCAGAGAGCTACCAGGTCTACGATCCACACGGCCATTACGACGAAGATGCGCATGTCGACTCATACAGTCACGTGCACGTGCCTTACCCCGGCGGCAGTGCGGCCGTCGAAGTCTACCGGTCAATCCACGGACACGGATTTGCCAAACGAAACGGCAGATAAGCTGTGTTGTAGAATTTATGCGTGTAATATTTGCAGGCACGTGTGCGTGTGCGTGAATGTGTGTATCCGCGTGAGTGTTGCCCTAAAAACTGCGGTTTTCCTCATGGCAGTACTCATTAGAGATTCCTGTTTACAGCGCTCAAAAACGCCAAAGAGACAAGAATTAATGTTTATATATGACTCTTGAGAGCTAAAATGTGCGGAAAAAGAGGATCTAGAAGGATATATTTGAGAAGGCAACGAAAGACTGATTAGCTGCTTGCTTCTTGTTTGCATGCCTCTGCGGAGAAAGAATTCAAGGGCATTAGAGTGTGTGTACCTGAAGAAGAAAAAAATATCCGGTGAATAAATGTTGTTTTATATTGTAACGAGGATGATATGAAAACCAACAACAAGCACTGCCACGTGTATTCAGAGTGAAACAGTAGTAGGAACCTCTCCGTAAGATCAGCTTCGTTAAGTGCACGGTTGCCTAAAGGAGAAAGCACCGCTAACGGTAAGTGACAAACGCAAAACTGTAGCTCCTTTTTGCTGATAATCCCGCTGACACGCGAATATATATATATATATATATATATATATATATATATATATATATATATATATATAGATAGATAGATAGATAGATAGATAGATAGATAGATAGATAGATAGATAGATAGATAGATAGATAGATAGATAGATAGATAGATAGATAGATAGATAGATAGATAGATAGATAGATAGATAGATAGATAGATAGATAGATAGATAGATAGATAGATAGATAGATAGATAGATAGATAGATAGATAGATAGATAGACAGACAGACAGACAGATAGATAGATAGATAGATAGATAGATAGATAGATAGATAGATAGATAGATAGATAGATAGATAGATAGATAGATAGATAGATAGATAGATAGATAGATAGATAGATAGATAGATAGATAGATAGATAGATAGATAGATAGATAGATAGATAGATAGATAGATAGATAGATAGATAGATAGATAGATAGATAGATAGATAGATAGATAGATAGATAGATAGATAGATAGATAGATAGATAGATAGATAGATAGATAGATAGATAGATAGATAGATAGATAGATAGATAGATAGATAGATAGATAGATAGATAGATAGATAGATAGATAGATAGATAGATAGATAGATAGATAGATAGATAGATAGATAGATAGATAGATAGATAGATAGATAGATAGATAGATAGATAGATAGATAGATAGATAGATAGATAGAAAAGAAGGTAATTGCACTCAAATAAATAAAATTCCGTGAAATAAGGCGTTTAAGTAGAGCCTAAACTATTGCTGCCGAACTCAGCTTAGAAACTTGGACAACCTTGTGCGACTTGATGCAGGATGTCGTACCACGGTCAGTTAAGTGCCCCTTTGATGCGAGTAGCTGTACGCTATAAGAGCGTGCATAGAAAACAGTTCAGAAGTTGATTGGCACAGTTATTCGTTATAATGTTCTGCAGCCCTTGAACAAACTGTTTTCAGTACATGGCTTCCTGTACACTAGTTGAGGGAGGGTGGATTATTTTTTTTCGGGGCTTCGAACCGTAGTGGTGGGCTCCGGAGTAACTTTGACCGCCCGGGGTTCTTTAAGGTGCGCTGACATTGCACAACACGCGAGTGCCTGTTTTTTGCTTCCATCGAAATACGACTTTAGACACCCTATAAGAAGACATACACACAAAACTTTCGTTCTTTCTGATCAACTTACAGATTTATTTAAAGATCTACAGTAGAGAAATGTCCGCCCTAAATGGGTCAGTTAAGAGGCGGACGAATAGGTAGTATATTATCGTTATGTATACACGTGTATGAGGAAAAAGGGAAGCACCCTTTAATTAAAATGACTGCCAGTAACCTCGTTATATATCACTGAAGTAGAAACAAGGGAAACAAAAAAAAAAAAAAAAAGATGCGCATGTCTTGTTACTGACTAATTACACTTTTTTTGCCACTAGTTGATTCCCTTCCCGGGCAAGCGGCAAGTACAGGCCTCTACAAGCAATTCCAGCTAGCCTTTTTTCACAGCACGTTTGGCCAGTCCCTGCCGACTCAGAGGTTCGTGAGCGTGCGCCAATTTTTTTCGTTATAAAATTTGATTTCTATCCAAAGCGCACCGCAACGGAAAGAGCTGCGCTGATACGCCAATAACAAAAAAAAAAAAAAAAGAAAAGAAAAAGAGGAATAAAACGCAAGGCGAAAGGGGAGGAGGAGAAAGTCAAAGTAACAGGATACGAGCCGGGGATGCGAAAATAGCCTGCCAGTTTGACTCTTGAAATATAAACCGAGCTAAACCGCAGACGCCGGCGAAAGCAGAAAGAGTTCCGGCTCTCAGTTCCTTGTTATTTCGTTTCCGGAGCTAAACGCCGGCGAGAGCCCAGCGCCCCTCACGCTGCGCGAAGCCCGCGTGACTTCTCGCAGCCGGTGTCCCGCCTCTGCCGCGGCCACCAGGGAGCTTTACTTTCGCATGACACCTGCCGCCATCCAGCGGCGGCACGGGCAAGCGCCAGCCTCACCATCATCAGCCACTGGCGCCGGGAGGCGGGATATCGCTCGGGCAGCTCTGCGTAACAAACGACCTAGTTTTCGCGGTTAAAAAAAGCAGAGAAGCTCGTTGGGGAATCAGCATCGGCGTCGTTTCGGATGACCCAAGGCTGCTCGGAGTGAAAGAAGTCCTCGTTCCAGGTGAGCTGCCTCGAAACGAACCTTCTCAGCTGCGCTAGACAGCGTTGCTCGCGGGAGTAAAAAAAAAAAGAGATAACGGTGAACAACGCCCGCGCCGCGGCTGCCAGTCGTGCTGCACGGGACGCGGCGGTGCAATGCGGGGAAGACGTCTTTCGTCTCGCGGCGCGGGATGCCTCCTCTTGACCGGAGCTCGGGAACGCATCGGTCAAGCTGGGGGGCCTTCCGGGCCGATCGAGGGATCCCAGCGGGCGGGCTCCTTCCGCTAGTGGAAGAGCCGCGTGCGCTTTCCGCCGTGCGAAGCCGGAGTTGGCGCGCGGCTATCAGGCCAGCGCTCGCTCGGACCTGGTTTGCAAGCGCGGTTTATTTTCGCCTCGCAGTAAAGTGCGCGTAACTATTTTGCGCTCGTACGCACTCCGCTGTGGCTCGTCGCGGACAACGCGGCGGCTTTGTGTGTCACGCCACTACACTCTCGGAGACGCACGTTGGCGTGGCTCCGCCACTTTTGGCGCCCTGACCGCCGTGGCCACCAGCGCCCCTGCCTTTCGCTATCGATCCTGGTTCGGAGTCCAGTTGACTCGCGGGCGCTCGTCTTGGCGCTAGTCTGACACCTAATTGCGCCACCCTCGTGTTACTGGGGAGGGGGACATGTGCGTGTCGCGCAACAGGGATGCGGGAAAACGGCGGATACCATTCAAAAGCGTCTCCCTCGGTATTTTTTAGCCATACTTTCGAAACCCAGCGATTCTACCTACGAGTGGAGCCGCTTATATCAGAACCAACTCCTCCCTAGCGCTTTGACTGTCGCAACTCTGCTACTGCCCCATGTACTGGGAATTATAGATGGGTGTGACGACAAAGTGACACGCCAACTGTAATGAGCGCCGTTAAAAATGACACGCTCTTAAGCTAGAAAATGTAATTATTAAACACGCAGCAGCTAAAAATTTCACAGCACGTGTAATTTGAGGTGGTGTCTTTCGGAAGGCTGTCGACAGTGTCTGTACACCGTGCTGGACAACAGTAGAGAAGAATCACCGCAGCACTTGCAGAAGCGACGGCTCGAGCTGTTCATTCAGAACCAGAGGATTAAGGCCGATTCCGGCAGAGGAACGTGCCAGGATAGCGAAAGCTGCCACGCCCCCGACACAACTCCGGCCAGCGCGTTTTTTCAGATCTCGAAGACTGCATGAGATGCACGCCAAAGAATTGTCTTCAGCTGCGGAAGCGTACTCGCTTGCATGTTCAGTCTGGAGATCCACGCATTGCGCTGATAACAGACGAGCCGCCGAGGTGTGAATGCAAGCATTCCCTCAATTTCGATACACGCCCCATCAGCGAGAAAGAAGTGGCTTGCCGAATCCTGTGATTTTCGAGTGGTTTAGGAGCATAAAGTTCCATTTTCCTTACTCCTTTCTTGCTCGCCTTATAAGCGCATGCTGCGTCATAAATTAATCGCAGCCTTGCGTAATGCAGATTCACTATCACGGCAGTGGCAACTAACGCTTACGGGGCATAATTTCTACTGGTGCGAATAACAGCAATTTCGAAAGCAATACACCGCTGGTTGGTATAAAATTTAACGCTGGAGTGGTGGAGTCAGAGGAGGGCAAATATTTTTGAGCACGAGTCTTTTTGGGTTATGAACCAGCTAGCCCGAAAAAAAAATGGTTATCTTATGAGGTAGGCTTACGTCATTAGACAGTATTACTTTCCTAGTATGCGATCATAACATGCTATTAAAGCGAGGTTTTGCAATTAGATAGAAAGCGTCATTTTTTCGCCTTAAGCACGCGGAGGTTTCTGAAGAAAAAAATCAACTGTATTACGCGTGCAGCGCGCTTCGCTTGTTTCCCCACTGTAGCTTCGTACGTTTGCGCTGCTGATAACGCGAAAAAGAATTTTTGCCAACTATGTAACGACAGGCAAATAATCAGCAGTAGGGAATGCCCTAGTTCAGGGAACGTTGACACGGCAAGTATGCGTAAGTCGCAGTGTTTTGGAGGAAAACACACCGCCTGCGCTGTATTTGCTTGCGTATACTGCCCCCGATAACGCAAGGTTCTGTTCTTGCCATTTACAAAGATAATAATAGTAACCCGACCCAGTCGAAAAAAACTACAGAACTGTGTCAAAAATACGACAAAATATCCTGTAGTACTGTCGTAACCATCAGATTTTTCTGTAGTTTTGTAGTACTTTTCTGTAGTTCTGTAGTTTTTCTGTAGTATGTTTCTGTTGTCTGTAGTTCTGTAGCACTTTCCTGTTGTAACTACAGAAATTTCTGATGCTGCTACAGAATTTTCTGTTGTCACAACAGGTTTCCTGTCAAAGACCGCACAGAAATCCTGTCGTAACATCAGAAAATTTTGTGTAGTTTTTTCCGACTGGGGAGCCCAAACATTACAACTCATACTCTCCATCACGGTCCACTGTCTCCCCGCAGCAAGCTGAGAAATTATGCATCGAATTTGTGCAGTCTCTCTCTCAAGCTACATCGCTTTCATCTTATTGTTCGCGTGATTCGTCATTGAATTTAATCATGATGTCTCATATTTTATTTTAAAGTTCGGAAATTTACCATACCCTCAGAAATTCATTCTGAATTAAAAATTTCACATAATGCTGACGTTCCAAAGCAACTAATGCCTTGTTCCCCCTGAAAAACGCGTTCAATCGTCAGTCACGTAGATAGCAAAATCTCTAATATATTTATATATTTTTAAACAAACCACACAAGGGGCGAAGACATGCTAGGTTATCAAGAACAATGTACAAAAGGGGGAGCAGGTTTCCATTTGTAATTGAATGTCCTGCACAATGACTCACTGGGCGTTTTTTTTTTTTTCTCGTCTTTGTGAACATGTTCGTGCAAGAGTGCAAGATACGCGCAAATCGAGAGCAGTGGCCGGGCAGAATTATACGCTGGCCAATTTACGATGAACAAAATAGGCCATATCCGGAGCAGACATTAATGACAAAAGATTGAAGCTAGTCACCGGGCTAAATTTGCCGACAGTATACACAGGTTTAAACATGTAAACCGTGAGACCAAATTAAACGGAGGTGGTCGCGCACCTAGTTCAAGGCATCCTCGCATCCTCCATTTCATTTTTTTTTTTGTAGGTTTTTACGTTCCAAAGCGACTCAGGCTATGAAAGACGCCAATTTTTCGCTCAAGTAAATAAACTGGGGAAAATATAGCTATAAGGATGCTCATGAGAGTTGGTGTAGGAGACTCGCATAGATACCGTGCCCCTTTTGGTCGTCCGTATCTTTTCCAGTTTTGATAGCAACGAACCCGATTCTGTTGGATAGTTTACCAATGTTTGTTGGCGCACTATTTAGAGGCACAAAAATAAAAACGCGGTATCCTAATCCAGAAACAGGAGGTGCACGGCATGAACAATCGCAGCAGAGGTCATAAAAATGTACTATATAAATAAATGCACTCTGCCTAATGGGTGAGGTAAATGGTGTCATTTATGGCTCACTATGCGAATACTTCGCTTGCCAGCGCTCTGGCAGGCGAAGCTGCCTCTTGCCTCAGGCCTCCTTGAGGAAAAGCTGAACGGCTCTTCTGCGTAACGGCCCACGGTTGGCTCACCAGCTCTAAGCGCGTGAAATATTTTGGAAGTATAATCATGCCGGAGTCCTTTTAACGCGACACTAGACAAAAGATTGAGGCAAGATTTATATGTCAACGTGTACCTGGCCAATTTGCTAAATATCTCAGCTCGCGCAGGTTCCGTTGGATATGAACCCAGTTTTTACCGACGACACCGAGCGGACGAGGATGAGGGGCTAGTTGGGATATGCATGCGAAAACGAGCATGCGCTTAAACCATTATCAGCAGAGGCGAACGATTTTTTTGCCAGGGTGGTGTTATAGTAGAAAGTAGTCGAAATCATTGTGCGTAGGAGGTAATTGTCGTCTACAATTACCGCCTACGTACAACAATTCCACAATAAATTTATGGTTTTTATCTATATACTATCACAAAACAATTTAGCATTATCGTCTGCTTCCCTTAGTTTCAGCGACCGCTGACTACTTTCGTAAACATGCCCTTGACCGTTTAAGCGCAGCGCCAAAGGGCGCCGAGGGGCAGACGTTCGAAGTAACTTTCCATGCTTTCTTTATCCGTGGTCAGGCACACAAGGCGCGCACGCTATGCCAGCAGAGCCGCAGAACCGGTGTGGGTGTGCTACGGGCGGATGCGGCCACGAAGCTGTGCAAATACTGTCTGGAAAAAAACTGCCGATCTGTCGCTGCTTGACAGCTGAGATGGTGACGACACGCCGGTGAGGAATCTCGGGGATTCACGCTTGGTCGGCTTTAGCGCGCTGACGCTCGTACGTGCAGGAGCCGACGCCGCCACGCTGTGCAAATCATTAAAAACGCCACCGCGCTGCACTTTGAGCCGGCCACTTCAGCCGTCGCTGTGTGCGTAGCTAGAGCAGTCATGCGCACGCGCGAGGAAGAAGCCTAATACGCGCCCCGCCCCAGGCACTGGAAAGTCGTACAGCTTTCCTCGATGTTTCCAAGCGTGGTGGGCATAGTGCCATCGTTGCATAGATTGCGCCTATTATTTGTGTCTCCTCACAGCACGTTTTATAGACCCAAGAGAAAAAGTAAGACGCTCCATTCTCATTTCGAATTACATTACACCCAAAGTGCCAACGTATTTGCGTTTGTGTTTAGGTGCGTACGCATGTCAGGAATGCAACAGCGTCCAAATCGTGAGGATTCACGTAATTGTTTCTACTCTTTCTGCTAACAGCTAAGTTTTGTTGCTGCCAACGTCATGTTAGAGGAAAGCTAACTTTCTGTGCATTTGCGTTCACCGGCACGGGCTCATTGTGCTATTCGTCACACCGAAAACCGCACATCGTATCGTCAGGTTGTCTAGCCTATCTCGAGTTTTAGGGGGCTAAGTAAGTCAGTCAGTCATGTTCGTCGTAGGATTATGTATTCAACACAAACGGAGGGTTCGTGTCTACTTGTCATAGGATAGTCAAGTGCCAAAGTCACCGATTAATGTTTCCCTTCCCAACAGGGAGCTGGACAGCCTCCTGCGAAACGCGGCCGTAGATTGCCTGAAGAAGCACCAACAAACCGGTCATGTATAAAGCATGTTCGAATAATATGAAGCAACGCAAGAGTAGAAGTGGCACGCGACGTCATGGAGCATTTATAGACATGATAGTTGCAATACGACAATGGGATAAAGGGCGGCGCTAAAGAAAAAAAAAATACTGACTTCAAATGTCAGCTGTTTAAACACGTAGGCGTCACTGCGCAGCCAAAGGCAAACAGCAAAAGAAAAATATTGCCCCCAGCGCTTCACAAAGCTTTCACGAATTCGTCGCCGACTCTCGAATGAACATGCTGTGTTTCGTACATATTTGGGGAGAGGGGAAACTGATACTAAATTCTAGCTTTTTTTTTTTCCGGACGGCAACACGCATTGTCCGCGGCTGTGCACAACTGCATAGTTTCGAGCTTTTGACGAAATCGGATCCGCATGCCGCAACCTCCTTTCCCAAAAGGTAACGGATGCGGCTCTAGGCGTACGAGGTATGCGCCGTTTC